>NW_006442491.1:23166236-23247452 GCF_000325575.1 Pteropus alecto
AGCTGGGACTATTCTCTCCACTTTATAGATGCAGAAACCAAGGCTCAGAGACATGCCAGCTCTATGGGGGCAGAGTTGAAATTCAAGCCCACAGTTAGTTACCTGAATCCATGGGCCAAGTTCTCCCTTCCTGGTGGCAGGCTGGTGGTCCAGCGGCAGGGATGCCATTGGGGAGGAAGGGCAGGGCAGGGACAGCTGTGTGTGCAGACCTTGTCTGGTCAGGTCTCTGGCTGGGGAAAGGGCCTGGCCCAGCCCAGAGTCCTTGAGTCATGATCCAACTGTCGCTAGAGCGCTCGCCCCAGCAAGCTTCCCCACCAGCCTTCCTTTGACTTTTCCAAGCACGGGAGGGCCCTCTGAAGGGCCAACAGGACTTTTGCACTTTGAGGACCTTCTCAGGAACCAGGAGTGGGACTTGGGGGGAAAATCCCATCAGGAAGGAACCAGGCCTTGTTCAGCAGCCACAGATCTAGCTGGTGCTTCTCTCAGTCCTGACTCACACCTCTCTGCATTTCAGACTTGTTTCCAGTGACTCCTCACAGGCCCAAGGGGACAGAGAGGTAGGGTAGGAAGTACTTAGCACTTTAGGCAGACTGGGATTCGCGTTCTGCCTTCATCACCCCCTTTCTGGGGGCCTTTGGAAAAGGCACTTTACCTGAGTTTTCATTTCCTACTCAGCTGTAATATGGGGTTAATTCTTGCTAAGGTCATCTTATCCCCATTTTACAGATTGGGACACTGAGGCTCAGAGAAGAGAATTGAAATGATAGAACCATGCGGTCTGGTTCCAGAGTCTGAGATGCTCCTGACTCCTATCTTGAAACTAAATGTAGCGGGAATCTCACGACCTGTAGAATTGGACCAACCTATAGTTTCCTCTCAGCTTTACAGTTTATTAGTTCTGTGGTCCAGGGAAAGTCATTCTCTCTTTCTGAGCCTCAGCCCTTCACCCATAAATTGTGTATTATCATGAAATAATATGAATAAATGGTAACGAGTGTGAAAGTGCCAGGCACATTGCAGGTGCACAGACGAGTAACTCCAGCTACCGTTTCTCCATCTATTAAGTTAGGAGGTGGTGCTGGAAGTTCTCTTACCGAAGGTGAAATCCAGTCTTCAGTTCCTATGAGAACCATTGAAGTGGATGGGGTAGAAGCCCACATTAGGTAGGCTTCTAGCTTCATCTCTACATGGGCCAGAACTCTGCAAAGCAGGGTCAGCTTAAGGGTGGTCTGCAGGAGGGTACTGATGAGAAGTGAGCCAGGAGAGGGTTTTGGAGATGTTGACTGTCAGTTACCAGGGCCCCAAGCATAGGCTGGGCTCCAAGTACAGTCAACTGTAAAAGGCTTAAGGCCCTGAAAGGAAGCTCAGCTGAGGCTCAGGCCCGGGGTGGGTGGGGGGAAAAGGAAAGGACACAGATAAAAGGATTTGGCTTGTTCCCAGGAACAGAATGTGAAAGCCCTAGCTTGGCAGTAATGATACTCAGGATCCTGAGATACTAGGAGGTGCCATCTTACAGGCCAAAGAGTGTTGATACATATGATAAACCATAGAGAATTATACACACTCACATGAATACAAGAATACAAGGAAAATGGGAAACCTGAATAGGATCAGTGGATTGTGTGTCGATATCTTAGCCATGATATCGTTCTATAGTTTTGCAAAATGTTGTCGTTGGGAAAAACTGGATAAAGGGCTCACATTATCTATATTATTTCTGCAATTGAATGTACAATTATGTCAAAATAAAAGGTTTAATTAAAAATGAGAGAGAGAGAGAGAGAGAGGGGGGGGGAGAGAGAGAGAGGGAGAGAGAGAGGAAGAAAGAGAGAGAGGGAGAGAGAGAGAGATTGAATGAAATCCCTGATCTGCCCTGTTCTTGCTTCATGACCTTGGGCAAGACCCTTCACCCCTTTGATTCTCAGTTTCCTTATTTGTAAAATAGAGAAGAAATACAAGCCATTCAGAACTGAGAGACAATGAAAGTATGTAATATCCCAACTGGTGACATGGAGACAGGATAATGTTCAGAGGGAAATTTTTAGCTGTTCATGCATTTGTGAGAAAGCAAGATTTAAAAAATCAATTAACATTTCAATTCAAGATACTAGAAATATAACAAAATAAGTCTGAAGAGACTGGAAGGAAGAGATTTTAAATAGATAAAAGCAGAAATGGATGAATCGGAAAATGAGATGGAGATGACAATCCCTACAACACAGAGTCATGGCAAGAATAAAATGAGATCATGCATTAATTCACTCGAGAAAGATGCCCTGCACACACTACATGTACAGCACATACTGCATCCAGGCACTGTGCTAAGTTCCAGGGGGATAAAGGTGAGAAACACACAGAGGTTTCAGTCTAGTGAGACAGACAAACGTAATATGATGTTCCGTGGAATCAGGCAGGAAGCAAAAGGGACTGTTGGAGTCCAGCTGAGGGGCATTGAGCCATCCTGGGGAAGTGGGAGTGTCCCCCAGATGATGACATCCAAGTTCAAAAGGAAGCCTGAATGAGGTTGTCATATGACCGTTTCTGGCGATGAAAACAACACATGCCAGCATCTGATATAAGAAAAATGGTGCCTCAGTGGAGGAAATGCATCTGTTCCTGATGTTGACTGAGGACTTACAAGAGCCCTGTGAGGTAAGGACTATTATTACCTCTATTTGTAGTTCAGGGAACGGGGGCTGAGAGAGATGCCTTAACTTGCTCCAGATACTTCAGTAGGAAGTGATGAAGTTGGGATCGAAGCCAAAGGCTGAAACAAAGATCACGTACTTTATAGGGGTGCAAGTCTGGGGTAGCAGGAAGGAGGGGGGAAGGGAAGTGAGGTAGGGAGGAGAAAAGGCAAATACAGGGGATATGTTTTTGAACTGACCCCAGATTTTTGAGCCAATGCAGTGGGTTGCTGGGTCACTTGGGGTGACATACCCACAAGACACGTGGAGCCTCCATTCTTTGGAACAGTCCATCAGTCTGTGGCTCCTTCCTCTCTCCAGAGTTCAGTAGTCCCAATTTGCTCCATGGGATGCTATTATTTGGTGCCCCTGGGAAGCCAGATCCGACGCCCTGCATGTGGGGTTTTATCTGAATGCAAAAGAGGCGGAAGGAGCCAGAGCTTCCTTCAGATTGGACCCAAGTGTCAGCTGCTACAGCTTGGCTTGATGGAGGCCAGGCTGAAAGCTAGACCTCACCTGGGGGAAACTGAGGCAGCTGGGTTAGAAATGAGGCAAAGGCAGAGGCTGGGCTTGCCAGTGAGCAAGAGGGAGCAGGTGGGACTGAGACAGTCTGGGAGAGGCATAAATTGGGTTTGGTGCGCCAGGTCTGTCTGATTCTGGAACTTACACGCAAGTGGCCAGAGCTGAGGTTGGTTAGGTAGGCAGGGGCCAAAGCCCAGAGGCCTTAAGGACTGACTGGAGACAGGGGGCTTTATCTACAGGGCAATGGGGGGCCATGGGAAGACTCTTAATGCCTGGCCGGATGGCTGACACCAAGTGCAGCTCGGAACAAGCTAGATCCCCTTGGCAGGAGTGGACCCATCAGAGTGACCTCTGATTGGTAGAAAGTAGGGGGCTGCCTTACTGTTCCTGCCTAGCTCCCCTGCCCCCAGGTCCAGCCATGACATGACAACTGCAGCACACATCCTTCAGCATGACATTGGAATATCGCTGGGGGAGTGGAGGGTGACGGAGCACCATCCTGGGCGGTAATGGCTCCAGTGCCGGGAGGAAAATGACATAAATAATATCCCATTAGAGGCGCCGAGCTGCTCTGCTGAGTGCCTTGTTTTGCTGGCAACATTATGGGCTTCATAAACAGACTCATCTATTTTCCAGTCCTTGCTCTGGCTGAGATGGGGTGGTGAGGCGGATGCCAGGGAAGGTGACTGGGGGCTGCAGAGGTGATGGAGGGACAGAAATGGCAGGGTCCAGTTTTTTCCCTGGATCCTGAGGCCCAGCACAGTGCACCCCTCCAGCACTCAGGATCGTGACCTGCCTGCCCCATCCCACCTCTAGATTTTGCCCTCACACCCCTTCTCCACCTGGAATCCCCTTCGCAGCTCAGTCTTTAGAAATCAAGCTACTTTTTTCAAGGCCCAACTCAGGTGCTCCATTCTCCATGCAGCCCTCCTTGATTTCTCCTTCTTACGTGACCGCAAGGCTCCCTTAGCCTGGCATGCTGGAAGAAGCCCTGGTGACCGACAGATCTGGTTTCAAATCCTGACCCTGCCAGTTACAAGCCTGGTGACCCTGGGTAAGTCCTCTAACCTCTCTGAGCTTCAGAGTCCTCTTGAGGAAGGCGGTGATAATAACGTAGGTTTGTTGAGAGAGATATCTTTTAGGCTTGTCTAACACACAGTAGATTTCCATAAATAATTGCTCTTCTTGCCTTCTTTATTTTGTACATAGAAATTTGGGTTCTCCTCTCCCCAAAACAACAATGTATTTTCCTGTCTGTCCCACCTGAAGTCTAGCCTTGGCCTTTCTGCAGCAAGTCTCCAGGATATAGCTAGAGTTGCTCTAGGCCAGGAATGCATGCTCTGGATTTTGTCCCAGACTAAACATTGATGAGCTCTGCGACCTTGGGAAAATCTCTTCCCCTCTCTGGCCTGTCTTCCTCCAAGTGTGAAACAAAAGGACACTTGTGGTCCCTCTCACCTATCATTTCCAGGATATCACCACCTCATCCTTCCACCTGGGCTCTGGCTTTGGGTTCAGAGAGAATCAGGCTAGGATTCTGCTCTGCCATATGGCCTTGGGCAAAGACTAAACATCTCTGAGTCTGTTTCTTTTCCTTCAAAATGGAAAACATAAAGCTCACTTTGAAAGGCTGATGTGATATTTTAGAGACATCATTTATTCAGTGGTATTTACTGAGTGCCTGTTATATGTCAGGCACTGGTTAAGGTGCTGGTGAGCAAGGCAATGATCCCTTCCCTGCTCACAGAGCTCACATGTCAGTGGAGGAGAGAGAGACAAAAATCAACCATCACATAAATAACTGCATGATTACCAACTGTGATACGTGTTATAAAGAAAAATGAGACAGAACTAGGAGGACCTAAACTAGTGCTCCTAGTTAAGGAGGACTTCCCGGAGGAGGTGACACATGAGCTAAGATCTTGTCCTGGTTACTGTGCTGCATAATAAATGAACCTGGTGGCAAAAGCAACAGCAGCCATTTCATTGTTGTTCATGGTTTCTGTGAATCAGGAATTTGAAAAGGGCCCTGATGAGCAGTTCTGGTTCAGGCTCAGATGGGTTTCAGCCAGATGGTGGCTGGGGCTGCTGGGCATCTTTTTCTCTGCGTGTAATCTCAGGTCTTCTCTGTGTGGTGCCTCTGCACAGGCTACCTTGCGCTTCCTCATAGTATGGTGTCCTCCAGATAGTCATGCTGCTTACATGGTTACTCATGGCTCCAGAGCCAGTGTCCTTGACCATAATCCAGAAGTGTTCCAGTGTCACTTCCACTGCATCCTATTCATTATAAGCAAGTCATAAGCCCACGTCAAATCAAGGGGAGGTGTGTCAAGGTCATACTTTATGAAGAACACGTAGGATGAAAGATATTGTTGTGACCGTCTTTGGAAAATACAATCTGCCATAGATCTAAAGGATGAGAACCATTTAAATCGGGGAAGAAGATTATAAGCAGAGAGACAGCTGGTGCAAAGACCCTAGGGTGGAAGAGACTATCTGGCGTAGTACTGAGGAAGCATTTAGGAAAGCGGTGGTAATAAGACAAAAATCCATGATCTTTCGGAGCTTACATTCTGGTGGGAAAGGCAGACAATGAAGAAATGCACAAATAAATTAACATAATTTGGGGTTGTAATAAGTGCTGGGAAGGACATATATTGGGTGCTGTGATAGAGTAAGATTGGGGGCTGGGGTATTATTTCAGGCTGGGAAGACTTCTCAGAGGAGGTGACAATTGAGCTGAGATCTGTGGCTGACAAAGAGCTGGCCAGTTATGCAAAGAACTGGAGAAAGAGCTTACTCATCAGAGGGAACAGCATGTGCGAAGACAAAGAGGTGGCAAAGGACTTGGCAGTGTGGTTGGAACTTAATAAGTTAGTGAGCAGGTATGACATGATGATGGACAAGGAGGGGGAGGCTAGCATTTGCAGGGCCCTGGAAAGAAGTTTTGATTTATTTCTAAGTGTGGCAGGGATCCACTGGTGGGTTTTAAGCAAAGGAGTCATGTGATTTGACTTTGTAATAAAGATTCCTCTGGCTTTCGCATGTAGAATAAAACATAAGAGTCAGGAAAGGAAGCAGAGAACCCAGGCAAGAGATGATGGTGGCCCAAACCAGGATGGTTGCATGGAGATGATGATGAGAAATGGAAAAGATCATGACAGACTCGGAGATAGAGCCAACAGAACCAAGTGACATGAGGTGAAGGAGGGAAAAAAAATGACCCTTGGGTTTCCGGCAAAGCTTAATCTCATTTTATAGCCCAGAGAGGTTCAGTGACTAGCCCACAGTCACACAGGTTTCTGATGGTACCATCAGAAACCAAAGCAATCCATCATGTCCAGAATTCAGTGCCACCCTCTGGGCCAATCCTGGGCCTGGGATGCTGCTGTCTTTAGGTTCTTGATCCTCCTCTCTGTGTCTCTCCTGCCCCACCCCACCCATTACCTTCCTTCTATCCTCCTGGGATGCTGGCAGCTATGGCTGATGCAGGCCCAGCAGGTGTGCCTTGCCAAGCTGTCGGCATGATGAACAGCCTCTCTTGGCCAAGCAGATAACGTACACACACAGGTCAAGGGGGGCTCATGTAGCCCATCCATCAGGCTCAGGAGCGGGTGGAGGACCGGCACACCTTCGTGCCTGCTATCTGCCACAAATGTGTTTTTCCCTCAAGGTTAACAGGAAGACTGACGGCCAGGCACCTGACATCATCAGGGCTGGTGCTCGTAGGAGCCAGCCAGGCTCCCCTCCCTTCCTCTCTGAGTCTCTAAAGACTCCTTCCGGTCTTTCCCAGGAGGAAAACCCTGCCTCCTGGGTGTGGAGAAGCTCAGAGCCACAGAACTACAGACCCTTCAATCCTTGAGCACTACCTAGATGTACAGGATCCTCAATTCGTTTAGGCAGGATTGTGCAGTGGTTAAACACATGAACCCTGGACCCTGCCTAGCCTTGGATTCAAATCTCAGTCCTGCCAATTATTAGCTGTGTGATCTAAGGCAAGACTTAACATCCTTGTTCCTCATTAAAAGGATGATAAGAGTGTCTACATCACAGATGATTGTGGGGATTAAAGGAGCTAATCTTTGTAAAGTGCTTAGAATGTTGCCTCGCACGTAGTACATGCTCAAGTTAGTAGAAATAAAGAGTTCTTAAAGACAGAATCTTAAATGCTAGGTCTTAGAGACAAGAACTTTAAAACCTTGAATCTTCTAGGGGCATGATTTTTTCAGAATCTTGCTATTTTAGACTATTACTTTAGTCACATCTACAGTGGATGTGTTGAGGGTTGGCTTAGTGGGGCGTTAAGTCCATAATTTCTATCACCTCTTCCTCTTTTCATGTAGACAATTGATAGTCTCAGAATCTTATGTAAAGTGTCCTACAAATATAGCATCAAGCCCCACTTGCAACCAGGTTGTTGCACCCACATAGAAATTCTTGATCATCGACTGCACAGTATCTCAGTCTCTGTATATCCGTTTATCTACCCATCTATCCATCAACCCATCCAGCCCCACATCTGTTTACCCATCCATTCTCCCATCCACCTATCCACCTGTCCATCCATCCAACCATCCTTCTATCTCTTCATCTTCTCATCCACTCATTTATGCATATTTCCGCTACCTATCTATCCATCCATCCGTTTGCCCATTCTTGCTCTCTCTTGTCCATCTATTCATCCTCTCTTGTTCTTCCTTCTTTCCTTCCTCTCTCCTTCCTACCTTCCCTTCCTTCATTTTATTTTCTCATTTATCCATCTATCCATCCATTCACCCAACACTTATTGAACATCTATTACATACAAGGCACTGGGTTGGGTTATAAAGGGGTATATAAATTGGTTTCATTTTCCACCTTCTCTGAGCTTCCAGTCCAGCAGGCCAGATAAGACACGAACACAAGCCAGCCAACACAAGATTGGCTAAATTCAGCAGGGATAAAAAGCCATGCAGAGTGACTGAAAGAGAACTCTCCTTTCTACTGGGGCTTCTGAGGTAACTTCATAAGGGAGGTAGTATTTGATCAGGACCTTAAAGACCCTGTCTTGATGACACCACAGGTAGCTTCATGTTTCAAGGGACTGAGAGGAGGGTAAAGCCATTCATAGGGCTGGCGGGGAGGAGAACATTGGGGGGCCTAAAACACCATTTAGTCCATCTGGATTACCAGAACTAGGAGGTTCCCTTCCAATACTATGAGAAGTGTTGGTGTGCTCCCTGCTTGCACACTTCCAGGGCTGAGAGGCTCTCTACCAGTCAAGGAAGAAGGCCCCCAGAATTCTAGTTGCTGCAGGAGCTTCACTGCATTTCCAAACTTGATTTGACTCCGAACTTTTTATTCCCCAAGAAGTATCTTGGACAGTATGTTGAGGCACATACTCTGTGAAATGGTGCTCTTTGCTCTGCAAGCTTTAAGGGCAGACCCCCGTCTTTGATTTTCTTCCCAGATCATAGCACATAGAGATTGGAGGGAAGAAGGGAGAGAGAAGCCAGACTATTTTTTCTGTTCTTTCTACTTTTTTCAGCATCTCCAGTAGCTATATCTTCTCCATGGTTCCTGGTCCTGCAAATACAGCTCCCCACCTCTGTGGTTTCAGCTCCCTCCAGGCAACCCCAGCTCCTGGGCTCTGGAAACATCACTTCTCTCCACTCTGAGGGTCCCTTATTCCATAGCATTCCTGTCCACAGGCTGTGACACTCACTGGTCCATGCATTGGAAATGCTCTATTGGTGGATATAGTGTGTACATACTCACACACGCAAAGGCACACAAAGAAACAACTGACAACTATCAACTACTTCTGCTGGATAGTGATATGTTAACAGGGTTTATAGGAAATGAGAACAGCTCATCTCTTGTTTCATTTTAAAATGACCACATTTTGTATAAATCTCATCCTGGGAGGGTGGGCAATGCCATCCACTTTGGTGAGTTCTCTCCACAAACCATGGGAGTCATTCATTTATTCATTCAGCAAGCACTTATGGCAGCTTCTGCCATTTTGTGCTGCATGCCTGGCACTGGGACGCAGAGATTTCTCCAACTTATAGAGAGATTCTTTTGATGCAATGGTTAGGTCCAGGAAATGCTTTATGTATTGGGAGCCCAAAGAGAGGCTGCTTATGACCATCCGAGAAGGCTTCCAAGAGGAGGTGATGCTGGAGTTGAATCTGAAAAGATGAATAGAAGTTAGCAGGAAAGGCAGGGGTAGTTCAAGAACCAGCCTATCCTTGGCCTTGACTCCGTGGAGTGAGAACCAACCTTAGGCCCAAGAGGAGGACAAATGTGAACTGAGATGCTCCAACTCCCATCCCAGTGGTTACTCCTCCATTTGTGTTGGGGGATTGAGGTCCAAAGGCAGAGCACTGAGCTGGGAGTCAGACAATTCTGGAAGCAAGCCCAGTCCTCGCACTCACGAGCATGTGACTCGCTCACCCTCTCTGACCTTTAGCTCTCTCCTTTGCAAATCGGTGATCCCGTCCCCTAGGCTGATGTGAAGAGTAAAGGGAGATGACGAATGAGGAAGTACTTTGTAAACTGTCAACTATGGAGTATCCTGTAAAGTCCTAATATACGTGCAACATGTTAGCTGCATGTCTTAGCTCAGGGCCCAGCTCACAACAGGGGCAGAAAGAATTGCATAACCAAATTATTCTGCTATTTTTTGAACTCTGTTCCTCAGGCTCTCGAAACCATTTGGGTCTTCCTGAAGTCCCTTTTTAACATGCCAACACCCTGAGAGGTGTTAATCCTTGTCAGCTAATACCTTAGTTAGTGCTGCCGCTTTCATTAGCAGTTAATACCTTTAGTTAGCAGCTAACTCTTTCACAGGAATCACTTGACATTCACCTGAGAAAAGAACCCTCAGGAATGGGGCCAGGAGGAGCTCCTGGTGGCCTTGGGGCGGCAGGAAGGAAAGAAGATAGGGGCTTGGCAAGGAGAGAAGATGGCTCAGGAGGGACATCGAGAGGACAATTGCCTCTCCCTCGAACTGAGCCCCCAGATAGCAGTACCCAGAGCCGTCTCTACCACCTTCCCTAGCTGAGAGGCTTTGGGCAAACTAACCATTGGGAGCCTCTTCTCTATTAAATGGGCTATTCATCATACCTTTTGGGGTCGCCATGCTAATACCAGATTTTCCAAATTTGTAGTGTATTTGTATTTGGTACATAAACATTTTTCATTTTAATAGTGATGGATTTATATCAGTCAACATAAAAGAAATGTGTGCTATGGTAACAAAGGACCCTCTCTGGAATCTCGGTGGCTTTCAACAAGGTTTTATTTTTTGCTCACACTGCGTGTCAGTCATGCGTCTGCTTTGATTCTACTCCATATCATCATTGTGAGTATCAAGCTAAAGGAGCAGCCTCGCCCAGAGCGCTTCTGGCTACATGGCAGCAGGAAGAGAACAATGGCAGAACCACACGATGGCTCTTAAAGCTTCCATTCAGAGGTAGCACGCAGCAGTTCTGCTCACATTTCATTGGCTAAAGAGAGTCATGTGGCCAAACTTGATGGCCATGAGGTAGGAAGTGTAATCTTTTGCAGGGAGTCACCTGGAAAGGAGTGCGATGAGTATTTTTGAATAGTAATACAATCTAGTACAGTATGTATTTTAAGATGTATTCAAAAATATATAGCTATGCACACATAAGTATATAAATATATATACAGAGAGAGAGAATAATAAAGTAAATGGGAGAAAATGTATGCAACTGGTGAATCTGGGTAAAGGGGTATGTAAATGTTCTTTGCAACTTTTCTGAAAAGTTTGAAATAAAAAAAATGAGTTCCAAATATATGATATATATCATATATACACACGTGTGTATGATATATATTTATATATCTATATCCTATCAAACCATGATGCTATGGTTGCTTAAGAATAAAAACAGAATAAAAACTAATTGAGCTAATTTAAAGAATATTGAATAATTGTACCTGGACACAGCATTTGCACAAGTAAGACTTGAAAGACAGACATTTGGGAAACCCTTGGATGCGGTGTATGATATTCCTCACACTTCATCAGGGGGTCCCCTGACTGGCAGTGCCCCCTCTCATTTATTTATTCTACTCCTCGTTATTGAGCGTTTACTGTGCGCCAGGCCTCTGCAGGGCACAGAGGACATAGCAGTGGATGATATGCAGCAGCCACAGGCCCTCCCTGGAGCAGTTCACAGACTCGTGGAGGTGTCAGATAGAAAGACACATGGTGAGTGGCCCAGGGAGCCCAGCCACCAGCTGGAGTTGTTGTCTGCCTAGGGAGAGACTGGCTGTCTAGTGGTTCACCATGGGCAGTCAGCTTCAGGGAAACCACCTCGCAACCTGTGGTACTGGGTTTTCTAACAAAGAACACATATGTCCTTGGGTCTACATGACAGTCAGTGTGTGAGTGTTGGGTGGGGCGCAGACAGGCAGTCACAGTGTAAGCACCGCATACTTTCCTGTAACACTTATTTGATGCCAAGCTTTGTTGTCACGGGGCTGTAGAGCTCATTATTTTTATATTAAAAACAACAGAAAGTCTGGGAAGGCACACAAGAGAACTTTTTAGGATAATAAAAATGTTCATTTTCTTGCTCATGGTGATGGTTATATGGGTATATAAATTTGTCAAAACTCATTGAAATGTGCATTTAAAATGGGTACATTTTATCATTTGCAGGTTGCGCCTCAATAAAGCTGATTTGCAAAAACAAACAAAAAAAGCAGAGTAGCACGAAAATTATGCATTTATTTTGGAGAGGCTCAGAGAACATTGGGTAACTTGCCCAAGATCACACAGCTACCGAGGGGAAGAACAGGAAATGAGATGCAGGTATGACTGACTCCAGAACTGGTACTGTTAAATACAATTAATACCTGCCCTATATTTACTTACATAAATAAAAGCAGCTTCCTTTTTTAAAAGAAACATTAACAAACAGCGCAACATCTATCCCAGGAATAAAGATTTCAGGATTAGAAGAGTTAAGTAGCTCCAGAGTTCTGCCTCCTTCCCCTCCTGCCGCTTGACACACACAGACACCCTTGACACCCTAGTTGACCCCTGGATCCAGGAGGGCCTCCCTGGAACCTTCCATCTATTCTTGTGCTGGTCAAGCCTCCCTCGCCCTCAGCCTCTCTCCTGCTTTCTGCCCTGGCCCTGGGGTTTCTGAGGCTCTGCCCACCTTGTCCTACCCCAACTAAACATGCTTGTGTTGTCTTTGCTGCTTATTCTTCCACTGGAAGGCTGGGAGGGGGCCATTTGCTTTGGGTGGGAAGCAGGGACCAAATTAAAGGGTTTAGTTTATGGATGAAATAAGACGGCTCTGAGAGATATGGAACCTGCCTAAGATCACACAGTTTGCATGGGTTAGAGCCTGAACCCACTCAGTTCTGTCTGATTCCAGATCCTGGTCCCTCACCCAGGAAGGCAGGAAGAGGCCAAGTCATGGGGATGGATGTTGAGGGAAGACAGAGGAGGTGGGTTGGTCCCTCTAAACTCTCCCCACTCCAGAACCAGCGCTGTTCTGTCCACGGCTGAGAAACCCCCAGTCCCCGGGGGGACAAGGCTGCCGGGCCCTCTTGCCAAGTGACTGTAGACCACATTTTTCTTAATCTAAATTGAAAACTGCTCAAGTAGAAAAATCATTTCACTGCTTCATCTCAGAAAGGAAAAGAAGAAGGGAGAAGGGAGGGGTAGAGTCGGGGCGGTGGTGACACGGATGTAGCCAGAGGGGAAAGGCTGGTAGCTGTAGAGGGCTGAGTCCCTATCTGCCCCAAGCCTGGCACTAGCTGGCCCCGGGCCCTGCTCCACCTGGAAGTTCCCAGCTCCAGGGCCCAAGGGGTGGGTCTGCCACGTGGCTGATATAGTCATTTAACAGATATTGAGAGCCCTACTATGTGCCAAGAGACCCTGGGCTGGGCTCTTAAGAAAATAAAACACTGTCAGGGGCGACTCCTGCCGTTAGGGAGCTTCTAGTTCCTCCCTTCCCTTGCTTCCTCCATTTATTTATTTCTTCCTTCAACATATATTTATTGAACACCTACTATGTGTCTGGTACTGTTCCAGATGCTTGAGATATAAAAAAAAATGGGCCTTGCCCTCCTAGAATGCACTATCTAGTGGGGAAGACAAATAAATGATCAAATAGAGAATAACAAATTGTATTCATCTCTAAAGAGTGGAATGAGTGGTTATTCCATGAGTAGGACGAAAATGTGATTTAGGCTGAGCAGTCAGGGAGGGTCTCCTGGAGGTGGTGATATTTCAGCAAAGGCACGAAAATGTGATTTAGGATGAGCAGTCAGGGAGGGTCTCCTGGAGGTGGTGATATTTCAGCAAAGGTAGGAGTTAGCCAGACAAGGCAGAGGAGGGGGTCAATGGTGGGAGTGGGTAAGGTAGCACCTTCAGGTCAGAGGGAAATAATGTAGACCCTTAAGCCAGGCTGATGGGGTTCAATTCTCAGCTCTGCTACTAAACATCTGTGTGATCTTGGACAAGTTGACTAACCTCTCTGTGCACCAGTTTCCTCATTTATAAACATAGAGTTGTGAGGATTAAATAAGTTAATGTGTAATATGCTTAGAATGGTGCTCGGCATACCATTTTTTGCTAAACAAGCAAACAAAAAGCACCAGCATGTGCAAGGGCCCTAGGGCAGGGAACTGTAAAGTGAGTCATGGGAGAAAGGACTGTAAACAAGCTTTATTCTGGGCAAACACAAGCCAAGTATACATGGTGGAAAGCCACGGGGTGCAGCAGGAAGGGCATAGGCTAAAATCCTGTACCTGCCATGTAATCATAGCAAACATATACTAGCATTTTATACCCCTCTCTTCAGGTCATCCCCATAATCTGGCGATGTCACCATGATAATCCCCACTTAAACAGATGAGGCCCAGAGAGGTCAGGTGACTAATCCAAGCCATACAACTGGGTGGGAGCCTAGGTTCAGCTAACTCCAGAGCTAAAGTTTCTGCCCACTGTGCTCTACTGCCTCATTTCTGAGACATGACAGAACAGAGTCAGTGTCTAGGCTTGACTATGTGTGTGTTGCATCCTGGGCTAGGCATATCACGCAGGAAGCAATTTATAAGATGAGAGTAGCCATAATATTTTGCCTAAACTGAATCACTTTGGATAGTGAAAGGGGCACTATTAATATTTATACAAAAACAGCATGTATACACTGGCACCCAGCATTGTCTCAAGCATAGGAGAAGGTGATTAAGAACATTGAGTCCAGTAGACCCGGCTGGTTAGGTGGGGACATCACCTAACTTCTCTGTACCTCAGTTTCCCCTCATGAGAGTAATAATACCTTCCTCCTGGACTTGTGAATTTTAAGTTGAATAACGGGATGACAGGTGCTTAGCATAGCGTCTGGCATGGAGTATGCCTCTGTTGAATGTTAGATGTTGTCGAATATGCAATCAATGGAATTCTCTCTGTGTTCTTTCGGCCTATTTGTTCATCTCTCTGTTTCTGTTTTTTCCCTCCATTCCCTCTACTCCTTTCAAGATATAAGTCTAGTCTGATTTGCTGTGTGTCCTCGGGCACATCCCTTCCAGTCTCTGGGCCTGCTCTCTCCATCTGACTAGAATGTATCAGCAAGGCTACTGGGGTCCCACCTCTCCTCTCTTCTTCCCTCAGCTGGCCGTCCTGCCCCAGTCTCTATCCCCAGACTCATTTTACAGGTCAGTTCCCTTTAATTAGGGATGCTCTGAGCCTTTTCCCTCAAAAAATGGAAAACTGCAGGTTCATCAAAATCTCATTAACCTCCATTCCCCCGTGGCCCTGTGGGGGTCAGGCCTGTCTCAAAAAAGCCACCTCCCAGCAAGCCAGGGTCCAGGTCTGTCTGGGCTGGGGATAGGGTGAGGTTCTGGTTTGCTGGCTCCAGACAATATTCTGGCCCCAACCCCCAGCCCTAGCAGCCCTCACCACTTGGGGGTGAGGGGAGGAGTGGGGAT
Source organism: Pteropus alecto (assembly GCF_000325575.1). Classification (NCBI taxonomy): domain Eukaryota; kingdom Metazoa; phylum Chordata; class Mammalia; order Chiroptera; family Pteropodidae; genus Pteropus; species Pteropus alecto. The sequence goes on from NW_006442491.1 coordinate 23,181,413, forward strand.
CTTCAGCACTTTAATTTGAAAACTTGCCAGGGGACCTAGGGACATCAGGAGCAGAGGAAAACGGCTGGCTTCAAATAAATTAATATTTGGCTTGTAGCTGGCAATTTTCATGTCACTTGGATCTTCTTTCTTCCTCTTTCATTATTTTCTTCTTGGAAGGGTAACTTGGTCCCTGGCTGTCTTCTTTGCCATGGTGCTAATATTTAGTCTGGGACTTGTCCAAGCCTGGCTCTGGGAAAACCAGCATCCACTGGCCCTACTCATGGGTGAGGCTACTCTGAAGGAGCTTAAGAGCAAGGTTTGCCTCTGGGGGCTTCGGGGACCCAGCACTGCCACCTACTTTCTGTGGAATCTTGGGCAAGTGGCTTAGTCTCTCTGAGCTTCACTTTCCTCATCTATTCTGAGAACAAAATGAGATGATGTATTTAGTGCCTGGCAACCACTTTGAAAAACACTGGCAGTTTCTTACAACATACACAGGAAATTATCCTATATCCCAATAATCCCAATACTAACATATGTATTTAAGAGAAATGAAAACGTATGTCCACCACAAGACCTGCGTCCAAATGTTTATAACAGCTCTATTCATAATTACCCCTGGAAATTCAACCCAAAGATTCATCAACTAATGAATGAGTAAATAAATTGTGGTACACCCACACGCTGGAATACTATTTGGTAATAAAAAATAAATAAATTCTGGCATCCACAATAACATGGATGAATCTCAAGAGCATCTGCTTTGTGAAAGCTAAATACTAAATAATTCCATTTAATGACAGTTTGGAGAAGGCGAAGCTATAGGTACAGAAACCAGAGGTTTGCCAGGGGCTAAAGTGGGGTGGGGTGGGGGGGGAACCAACCGCAAAGGGGGCATAAGGCAACTTCTCGGGGCAATAGAAATATCCTATATCTTAATTGTAGTGGTGGTCATACTCTTGTACGCGTCTGTCAAAACTCATTCAACTGAACACTTAAAAAGGAGGATTTTATTATATAGAAATTATACCTCGATAAACTTTTAAAAATGTAATCAAGGGATCATTTCATAGACTATATAAATGTCTAACCAATGTACTATATACTTGAAACTAATAATAAAAAAACTGCTTTGGGCAAAATAAATAAATAAAATAAAATACTTTGTGAATTACGAGCCTCTCAAAAATGTTAGCCAATAAAAATGTTAGCTAATTTTAAATTTTATTTATTTATTAAGGTATGGCACACAAATAGTTCAATATACTGTAAAGGCACCAATCTTATGTGTATACCTTGGGAACTTTTTACGTTTTTGTGTATCCCACCCAGAGCAAGATATGGGACATTGCCAGCCCCTCAGCTCCAAGGCCACAACACTCAAAGTTAACCCCTATTTTGACTTCCATCACTACTGGTTAGTTTAGTGAGATATTTGAATCCCACATAAATGGAATTATCAACTATGTCATCTTTTGCGTTTGGCTCCTAGCTAGTTATGAAGTCATCTTTTTAAAACGCAAATCAGATCGCATCATTTTCTGATTAAAAACCCTCCAACATCTTTCCAATAAGCTTCAACTAAAACCCCACACCCTCACCCTGTCCACCAGGCTGTGCACGGTCTCCCCATCGTGAATTCCACTCCCCCGCCTTGCCTTCACCAGCCACACAGGCTTCCCTTCAGTTCTATAAGCGCACATGGCTCTTTCCAGTGGTGGTCTCTCTGCCCTCCCTGATTCCTCTGCCTGGAATGTCCTTCGATAGACTTGGCTCCTTGCTGTCCTTCAAGTCCCTGCTTCTAAGTTATCTCTTCTGACAGGCCATCCCTATACCCCCACCCCAATGATTCCCATCCCAACCCCTCAATTATTTACCATCTCTGTACCCATTGGCCTCTCCGTAACCCTCATTGTGGTTTGTAATTGTTTGTTTGGGGGTTGGTTGTCTTTGTCCCTGCTTAGTTTGAGGCTTCCTGCCAGGGCAGGGACTGAGTCTAATCCGTCTGCCTGTCCTAGGTACCCAGTCCTGTACTTGGCATATGCGCGTGCTTAATACGTGGCTGAGTTAATACATAAATATCAGTTTCCGATTTAGAAACTGGTTTTTCACACACTTCCTCATGTACGCCATACAGTAACTTGGTAAGGGCAGCAGGCGTCCTCAGCCCCTCTCCAGCTGAAGAACGTGGAGAAGCTGATCTGGTTGCCCAGGTCACATAGCAAGTTCTGACAGAGCTGGGACCTGTCACCACGTCCTTGACCCCTTTCCCACAAACCCGGCTCTCACCCATTTTGTTGTTGTTGCTTTAAGGCATAACTTACATAGCATAAAAACTGAAGTTTAGGTTCAATCAATTTTTAGTTATGTTTTCACTCACAGAATTCCCACCCTGACCGAGACATAGAACAGCATCGCAGAAGCCCCCTCGTTATGGACCCCTTGCCAGTCAATACCACCCTCCTCCCAAGGGTAACAAATATTCTCATTTTTATCACCATACTTGGCCTGTTTTTGAACTTTATATAAATGGACTCATTCAGTATGACCTCTTGTGTCTGATTTCTTTCATTTAACACAATATTTGCAGATCATCCATGTTCTTGCATGTAGCAGTAGCATGTTTTTTGTATTGCCATATAGTATCCCATCGCATAAATGTATCAGTTTGTTTAACCATTCCATTACTGGGCATTTGAGCTGTTTCCAGGTTTTGGAGATTGTGAATAACGCTTCTATGAACATTCTGTTGGTAGATGTAAGCATTTCTTTTTGTCGGGTATATACAATACATACTGGAATGGTTGAGTAACTGAGCAGGCATGTGGTTAGCTTTCCTAGATTCTGCAAATGGCTAACTTTCTAAAACTGGAAAAATAGATAGTTTTTAAAAAATGGTAATACTGGAAAAATAGATAGTTTTTTAAAAATGGTTGTACCATGCGCATTTCAGGAACTCAGCAGCCGAAGGTTCAGCGCTGACTCCCCTGCAGCTCCCAGCTTTCCTGAGATTGAATAAGTCACAAAGCTACGCCTCTGCTGGTCACTGGAACCCTGAACCGCCCTGCTCTATTAGCAATCACAGCAGGGAGAGGGGGTTGAGCTGAGTGGCGGAGCAGACCTTTCTGCTAGGAGACTGGCTGGCTCGCTGAGCCCAGCAAAGGTTAGGCCGCCTTGCATTTTCCCCTCCAATGATCTTAGCTCTTAGGGGCAATTAGCCGTCAGTGGAGCAGGCAGCTCAGAATACTAACCAGACTTGGCCTATTCTGGGGAACATTTTTTTGCCCTCCAATGGGGCTGAGGCCCCGCCTTGCAGTTGGTGTGCCCAAGTGAAGATCCAAGGGAGGGAAACATCCTATATTATTGCCCCTGCACATTTTGTTAGCGTTTCAAGTCACCAGATGCTCTTTGGTGGGGAAATGGGAGTGGCACCTGGTGCCACTCCGCTGTTGCATGCCTCCACGGACGGGATACTCATCGCCACACCTGGATGCCGCTTGCCTCTCCAGGCAGCTCTGCCCACCACACAGTACTTCTTTGTTCATTGTAGTGCTATTTGTAGCAGCCCTAAACTGAAAATAAGCTAAAGGTCCATTGGAAAAGGATTGATTAAATAAATTGTTACCTTTAGTTAAATTTATAGTGGATACTCTGCAGCCATTAAGTACAGGAAAAAGACATGTGAGCATCATGTGTCCCTAATATGATGCCCGGAGAAGGGCACAATATCATTCCTGTGTTATTCTTACCGAAAATTCATACTGTCAATCCAAGAAGATATTACACAAACCCAAATTGATGAGCAGCCTACAAATTGACTGACTAGTACTTTTTAAAAGTGTCAAAGTCGTGAAAGACAAGGAAAGACTGAGAAATTATCATGGATTGGAGGAGACCAAGGAGACATGACAACTAGATACAATGGAGGATCCTGGATTAGATCCTGGAACAAAAAAAAGGACATTAATGGAAAAACAGGCCAAATTCAAATTCGATCTAAAGATTACTTAATAAAATTGTACCAGTGTTAATTTCCTGCTTTCAATAATTATTATTTGATTATGTAATATGTTGACATTAGAGGAAGCTGGGTGGGGAGTACATGCACTATTCTTGCAAATTTTCTGTAAATTTAAAATTATTTCAAAAAATTCTTTTTAAAAAGATGATAGCTTATGTCAGAGCTGCTTAACCTGTGTCCAGCCATTGACTTTTCAGTGAGGCCCATGGACTTTTTCTCAGAATAATAGTTTTAAACACGTAAAAGATGTTTACACTTTCCGAGAAGACCAATTATATTGAAATACAGTTCTCAAAATACTTTGAAATTTCTGATATAGTAATATACATGCTTCTCTTTTAACATTCACTAATGAGATCTAGTGACAGGTGTGAAAACCATTGTAATTTCTAAGTAGTCATGAATATCAACAGTATTTCAAGATATCTGCAACATCAGTATTTTGAAATGAAAATATCTGTGCTCACTATTGGTGATGAAGTCACAGATACTGCTAATGCTACTATGGCTTGTTGCCTACATTCGAGTTGAAGGAAATGAGATATTTCAGTTAGAGGTTAGAGAAAATAAGGAGGTAATTTTTTCCCATTTAAATTCACGGACCCCCTGAATTCTATTTGCAGTCTGGCAGTATCTATTATATCCCTAATGTAAATGTATATTTATTGAACTGGAAAGAAGCTCATAATATATTGGTAATGGAGAGAAAGAAGGTAATAAAGCAGTATGTACAGTAGGATCCCATTTTTGCAAATTAAAAATGGGTGTGTGCGTTATATATTCATTCAACAAGCATTCCATGATCATCTACCTTGAGCCACACTCTGGGAATATCACAATAAAAGACAGACACGGTGTTACCTTCCCAGAGCTGGAAGCATTAATACCTTGCAACATGTTAAGTGATTATTTGTTTTTTTCCTTCTTCTTGCTTATCTGTATTTTCTAATTTTTCTAAGTAGTACACATATGTTTTAGGTGAGATAAATTGTCTTTTAAAACAAAAAGAAGAAAATTTATCTTCCTCCCAAGTTGAACCTTGTCCATAGGTAACACACTCCTTTGTCTCTAGAACTGTCTTCTCATGTCCCACAAAAAGGACCCCGCCCCAGTGTCCTACAATGGCCTTCAGGAACAGGCAGACAGCGATCTCTGGGCCTTTTTTTTTTTCCAGGCTGACTTTTCAAGTCCTTTGAGGATTCCTCACCCAATGTCACCTCTGAGTATTTTCACTTCACAGTGACCTTTCTTTTTCACTCACCTAGGTTTTCCCACATTCCTCTCATAATGTGGCATTGAGAGCTGAACTTCAGATGGCGCCTGCTTCATTTAGGTTGAAAGGAGACGATCACCTCCTTCCTTCTATCTATGTAGCCTAAGATAATAATCATTTTTTAAACAGCTTTGTCGAGATATTACTCACATACTGTATATATTAGTTTTCTACTGCTGCCGCAACAAATTAGCACAAATTTAGTAGCTTAAAATTACACAAGCGTATCTTACACTTCCACAGCTCAGATATCTGACACAGATCTCACTGGGCTAGGATCAAGGGGTCAGCAGGGCTGTGTGTCTTTCCAAAGGCTAGTGGGAGAACTGTTTCCTCACCTTTTCTAGCTTCTGGAGCCTGTATTTCTTGGTTCGTCGCTCCTTCTTCCACCTTCAAGGCCAGCAATGTTGGGATGAGTTGTCACAGTGACACCTCTCTGGTTCTCTCCAGTTTGTAAGGTCTTTGGAGATTACATTGGGCCCACCATATAATTCAGAATAATCTCCCTAAAGTCAAATGATCAATAAACTCAGTTCCACCTGCAGTCTTAATTCATCTTTGTCGTGTAGCCTAACATAGTCACAACTTCTGGGGATTAGACATCTCTGAGGGGCCATTATTCTGGCTACCACATCACGCCATCCACCACTTAGTATATTCACAGAGTTGTTGGAAGCCATCACCACATTCAATTCTAGAACACTTTACTCCCCCTAAAAAGAATTACTATACCTATTAGCAGTCACCCCCACTTCTTTCCAACTCCACACAAACTCTCCCTGAGCCCTGCCTTTGGCAACCATTAGTCTACTTTCTATCTCTATGGATTTGCCCATTCTGAACATTTCATATAAAGGAATCACACAATATGCAGTCTTTTGTGACTAGCTTCTTTTACTTAGCATAACATTGTAGCACATATCAGTATTTTATTCCTTTTTATTGCCAAATAATATTCCATTGTATGCATATACCACATTTTATTTATCCATTTAGCAATTGATGGAGAAATAGGCTGTTTCCACTTTTTGACTATTATGAATAATGCTGCTATAAACATCCACGAACAAGTTTTTGTGTGAACACATGTTTTCATTTCTCTTAGGTATATACATAGAATTGAAATTAATGGTGATATGGTAACTCTATACTTAACATTTTGAGGAAACTTCAGGCTGTTTTCCACAGCAACTGCACCATTTTACATTCCCATTAGCAGTGCCTGAGGGTTCCAATTTCTCCACATCTTTGTCAGCACTTGCTATCTGTATTTTTATTATAAATTCTAATAGGTATAAAGCGATACCTCTGGTTTTTATTTGCATTCTCCAAATGGCTAATGATATCGAGCCTTTTTTCATGTGCTTTTAGTCATTTGTACATCTTCTTTGGAGAAATGCCTATTCAGATCCTTTGCCCATTTAAAAAATTGAGTTAGTTATCATTTTATTATTGAGTTGTGAGAGTTGTTTACATATTCTGGATCCAAGTACCTTGTCAGATATGTGGTTTGCAAATATTTTCTTCCATTCTGTGGTTTGTCTTTTCACTTTCTTGATGGTATCATTTACAGCAAAAATGTTTTTAGTTTTAATGAAGTTAAATTTATCTATTTTTTTTCTTTTATCACTAGTGCTTTTGGTGTTGTATCTAAGAGATGAACCCAAGGCGATGAAGATTTGCTCCTATTATTTATTCTAAAAGATTTATAGTTTTATCTCATACACATAGGGCTGTAATCCATTTTGAGTTAATTTTTGCATATGGTATGAGCTAGGGTTCCGACTTCATTTTTGGATGCGGATATGTAATTGTTCCAACACCATTTGTTGAAAAGATGATTCTTTCCTATTGGCACCTTTGTTGAAAATTAATATACTGTAAATGTAAGGGTTTATTTCTCAAATCTCAGTTCTGTTTCTTTGATCTATATGTCTATTCAGTACTACCCTGTCTTACTTATGGTAACTTTGTCGTAAGTTTTGAAATCAGGAAGTGTGACTCCTCTGATTTTGTTACTTTTTCAAGATTTTTTGGCCATTTGAAGTCCCTTGTAAGTCCATATGATTTTTAGAATCAGCTTGTCATTTTCTGCAAAACAAAACAAATAAACAACAACAACAAAAAACCCTAAACAGAACAAAAACCCAGCTGGAATTCTGATAGGAATTGCATTTAACCTATATTTCAATTTGGGGAGTATAGCCATCTTAAAAATGTTAAGTCTTCTGATCCATGAACATGATATGTCTTCTTTAATATTTTTCAACATTTTGTGGTTTCAGACTACCAGTTTTGCAGCTTCTTTTGATAAAGTTATTCTTCAGATTTTTATTCTTTTGGCTGCTATTGTAAATAAAATTGTTTTCTTAATTTTACTTTTGGATTCTTCATTGTTAACATATAGAAACACAATTAATTTTTGAAAATTGATCTTATATCCTGTGACCTTGCTGAATACGTTTATTGGTTCTAGTAGTTTTTTTAAAAAAATATGGATTTCTTAGTATTTTCTACGTGCAAGATCCTGTCATCGGCAAATAGAGATGGTTTTATTTTTCCTTTTGTTGTCTGGATGACTTTTATTTCTTTTTATTGCCTGTCATCTCTAGAACCTCCAGTATAATCTCGAATAGAAATGGTGAGAGCAGACATCCTTGTTTGTTCTTGATCTTAGGGTGAAAATGCATTTGGTCACATTAAATATATTAGGTGTAGTTTTTTTTCTGTAGATGGCCTTTATCTGTTGAGGAGATTTCTTTCTAGTCCTACTTTGTTGAGTGTTTTTATCACGAAAGCGTGTTAGGTTTTTCACGTGCTTTTCCTGCATTTATTGAGATAATCGTGTGGTTTTTATCTTTTATTCTATTGATATGGCATATTGTATTAATTTATTTCATGTATTAACCAAACCTTGCACTCATGGGATAAATCCCACTTAGTCATAGTGTTTAAATATTTTTCTATGTTGCTAGATTTGCTTTGCTAGTATTTTATTGAGAATTTTTACATATTTATTCATAAAACATTGGTCTGTAGTTCTCTTTCCTTGTAGTGTCTTTAAAAATCATTTTTTAAAAGCCATGTCACACTGTTGACAACAATTTTATTGTCAGCAATTCCCTCCTGCACCAGCCAAGATGTTTGAAGACCTGGACTGCTCCCAAAGTTGGCCCAATCACACACTGCAATCTTGAACTTGCCCTCTCTGGACCTCAGTCACCTCTTCTGTCATTAGGAGATTGTAGACTCATCAGTCATAGAATCTCATTGCTAGAATGGACTCCCAGTCCAGTGCTCTTTCAAAAAAAAAGATCTTCATTGTCCCCACTGATAAATAAGATATGTCAGTGCTTTTAAAACAAAGTATATATGAACATGTACATGAATCACCAGGGAATCTTAAAATGCAGTTGCTGCTTCAGTAACTGGCCTAGGGAGGATCTTGAGAGTCTGCATTTTTCACAAGCTGTTAGATGCTGCTGCTGATTCATGGACCCCACTTTAAGTGATAAAGAGCTAGAATATCATTTCCCCAAATTTAGTCACATAGTACCAACTTCATATTTTTGCTATATTCTTCTTCTATATACACTATTTAAAATATTTTTCTTTTAATTGACTAGAAATTAAATGGCTTCTTTGGGTGAAATTTAGACTCATTCTAGGCAATAATATACATCAAATCACAGGTTTTATGTGCAAGTTATATTTTTTCTAATACATATTAAACATACCTATTCAAAAAAAAATGTTCATCTGTGTACTACCAGTACATTATGTACTTCTGGTCCACGCATCTCTGTGGTAAGTGTTGCATTAGAATTTCTAAGGGACTGAGAAGGTGGTTCTTGCCCTTCAAACATCATCACACTTTAATTGGACACTTTTGACTTGTGTCTCCTGATTTTGCTTCATTTTTCTCTGCTGCAATTTGGCCAGTGATTCCTGTCTTTTCCTCTATTATCCACTCTGATTAACTCAGCTGCACCTGTTAGTCTTTATTCCTGTGAGTGTGTGGAGTGAGGCGTGCTGAAGAAGTTGTTAAAATGCATGAGTTTGATCATATCCACTCTGTCCTGTCCAGAGTGTAGGTGGCTGAGTTCTTGAGCTCCCCGTCTGGGTTTCATTCCACAGGACTGGGGTTCGTGGCCCTGGGCGAGGCTGTCTCTGAGAACCAGCAGGATCAACCTGCAGGCTTCATCCTGTGGACATTGCTGGGGGCACAGCTCAGCTGGGTCTCTGAGAGGCTGTGAGCTTCTTCTAGAGTGCCTGACACCATCAACTGCAGGATTCTGGGACCAGGCTGTTCAGTGCATTTATCCTATTCTCCAGGAATGGCTGCTTATGAAGATGGAAAAAGGCTGTCTAGAGAATTTTGATTCTCCTTGTTTCTGCTTGTTTGTTTCTTTGGGGTGCTTGTAGGACAAATCACATAATCTCACTGAGCCTCCTTGTCTTCATCTGTAAAATGGGGACAATAATGACTGCCAAGTGAGGTGGGAGGTACAATAGGTAAGAATTCAGGTTTCGAAGTCCAATCGGCTGGTTCTGTCATTTACGGTGTGCGCGATGTCTGTTTCTTCCTCTCCGAAGTGGAGATAATAATATCTACCTCATGGGGACAACAGGAGGATTAAGTGCTGTAAAGTCAGTGATTGGCATAGGGTGAGCTCTCAGTAGACTACAACAGTTACTATGATCATTGTCATCCTCATTATTGTTACATAAAATGTTTAGCAAATCTGGAATAGTCTGATACCGAACATGAGTTTCCTCTTCCTTCCTCCCTTCTTTTCTGTCTTCCCACCTTCCTTTCTTCTCCTTTCTTCACTCCTCCTCACCTTCCCATGTGCATCTGATTGCAGCTACAGGGAGCTGTGGGTCATTAAATTGGAAAAATGGATTATGGTAAGATCCTAAAGGGTGTTAAATGTCAGGAGAAGGAGTTCAATCTTCAGCCTAAGAGCAATAATGAGCCAGCGAAGGTTATGGAGCAGAAATAGGATGTAGTGGAAGTGGGGATATGAACCTGGCAGCACAGATTGAGAAGGAATGGTGAGGGCAGAAGCCAGAGTGGCAGAGGTGAGACAGCTGGGGGTCCTGGACGTCAAGTGATAATGGTGGGGAAGGAGACGCTGCATTTCTGCCCAGAGCTTGTCTGGGAGATGCAGCCTCATTCCCAACTTTCCCCTTTGCCACAGAACCCAGCGGGAGTGCCCTACCTCACTGTGTGACCTCAAACAAGTGCCTAACCTCTCTGAACCAGCAGGAAAGGAGAACCTAGGCCTTGGTGACACTTCCTGGCTTCCCAACAAAGACACTGCTTGCTGGATCCTCCAGGCTTCCATCATCTTCCAGGCTGCTCCCTGTTCAGAGATTAATTTGTTTACTCCCTTGCCTGGAGATGAACTGAGAGAACTAATCGCCCATCAGCCACGGCTCCCTCAACCCTGCACCGCCCAGTCCTGAATGTCCATTTTCTGGTAAAATATGTCCTTGCTGCCACCAAGGCTGCTTGGAAAATGCTAATTTTATCCTCGAATTAAAATGTGTTCCCTTATCCTCGTTTTAATAAAAATGAAGCATCTGGAAACATTGCCACGGCACAGAAGAGAAAGATCTGACATAATTTTTAAAACACCTTCAATCACTGCCTTCTGAACAGTCTGTCCTCTCACCCTGACCCCCACCCCCATCTTCCCGCCCCCTGAAGCAGCATTACATTGCTTAATAACCCCTCATTAATATTCATGAGAAGGGGCGGGTAATAATGGCTGAGCACACCGCACTAATTCAATTTCCACCGCCTCGGCCTGTTTACTTAATCACCAAGGGGCCTGGGTTACTCAGTACAATTATTTATTCGGAATTAGATCTGGAGGCATCTGGACTGGAAACAGGGAACCAGGAGCAAAGTGGAAATTGAAATCTCTTTGTCTTTCCCTCCTAGCCACCTCTTCTTGACTGTCTGCCAAGGCTCCGGGCAGCCAGCAGGGTCTGGAGGACAAGCCTCAGTGCCAGTAGGGCTGTTCCTGGAGACACTGGCTTGTGCTGGGGTTGAATGCATTCCAGCTGCTCTGGGCCCAGCAGAAATCTCTCATTGGCAGTGGCCTAGGAGGTTATTGCCAGTCCCATCGGTGGGCCAGGCCACTATCCCAGCCAAGAGTATGTCCACACGTGGCTGGCCACAAGTGGGACTTCGGGGGGATGCTGGGAAATCGGCACAAGCTAGACATGAAGTATGGCCAAATATTGATCACAGTCCCTCGTAGAGAATTTTTGGCATGGGATCTAAACAAAGCCTACTCATTATTTACCCTCAGCTTAACTGTCACCTCCTCTAGGAAGCCCTCCCTGGCTATCTAGACTAGATTAGGTTCTCCAGTACACACCTTCCATTACAACCAGGATGTGGGTGTTCATTCACACAATCATTTCTAATTAGTTTTCCAGTGTCTGTTTCTCCCAACAGAGTGACAGCTACATGGAGGAAGTTCCCACAACTGTCCTGGTTATCCCTGTATCCCCAACATCTAACAACGCCCAGGACATAGGAGGTGTTCGACAAATCTTTGTTCACACATTGACTGAATGGCTCATTCTTGGGCCTCTGTAGCCTTATCTGCCAAGTAAAGATAAGAATATCCACCTTGTAGGATTCCGTGACTTCAGTGTAAAGAGATTCCGAGGATTTCAGTGTAAAAAGCACAGTAATGAGCCCAGTATCCAATGCATGATAAACGCTCAGTTAATAGGAAATGCTATTATTATTGTTATTAGTATTTCTTGTTGCGGTGGAGCACAGAAGGGTTAACGGTGGCCAGCCTGGGAAGACCCAAAGAGTCTGGGCTTGGAGGGAGCTCTGTTCAGTGTCTTGAAACGACTTCCCCAAGTTCATACAGCTATTAAGGTCAAATCTCAATCTTGGCTTTGCCTCGTAAGAGTTGAATGACTTTGGCAAGTTGCTAAACTTTTATGAGCCTCAGTTTCCTCCTCTGTCGAATGGAGATGATAATGGTGATCACTTATTGAATTGCTAGGGAGGATTCACTGCGGTCTCTAGTGCAATCTAGCATGGAAGCGGATACATAACTCAATAAAAAGGGCTATCATTATGATAGATGTGGTGGGTGGTAGTCCAAGCGGAGGGAATGGCATGAATATATTTATCTATTACCTCATTTATTCAGTTATTTATTCATTCATTCAACATATATTTATTAGTCCCTGCTTGGTGCCTGTCTCCATGCCATGCTGAGGGAACAGAGGGGAAAGCAATGCAAATCCTTCCCACTAGGAGCTCCTGGCTGACAGAAAGGATGAAGTAGGAAGGCAAGGTACCTGCCCATCAGCAAGTGCCAAGGCCAAAGTGGGTGTTGGAAAGGTAGATTCCAGCTCTGGGTTTTAGGGAAAGGTAACTGAAAGGATGGCATTTGGGGCAAGAAAAATTTGGACCAGAGTGAGAAGGAAGAGCATCCTAAGCAGAGGGACTAGCAAGAGTAAAAGCCTGGGGGTGGGACTTTTCTGTTACTTGCGGCCAAAATATCCTTGACTGATACACCTTTGTCTAGGTACCACTTCTTAGACTGTACTTCTTTACCTTAATACTCAGCAAACTCCCGCTCACCCTTCAAAGCCTAGCTCCAGTTGACTTCCTGTTTTCTGATTACTCCTGATGACCCACAACTCTTTCTTGTGTTCTCCGGCGCTGTGCTCCTACCCCATCTTAAGTCTTCTCATGTAGTATCTCCTGCTTATCTACTTGTCTCCAGTCTTTGCTCTTCTATCACTCTGCTATATATTGCAGGGAGGCTGAACCCCACAGGCTTCGTTTCCTGGGATGGCTGGCTTCAGCTAGGTTTGGTCAATAGGAGGTACTGCTGGGAGATTGAAAGATAGGAAGAAAAGAGAGGCCAGGGTATCCTCCCTCTCGACCTTGGGCAGCATCTCCAGCAGTGGCCGTGTCTCCATCATTTCTTTAGCTTGCCCATAGCTCCATTTGTTTCATATTCCACCAAGAGACCCTGCTCCGGGGCTGGCAATACTATCTCTGACTTCTGTCCTTCAGATCCAGGCTTGGGTTAGCCTTCTGCTATTACTTGTCTTTGAGCTGCTTCATTGTCTCCAATTGGCTTCTCAGCTCTTCCATCACCTACCGTTCCCTAGATTAGAGTTCCTCTTTTTAAATATTCAGGTGTTTCCTGGTTAGACGCTGACCAATACACTTCCCTACTGGGCTACAAGCTCCTGGTAAAAAGGACTCCATCTTGTATTCTCAGAGTCTGTGCATAGAGAAGCTATGAGAAAATGAATGAATGAATTTTGATTGTATAACTTTTCTAGCCAAGCTTCACTCTTGCTTTGCAAAGGAAGAGGTATAAGGAGAAAGAATCTCTCCCTGAGGGTAATAAACATTTGTATTAAAACAACAACAGTAATAATAATAATGATGATGATGATGATGATGATGATGTAGTACTTTGTAAACAGGAGAAAGCTTCACAAATAGCTCTCAGCCTGTAAAGTTCTTTGCAAATTATAAATTTCTGGACCTACATAGGGCTGTCCTACTTTCTCAGCCCTGCTCAGTGTTTCTGCTAAAGTAGCTGTGGGCTGGGAGGCTGAGAGAAGAAAGGGAAGATAACGAATTGGAGGTAACATCTCAGCCAAAGAACAAAAGGCAGGAGGAACCCAGGGGACAGCAAATGATTCAATCATCACACTCACTTAGAGAAGTCCCTTCCCTCCCTTTCTGCCTCCAAAGCACCTGGAACCCCAGGTACCCAGCCAAATCCATTTATTAAAATTTCTCAGAACTAGGGCTGGGTTGGAAGATGGTCAAGATCTGCCAGCTTGTCTGCCTGACAAGGGGAGAAGACTACAGGAGGGGGCATTTCTCTAGAAGTCACCTGGGGACAGCAGGGCAGATGGAACTTGGGATTTAGAGAGGAGAATGAGTGAAAAGGGACTTCGGAATTGCAAGAGAGTGACCCAGCATGTCTTAGATGATGCTCTCTAAAAGAAGAGACTGAGACAAGGACTTGGGTGTACGTGATTTCTTTGGGAAATAGGAGTGAGGGAGAAAAAAAGCGGGGTGCTGTTATGGGCAACAGGAAGAACCCCCTGAGTCTATGTAGAGTTATTTGCCCAAAGGACAAGAGGCTGAGGCACATATCCACCAGCTTCCATTCCCCCAGGAGTTGAGCGTTGCTCCAGGGGACATTAATGACCTTGCACCTCTGGTCTGTGTCTATGGATGGGCTGAGCAAGGGACCAGGGCTTCCAAGAAAGCCTTGAGGTGGAAAAGCTAAAAGACTGGGTGAGCACTTGAGGGAGGATGCTGCCAGTGTGCGTGGGACACCCACAGCATCTTCTACTCTCTATTGCCCCTCCATGTTCTCTAGCCTCAGTGCCTAAGCTTCATTAACCTTCTTCTTTCCCTCCCACCCTCCCTCCTTCCCTCCCTCCCTCCTTCCCTCTCTTCCTTCCTTCCTTCCTTCCTTCCTTCCTTCCTTCCTTCCTTCCTTCCACAAGCACTTCCCCAACACCTACTATGCACCAAGAACTGTGCTAGGTACTGGGGAGAGTGTGTGTGAATGAGACAGACATGGCCCATGACCTTGTGTGACTTACATTGGAATAGAGAAGACAGACAATAAGTGTATATGCAAATTAACAAGATGCTTTCAGAGAGTGATAAGTGTTCCAAAAGGAAGAAACAGGGAGATGGAATAGATAGAAAACACGGGGAGGGGAGGAGAAGCTACTTTAGGCAGGGCTGCCAGGGAGAGGGGCTCTGGGGAGGTGACACGGAGCAGAGCCCTAATGATAAGGAATGGACATACACATCTCCTACCACCAATGGTTTCTGACTCAGTGGTTCTGAAAATCTGAGGTTTCAGGCATTGGTACAGTATATACCTTTTTTTTTTTTTTTAAGAACCAATGTAGAATTACTTTTTGTTTTGCCAAGTTAAAACATTTAAAAAATCTGATCAGCAATGATCATTTACCGTCACCATGAGAGAGGATATTTTAAATGCCGCCTCCTCTCAGCTAGGAAGAACAAAATTTCAGAATAAAGACGATCCTGTAAATGAAGTTAATTTAGCTTTATCAAAAACTCCTTATTTTCCTCATTTTGGCTCCTGACTCTTGGAAACTTCTCTCTATCTCAAGGTCTAACTTGGGCTCAGGACACATCCTTCCCTTTGCATTCCTGGCTCGGGGATTTTGGTAACAGGAAATAAATGTGAAGATTGCATGGACATGCCCATGTTCATCAGGTTTTCCCTTTGTTGGGTCGGGGTGGGTAGCTGCTTGAATTCATCCCTAATATGTGGACTAGAAGGTCAGAGGAGCCCTTAGCAATTCATTTAACAGACACAGAAAGAGCGTGGAATGCCCCTCCTCCCACCACCACCTTCTCTGCCTGGAAAACTACTCTCAAAACCCAGTTCAATTATCCCCATCCTGGGCTTCTCTCTGAAATCAGTTATCTTCCCTCCAGCTCTCAATGCAGAGTCCTGGCCTGTATTGAGCACACATGCTCATACATGGTAAAGGGTGATTCTCTCTGGGTAGCGGGGGAGTCAGTCCGGTGCCTCCCTTCCAGATAATCTTGAATCTTATTCTCCTCAAACTCCTCAATGTGAACTTGGATAATATGGACGTATAAGGAACAGGGACTAGTAAGCAGAGGAGAAAGGGAAAATGAGTAACGTTCGTTACCTGCAATCTGCCTGTCAGTCGCTCTACTCGTGTCGTTTCATTTGAAGCCTTCACTTTTGTAAAGACGGTGCCTCCCATACGACTAGTGCTCTTCATCCCATCCCTACACACTGCCCTTGCCAGCTGTGACACCTGCGCTCGTGCGCTTCTCCCTCCTGTGCATCCTTGACTCCTCACCCAGCACCTGGCAGCCTGAGGGTTAGTCCACCTTGCCTAGAGGAAGATGGTCAGTGCCTCCAAGCCACACAGGGTCTGCACTCAGAGTTCAGGGAGGGAGAAACGCTCAGATGAAGAGCCTGGCTCGCCCCTTCGAGCCTAAAAATACCAGGATCCTTTAAACCACAGTGTCCCTTGTTCTAAGAGTCTAAAGTTGTTGGCAGTTTGGTGATGATGGCCCTGGAATGCTGGTTCTCCCTTTCCAAGATTCTAGAATTCTAAGATTCTATAAATAGGGGAGGAGGTTTTGTTTTAGGACTTGAGCGTTCTTTGCCATCTCTCCAGGAGGCCTCAGGACCCCAGACAGGCCACCTGGGGCCAGGACCAGCCTGGAGGAAAGCCTGAATGGCCTGTCTTCTTGCCTGCTATGATGAGTGAGGCCTCATTCATAATTGATCCAGTTGCTTGGCAAGCAGGGGGCTGTAAATGCATGGGGCAGGGAGGGTGCCCCTGGAGAGACTCTCCTCTTGCCTCTGAGGAAGAAGCTGCCTCTGCCAGCCTGTAGGCTCCTTCTATGACAACAGATGCTTAATGCCTGGCAGTCCCCACACCAGCCTCCCTTGCCCGCCCCTCCCGTTTCCCTTTTCTCGTTCTCCCGAGCAAGGAGCCAATTTTCACTTAGCAAACCTTTTTCAACTGTCTACTAAGTGCCAAGGGCTGTGTTAAGCATTTAATATCTATCACAGGTTGAGATCTCCATAAGTAGAGTTTGGGGTGCAAGATATTGATAAGAGAGAAAGCAGAATTGGACAGGAGAGAGAAGTCAACTGATGCCAGCTCTCCAAAGCCTTGGGTGACCCCCAGGGAGCTCTGGAACGAGCATTGCCTGGCCAACCTTTATTTATTTATTTTTTTAATGCCTATAGCACCTGGTCTTCCTAGGTGGTCTCCCATCCAAGGCCGGACCCTGCTTAGCTTCTGAGATCAGACGGGATTGGGTGTGTTCAGGGTAGCATTGCCCTAGCCTGGCCAACCTTTAAACCCCTCTCTCAGTCACTGGATGCAGGCTTCTCTGGGAAGAGTGTGACTTCAGGCTAGGTGACTCTGCAGACCTGAAAGAGCTGACAGCTAGAGACTCTCTGCTGATCGCACCCCCATGCCAGGCAGCAAGCCCTTCTATAAAGCGGGGTCTGGTAGCCTCTCTCTGTTTACCACAGCAGCCATGATCTGATCAAACCCCCCACATCTGTGTGGGAATTAACTAACCTATTTTACAGATCAGTTCACAGAGGTTGAGCAGAGCCCAAAGCTGCTTCCAAAAAGGAAGTTAGAGTTAGAAGCCAGGTCTGTCCGTAGTCAAAGTTTTATGGTCTTCTCACAATATCATAGGAGTTCTTTGCACCGAGGATCTATTTTTATCCATTTCTTGTAGGTGCAAATGGTGGCTGGATGGGGAGCATCAAGGATAATTTTCCCACAGCTTTACCCCCCACAAAGTGTCCTTAGCATCCAGCCTCATTTCCCTCATCTTTTTTTAGAACTCTCCCTTTCCCCTACTCTCAGTCCATGTGGTCCAAGTAGGGCTCCGCCTCCTGCTCCGATATAAAACATAGGACCCCGGCTAAGCCAATCAATGCATTCTATTCCCCAGGTCAGGCAATTGGTTCATAGCTGACACATGACCAGAGGGGAACCAATCAGAGTGAATTTCAGGACTTTTGACCCTGCAACAATATAGAACTGCAGCTGCTGTGTTTCAGATATTCACTGCTGTGTAACAAACCACTTCAAAACTAAGTATCTTCAAGGAACACTGATTTATTATTGCTCAGGATTCTGTAAGTTGGCAGTGGTGCTTCTGTTCCAATATGGTGTTGGCTGGGGTCATTTGTTTGGCTGCATTCAGCTGTGGCTGGACTGGAAGATCCAAGAAGAAATAATAGTGTAAGGGGGAGGGTTAGAGGGAGGAAGGTAGGAGTGGTCCACCCCAGGTACAGGAAATAAGGAGAAGCATTTTTTGCAGAAAGCTTAAAGATGATAATAACACTGACTAAAAGTCAGTCTGTTTTTTATCATCGCTGGATGCTGGCAATTCTAAACAATGTTAGTGTTAAATACCCCGCCCCACTGGGGTGGACCGCTACTCCCCCTTATTACGAAGCCCTCTCTCAGTGTCCAGAACCCTCGTAGTGACTGTTAGCTGGAATACTTCAGTTCTCCTCAGTGTAGTTTTGCTTTCCATGTGGCATAGTGTCTTCCCGGACCTCTCCCTATGGTCTCTCTCTTCAGCAAGATACCATAGACTTCCTTACAGCATGACGGCAAGATCCCAAGAGGGAGCATTTCCAGACATCAGGCACAAATGGACAAGTGCTTATGAAGCCTCTCCTTCCATCACAGATGCTAATATTCCATTGGCCAAAGCCAGTCACATGGTTGAGCCTAGCATTCAAGGGCACCAGTACTGGGAGGCATAGTCATTGAGGGCCGCCGAGGTAATAGTCCGCCACATGGGGCTTACTCATCACCTGGAGAGGAGAGTCAGGCAGAGCCATGAGCTGCCGGTGTGTCATCAAGCAGTGCCCTTAAAGGAAACAGATGCACTTGAACTGTAATTTCAGGGGAGTATAATAAATGGGTGATTTTCAAAGGTGTTCAAAGTGTTTAGAGAATCCAACAAAGGATGGTGACGTTCCTCTGGGCTAGTAATAGTGGGGAGCCTTTTGCACCCCTAGGCCCGAAGGGCAATAATAGCGTGTAGTTACTAGAATCCAAGGAGAGTAGCTGGCTCTAAGGGGTAGCTGCCTAATAGGAGCAGGGGCCTTTGGCAGAGGGATTTGACAGGGAGCATCCCAAGAGGGTAAAATAGTCTGCCTTCATCTTCGACTTCCCTTAATCACCTGCCATTGCTTCCCATTGGCTGGACCCCACTGGAAGCCAGAGGTCAAGGGGAGCTTGTTGTTGCAGTCCATACAGCTGAGCCTCCCAGTCCATACAGCTGAGCCTCCACGCCACGGAGCAGAGTGGACAGGGTAAACAGAAGATCTGCAGGGCCCAAGGTAGATAGCCTGCACAAAGGGCCTTGGGAAACCTGAAAATGAAACAGCACAGCACAAGACAGAGAGGCTAAGTGGAGGGAAACTGGATCCTAAGTACATCACCTGGGTCCAGCGGACCCTGAAGCAGTTCTATTCCTGGGCTCTTTAGCTATGTAAGCTAATAAGTCCTCTTTTTGCTTAGGCTAGCGTGGATTGGTTTCTGTCTCTTGCAACCAAAAGTTCCTGTTTGAGATACTCCCATCGAGAATCTGGCCCTTTAATGAAATGAGTGCATTTCACCCTCACCAGAGTCATCAGAGGTCCAGGGGGAATTCACATTGCAGGTGAGCAAAATGAGGCTCAGAAAGGTTAAGAGACTTGCTCTAGGTCATCTGGTTCATTAGTGGCAGAGATGGGATCTGAACTTGGCCCAGTCGCAAATGTTCTAGCCACATTTAGCCACTCTCTGTCCCCTGAATATGCCATACTCTGGCTCTGGGTCTGCACTAGGTTGAATAGTGCCTCCCCTAAAAAGGATACATTTAAGTCCTAACCGCAGGTATCTGCAAATGTGACCTTTTTTTGGAAATAGGTTCTTTGTAGATGTAATTATGTTAAAGATCTCGAGATGAGATTATCTTGGATTTAGGGTAGACTCTAAATCTGATGTCCTTATAAGAGAAAAAAGAAAGAGACTTGAGACAGAAGCACAGAGGGGAAGGCCAGGTAAAGGCAGAGAGCAGTGGCAGAGATCGTAATGATGCATCTATAAGCCAAGGAACACAAAGGCTTGTCCACAACCACCAGGAGCCAGGAAAGAACCATGAAACAGGTTCTTTCTCGGAGCCTCCAGAAAGCATCAGCTCTGTCAGTCCCTTCATATTAGACTTCTGGTCTCCAGAACTGTGAGAGAATAAATTTCTGTTGTTTTGGGTCACCTATTTGTGATAATTTGTTACAACAGCCCTAGGAAACTAACATAGGACCTATGCACATGCCATTCCATTTGCCTGGCATACGACCCTCCTCCCTTCCCCAAATCTTCATTCCACACTGTCGTTTGAGGCTCATAAGTACACAAACTTGCAGAGAACAAAGGGGACCTTCTAAGGAATCGCTCTCGCTGCCCCCGTCATGTCTTTTCTCCTCGTCCTGCAGACCTCAGCCCAAATGCCGCCGCCTCCAAGAACCCTTCCCTATGTTCCTAGATATTTCTGTGCTCCCATCGTCCCTAGACTGCCTCTGCCACAGTTGTGCTGTGACATAGCTTGTTTTCCACTCCCCCATTGGGTACTGCTCCAGGGGCAGGACTATGCATGATTCTTCTTTGTGGCTGCAGCTATGCCTAATACAGGTTCAGGCACAGTAGGGATATTCGCTAATGTTTGCTGAATGGATAAATGAACGAATGTTCAGTTAGCTTCCAGTTCTGCTCCATATCTGGACTCCAGCCCCTTGCGGGGGGAACCCTTTCTGAGAGCACATGTGAAATAGCTGGAGGTCGCTAATGGCAGGTGGGGGTTGGACACCCACTCTTTCGTCTGGCCATACCTTAGCACAGCCCTCCTGCCAGAGATGCAAAGACCCTGTCAGAGGCGTGACAAACAGCTTGGCTGATGGCTTATAATGTCAGAGATGATGGAAACAGGGAGGCGATGGCTGAAAGAATAGGTTGGGGACGCTTGTCATAACTTTATTTGTGGGAGGTGAGGTCCTGTCGGCCGGGTGATGGATGGCAGCAGAGCAGGCACAATACAGACCCTGCCACTGCATCTCCCCCCTTCTCTCTAAGCCAAATGACTTTGGGGATGAAAAATGACTTTCTTGGGAGAACGAGGGGGAGGGGAGCTTCAGGGGATGGGGGCTGTGTGATCGGCACCTTGGGATGACTTTTGCTTTTCTTGCTGAGAGTTAAGTTTTGCCTAGGCCAGCCTGATAGTCTATTTTCTTCCCCCCTCCCTTCCTTCTAAGATTATTGATAATCCCAGACACATTGCCTGCCTTAATCCTCAAAAATGCCTATAAAGGAATGCACACTTTTATGGATGAGGAAGACAAGGCTTGAAAACAAGTAACGTGCCCAAAGTTTTCTGTGAAGGAATTTGCAGACCTGGGATTCGAAACTGAGTCCAATCACTTTTAAGCCCGATCTCTCTCTATAACGATATAATAAAGATCATGTAAGTAGCATGTCTCAAGTTTCTTGGAAGCACAGTGAAGAGAGCTATTAATGTGGGAAAAATTCAGGGAAGACTGCCTGGAAGAGATGATATTTGAATTAATTCATGAAGGGTGAATAAAATGTTACCTGGTAGAGAAAAAATGATATTAGAGATTGGAAAGAGAAAACAGAGGAATAGCATACCTTTCTGTTTTCTTACATAAAACTCAGTCACTGCTCCTTTCTTCTTTCTAACAGAACTTCAAATTTTTTTGGGGGGGGGTCATCCATTCCAAACTAATGACCATATCAAGCTATTCATGAAGTTTCCATTTCTCTTGTGAGTGATCGGTTTGGAGACAGGACTAGGAAGAATTCTGGCCAATGAGATATAAGAAACATTTGCCCAAGGGCTTCTGGGAAAGGTTTTTCTTGTTCTGAGAAAGAGAAAGTTCCTCTTCTTTTGCAGGATGTAATCATGTCTGTACCTGACTTTCCCCTTGGCCAAGGCTGCTTGGGCCTTTCACATTTGAAGCAACTAAGTTATTCTACGTCTCAGGGTCCTTGATAGTAGTGAGAAGCAGGTATCCCTAAAAAAGAAGGATATAACAGGCAGAAAGAGCAGCAGGTCCACCCCAACCTGGGCCTTACCTACCAGGTAGCCAGCAGACAATGAAGCTGAGCCCTGGGCCACCCCATACGGTTTGGGGCTCTTTGGCTTGGCTTGAGCCTTTGCTCTCCCTCCTCGCTCTGTGTGACTCTGTTTGGCTCTCTACCATTGTGGTTTTATTTCTGAGAGGCATCCCTTGGACTTAATGCTGAAGTCACTATTTCCTGGTGTCAGGGAGGTCTGTTGCTGTCTTGGACCTACTTTCATCTTGCCAAACCTTCCCCTTTTCCCCCTGCCTCGCTCTGAGCTCACCTTCTAGGGACTTTGCCTCCTTCCTCTATCCTATGATTCCCAAAGAAGTGGGCATGTTTTTACTTGGCTCCACCCCTCTGGCCACAGTTAATTAGACCAGAGGTGGACATCCGACCAAAGATAAACCAATCAGAAAACTTCTATCAGATTTTTAAACCGAGGGACAGAGCCAAACTCTTTCCGAGGCACACATTGTGGGACTTAAATCTGGTTGCGACGGGTAGTCATGCTTTCCACCATGTGAAAAATGTGCTGTGGGAGAAAGAGGAAAGCAGAAGCAAATGATGGCGAGATGGTCCTAGCAGCCTCCGAGCCCGCGGTGACTGATTTCCTGAGGCCCGGAGGCGCCACTGCCCAGCCTCAGCCCGGAGTAGTCAATCTTTTTAGATACCAGGAGCCAAAGTTATCTCTTTTTTGACTTGACTAGTTTCTGTCCCAACGACAAGAACTCTGACTGACACCCTTCCAAACTCTTGTGCCGCCCAGGGCCTGGCTTGTCCTCCCCACTTCAGGGGCTCTGCCCTGAAGATGGATTTGTGCAACCACCTCCCTCTTTCCATTTCCAACCTCAGCCAGGAGTCTGAACCTGTCCCTGAGGTCCTGACATGGCTCTGCCCTTCTCACCCCACTCGCTCTCTCTGGGTGACCCTATTCACTTCCATGGTTCAGCCTCAACAACCCCAGTACTTAAAACTTTCAAACTCCTAGCTCTGTTCTGGATCCCATTTGAGCTTCAGGCTTTTGAAATATGGTAGAGACATGTTGATCACCTTAATACTGAGCATCAGAATTCTTCCTGAAAATAACTGCTTGGGTTGGGGGAGGGGGCAGCTTGATAAGCCTCCTTGGAGGCAAGTGAGGTACCTCAGAGCATGGATGTGAGCAAACACTAAAATGTCAAGTGTGGTGGCTGAAAGGTGTTGATAGGGTGGTGGGAAGCTGCAGGCCAAGGGCCAGGGAGAGGAATCTGTAATTTGGGCTGGGAAAGGGTTGGAGGAAGGTGATGAGTTTGGGGTGGGGGGATAAACAAGTGCAGGAGGAGTGAGAACACAGTAAAGTGTGAGACTGGATGCTACATTAAGGAAAAATCGAGAGCGAGTGCACTAACCCTCCCCCCAGTGGCATGGGGATCCCCCGACACTTTGAAAATGGGGATTTCTTATCTTAAGGAGAGTGACATGTAATGGTTAACAGGACATGTGCAAGGTTTATACCACTTTATTGGAAATCTGGCTGCACCTGGCTGTGTGACCCTCGGCAAGTTACTCAACCCCTTTGAGCCTTTGGCTCCATTATCTGTAAGATAGGAACAGAGAAGTTGTTAGGATTAAATAAGCTCTAAGCACAGTGCCGATATGTGCTGGGACTTGGGACAGCAACCCAAAATAGAAGTTGAGAGTATCTAAGCACTTTCTCAAGGTTACGGAGTCAACCAATGTGGTGGAGGCAGGCTGCAGACCCAAGAACACCTGATCTCAGAGGATTTCAGAGTTCCTCCCTGAAGGCAGCTTCATGGAGACAGGACCAAGACCAGGGGCGGGAGCTCAGGGCCAGCATTCTGTCAACTGAATGCTTGCTCCCTGGTGCTGGCTCAGCCAACTGTAGCTCCGAGTTTGCTTCCCTCCTTCCTCCCCCCTCCCTCTTGCCTGCTCTCTGGGGGCTCCCGATACCAGTTCTCAGAGAAAAGGCACGCACAGGCAGTTCAGGGGTGGCGCGAGCTCAGCGGTTCTGGGATTGTTTTTAATTCAATATTTTGTCCCTGTGTGCCAGCCGCCTTTATTGGATGAGAACACTGTTATTGGATCCTGCCCTGCAGGAAAAAATGCAGGCTTCCCTGGACAATGGCAGCGAGGTTGTTCTAGAGTCTGATGAGTCAAGGCAGGGCGAAAAGTTCCAGAAAATCTTGTGGTTACAAGCTCTTCGGTGACATGCCCGAAAATATTAACATATGTATTCCTGACCTTTCCCCTTGCCCTTCCTTCTAGGGAGGACAAAGCGCAGGAGACAGGCTTTACATCGCCTCCCCCTTTATTCTGCACATCCGCTGTACAGCTTGGTCCTGCGGATTTTAACTCCACTTTCTCCAGGTCCACTGTCACTTAGTCCACGCCCTAGCCATCTCCCACCTCGACAAGGGCTCTACCCCATCTTCCCCTGCCGCCCTCAAATCAATTGTCCTTACAATAGGCTCTCTTATTTGGGGTCTCCTAAAACCTAAGATAAGCATTCAGATGTATAGAGTTTAATCGGGGTGTGATCCCAGGGAACACTGGCAGAGGAGTGGGAAAGTAGGTCGAGGAAGGGAAGGTAGCCAGTCAAGGGGTTATCCAGCGGATTACACTGTGGGTGCCTGGGGCTCGATCCCTCTGGGGACCTCTGGGAACCAGTGGAGCGAGGGAGCTGGGTGTTTATCTACTAAATCCTATCGGGCTGGGTTTTTTCCTGGAGTGGGAGGGTGGGAAGGGGTGTTGACTCTGGTACCTCTGACTTGCTCCACAGGCAGGCAAAGCATATTCTATTGGTCAGAGACAGTCCTTGGGTAAAGAAACACAGGTGCTGGCATTTGGAACTGCCCAGTGTACACTGAAATGTAAGGGCATGTGGGTGGGAGGTACTGACAGTACATCCTCTATACAGACACATTTCTTGACTTAGAGCCCCCTGATCACTTCCCTTTGCTCTTTGGGGTAAAGACTCAAATCCTTTTTTCCATTCTACAAGGTCTGGGTGGGCTGGACCCTACTTACTTCTGTTATTCTACTTGCCCCTTCACTGCCTGGGCCCTAACCATCCTGGCCTTCTCTCTGTTCCTCGGATGTGCTTTCTCCACAGGACCTTTGTACATGCTGATCTTGCTGCCTGGCCTTTCCTATAATCTAGATAATTTCTACACATTCTTCAGATCTCTGGGCAGTCCAGTACCATCTCCCCGACTGGGTCATGTTCCTTCTGTTCTCCATTCCTTCTCTTCTGAGTCATTATTTGTGTGATGATGTGATTAATGTCTGTGTTTCCCACCAGACTCTGAATCCCAGAGCCCACACACTGCCTGATATATAGCAAGAACTTGGCATATATTTTGTCGACTGAATGAATGGATGAATGAGGATTCTATTGGAGTCTTTTCCTGTGCCAACTGGGATACTAGATACAGAGATAAATTTAAAAGAAACAAAGAGCCTAAGCTGATTCATATAGGAAGGACACAAGTTAGGGGGAGGAGGCAAGAGAAAAGCAGACTGAAATTTGAGAGGGAAGGATAAGAGGAGAGAGATTTGGGCTGAGGTATGTAGACTAGACAAGGGGCCTAAAAATAGGTGAGGAAGATGTTAGGAAATGTTCATGTTTGCTATTCAATGATGCTCCTTTGCCAGAAACTTTTCAAGGTTGCGCGTGTGTGTGCGTTCCTTTTGCACGTAACCTTGTATGAAGACTGGTCAAAGGAACTCACTTCCTGTGGTTCATACCCATGTATTCTGTGAGTTCCATCAAAATCATGATTTGGTGAAAAAAAAAAAACACAGTTTCTGAGTTACACTAACGTGGGTCTGAATTCTGGCTCAGCTCTTTCTAGCTGTGTGGCCTTCGGTAGCTGCTTACCCTCTCTGAATCTTGGTTTTCTCATCTGTAAAGGGAGGGTCATCTCCTGGCCTTGTGTGATTCTTTAGAGGTTCAAGGACCAAACGGAAGTCCAGTGCCTGATACATGGTTTGGATGCTTAATAAATATGCTATTATTGCACAAACATAGCACATGGCTTCATACACCAGCATTAGTTGAGTTCTTACCCTATGCCAGGCATGTTTATTTTTACCTTTTGCACGTAACCTTGTATGAAGACTGGTCAAAGGAACTCACTTCCTGTGGTTCATACCCATGTATTCTGTGAGTTCCATCAAAATCATGATTTGGTGAAAAAAAAACACAGCTTCTGAGTTACACTAACATGGGTCTGAATTCTGGCTCAGCTCTTTCTCGCTCTGTGGCCTTAGGTAGCTGCTTACCCTCTCTGAATCTTAGTTTTCTCATCTGTAAAGGGAGGGTAATCTCCTGGCCTTGTGTGATTCTTTAGAGGTTCAGGGACCAAGCGGAAGTCCAGTGCCTGATATATGGTTTGGATGCTTAATAAATATGCTATTATTGCACAAACATAGCACATGGCTTCATACACCAGCATTAGTTGAGTTCTTACCCTATGCCAGGCATGTTTATTTTTACCGAATCCTCAGCAACACTGTGAGGTGTTTGAGGCAGACAGTTAAGAGTTCACTGAATCTCACGCTCTCTTCTTCTTGGGCCCATTTTTTAACTTTTCTTGTTAGGAGAGTCTGTGTGACTGCTTTCTGAACAATGGGATGAGGGCGGAAGTGAAATACACTGCTTCCACGCTAGGCCTCTCTCTATATATATCCCATGATCCTCCATGCTTTCTTTTCCCATCCGCTGACTGAAAGCAAAGGTCTTCAAGGCCCTAGGGGGTGGTGAAGCCACAAAGTGAAAAGAACCCGGACGCTTAAGTCAATGTGTGGAAGGAAGGCCACGTGCCAAACGTCTCCATTGGACAATTATATAAGCAAGAAATAAACATCTATTTTGTAGTTTATTACAGCATTTAGACTATGTTGATTAATATACTATTTTTACCCACATTTTACAGATAATGGAAAAGAGGCTCGGAGAGGTGAAGTGACTTGCTCAGGGTTGCACGGGATTCTGACTCCAGAACATATATAAAATATAATTGCTGCTGCCTACTACTTCACAGTTCTTCAATAAATGTTTGTTGAACAAGTGCAGTTAAGAGTCTTGATTCCCTAGGGAAATAGTAGTTCAAAAATAAATCACAGAGTGACCAAAAAATATACCACGATGCATGGATCTCCTCCACTATATTGTGAGTTTCTGAAAGATATATGCTTTACTCATTTATAAATCATTCACAGAGCCTAGCACAGTGCTTGGTACATTCTGGGTGCTCAAACATGGCTGCTCAACTGAATTCTTACAGACAGCACAAACTGGGTATCTCCCAACTTTTTCAGATGGTGGAGAAATATTGTCCTTCTTGCAGAATACCATGAAATAGTGACAAATTAATTTTAAAATAAGTAAATATGGAATTTTGTGTTAAAATCAAACATTATCTTGTACTAGGCTCTGCCATAAAAAGTAGAAGCAGATGCTATAGTTTGGGAGACATGCACTGGGGGGTAATTACAAGTGAAGGCATATCTACCTATGTACCCTTCCCTTCCGTTAATTGGCCTACAGCCATCAAACCTCCACAACTGGATTTTAGAACAGCTGGGCCCAGTTCATGGAAGTATTGTACAGGAGCATAATTTGAAAACCACTGGATGAACTGGTTGGAGTAGAGGGACCAATTAATTAAAGGACAAGTTTCTGTTTTCATCCTTGCTGGTTAGCTGCTTGAAACTAAGTAGAGGCGTCCTCAGAGCAAGCCACCAGGACACTGTGTAAACATTTTTGTATTAGCTTCATTTCTACCTGTTTTATGCTCCCTTTCATGTTTTTCTTTTTCTTACACCTTTTAATTTATGCTACTTTGCTGAGTTTTATGTACCTTTGTAAGCCACCTTAAATCCTTTTGGGAATAAGGTAGTGGTATAAATAAAAACATATGACATAAATATAAATATAAACTATAGTAAGTAAGCTCTGTAAAACCTATTCCTAAAATAGTAGCAGTGATTGTTTATCATGGAGAGAAATAGGATGATTAGAGGTGTGTTGGGGGGTGGGGTGGACGGTGTGCATCCAAAAAGGACAGATCTATGTAATTTAACAAAGTCCAAGACGTGGCATTACAAATAACTTTAAAAAATAGCATGAAGATAAAAAGTTAGTTTTATTTTATTACCTCTGTAGATATATATATGTTTTATAGATTCATTTTATTATTTATTCCTAGAATACTTATTCAGGATAGAAATTGAGAAAATACAAACAGATAGAAAGAAAAACGTTAAAACCTTTCAAAGCCCACTGCTCAGAGACCATCATCACTAACATGTAGTTTCGGAACCTTTGCATCTTCTTCCTGTAAGATTCAGAGAGGGGGTCCCAGTAGATCTAATAGAGCTTAGAGTCTGATGGACTAATGCCCCCACTACCAGGTGATGGGGGTGATGAGGAGGAGGAAGGAAAATAAGGAGAGTGGGGAGAAGAAGGAGGAGGGAGGCGGTGTTGGGGGCGGGGGAAGAATCTTGTGACCACCTGAGGAAAGATGGAGAATTGTGAGGACAAGAAGCGTCTACTGTCTGATAAGCACGGGGCACGAACACCAGGAAGGGAGATTCATTGGGCCTGTCTTGGAACTGGAGCCTCCGACTCTACTCCGATCAGTGGCTGTCTGAC
The DNA here is from genome assembly GCF_000325575.1 of Pteropus alecto. NCBI lineage: Eukaryota > Metazoa > Chordata > Mammalia > Chiroptera > Pteropodidae > Pteropus > Pteropus alecto. The sequence goes on from NW_006442491.1 coordinate 23,210,078, forward strand.
TCAGGTATGAAGTCTGACCCTCATAGGGAGAGATGCTGTGGATGGAAGAGGTGAGATGAGGGGTACAAGCAGAATTGCTTTGAGGTCCAGATGACAAGTGCCGCTCAGCACTGAGGAGAGATGCCTATACCCCATAACTCTGCAGGACACAGTCTGGCTCTGCTGTTGTGAGGACCAAAGCAGGAGGCCATGGCACCTCCGGGGTCCTTGCAGCTTCTAGAGCGCCAGAGAGCAATGCCCTGGGCAGGGCGGCAGTGGCAGGGGTGAGTCTCCCCTTCAAATGACTTGGAAGCGGCAGGTGCCAATGAAGAGGCCAGAGAAGAGGATCTCTTGAGAGGCCCAGCCAGGTGTACACACCCGGAAAGAACTCAGTCGTTTATGAGAACTGGATCTTATATTAGTGCAGGTGGAAGCTCTGAGTCAGAGAATATTAACTAATGTTAATATGACATTATTGACATGCTCAGGATGTCAGGCTTGTAAACATTTAGGTCTTTTAAATATATATGTAGATATTGATAGATTTTTTTTCTAAAAAAAAATTTGAGATTTTATTCTGAGTAGAGAGTTTTCTGAAACTTTTGAAGAGGTTGACATAGATCAGTCTTTCTTAAGGTATATTTCTCATAACACTACTTCTACAGGGTACTACTAGGCATTACATGAAAAATGGCTTCTGTGGTCAAATGGGCTTGGAAAACATTGTATGAAGCAAAGTTACACAGCTTTTTCCCCTACGAGACTGTTCGGAGCTTTTAATATACAAACATGCATTGTGATCCTCTATGAGAAGGTGTAATTTGAGCAGCTGCCCCACAAGATGATCTGGGATGCGAGGCCATTCTCTCCCTTTATTGATATCTGCCGGGAATGGTTCAGGGAGTCTAACGGGTATTAATCAATTGCTCAGTTTCTCAATAGGTCGCAGTGGCTGCCAATGAGCGGACTGTCACTCTTTGATACCTAACCTGCTTCAACTTTGTATATCTATTGCTGCATAACAAATTACCTAAAAGCATAGGAGGTTAAAATACCAAAGCATTTATTATCTCAATGTTTCTGTGGATTAGGAAGTTAGAACCAGCTTAGATGAATAATTCTGTCTCCTCATGTCTTATGAGGTTGCAGTTGAGATGTCAGCTGGGGTTGCAGGCATCTAAAACCTCGATGGGGATTGGAGGCTCCAGTTCCGAGATGGACCCAATGAATCTCTTCTGGCATTTATGCCCTGTGTAGTCCTCTTCCCCAATGAATATGTCTGGTCTATGCAACCTATAGGATATTGCAGAAATGATGGACAGTGCCTTCTGAGACTAGGTCACAAAAAACATTGTGGCTTCTTCCCTGATCTCTCTGGGAGCATGTGCTCTGGAAGAAGCTAGCCACCGTATTATGAGAACACTCAGGCAGCCAGATAGAGAGATCCATGGGGCAAAGAACTGTGTGGTCTCTGGCCAACAGGCAGCATCGTCAACCTACAGGCATGTGAGTGAGCCATCTTGGAAATGACTGACATATTGACTCCAGTCTAAGAGAGACCTTGATCTAGAACTACTCTGCTAAGCAGCTTCCAAATTCCAGATCCATAGAAACTGTGAGATAATAAGTGTTCATTGTTATTTTAAGCCACTATGTCTTAAGCAATAGATAATTAATATACATCCTTAGTGCTAAGCTACTTCAGCTCACCGGCTACAGAGCCTTCTTACTTCCCAAGCCAGAAGTGATCTTGACCGATGTCCTTTCATCGACCCCCAATTAGTGATTGCATAACTTGTTCTCTCTAGACCTTATTATGAAAGCATCTCTGGATGGTCTGACTTATGAAGATCATTGGTGTTGGACACCGATAAGGGGAGCTCCTCAGAATTAGAGGTTTATGAAACTCATTACATTCTTATGAGCCATTGTGAGCCAGTTTTCATGGCTATTCCAGCCCTACACACTTGATCACAAAATCCTTTCTTTGTGCAATAGACGCAGTTGGTCCCTACCCCCATCATTTTTTTCTTCTCCCTTCTTTTTAAGAGAAAGCCTTGGGAAAAGATGATCCCTCTTATTCTTCTTGATGTCGTTGTGCCTGGAACTGCTACTTCCATCCTGTTGCCGGGAGAATAATAACATGAGCTCCAACGTATTCATCACCCAGCTTCAGCAATTATCACCCACATCCACACCTCCCCCTACCTTGGATTATTTCGAAGCAAATCCAGTCATTACATTATTTTGCACATAAATTTCAGTATGTATCTTTAACAGATTAGGACTCTTTTAAAAACATAATGCAATTCTATTATCACACCTCAAAAAACCCTGAAATAATTCCTTTTTATTGCATATCCATGACTATTGGGTTCTTAGTCAGCTCGCAGTGTATTTAAGAACATAAATTCTCCTCGTGTCTAATCGAGAGCAATGCCTGCTGGGAGAGATAATTACTCTTTAGCATTCAATAATCATCTGTGCCTGGATCATAAGTGTTAGTGCTATTTGAAAGGTTAACTGAGCCCAAATCCCTACTGTGAAATGCACAGTCAGACAGGCTTGGATTGGAGTATTGCCAGTTACTAACTCTATGACTGTGGGCAAGTAACTAAGCTCTCCGCGAATCAGTTTTCACAACTATTTAAAAATATTAGATTAGAGAAGATCCAGGGACCTGGATTTTGGGAATGAGAGGCAGAGGGAACAGATACTCCTCCTGAACCCCAGAAATTGTATTCTGCTCCCCTGAAAACATATCCCCTCTTTCTACTGTCCACCCTGTAACCCTTCCCCACTCAGTAAATTGAGGAGTTAGGATTTCTTTGGCACGGTCATAAGTTTCCAATCAGCCCACAATTGCAGGGCAGGAGCTCAATATTGGTAATAAGTATACTTTATGAGTGTTTTTTGAAGATATTTTCTTAAAGGTTGTTCCAATAAATAATTCACTGGAGCAATGAAAGATGGAGGAAGCAACTGATTACATCTTGGAGCACCAAATGCTTGAAGTTTAAGAAACCTAGGCAGCCCACGGTTATTTAAAAACTCTGGAAGAGATAATTTTTCCATATTACATTTTTTAAAAAGGTTACAGCCCAGCAGTTGATTTCTTGAATGGTGCCCTCCTCTCATCTCTCTAATGGATGCCACTCTGGAATTAGCATCGTTATCATGTTTTTGAACTGCTTGGTGCATGGCATATAGCTCTTTTTTTTTATTTCCTTGTTAGTGGGTTTTCTTTTTTTGTGTGTGAGGTATAACTGGCGTAACATTATATTAGTTTAAGGTATACAAAGTAACGATTCTATATTTGTGTATATTGCACAATGATCACCACAATAAGTCAAGTTCACATTCATCACCATACATAGTGACAAAAATATTTTTGTCTTGTGAGGAAAACTTTCACGATCCACTCTCTTAGCTACTTTCAAATATGCAATACAGTGTTATTAACTACAGTCAGCATACTGTACATTACGTCCCCATGATTTATTCATTGTATAATTGGAAATTTGGACCGTTTTGATATCCTTCATTCATTTTGTCCACCCCTCACCCTCACCTCAGGCAACTACCAATCTGTTCTCTATATCTATGAGTCTGTTTCTTTGTTTGTTTCTTTGTTTTTATTTTTATTTTCAGATTCCACATATAAGATCATCTCGTATTTATCTTTTTCTGTCTCGCTTATTTCATTTAGCATACACGTAGCTCTTCTGAACTTCCATCTCTTCATCTTTAAAATTGGAATAGAAAAAAAAATTGGAATAGCATATGGCTAGGAATTTGAAGGTATTTGATCATATTATTGCCAAGAATGAATGAATCATTCACCATATTGATTAGCTCATTTATTAAATCAACAATTAATTAGTGAATGCCAGTTAAGTCCTAGGTATTGTGTTAGGTTCTGAGGTTATTGTGGTAAACAAAACAGCAGTCTCTGGCCTTCTAGAGTTTAGAATATGAAAAGAAAAACAGACCGCAAGTGATTAAAAAGCAAATAAATGTAGAAACACAAATCTCAAGTGTTCTGAAGATAGTGATCAGGAATTTTGATAGAGAATCTTAAGGAGAGGGGAAGATATTTTAGATATTGTAGTCAGGGAAGACTCCTCTGATGTGGTGACATTGTGCTGAGACCTGAAGGATGAGTGCCCCACATCTCATACTGGGGAGGTTCCCAAGGAATTTTTAATGGGTCCTCTCATCAAGATAAAATTGAAATATCTTAATATAATATTCAAGATCCTCCATGATTAAGACTGACAGATAAAATACAGGATGCCCAGTTAGTTACATTTCAATTTCAGATAAGCAACAAAAAGTCTTTAGTATGTTATTAAATATTTCATGGAACATATTTACACTAATTTTTTTGTTGATGTTTAAGTGAAATTCAGATTTAACTGGGTGTTCTATATTTTTAAGTGCAAAATCTGGTAACCCTATCTAGAATCTTCCCAGGGACCCTCTCCTGCCCTACTTTCCACCACTCCTTCTACATAACTTATGCAATATCTACAAGGAACATTCAAACTTTCACATCTTTTCTTATGCTATTTCTTCTGCCTGGGGCACCAGTCTCCCAACATATCCTATTGGCAAACTCTTCTCATCCTTTAAACCTAGTCCAAATGGCACCTCCTCTGGGAAACCTTCTATGTCAGATTACATTATCCCCATTCCATGGTGCTCACCAAATCTGGTTCTCATAGGGGTTTGCCTTATAATTCTTTGTGTTAAGGCCTGGTCTCTAAACACACACAGACAAGATTGAATGCCTGCAAATGAAAGAGTATAAGGAATGATCTCCTTCCTCCATCCCCCATCCCATTCCCACTCAACTCATTATTTTAAACATCAAACATGGAACACTTTTCTGTTCCAGGCACTATGCTAAGTGCTTTGCATGCAGCATCTCCTGTAAATCTCCCATACTCTTAAGAGGGGCATTCAGTTGCATCTCAGGTACATGGAGGTGAAGTTGCTTATCTCTGTTTTTAGATCCATAAAATGAGGATCATAAGGATATCTTCCTCATTTGGTTTTCTCCCCAATTAGAATGTAGGTTCCCAGAGGGTGGGAACTTTTCTTATAAACTTCTATATCCTCAGAGCCTAGAATTTGTGCGGCATTGGGTAGGCACTCAGTAAATACTTGTTGAATGACTGCAACTATGAGAGAAAGTAACTTGCCCAAAGACACACTGGTAGATGTGGCGGAATTTTGATTAGAACCAGAATCAGTGATAAATGCTTAACAAATAGGGCTCTGAAAAACCAATAATCCTGATTCATAGATTTCCATGATGTAAATACTCCCACCATGGTTGATTTCAAGCAACCAAGTTTATGTTAATCTGCTTGCAAATTTCCTGAAAATTTAACCATAGACTCTTGTGAGCCTGTCTATACAAGCCAGCTCCAGCATACCAAGAACTAGGACATAGTTCTAAAAGGTACACAGTTGCAAAGGGCACAGTCCCACCATTCCTCTATCTTGCTTCCCTGAACAAGGCACAGACCATACTTACAGCTAAGTAGAAGAGGGAAAGACACTGAAATAACTGTTTGAAGCAGATTGTACAAGTGATTCTTAAAAAACATAAACGCATCACAAAACTCTGCTTAAAACCATTCAATATCTTCCTAATGCTTTCAGCATAAAATCCAGTTTTCTTATCATGACCCACAAGGCTCATTGTGAAATCTCCCTGTATGTCAGGCACCGTAATAGGCTTTTTGTACTAGGATTTAATGGTGAACATGACATATACAATATCTGCTCTTATGGAGCCTGAATCCAGTAATTGAGGCTGCCAAGTAATCAGTCATTAAGTATAAAATTACAACGGCAGATATATGTGCAGTAGAGTAAGTGCTAGGAGAGAGAATAATGAGGAGGGACCGTTTACTTGGAGTGAAGGTGAATTGCATTGCACTAAGAAGGTGACATTTCAGACCTGAAGAACAGGAAAGAATTGGATGAAGTATGATGCTAGGGGCCTGACAGAAGAGGGCAGGATTTGGCACTTTGAGGAATAAAAATAATTTCTGTATAATTGGAGATAGTAGAGATGGGAAGGGGAGGATGGTTATAAGTAGTGACTGCTATGGTTTGAATATTTGTGTCCTCTTCAAATTTATAGATTGAAATCCTAACTCCTAAGGTGATGGTATTAGGAAGTGGGACTTTTGGGAGGTGATTAGATCACAAAGGTGGAGCCCTCATGAATGGGATTAGCGCTTTTCTAAAAGAAGCAGGAAAAAGCTCCCTCACCCTCTCTTGCCACGGGAGGACACAATGAGAAGGCACTGTCTGCGAATCACAAAGCAAGCCCTCACCGGACAAGGAATCTGCCAGCGCCTTGATCTTGGACCTACCGGCCTCCAGAACTGTGAGAAATAAATTTGTTGTTTTTAAGCCACCCAGTGTATGATAGTTTGTTTTTACAGTAGCCTGAATGGACTAAGACAAATATGAACATGAAGGGCAAGGGGTTAATGGCTAAGGGGATTAAGGGAGAGGCTAAATCCCTTTGACTTTTTGAGGAAAGGGCCTTATTTAAATCTCAAGAGCTCAGATGCTTCGAGTAATTCTCCTTCAATGATGGGTAACTTTCTCCTACAAAAAACCTTTTTATAGATCATCCAGTTCCCACCAGACCTTGCATAGATTAATAAACAGAATCCCAAAGAGGAAGTGTGATCATCTACAGTTTTTCAGCCAGCATAGTTGTACGGCCTCAGACAATACACCTTCTGATGCAGCTCCTTCCAATAGAAGTACAATGGGAGTCACAAAGAGTCACATATGTAATTTACATCTTCTACTAACCACATTTAAAAAGAAACATATGGCATTAACTTTATATTTTATTTGACTCAACATATTCAAACTATTTCAACATGTAATCAATAGCAGTCTTAGAAATTCAGTGTATGTTTTGTTTACCCTATGGCATATTACAATTCAGAAACTAGCCATGTTTCAAGCCCTAAGTTCGTGGATTTAATACTGGACACTGCAATTCTATGCCTCACTTTCTTTTTCTGTGAAATGAGGATAAAATGAGGATAAAAGCGCCTACGTCACTGGTAAGAACGTGAGAACACTTGTGAAACACCCTTTTCTCTGCCTCGCATGTAGGAAGCGCTCAGTAAATCTTGGTTCCTTCGGTCTTTCCTCTCAAGTCTCCGCCCCTTTCCCCACCCCCTTCAGGTTCCCGGCGGAAGCAGTACTGTCATAAATGCAGCGCGCTTTACGATAACCCTGCCTTTAACTGCAGTGTGGCCCGCTCGCGCGTCGTGCGCACTTTTACCTCATTGGCTCTGCGGCCGGGCTCGCAGCGCTTTTCGGCAGTGTGGCTGGAGCTGCTAGCTGCTAAGAGGGGCCGCGGTTTGGACGTGAGTGGAGGGAAGCAGAGTAATCGGTGTTGGCTGGGCTTGGAACCATGGACGTGGGCGAACTTCTGAGCTACCAGGTAGGAGGGACGAGAGGGTTGGGGGACCGTATCCACACTCGGGCAGGGGTGGCAGGTCACAGCACCATGGTCCCTTCATCTCACCTCCTCTCACCTTAGTCTCGAGCCCCATAGTTTTTCATGCCACCGAGGTCCTAGCCTCTCATTTCACTTCACTCCCCCTGGAGACCCTTCTGGGCTTTTTCAATTCATTCCTTCTCAAGGCTCGACTCCCTTCTTCTCAACTCCAGTCTCGGCCCCTTCTCACCCTACGCTGGGGCCTTGTTCCCTTCAACTCATCTGAAGGCCCCAGTCTGTCTTCACAACCATCCCACTTAAGTTCTTTTTACCCCCAGCCGTTGAATTCGTGATGGTGGTGGGAGAGCACTGGTCTTTCTTGCATTTGAGCCCTATCATCTCCATGACTGGCCACGTGGCTTTTGGACAACTTATTGCACCCTCTTTGAGCTTCAGATTTTGTATATGTAAAACAGAGACAGTAAATCTGTTTAGTAGGATTGTTTGAGGCCTCTATTAACTTGTGTATGTAAAGTGTACAGAGCTGTACGCATATTAACTGCAGATGTTGGGAGATGTTTGCAGTTCTAGCATGGAATAGGTACCTAGGAATCTTGTCCCTCTTGCTTATGATACTTGTGGGGAAACAGTGGCCCAGAGGACAGGAAGAAGGACTTGTCCAAAATCACTCAACAAGTAGGAGCTGGGATTATAGCTCGGGGTCTCCTGGCTCCCAGGGCAAAAATTTCCTCCCTCTTTTGATTTCCTAAAGAGGCTCCCTGTGAGAGGCAGTAGAGCAGTTCTGTCCAATATTGTAGCCACTAGCCACATTTGAAATGGGATTGGTATGAATTGAGAAGTACTAGAAGTGTAAAATCACTCTGGATTTTGAAGACTTAGTATGAAAAAAGTAAAATTTTTATATTGACTATGTGATTATATTAATATATTGATTAAATGATCATTATGAATAATGAGCAACATTAACATATATTTAAAATAAATTTTACCTATTTTTGTTTACTTTTTAATGTAGCTACTAACCTTTTATTGTGGCTACATATAAAATTACATATATAGCCAGCCTCATATTTGCATTGGACAGCCATGCAATATAGGGAATAGGTAATGAAGAGTCGTGAGTCTGGAGCACCCTGTTGTTTGGTATCTCTGTTTTGCTACTAAACGCCTTCAGTAACTTTGAACAAAATATTTAACCTGCTTATGCCTTGATTTTCTCATCTGTATATGAGGGCAATGTTGGTACCTACCACATAGGTCTGTTATGAAGCTTAGACCAATGCTTATCAAAGAGTAAGCATTCAGTAAATGCTAGCAATTACATTCATGCCACTACCTTAACCCCTATGCAAAGAACTGACTTTGGAGACTAGACAGCACTTGTAAGCAATGGAGGAGATATAGTCAAGAGATTTCTCTTTTTTAAGACAGTAATTGAACGTGACAAGAAGAAAGGAAATAGAGTTGTGGAATGAGTGGTTGTATGTCTGTTTGGGAATTGTGGAATGGCTAGCCATTGACTCATAGAATATTAAAACTAGAGAGGTTCATTCATTTGCTCAACAAATATTTATTGAATCCCTACTATACAAGGCACTGTGTCCACTGAGTATACAACATTGAACAAAACAGACCAGTTTCTTGCTTTTGCGGAGCTTATAGTCTGGTGGGATAACGAGATAATAAGTGAATAAACAAAAGTTCAGATTGTGATAAGTGCTTTCGAGAGTATTCAGGTAATACTATAGAACTGCACTGTTTAGTATGGTAGCCACTGGGTACATATGACTGTTAGCAGTTGAAATCTGGCTAGTTTGAACTGAAATCTGCTCTATGTGTAAAATACAATATCTAAGATTTGGTATGAAAAAAAGAATGTAAAATATATCATTTTTATATTGATTACATGTTGAAATAACACTTAGGATATATCGGCTTAAAGAAAATATATTACTAAAATTAATTTCACCTTCTTGAAAACTTTTAATGTGGCTATTAGAAAATTTAAACTCGTATATTTGGCTTTTTTGTGGCTTTCAGTATGTTTTTATTGGACAGGGCTGCTAAAGAAAATAACCCCTGGGAATGAGAGACAGGTCCTTTTACTTCAGATAATACGGACTGGGGAGGACACTCTGAGGAATGGACGTTAAAGGACTGAAGGTTAAGAAGGAGCCAATCATGTGCAAGGGGAAAAATGATCAAGGCGGAGGGAACAGCAAGTACACAGGCTATGAGGTAGAAGCTGGTGCAGCCTGTTAGGGAATCAGAAAGAGCTTCGGTGTAGCTGGAACATGGTGGGTGAGCAGGAGTATGGCAGGTGATGAAGTTGGAGATGTAGGAAGATAATAGACTATGTAGACCTTCCTGTGGGCCATGATAAGGAGTTTGAATTTTATTTTGAGAGATATTAAGATAACCTCATTCAACCCACTTGTTTGCAATTGAAAAGTGAACTTCATTTTGGTAAAGGGACTTCCCTAAGGTTGTGGGCCAAGGTAGTGGCAGAGTTGAAACCAGAATTCTAATCTCCTTATTTCTAGCTCTGTTCATTCCTCACATGTGCTATTCATGCATTTTCTTTTCTGAAAGATCAATGCCCACTCCTCCTGTTCCTAAAAGATAGTACAGTCTGGAATCTAGTCCGTAATCAGTCAGATGCACCATCCTTTTGTGGAAGTCATAAGGATCACCTAAGTTAGTAGACATAGAAGCTTTTTGAAAACAGTAACATTTTATAGATATGAAAGATGCATTACTTACCTACATCATCATTCTAAATCTTTATAACCGCTCTATGAGGGAGGTGCTGTTTTTAATCCCTGTTCCATGGATGAGGTACAAAAAGTAACTATCTCATTGCTGGAGCTCCTAACCACTGTGTTATACTGCCTGCCTACTATGTGCCAAAAGCTGAGCTGAAGCGCTTTCAAATGAGTTCTTACATTTCATTCTCAACACGCCCTTTGAGGCGGGTGGCCTGCCTTTCTTATAGAAAAGGAAACTCAAGCTAGAGAGGCCAGGTTACCTGACCAAGGTCAAAGAGCCAGTAAAGAGCAGAGGTAGAACTGGAACCAACTGAATACCCAAATCTAGTTTTCCATTTTGTTTTCAGATTTTTAAAAGCTTTAATTGAAGTATAGTACATATATAGAAGAATGCATAAATTTTAAGTGCCATTCATGCATTTTCCATCCTTTTGTGGAAGTCATATTGATTATAGTTATCAATATGACTACTTAAGTTCATTTCTCAGGGACATTTGGCAACAAAGTCATCTGATTTGAACATCCCCACCTCCAGAGTTTGAGTCAGTAAGTCTCCCACAGGACCTTAGAATTTGTACTTCTTCTAAGGTCCCAGGTGATGTGATGCTGTTGGTCCAGGAACCACACGTTGAGATCTTCTGGTCTAGAATGATCTACATTTCTTTTCTTTCAAAATTTTTTCCAGCTGAGATATTCTTCTCCCTTTTCATGCGTAAGTTATACTTTTTTCAAGATATTGAGAGCAAATCACTTAATCTTTCTGGGTCCCAGTTTCTTCATATGCCTAATGAGGGGGATTAAGTAAGTCTCTCTGAGGTCCCTTCTAGCTTTAAAATTCTGTGATACTAATTATTTAGGCCAAGAGTTCCAAAGGTTTCAAGGGAAAAAAAGCTTGATGCAGTAGAATGAACTGGGGCTGAAAATCTGGAAGATTTGAGTTTTAATCCTACCTTTATCATTATTTATCTGAGTGATTCAGGACAAGTCACTTCCCTCTACATCATTTTTTAAAATCACCTATGAAATGAGGGGATTGGGCTGTATAACTTTCGATTCTTTTCTTTCCTAAAATTCAGCGACTAAGGTAAGCAAAGAAAATATGTAATGTCAAGAAATGTTTATTAAAAGTATTTAACATTCTTGGGTGCCTACTAAATTTCATTTTTGCAACAACTCGGTGAGAAGATTACAATTTTCTGCTGAGATTGGTTCTTCTAGTAATAGAGTTAGGCAGCAAGGTCCTCTGCATATGCCTTATATCCTTGACATATGTTAACTATTCATTTGAGAAGACAGGAGAATTACAATGTGGACAGGAGATGTTGGAAAAAGTCTTAAAGAGGAAACCGATTATGTTCCCAATATAGAAATGTACTTTTTTGATGCCTTCAGGCTTAGACATCTCATCAAGAAGTGTGCCCAGCAGTTTCTTGGCTGAGAAGATTCTGCTGCACAGACGCGTGTATGAACTCCAGGGCATTCTCATTAATACTCATTCCACCAAAGTCTGGAAAAAGTTCTTACATCTGAAGTTTTGCAATAAGAAATTCACTCTTAGTGCAGCTTGGCTCAGTTGGAATGACTTGCTTTTTGACATGAGAAGCATTCTCTTTGAGGCAGATTGGGGTCAGGGACCCTCGTTTTTGGCAATGTTGCAGACACCCTCTCCTCTTGTCACTTATCAGCAATATAGCATTTCATTGGATTGCAGGTGCTTATAGGAATCTATAATCTTGCTCCTTTCCCCTTATAATTTTTTTTGTAATCAAAATTTTTAATGACAATAAATGAACAGGAACAGTATTAAAAGAAAGTATTTGAGAAAGGGAAAACTACTACCCTAATCCAATAAATATTTTTATATTCCCATAGTCCTTATGTATTTTGCATGGCTATAACTACTATGTTTTGTGTTCTATATTTTCAATTTAACATTGCCAGAAATATTTTCTGTGTTTCTACATAATCTTCATGTTATTTTAGTGTTTGCATATTTTTGCTTAAGTGATAAGACACCACTTTCCCCTAAATCGTTCCTCTATAATTGAGTATTTATGTGATTTTCAAGTTTTTGTTCTTGGAGCTAATATTGCACTGAATTTCTTTATTCGTGTGGCATTTTCCCCCCCTCCCATCTGTCCTTAATAATTACCATTTCCTGTGCTAAGTATTGCACATACTAAATTTATATTGACATGGTCTGGACCTTAAAGGAGCAAGACAGACATTTCAACAGCTAACTGTGTGAATAAAGTATTATGGGAACACGATCGAAGAACTGATTGGCTATGCCTGGAGAGGGGATGTGTTGATGGGGATGGATTTGGTTTGGTCATTGAAAAGGGAGATGACATTGGAAGCTTTGATGAATGAATAGGAATTCTGTGGGTAATAAAGGAGGCTGAGGAGAGTCGTTCTTGACTAGGATTAGTGAGAGCAAAAGCATGGGACGAACTGTTCAGAGCACCGAGGAAATGGAGGGGAGTGGCAGGAGATGATGGGGTCGCCTCAGCTGGAGTTATGTTAAGCAGATCATAACACTCACATGAGATTAATCTTTTACCAGTTTACAGTATTAAGAGCAGTGCGGTTTCTGGTTTTACTGCAATCTTGATACTATACTGGTTGTCATAATTTAACTTTTTTCATTAATAGTAGGTATATAAAGTGTTCAGGTTTGCTTTAATAATCATTTTTCCCCTTGTGTGTATTTATCGTTTGTATTTCTTATCATCTCCCTCTTTGTGTTAAGGTAGTGTTGTGGTTGAGCTTTTCTGTTGTGTTTTTTGTTGATGATATGTGTATGAGAAACTATATTGGAAGCCCAGACACTTAGTGCTCAAATATATTTTTCATTCTGTGGTGGCCCCATTTTGCCTATAACCCTGAGAATATTATCCTAATATATCGTTTTATAGCATCATTTTATATCACTCTTTTTGCATAACAGTTAGGCTGGTGCTTTTTGAAGTTACTTTTTGTTAGCAGTGAGTATAAATAACAAAGAGCTATTCTCATATGCTATTCCCATTGCAAGGTGTTTTCTGTTTCATCTGCTGTGTGATTTTTTTCTTAAGTTCATTTCCTCCCTTTGCAACCTTCTCATCCTCCCTCTTTCCCCCTGGTGCATTCTTTTCATACTCAAAAACGCCTATTTATGTGCCTTCTTGCACACTAAACAGTGAGCTTAGAGGCAGGGACGGACCATCACCTAGCAGTGTCTTTCCCATCAGTGATGTCTAATAAATGATTGTTTAATGATTAAGTGAATGAACTAGTACATTCAAATTTGTTCTGTTTATTTCCCCTTTTTCGGAAAGCTTTTGTTCTAATACCTTGTTTGCTTGCTGGCTTGTATCTCTGCTTTCATGTTAGACTTTAAGAAAGTTTGATTAAAATCTTTTACTTCAGTTTCTCAGTTGTCCTCTTCCTTATCACGTCTTGCTATTCTTGCTACAAAACCTACATTCTTATTTTAACTTTTTATTTTGAACTGATTATAAACTTACAGAAAATTTGCAACAATAGTCAAGAGAGTTTCCATACACTTGCCACCCAGCATTCCCTAAAATTAACATCTTTTATAACTATAGTACAATGAACAAAATCCAGAAATTAACATTTATATGCTAGTTACTAAACTACAGACAATTCAAATGTTACTAGTTTTTCCACTAATGTCCTTTTTCTGTTCCAGAATCCCATATTACATTTAATTGTCTTTTTCTTTTTCTTTTATGATCTTGACATTTTTGAAGAGTACTGGTCAGTTTTGTAGAATGTCTAATACCCATGTTCTTGAAGGTTGCCGATGCTATCTTGGCCAAAGGTTTTCTTGAGCCTCATTATTCTTGACTCTTCACTAGAATTGGATTTTGTAACTCTGTTTCTAACCTTTTTAAAAGAATGCATCCATTTTTCTTTGGGCACCTTTATGTAGACAACTCTTAGTTCACTAGCTCTGATTTGAGTTTATGTGTCTATTGAACATTCTGACCAGATGTTATGATATCACATAATTCTTTGCATCTTTCTACCTGTCCCGCCACCTACCCCCTGATTTTGCATTTTAATAATAGAGTATCTCAGAATTTCAGTCAAAGATGAAAGACAAGGTTCTTTTCCTCGTGGATCACACAAACTTGTGAGCAGAGGTCTAGCTCCTCTTTCAGAGTCAGGAAATATTAGGAGCTGAAAATGATTAAGTCACAGTTCTTGCTCATGGAGCTTACAGTCTAATGGGGGCATCCCGCAGATTTGAAAACTGATAATCCCAAATGCAGTGTCAGTGCTGTTTACAGAGATGTGAACAAGATGCAGTGGCTCAGAGGCAGAAACAGCTCTGCTGTTGGGAAGGCTTCGTAGAGGAGTTGTTCCTTCTTCAGGAGTCTCTCTGTATCTCTTCCTATTTCAATCACCATCATCTTAGTTTCGACTTGTTGGACTTGGTCAGATAAGTAGCTTTCTAGTTGATTTTACTTTTTATCTCATATCAGCGTGGTAAATATACGCTTATTTTCTCCATAGGCCAATAGAACATTCTTCTCTCTGATTATATAGACTCCAGTCCTACCTATTTCGGCTTCCTTGGAGATAGGTCTTATTGACATGCCTAATCTTTCTGCAGTCTCACTAGGTGGACACTGTTTAAATTGGGGGATTGAATTTATAAGGCTTACCCCAATAGAGAAATTTTCATACATACAAATGGCTATACTGGAGAATGTGGATGGTTCAAAATAGCTTGTTAGCACTGCTGGAGAAAATAATTCAAAGCACATGACCTTCTGAGTATGCCCATTAGGCATCTTTTAATGTTAAGTATATGAACACAAACTCCTGGTCAGACTCCGAAATCCACCTCTGTCGCTAGTTATATGACCTTGGTTCAGTTGATTAACCTCTTTAAGCCTCAGGTCTTCATCTTTAAAATGGAGATTCTATAATAGTGTTTATCTCTGCCTCACCATCTTTTTAAAATAAATCTCTGGTTTACTGTCCTTTTTTTAAAATACAGGATTAAGTGAGACAATATGGGTAGTACTCAGTAGTATAGTGCCCGACACTTAGTAAATGCCCAGCGAATGTTAGTCATTAATTTTTATTGATATAATTACAAACAATGTACGTGCTATAGCAAAAGAAAAAAAATCTTTTTCTTGAATTCTACAGAGCTGTCTTAGTATTCCCAAGGTCATTGGTCCCTTGGAGATTAAGGTTTAGAATGCCGTACAAGGAAATGAGAACAGTTTGTCACCCACACATGCCACAACATAGAATTGTTCTCAGTAGATTAAAGCACATCCTATTCCAGCACAGTTAGCAGTCATTGTTATCAAGAATTATGTCATCGACACAGTAATTCTTTTCCCCAGGTCTCTTTCATATCACTAAGATATCTCAGTTTTCCTCTTTTCTAGTGCCAGGAATCTCATTTACAAATTACTCCTTTCATTTTCATTTTCTTTTTTCCCCTAAGATTCCTGAAAGAAGTGATTAGTTTTGGTCTGAGTCTTGTGTAGCTGTAGAAATGTTGGAGTTAGGAGAGGTATAGCAGGAATTCTCTTACCTTCTCCAAGATGAGCCATTTGATTTTAGTAAAAAACTTTTTCTTAGGATTCCAGAAGTGACTGATCTGAAAGTGTTGGCCTAAACTTTAGGACCCCAGCTTTAATGTGGTTTGGTAAATAGAAACTAGATTATCTTCATCCCAAGTTCAGCAAAAGATCTAGGGGGACTACTGCAGCACCTGTTCCTCTCTTAACTCATTAGAGATTATCAGTTGCCTGTAAACAGATTACCTGCTTTGGCTCCTTAGACTTCCATTCACCTACCCAGCAGTGTCCAAAGTCATTGACCCAACTGATAAGATCCTGAAATCAAGCACAGAGTATTACGATGCTTCTCTCTGAATGTGCTGACTGTATTCCAAAGGCAGCTATGATTGATTATTGAACAATTTAGCATTATGCATGTACTTGTTCTATTAATACATATAATTGAGGATTGATTACATTTTTTACTTGACCCCTCTTCAGTTAAGAGCAATTAAGTTTAATATTACTTTTAGGATCTTTCATAGTCTTAAACATTAACAGTACATCAGTCCTCTGCCGGTGTTTCATATTGGAATGCTATCTTTGCAGGTTCGGATACAAAGAAAGGAATTGTAGCTATGGTTTGTCCTGTTATCTTTTACTGGCCTTTTGAATGTTAATGCTTCCTTGGGAATAGCTAGTAGCTTCTTATATTAATGATAAGGGAAATTTGAGCATTTCAAAGAAGCTAAAACATGGAATAGGGCCTCTGGCCGAAGTAACTCTGTTGGACAGGGGAAAGCCGGGATGCCAGAGAATCAACAGAATGCTGAAATTCAGCAATTAAGGAGGACAAGAAAAAGATTACCATTGATGAGTTAGGAGTTGTAGCTGAAAGAAGCCCATAATGAAGTTCCTTTTTTAAAAAGGTAGTGCAGATAGTATTGAATTGTACTAACTCCTCTTCTATCCGGTGTTTCTCATAAACAGATTTTCCAGGTAACTGAAGCTTACAAGTGGAGCGAAACTGCTAGAGCAGGAAGGGCCTAGCTAGGATCTCTTCCAGCCTCTTTTTACAGTGGGGAAGGCAGGCCCAGAGAGGGAAAGTGACTTGCCTCAGGATAAAATGGTCTTCAGAGCAGCGCTTTTTCTGTGAATGTGCCTCTTCCTCCTTTACATATTCAAAACGTGAATTTTTCCTCATTATATGTGGAGTTCTTTCTAAAACGAACATTCTTGCCTTTCTTAATAGGTTACACTGTTATCTCAGGATCATTATTATGAATAAATGTTAATTATGTTCAGATAGTCCCATGATCTCTTGAGGTGTGGAAAACTTTTACTCCTACATTAAAACACTGGGAGTGTTAGAGAGATTGTGAGTTTTTGTGCCTATAGTCTATAGTTTTTTTTGTTTTGTTTGTTTGTTTGTTTTTTGTTTTTTGCTTCTCTTTGGTGTCAGCTGTCACTTCCTAGTGTTATTGTTTAATAGAATTTTATGTATCATTTGAGGCCTTTTTCGCTTTTTTTTAATGGTGTCATGAAAAGCTGAGTTTGAATGAACGACGCATTGGTATTCTTGGTCATCTTTGGACAAACTGTAAAACTTTAGGGCTCTTCTAGTAGATACTGAAGCCTGTTAGAGACTAGGAATCATGTTAGTATAACTTGTCTTTATTTTCCATTTAGCATTTCCTCTAGCCTCTTTTTGCCTACCACTATGATCTTGGGGACTGAAGAATATCGGAGCAGTTGCTAATGCTCACTAATTAGTCTTTCAGGAGAAACTAGCCCTCACAAATAGGGCCTTAACCTGACTTTCTATGGAGTGCCCCTTTTTTCATGGCTGCTTACCTTTCTGGAGTGGAGCCATTTATCCTGATTGCTGGACCCAATATCTTTAACCTAGTCTTATATCCAAATTCACATGCCCACCGGCCTATGAAATCTAGATTGTAGCAATCACCTGAGACCCTGTGTGCTTGTTTCTGACTTGTTCATACCTCTGCCCAGTTCCTGGCTTGTGCTTGGTCCTTGACTCTATATCTCATTTCCTCTCTCTCTTTTCCCCTCTCCTCCCAAAGTGCATGAGCTCATGTGCGCGTGCACATGCGCTCACACACGTGCACATGCGCTCACACATGCACACACACACACACACACACACACACACACACACACACTCCAGCTTCTTTTGGACGTAGTATGTATCTGCTCTCTGGTTCCCAACTGCTGGCTGGTTGGGACTGGACCTACCTCATATAGTGTGCCTCATATGGTGTACCCTGCCCTAACTAGATGTTTAGGACCCAGCCTTTGGTAATCACCATGGCCAGCCCATCTGATCCTGTGAAAAGACAGTTTGGACAAGACCTTACCCAAGAGGCTTGCTGTTTTTCTAGTTCTGCAGCTTTGAGAGTCTACAAGTTCTTCATCTTGGTCTTGTCTCCCTTTGCCATTGTTTCCTGGTCACTCAGTAGGGGTTGTTGAAGAACCAACCAGTGTTTCTAGGGCCTGTGACACATGCTCACAGACTGTGAACCAATCTAGATATTTGAGGGTTAGTAAATTTCATTTGGATTAGTGATCCATATTGAATCTTTCATTCTTTAATTATTCAACAAATATTTATGAAATGCCTACTAAATGCAAGACGTTATACTAAACACTGGTGCACGAGACGGTTGCAGTCCCTTGTCTTTATGGAATTTATATCCAGGGAGGCATGATAAACAATAAACAAGAAAAATAAATACAAATAAATAAGAACCAAACAAGCAAACAAATACTAGGTAAACAAAAGCAAGATATTCAAATAGGGATATGAAGGAAAAAAACGGGATGATGTCACAGTGATGGGAGAACATCAGAAGGTTTTAGAAGGCCTCTCCGAGGAGGTGACATTTGCGCTGAGAACTGAATGAGAAAGATCCAGCTATATGAAGTGCTGTGGAAATAGCAATGTAGGCCAAGGGAAAAACCTATACAAAAGCCCTAAGGTGGGAATAAGCTTGTCATGTTTGAGGCAGTGTGGCTGGAACATAGTGAGTGAGGACAGGATGGTTGAGATGAGGACAGAAAGGTCAGCCGTAGGGAGGTGGGGAAAGCCTAACATTTTCAGATTTTATTGTCAGTACAGTGGGAAGCCATGGGGTGTTTTAAGCTGTGGAGTCACACAATTTGGTTTATGTTTTGAAAGATCAGTGCATCTATGGAATGGAGAAGAGATTTTAGGGGAACAATCTGGCCAAGTTAGTTATTCAAGGTGGGGTGGAATTCACCTTTGTGCTACAGAGGGCTGCCGCGAAAGCTCATGCTCTCCCTGGGATAATTGCTTTCCTGCCTGGGTTGTTTTCAGAATCTCCCAGTTCTAAACATTTAATCTGTGCTCTGGCTTAATCAAGAAGCAACACTTCTGGTGCCAGGCTTGGCACAGAAGATGTGGGCATGGTGCCTATTGTCAAGCACCCTGGCCTGGAGAGAATGAAGAAAGCAGCTCCTGGTGGACCTGAGGACAATGCAGCTGACCCTCAGCACCTGGTAACTTGTAGGAAGCTTTGGAATCCATAAACTTTATGTGCTTCTACAAAACAGTTGCAGATGGTCTGGACTGATGATTAAATATCACTGCTGTTTTGTCCAGATCTGCTGTGGCCATCCTCTCCATGTCTGGTTTTATATTACAGTGGGTAATTAAAGGGGCACAGCCATTTCTGGTTACTTCCAGGACATCTTTTTTCAGCTGGCTTAGGGAGAAATTTTAGTTTCTGCCAGTTGTATAAGTGACTGCAGTGAGCAGTGGCTGTGAACGGCAATTTTTTGTTTTCAAAATTTAAAAAAAAAAAAAAAAAACTTGAAAAGAACTTTCCCTAATGAAAGGGAACAATTGCCTGCGTCTGCTGTCTCTGCTCATTCTCTGGTGGGAGTTCTGCCATCAGACTTGTCAGAGTTGGTTCAGGGGCTTTTTCTCCTGAGTTAGCACATGGAGATCTGAACGGGCAGAGATAACACAACTTGCCAATGGTATGAGCATATCTGCAGAGGAACAGACTTCCTTCTGACCAGAGGGGCCATTGGTGGGCATTGCTTACCACCGATGACAGGACTTTTCAGCACATAAAAAGAATTGCTTAAGCATTACCTGAGCTGGGCAGTTTTTATGGCTTAAGAGTTTCAAAGGCCTTCAGGCTGCTCAGCCTGCCAGTGTGAAGTCACTGTATATTATCCCTCTGGCTCCTCGCTGGGGATCCTAACACCTCACTTTGCATAATGAACTTGAAGAGACAAATCTTGATTCTTTTACCTTTTTTTTTTTTTCCCCCAAAGATTTCTTCTTCCACCCCCACAGAACTTATAAGGACACAGGAGGCTGAGTGGGGAAAATGAAAAAAGAGAGGGTGTCTCTGCCTTCTGGCTGATATGATTTATGCACATGATCACACGGGATTCCATAATGAAGACTGCAAATCACTTTCCATTCTCTGGGAGCCTGTCCCATAATTAGAAGATTAAACATTTGGTTTAAATTAGTAATTTTCTCCCTACCTCCTCTGTGTGCCGAAAACCACCATTAGAGCAAGATGGAGACTGGTTAACTGGTCTGATACTGGACTCCACATCCTATTTGTGATTGTCAGCAAGAGGTGAGGAAGTCTTAATTTAAAAAGCAAATTTTAGTCATGGTTCATGTTGTGTGAGACAGAAGCACTTCTGACCATGCGAACTTTCTTTTGCTAAGTACAGTGAGTATAGCTTTTTTTGGGACCATGACATCAGCCTAACAGGATAATATTGGGAAGTAGGTGTGCAGCTGGGCTTGAAATATTGCCTGTGTGTTAATGGCAGATTTGCCTTCAACCAGCAGATTATCTTTGTGTCTGTGGGAGAAGGGGATCACTTATAGGGATGGTATATCCTGATTTGAAGTGAATGAACAGCAGCTCATAGAGGAGCTTATAGAAATTGTCATATTTTTTAATGAAATAAAATAATGTGTTTCCTCCTCCCTGTGCCACACAGCCAAAAGAACAAAGGGCTGGGAATTACCAGGTATTGAAGCCTACCAAAAGCCAGGCATTGTGCTGTTCGATTTGTATATGTTATTCCTGAAGGCAGCCCTGAGAAGTCAGTATTCTTATTCCCATTTTGTAGATGAGGAAAGGAAATTCACAGAGGTTTAATAACTTGCCCAAAGATACCCAGAAAGTGGATGATAGAATCTTTTTACTAATAGAGGGTTCCGGTGGATAGAAGTAGCTTAAAGAAATACCCTAGAGTAGAATGCAGCAGAATGCTACCATCACCCTACATCGTACGTGCCTCCGGTCTACCACGTATATCATTCTTGTCCAGCAGAACACCATGCGTTGGTTATCAAACCCAGGAGAGCAGAACACTGGGTATTAGTTACCGATCCCAGGGGGATACTCTTTAACACTTCTGTCCGTTGCATTTTGCTATTGGAGTCGCCAAGGAAAACACAACATAGTCAAGTGCTGCATGGAACAATACTTTACTCAATGTAGAGCAGAGACAAAGCAACATCAGCTTCAGTATGTGAGGGTTCCTTGTGCCTAGCGCACCCCCCTCCCCTGCAGCCATGCAGGGCATTTGGCCGGCATGCACCCCTCTCTCTTGTAGCAGGAGGACTCCTGCCTGAAAGCTAGTGATGTGCCTGAGGGCCATTGACATACATGCTTAAGCAGAACAAAAGAACAGTACTACTCCATGAGCCTGAAAGAGGGAAAGATATTCCCACACAATGAGATAGGCCCGGCACAGGCTGTATGGACTCCTTATATTTTGGTAAGGAAGTATTCCATGCCCAAGGCCCATTCTTATGCAGCTGAGTGGAGTTTTGAAATACTGCATGCACGAGACTGCATTTCTCAACAATTTTTTGTTGGAATTACTTGATTTTATGTCTTTCTTTCCGGTGGATTTTGCATTCCCTAAGGGCTGTGAACAGATCAGTGCCTGCTGTATGGAAGATGCTCAATAAATGTCTCTTGACTGAAGAAAGGAAGAATGAGAGATAAATGAGTGAAGCAGTGAATCACTGATCGGGTGCTGAGTTGAGGTCTCCTCTAGGTAGCTTATGTTGGGACTTGGCACCTCTGCAGTTGCCTTGTCTCTCTTGCCTCTTTCTTGATGGGGAGTAGATTAAGCTATGTTTGTGAATGATAGTGGCCCTCGTCACAGGAAACACTGGGTTGGGTGAAACTCGCCTTAAGTAACAGTAGATGATCTCCATAAAAACCTGATTCCAGTACAGTAATACCTGAGAGTTGACTGGTGTTTTTTTTTTAAAGACTGCGAGTTGTCTCTAACTCCAAAGCAAAAGATTGATTGATCCATTTATTTGCCGAAGATTTACTGCAAGTCTACTGTGGGCCATAATTGCTGTTTTCTCTTTACCCAGCTTTATTGGCAAAAAAAAAAAAAGATATACAAACAAGAAGATTAGTTTTTATTTTGTGTGGGTCGTATCTGGAATATCCATTTCTATTTGCTATTTTTTTTCTTATTTAACATTTTTAAGTACTTTTTCCAGGTTAGGCTTTTCCTGAGGAGGAAACAGTGATTTGCCCAAGGTTACACACCCCAGTGGTAACAAACTTAGGTATCTGACTACTAAAGCCCATTTTCTTCTCACTGTACCACATTCTCCTATTAACGGGTCTGGTTTAGCATCAGTTTCTTACGTGCTTTATGTTTCATACAGGCCTGAACACACGTGGGTTTCTAAAATAGAAAGTAGTAGAGCTGCTAAATGGTTACTTAAGTTTAAGTAGCTTTGGGAAACAGATCTGTAGTAAACACAGAAGCCTGTTAAGGCGGGATGATTCCCCAATCACGTGGTGGTGGTATGATGTATGGAAAGCTTTAGGCTTAGGTTGACTGGCGGTGTTTGAATGGCGTCTCCACTGTTTTCTAGCTCTATAACCTTAGACAAGTCGCTAAACAAGCCACCTGAGCCTTGGTTTCCTCACTTGAAGACACCGAGAATGGAATTAACAGGATTAAAAAAAAAATCATGAAATGTTAAGTTCCTGGTACAGAAGCACGCAATTAATGATAATTGTTATACAGCTTGGATAATCAATTAGTGAAGAAGTTGCAGGAAGAATTCTTTGATTTCTTTAAATCATAGCCTGTGATTCTCTGACCTCAGTGCCTCCTAACAAGCTCTTTGTGAGATTTATATCCAACTTTGCCTATTGAGGCCCATCCCGGCTTACTTATGCAGCTTTGCTGAAAAGAGGTAGCTGGCTGAATTCCCTTGTGTGTAGGGCTTTTCAGCCAGTGTATCTTCTGTGTTTTGGGGTATGTTTACTGGGATTCTCAAGTTTCTAAGTAATTTCAGTCAGAGACAGGTGAGTAGGATTGATGTCAGGCTGCTTTAACACAGGTGGTATAAACAAGATTAAGAGGTTGTTGAAAAGTTATCAGTGGAGCTCTGGGGCTAGCTTTCTGGAGTCATTCTAAATTGACAGTTAATGGGTAGTTTGCCTTGATGGCTCTCTCTGAGTTGGTAACTGACTAGAGATTCACCCACATAGGAAACCTGCTTATGAAAATTCACTTTCCTTTATCAGAGAGTAAAACTGTCATGACGTGTAACAATGTCTTTGCATTATGCAAAACAAAACAAAACAAAACCCCCCCAAAAGAGTTGCCATTGCACTGTTTTACAATACCATTTTTTAAGGCAGCCAATTCATAAGTTTTTTTTTGATACCGTAAACCTGCCGAGCTTTAAAGAAAACTTTAAAGGGGGGATGGTTCAAGAAAATTATTTTATTCATTCATTCATGTACTTATTAAGACACTTACTTAATTATCTTAACCCTTGGTAGAATTTCGTCCTCCCCAGCAACATATGTGTTTTGACTTATGTGGTCAACTAGATGCTATTACTAGGAAATTGAGTATCCTAAGGTGTTCTTGAAGTGAGCAGTTATTAGTTTAAAATGACTTTGAAGTCAGTTTTATAAGACTCCCTGAGAGAGAATTGCGGTAGTGGAGATAGAGCTTGTAGCGGGAATTTGTAGGTGGGCGAGAGGCATTTACCCAGGCTACCAGCGAGTTCCATTTGATCGTGCTCCACGTGGCTAGGTGCTCCAAGTTTTTTGTGTGTAGGAAATATTTCTGACTCTTAAGAATAACTCATTCACCATCATTGTATTTATTGGGAATGGAGGTATTTTGCTAACTCTAGTGGTTTGTAAAGCTTCTAGAAATAGTAAAACCTTTGAGTTAAGGAAAATAAAGTACATCTTAGCCAAAAGCAGACATAAAGCCATCTCTTTTCATTGTTTTCGATGGACTCATCAACAGGCATGTATTGAGGCCATAACACTAGATACTTCAGTCAAGCTGAAAGGTAGGTAAATCAGCACTCAAGTGCTGGAGAGTATCTTATATAATCATGCTATATTTTCAGACTCTAAAGAATTATACATAATTTTGAAAAATGCCCTTTACTCAAGGTAAAGTTTCATGTGAGTTCTGTCTTCTTTAAAAGAAATGTGACAGATATTATGTAACAGACTTATGTGGATAAGTCTTAAGCTATAAAAGAGATAATAGTAATAGTCAATGTCCTCCTAGGCTCCTGAAATCAAAACCATGTTAGAACTCTTAAGGAATTAGTGAGCAACTAAGAAAGACCTAAATTTTTTAAATGAATAAAGTGATTCGTGTTTCACTCATCCGGATCATTCATTTCCCCTTCCCATTTTCTCAAAGCATCTTCACTTTTTTGGTTTCCTGTCTGTCTTCCTGCTGGTATACACCCTTTCCCCCCAATCACTCCTCTTTGAAAGAGGAATGCAGTTTTGAATCTTGGCGATGACCTCAGGGGCAACTTACAGAAAAGATAATTAAAGATTTCCTTGCCCCACCTTAGTCTTAATGAAATTGGCCCTTGCTAGAGGCAGTATTCCGCTGTCTGGAGACTTCTCTGTCAGCATAATTGCATGTGACAGGTGTGCCATGTAACTGGCAAAACCACTGTGTGGGCCTGCTGGTTGCTGAATGCATACTCTACCTCCCCCCAACCTCTGTGACATACACTTACAAAGTATCTAATAACTTTTATGTCACCCTAAATAAAAAGTGCATTTATTGTATTGAGGCTTGGTTTAAAACTACAAATAATTTAAAATAGCTTTGCCATATTAATTTGCTATTAAGTGTTCAAAGATTCAGAATGGACTGTTGTTAATGGTAGGTTCCCCTGAGCTCAGTGTGGGTTCCCCAAATGATTTGGTGAGGGAGTTCTTACTGAAATCTACGTATAACTGTTTCTGGGTAGTGAGTGAACTTAAAAACGGGCAAGGAGGGAGCTTTCCTAGCTAAAGCTAAGGGCAGCAAAGTAGCAGAAGGAGTTTTAATGTTGGTTGAAAGGTGAAGGGAGAGATGATGCAGATTATGCCTTTGAGATGATAGTTTCTGAGGTTGTAACTAAGGAAAGGGGTCTGCTCCTACAAAAGTGAGAGATTTCAGCCCCAGTTCTGTGCTTCAGGCTCAAGTCTGAGTCTGATCACTTCCTTGAGTCTTAGTTGATTAATCTGTAGATTATGAGGTCGCTTGAATCTGAGTTTTACTATTTATTCTTACTCTCCAAATGTTGTTTGGTGCTGCCATTAGAAAATTTACTAAGCTATATATAAAATATAGCTCAGGTACAGAACAGATGAATCCTGCTGGACTACAGTTCACCCTAATGACTCAAGGAACTCTGAGAATATGTATACATTTGCTGATAGTGAATTATGATTCCTGGGTAGTTCATTGGTTTAGCTGTCCTCTCTCGTCTCTCATTGGTTTAGCAACAATGAGTGGTTAAGTGCATGCTATGAGCTGGGCACTGTTAGGTGTTAAGGTGTTAAGAGCAAGGGTCAGATCACAGGTTCCTACCTTGAGAACCTAGTTTGTGATTTAGTAGAGGAGACGGAGATTTATTAATGCATGTATTGTGTGCTGATAGACGTATGATATGAGATACTGCTGAGGAAGCTCAGAGGTCTTACTGGAGTATTTGGAAGACAGTAAGAGAAGGTGACCTGTGAGCTGGGGCTTAAGGCTTGAGTAGGATTTCTCTAGCTGGAATGAAGGGGAAAAGGAAGGCGATCTGCTATTCATGGTAGTGCTATATGTATTTACCCAATTCCAAGGCATCGTTTAAATAACTGAAGGTGACTCCTGGGTCCCTTTCCGAATCTTCTCTAATTCCCTTATTGGTTTTTCCTATAGCAAGGTTTCCAGGCCCTGTACTATCCTGGTCATGCATTATTTAGATTGAAATGCCTCTTTTAAAGTGTGCTGACTAACTCAGTTTCTTGGGACTGTAGCCAAATTGGGTGTTATGCTTCTAAATAATGTACCCTTAATATGAAATTAGCTTTTAAGAAATTAAAGTTGGTCATCCTGTTGATTCACTGAATTTGACATTTACTAAAACCATCAGCTCTTTGCTGAATGAATTGTTTTTAAGTCACATTTTCCCTGGCAGGGACTTTATATATTTGCTATTTGAGTTTAAACAAAAAAGCTCTAACTGCTCATACTCCTAGTTTAACTACTTATGGATCTACCATTCACACACGCTTCTCCGTCTACCCACTTGAGTAACTTTGCGAAATGTCTTGTTGAGATAAAGGTGCACTATATGTATTGTAAACCCCTAACCTTAATCAGCAGTGACAATATCAAGGGATTACAACCGATTGGGCATGACTTGTTCTGCATGATCCCTGCTAGCTTCTAGTGGTTCTCCCTTTTCCGTTAAGTGTGTACATAACCATATCATTTTGCCAAATTTAATTCAGATCTTTTTTTAGGAAATAAAATATTACAAATACAGTTGAAATCTCCTGTGTACCCTTCCATAATCCCATTTTATTGTGTACCTCTCCCTAATTCAATTTCTTTATTACCTTTCTTAGAAGTAGTCACTGTCCCCAATTTGGTGACTATTATTTTCATGTAGTTTTTACTGTTACTACTTAGTATGCGTCCATCATCCATTGATCTTTGAAATTTTCTTTTTTCTTATTACAAATATGCTCCACTGAACATTCATTAAATATCTCCTTGTACATATTCCTGAGCCTTTCTCTAATAATTCTTCCTAGGAGTAGAATTGCTGGGCTAGACATAGCTTGTATGTTTCTTAAGCATTTTTAGGCATCACCAATTAGCTCTGTACTTATTTCCACTCCTTCCACTCAGCAGGTTTTAACAGCTCCTGGATCTCACCTCTCACCAACTGGAGTAGTGTCAGATTTTTATTTTTTTATATTTGCCAATCTGATGGTATCTCATGGTTTTTATGTGTATTTCTCTGATTTCTTTTTTAAAATTTAAGTTATTTAAACTAAGAACAGTCACCTATTTCCTCCCCACCCCCCATCGCCTCCCCCCACAACCCAGCAACCATGAATCTGTTCTCTATATCTATGAGCTTGGTTATATACATATGTATGTATATGTATTTTTAAGTTTCACATATAAGAGAGATTACCTGATATTTGTCATTCTCTATCTGACTTATTTCACTTAGCATAATGCCCTTGAGGTCCATTGATGTTGTTGCAGATGACGAAAGTTCATTCTTTTTTATGGTTGAATAATATTCTGCGTGTGTGTGAGTATGTGCGTGTGTGTGCGCATATCACAGTTTATCCATTTATCCATCGATGTGCACTTAGGTTGTTTCCATATCTTGGCTATTGTAAATAATGCTGTAATGAATGTGGGAATATATACATATTTTTAAGTTAATGCTTTGGTTTTCTTCAGATAAATACTCAGAAGTAGAACTGCTGAATTGTATGGTAATTTTAGTTTTAATTTTTTGAAGAAACTTCACACTGTTTTCCATAATCGTTGCACTGATTTACATTCCCACCAACAGTGCACAAGCGTCCCTTTTCTCCACATCCTCACCCACACTTGTTATTTCTAGTCTTTTTGATAATAGCCATTCTAATAGATGTGAGGTGATAATCTCATTATGGTTTTCACTTGCATTTCCCTGATGGTTAATGATGTAGAGTATCTTTTCTTGTACCTGTTGGCCATCTGTATGTTGTCTTTGGAAAAATGTCAAATAATCTTCTTCCCATTTTTAAATCAGATTATTTTTTGCTATTGAGTTGTATGAGTTCTTTATATATTTTTGATATTAGCCCTTATCAGATATATGATTTACAAATATTTTCTCCCACTCAGGTTGATTTTTCATTTTCTTGGTGGTTTCTTTTGTTGTATAGAAGCTTTTTAGTTTAATATAGTTTCACCTCTTTAATTTTGTTTTTGTTTTGATTCTGGTGTCAGATTAAAAAAGTCATCACCAAGACCTTTGTTAAGGAGCTTACTACCTATGTTTTCTTCTAGGAGTTTTATGATTTTAAGTCTTAAAACCAAGTCTTTAATCCATTTTGAGTTATTTCTATGTGTGGTTTAAGATAGTGATCCAGTTTCATTCTTTTGTGTGTGACTGTCCAATTTTCCTAACACCATTTATGAAAACACTGTCCTTTCCTCATTATATATTCTTGGCTTCTTTGTTGTAAGTTAGTTGACCACATATGTGTGGGTTTATTTCTGGGCTCTATTCTGTTCCATTGATCTATGTGTTTGTTTTTATGCCAGTACCATACTGTTTTAATTACTGCAACTTTGTAGTATAGCTTGAAATTAGGGAACATGATGCTTCCAGCTTTGCTCTTCTTTGTCAAGGTTGCTTTGGCTATTTGGGGTCTTTTATGAGCATTTTTCTGATTTCTAATTGGATTGGTTCCCTTTTTACATGCTTATTTGTGACTATTTTTTCTTTCGTGATCATAATTTTGTCAAAAATTGATTTTAAGTAATTCTAAAAGTTTCCTGTATATATAGGACTTTGCAGTTAGTAATTATTAAGAGAAATTGCATCCTAGGCTCTGTTGTCTTTTCAAAGTGCTATATTTCGTACAACCTTACTTCACTATCTTATTCTGTGAGGTAGCAGAGAAAGGGCAGAGCATTTTTATAAATGCAGCACTGACAATTCAAATGACTTACCTAAGATCACGTGACTCTTAAGTGATTCACTAGAACACCTGCTAAAATGGAGGTAGTTTACCTTCCAAAATTTTACTGGTATGTGCCTCACTTAGCCTTGATAAATAAAGAAACTGAATCAACTTTTAGCTTTCTAATACAGCTGCAGAATTAATCAGAGAAGATGTCAAAGTAAATCATGGATGCTAAAAGTATAGTTTATACTTCTTAAGAAGAAATCTATACATGCTTTGGAGGTGATATGAATATATATTCAGGCTTTAACAAGGAGTAAGAGTTTTTTGTTAGGAAAAATTGATTAAGTAGAGTCTTCATGACTAGCGATTTAAATCATCAATCACATCCATGTTACTTGTCAGCCAATCAGATTATGATCATGTGAGACTGTTGGTGATTTCAGTTTTGATACATTGATCCCTTCCCCCATTATGGACATTGATAAAACACACATTTTCAAGTAATTACTGTGATCTAAGTACCTGTAATTTTTTTTTATTGTGAATTAGGTAAATGAGTGTTCTGTTTTATATTTGCAATGACTTTGAGATTTTGAGGAATTTTTGAGGAAAGAGTCCTCTAGAAAAAGAGATAGTAAATTGCCATGATTCATTGATTTTTTTTTTAAAGCTTTGAGTTTTACAAAGACATAATAGATAATTATGTATGTTATCTGTAATTTTCACTAGGATATTTAGTAAATATGTGATGATAATTCTTTACATTGGTATAGTGCTTTAGAGTTTACATAGGGCTCCTTTGTAGGGTGTTTTAATCATCACAACAACCCTTTGAGGCAGCTAGAAATTTCTGTGTCTGATATTTTTGATCTCTAATTATGAACTTTGGCTGGTGGTAGTTACAGCTTTAGAGATTGTGAGCTTTTTCAGTTCTGGTGCCTTAAGCAAATTTGCAAGAGATCCCTGATGTTAACTTTGGCAGGTTTCATGCCTGCAAATATTGATTGAGCCAGAAGTCCTAGTTGTAAAATGTCACCAGTGAATGCGCAGCCAGCGAAGGCAAGGGAGAACTCATTACTGCAGCTCCTCTGTAACTTCTGGGTCAGGCCACTCACTACCATCTGGTAAAAATTAATGTTTGAAAACCCCCTTTTATTCTGACAAAATGTAATCAGGCGAGGTTAACAGCAGATGACTTCTGAGCATTTCGAATTGGTTAGACCAGTCCGTCCACAAACCTGGGTTTGTGACATTCCATATGTCTGATTACATTAAGAGGTATCAGCTTTAAAATTATGAAATCCCAAAATAATGGTACGAAAGAATTTCATTATGTCTGTACTTCTCTTTCTCTGTGTTGCATGCATACCCCCATATTGAAAGTATTTATTCTGAGAAAGAAAAGGCAATGAGAGAGGAAGAAATAGGATTATTGTCTTGAAATAATCTGAAGATTTTTTTAGATGTGAGAGTGAGACGAAGCCTGTTTTATATCACTTTAAGGAGAAAGATTAGGGACCAGGGAAGGAAATTGTGAGTTGAAAGGTTTCTTTTTAATTTAATGAGCTAAGTGATCCAAAGATAGAGGGGGCACAATTTAGGGAGAAGCTTAAGTTTCTGGTCACTGGAAGTGTGCCAGCCTATGCCTAGCAGAGATGTTGTAAAGGGGATTCGCACCTCAGATAAGTGATTGGGTCAGATCAAGGGTTTTTAAAATCTGGACTGTCTCTAATGCCTCAGAATTATTGCAGGAGGGAGCGAATCCAGATGTACACAAGCATTTTCTGTAGAATGAATCTCAGTCTCTCAAAATCTCTCTCAAAATCAATACCTAGCGCTCTCTCTCGCGCGCGCTCTCTCTCTCTCTCTCCTATCATAAATGTAGGAATTAAAAATGCAAGTTCAATGAAAAGTGCTACCAAATAGATAGCAGTGTATTTGTTGTCATTGCATCCTTTCTCAATCATTGGATACTAAAAAATGCAGCTAGGGTTGAGGTCTGTCAGATATTTTGACATTAAAAAAAAAAAGATCCTCATTTTAAACCTATTAATGGTTAATACCCTTTCCAACATTGAGGTTCTTTGATTTTGAATCAGGTGTTTCAAAGAGAAGTAGGAAGCTATATATATTGTTTTGGGCCAAACTCTGCTTACACTTTAGAAACACTACCCTTTACATGCATGCATATATACATACGTGCATATACATGCATGCATATGTACATAAATGTCTGTGTGGAAATGATTATCGTTCCTAGGTAATAGATTGAAAAAACTCAAGACTGGAGAGGGTAAGTTACTTTCCAGGGCTGCTAGTGGAGGGGCCAGATTTGAATTTAGGAAAATCTGACTCCAAAACTCATTCCTCATGCAGGATATCACCAGTGCAAACAGGTTAGGAACGACTAGTTAGTATGGTAAAGAAGGGAAAAGCACTGTATTGGGAATTAGAATTTGTATTATCGCCCATCACAGACAAGTTGCTTACACCCAATGGGCTCAGATTTCCCTATGTCTCTAAAAAGAGGGATAAACTAGATTGTCTTTTTTTAGCTCAAATTTCTGAGTCCCACTGATTGATATTTAGGGAATAGCACTTCATGCCCCCACTTCGAAGACCCTTTTCTGAAGTTATCTGATTTTCTTGGTGCTAGGTGAAGAATTCTTGGTTTATTATAAGGTTATAGAAAATTTTCTTTGACTTTTTCTATTTCCTCAATAGAATTGAACATATTTTTTCTTCCACTAACATGCACGTTCATTTTA
The DNA here is from genome assembly GCF_000325575.1 of Pteropus alecto. Taxonomy (NCBI): domain Eukaryota; kingdom Metazoa; phylum Chordata; class Mammalia; order Chiroptera; family Pteropodidae; genus Pteropus; species Pteropus alecto. Next base: position 23,241,674 of record NW_006442491.1, read on the forward strand.
GAAAGTTATCCCCTTTCTTAGCCAAGTAACTTGGAATATTGAGCTAAATTTAGATGTTCCTTATACAATACACATCTGTACTGTTATATCCTGGTACAAATGTGCTCTTCACATTAATAATTGCAGTGTGTGTTTTCATAATTTATCATAATGATACGATTATTGCTTATTATAGAAGTCTCCCCCACCCCCCACCCCCAAGTCTAATTGAGGTCGAGACAGACCATAAATGTGATAATATAGATTGCATACTCAGAGGAAATGGAGTTGGTTTCATAGTGGAGTTTTAATTTAGGATTCGTTCTGGTGATGTAGCCTCTTCCTATGGTACATTACTTTGAGCCCAATATAACTGCATGTTCCCACAGCCCCTCATTATAGCTACAGCTTCTCACTGCTTTTTAATTAAAAAAAAAATAGAGAGAGTGGGAAAACTGAAACCTAAAGCTTTAGGTTGGATATTGTCTAGGTACGCAGAGAGTATCCTAGGCAGATTGCAATTATTTAATTTTTTAACTCAAAGCTTTCATGGAGATGTCTTGATTTCTGTTTCCAGGAGGACGGGTTGATATATGTCACCCGTCATACTCTCACACATACACATACAATAGACTTCAAGATTTTTGGAAAGTAAAGGCATCATATATATGTCATCTTGATGCTTGCTATAAACTTTGAGCAAGTGGGAATCCTTTATGTATCCTAGAAAGGCTACCAGCTGCGTGGCTGGATGGTGGCAAATGCTTAGTGAGCATTTATACTACTCACCACCTATTGGGAATAAGGCAGGGAATGTAGAAGATTGTTAAAATTCATAAAGGCTGATGTTCTGGTATATCAGAAGTTAAAAGTTGATTAATCATTTTTTTTTTTCCTCTGGGCAGCAGAGGAGAGAAATGACTTTATTAAGGACAGTTTTTGTCATTCCTTCATCTTGAGGGATTCCAAACATCTTTCAGATACCAAAACAAATTGATCTGTGACTGGTAAGAATGGCTTAATCCTTTTGGGATCGGTTGCATAAGACACAATGAGAGCTTGGACCTGAGCTGTTGACCTCTCTGACAGGCTGTAGGTGCTATGTTCCCTTTTAGATTCAGAGCTCTTTGGCTCTTCTGTAGTCACATCAGTTTGACAGCTCTGAGGCTATTCGCCATTTACATATTCTTGCTTTCTTTGTGTAACCAGTTACTCTCTCAGTTGTGAATATTGGTAAATATAATCTAGACGTTTATTTCCAGGTCAGGGTATTGTTAGCCTCACAATTTTTAGTGGGGACCTTTCACAAACAGGACCTCAGCTTTATATGAGCCCATATTTCACTCAATGTTGCTGGAAAGAATTCCATTTTGGCTTTATCAGGGAACAGGAACCCCCAGATGAAAATCCCCTAGTTCTGTGTGGTCCAGTCTGGTAGCCACTGGCTGCATATGGCTGTTGGGACCCATGAAATGGGCTAGGTCTGTGTGGAGATCCACTGTAAATGTAAAACAGGTCTACCAAATTCCAAAGACAGTATGAAAAAAAATGTAAAATAGTGCATCAGTAATTTTTTATACATGTTGAAATGATAATATTTTGGATGTTGTGAATTAAATAAAATATACTATTCAAATTGATTTCACAGTTTTCTTTTTACTTTTTAAAATGTATCTAAAAGTTTTTAATTACATCTATGGTTTATATTCTGTTTCGATTGGACAGACATAGACTGTTAAGCCCCTTGATAGCAAAGCAGTGTTTGTTTTATTTTCACTTATGTCTCCAGTCCCCAGCACAGTGCCTTATGCATAGGCATTTAAAAAATATTTGCTAAAGAAATGAACCCTAACCTTTATTATTCAGTGGTCAGATTTCATAAATGAGTAGGAACTTTTCTATTTGGAGTATTAGTATCTGAAAATGAGACAGTTGAGGGTTGAGAAGAGACATGTAGAACAGAAGTTCTTAAAATTTTGCTTTGGGAAGGGAAAATGCTGAAATAAAATGTATTGGGGCCTTTGAACGGCTTACTCATCTGGTGGAGGGAGGTGGGAGCTGATAATTGGTGAAGGGCCCATGTCAGAGGTAATGGGTTCTGCTCTTCTCTAACATGGAGTTGTCATGAGAGGAGCTAAAGCTGAGTACCCTGTGTGAGGGGAAAGGGATTTGGAGGAACAATTGGAAAAAACCTCAAGGTTGCCCTCTTAGGGATACTGCGCTTGGACTATTCATAAAGATTAACGAAGCTCTTCTTGTCCCAAGAATCCAGACTAGCCCTGTCTGTCCCTGTGTCCCCGTTTAGAAATCACTCTAATGGAAGCCTGGGAGGGCCAGCTCATTACTTGAAGACCCTTAAAGCCTTGGAATTCTTTAATAATTTATTTGTCGAATGAATGATTTACCAAATATTACTTTAACTTGGCCAACGTCTTATATGATTTATATTTATGGCTACATGTTTTTTCCTGAAAGTCCCTCAGATCTATCTCAGTTAGGGTCCTGGAATCATGGTAGGTTAGCAAACTTTCCAGAGGTCAGGTTCAACTTTCAGAAGGCGCCAGGTTGTCTTTGCAAGAGTTCGTTGAAGGATCTCAGGCATCCTGTCTCCCTGATTATAAACTAGAACTGTTCATTACTTCTCTTCCCCAGAGATGTGCTGAAGATTAAAGTAGGTGCTTTTAAGTTCTGCAGAAGGAAAGCGCAAGCTATTTCAGTGGAAATTATTAGAGGTAAAAATGAAACTCCTCCCCGACCTCTGAAATGTTTGTTTTAAAGAAGTGGATTGGAAGATGTGTTCAAAAGAGACATTGCCAGTGTTCTACTTTGCATTTCTTAACTGTGGCAGTATTTAGCTTTCTCCTTTTAATTGTGGTCCAGTGCCTTTTCTCTCTGCCCTCAGAGATAAACAATACAAAAATCTCCTTTCCATGGAGAACTATAGCTGCTGCAGCAGGCTCACGCTAATCAGAATCGCAGCAGGGCTTGTTTTATGAGCCTGAAAGAATTAGTGCTCCCAGGGGCCGAAGTTCCTTACCTGCTGGGGAGCTACAGATCTCTAGTTTGCAGCCTGCTCTCTTTCAGGATCAAGCTACCTTTCCTTCCCCTTCTCACATGAAAACCACCACCTCCTTTTTTTGTAGTGCAGGTTTACTGGCATGTTGATTTCTTGTTTCTTTTTCTTTCTGTTTGTTTGTTTGTTTGCTTATTTATTTATTTGTTTCTCTATTTTTAAAATTTAAGTGTAGACCGGTAATGATAGCAATAGGTTTTTGTAAGTTTTGTATTTATGGAAATAGAGTGTGATCATGTGAAATTATAATCTATCCTAGGGAGACTGGGAACAGTGAAAAATAGCAGGTGGTACCCCACAAACCAAATTGTCTAATGTGAGTTTTCTAAGTAATGTCATATGCTTAGACTTACTGAAGCACCTGGCATGTGGAAGCAGCAGGGTCTATGAATATAGAGGGGGATGACTTTGCACCACTGGGATAGTAGAGTTTAGTAACAGTGTGGGTTGTAAGTCATGGTGAGATGTGTAATGTGTATAATAGAAATTTGTCTGTTATCGCCAGACAACCCAGCAAGTTGGCAACGAATGTGGCAATTTTTTTCTGTTTGGTAGTAACGTACTATATCACACCTAGCACACTGTCTGTGTGTGCAATTATTATAACAGATAAAGAAATGCTTATTGAAGAGCCTGACATAAATGTTTTATGTTGGAGAAGGTAGAATCACGTGGATTACCTCATAGTAGAAATTTTTAGATTTGTTTAGTATCGTTATAGTTTAGAATTCTTTCACTTTTCGGTACAAACTTTCGGTTATAAGATGAGTAACTTCTGGGGAGCTAATGTATAGCAGCAGGACTGTAGTTAACAATACTGTATTGTATACTTGAAAGTGGCTAAGAGAGTAAATTGCAAATGTTCTCACAATCATCAAAAAGAAAAAAAGGTAATTATGTGAGTCTATGGACGTGTTAACTGACCTTATTGTGGTAATCATTTTGCAATATACACATGAATCAAATCATCATGTTGTATACCTTAAACTTACACAATGTTACATGTCAGTTATATCTCAGTAAAGCTAAGAAAATAAATGGTAAACACACATACACACACACACACACACACAAAACATCATTTTGAAGTTAACAGGGAAAAGGGTTATAATATCCATTTGCAGATGAGGAAACTAAGGCTTGGCAGGTTAAATGAGATGTCCAGAGTTGCACCAGTAGTAACCTGAGCTGAATGGAGACATCAGGCTGCTCGATGTCTAGTGCAATGCCGTTTTCATCAACTCTGAAGCCCATTTCAGTAGTGCTTTATTTATTCCAGTTTAATGGAAGACAACCAAGAACTTCTCCATGGTTTGCAGTGTTAAAATGAAGTCCTAACAGTATAGTGGAAAGAACCCAAGATTGGTAGTCAGAAAGTGCCAATTCTATTTTTAGTGCTGCTGCTGGTTTTTTGACCCCAAGGTCATGAAATACTTGACCTCTGAGCCTTACTCTAATCTTCTGTAAAGTAGGAATTTGGAGTGTAGTAGACTCTTGGAAGTTATGTATATAATATTCTCTCTTTGAATTACTTGTGAATGACTTATCTTTCTCAGACATGAATTAAAACTGTATACTAAGGGATTGGTTTTGCGGATGTGTGTATTAAAGTTACCTACAAGATACTTGGCTTTTTTTTTTGGTAACAAGTCAGTTGAGCCTAATTTAGTCCCCATCTCAAAGTGGCTTTGTCCCTATGATTTCTGTATACAAGAGAACTTTTGTGAAGTAGTAAACCTTTGCACATTGAAAAACTTCTGTTTAAAAAAAAAAAGTCAACTACCTTATAGGTAACTTGAATCATGCATGTATTTAAGTGTTGAAAAAATACCACTTACAGCTTTACTCCATTTTGTGGGAGAAATTGCATGCTGTGGTGCTTTTCGGTTGGGGAATTCTTGAAAGCTTTTAGAGTATTTATGTATGCCCTTCTGTGTCTTCTCTAACTCTAAAATCCTGTTTCTTTTTTCCTCTTTCTTAGCCCAACAGGGGCACCAAACGTCCTCGGGATGATGAAGAGGAAGAGCTGAAAATGCGGCGGAGACAAGCTGGCAGTACCCGAGAACGCAGCCGCCATCGGGAGGAGGAAATGACTGTAGTAGAAGAAGCAGATGACGACAAAAAAAGGCTGCTTCAGATCATTGACAGAGAGGGTGAGGAGGAAGAGGAAGAGGTAAGGTGGCAGAGATAGGTTGGAAGCTGAGATGGCTGGCCACTGACGCGGTCTCTGTGGAGTGTAATCATGGGTGAAATACTGAATTTCTCTGAGCTTCCCGGCGTGATCTGTAAAATGGGGTTAAGGAGATACTTATTTCACAGTGTTGATAAGAAGCGTAAGTGGAACAGTAGAGTTGGGAAAGCATTTTGTAATGGAAAAAAAGTTACAGATAGAGTTTTTAAATCATTCTGGATTATGTTATAATCAAGGCCCAAGCACTGAACTGTGGAGCTATTGGTACTGGCTGAGGGTCAGGGGGGCTTTCTAGACCATAGTGAGGACACAAAAAAAAGTGCTTACATTTTTGAACATAGTCAGTAGTCTTCGAAAGAGGGGTAGAATTTTATCAAACAAGTGAAAGATGGGCTTTCCAGGCAGTTGAATGACATCAGCAAAGCAGCCAGCGTGGAGATGTTCAGGGTGGAGTTAAGGAGTGAGCTTTCCGGGCAGTTGAATGACATCAGCAAAGCAGCCAACGTGGAGATGTTCAGGGTGGAGTTAAGGAGTTA
>NW_006442491.1:23247486-23251733 GCF_000325575.1 Pteropus alecto
AAAGAGATGCCCAAGGACCTCTCTATTCGCTGTTTCTCAAGATGCCTTAGGGCCTTTGCACTCGCCCCTGCCTCCGACCTCTTTACTTCTGTGCCCTCTGCTGGAATGCTCTTCTTCCCCTAATGCTTTTGCAGGGCTGGTTTCTTCTCAGTTCAGACGTTTCCTCCTCAGAGACATCTTTCCTATCTCTGAGGGTGCCCTGCAAGGCATTCTCTCATTCTCTTATCACTTTCGTCTGTATAGTCTCATCACAGCACTTGTCATGATCTGAAATTCCCGTTTGTTTATTTTACTTATGTGTTGTCCCCTCCCCAACCTCCTGTGAAAATGAGGACTGGCTCTGTTTTGTTCACAATACTCAGAGCAGCACCTAACTCTTGGTAGACCCTTAATAAATATTTATCGAATGAATAAATGAATGAAGCTAAAAAGAATAGAGGTAAAATGTCAGTGATTAAAAATAAAATGACCTTACCTTTGTGTCTTTTTAAATCCTTAAGTGTTATCTTGTATGTTATTTCACTCTGGCATTTTGTTCAATATGAATTATGGAAATAGATTCTTAAGAGCCAGCTGTTTTCAGTTCCCTCAAAGACATGATGCTAAGTTTGGATTTAAAAATGAAGCTGGAGTGTGAATCTGAGGAAAAAATATCGATTCATTTTTCAAAAAGGTCTTTACAGTGTTATGACAATTACTCTCCTCATTAGGATTTATACCAGTGCTAATTTGGGGGGCTGCCCCTAAATGATGGTGACGCTTTGGGAATCTGTGGTGAGAGACAGTCGCGAATTTCCTCTCCGAGGCCAGCAGCCCTGCCAGGCTTAGGCGAACAGTATGTGTAACTTCTGCTCAATCTGTTAGCCCTGCAGTACAGTTAGTTGGCAGGTATAATTCCTGTGTAGGGCAAAGCTGGTACTGGAGGATTAGGATAGTAACTGTCATGGGTAAGCGGTTTCTAGCCTGGGAGACAGGAGTGTAATGTGGGACCAGCCCTTCCGTTAAGGGACAGGGAAAAAGAGATCACTCTGTAAAAATGACACATGGAAGGCTACAGGTCCGGGAGTTATTTTCTCATTGCCGCCAAAGTCCCATTTGATGAAAAACAAGTGATGTTTGCCCCCGCAAAGTCACGTGAACTTGTAAAATATTATTGTCCTTTTTGTGCTACATCACCAGCATTCATCTTTCTGAAATCTCCCTCTGGTTTCTGACGTTGAGCTATAGGAGATACTGCTGTGGCCGATGACTAAGACTGATAATTCAGTTTCCCCCCAGTATCGGAGAGAAATTAAAGGATAGAAGGCCAAACCCTGGAGAGGCCAAGACTTTGGAAATCCCTTGAGAGCTATAATAACACTAATATGATTTTTTCTACTGTGCAGACAAAATGTTAGCCAAGGAAAAGAAAAGCAGTGAATAGTGAGGTTGTTTGAAAGTGATTTAACCCTTGTCTAGAAATTTAGATTATTTTAGTTAAATCCTAGTGATATATTGGGTATATCATGCCTAATGCTAATAATAAGAATACCAGCTTACGTTAATACAGTGTCATATAGTTTGTAAAATAATTTTATGTACCTCATCTTTTTAGGTCATCGCTATGACCTTAGAAGATACAGGTACTATTTTTTCCCTCCCTCTCTCTCTTTCTCCTTCCCTCCCTCCCTTTAACAGATCTTCACTGGATGCCTGCTGTATGCCAGGCATTATTGGTGAGCACTGGAGAGTCAGCATTGAACAAAGTAGACATGGGCCGCCAATGGGTATTTTCCCTGGTTTGGAGTTAGAGAGATTATCTGGGCCAATTCCTTAGTCATGTGAAGGATTGGGATTTTATTCTAAATGCTAGGTGGATAAATTCAGGAAAGACTTATGAGGTAGAATCAGTTGGACTGGTGAGGATTTAAGGATTATATTCAGCCAAGTAATTTTGTCACATGGCTAGTAAGTAGTGAAGCTAGACTCTTGAGTCCTGACTGAGCCAGGGCACTGGCTTCAGTTTTTACCATGTCAGGGAACCTTTCTTAAAGCTGTAGACGCTGGCGAGGGGCTGGGGGTCCAACAGAATACCTCAGGGTCCAGGAGTCATCGATAAAATCTAAGAAATGTGTCATGTCCAAAATCATTTTATAGATACCGTCCTCCACTTAAAAAAACCCAATATTTGAAAACCAAAATTTAATAAAATAATAGCTAACATTTTTGAGTGTACTTACAAAATTATGGAACAATTCAATGCTTTTCAAAAGGATTTATTTCAGGGTCTCTTAATAGCAGTTCCTTTATTGCTTTTTGGTGTGACTTATGGTCAGTGACTGCAAAGCTGTGAAGCCAGGAGTTGGAGAATGTTTAGCAGAGTGCATTCTAGCACATTAATTAAACTGGAAAATAAGCTGAGGGGAAGACATTTCTGAAATTTCAGTGTAGATTTTTTTGGAGAAAATGATTCAGTTTTTAAAAATTTATTTTATTTGCCTTTGTAGGTATTTCAGTATATGAATTAAGGATAGTGCATTGTCTACTAGTTTTTAAATGTTTCCTCTGAGCTTCCTCTAAGTCTTGATGCTACATCTGTATTCCAAGAACCTTTCTGATTCTCATCTCAGCAGCTAGTAAGGACCGGATACAGTAATGCGTAAGAAACACAAAGCAGTGGCTGTTTCTAATTAACACCATTCTCATGGTCTGTATAAAATAAGCAGTAAGCTGGATTTAGCTTGTGGATCATTTGCTGACCCCTTGTGTGGTGACAGGATTGAGGGCCACTGTCATTTACTGAGAACATTCTTTTATATCTCTAAGTGTTATCTTGTTTGTATGACAAAGGAGGACAACATAAATATTAAGTAATATTTACCTAATATTGTTGCTTACTCCATGCCATACAGTATGTGCAAGAAATATTTGTCAAATGAGTGATTCTGTAACACCTTAAAACTGAACTTCCTCTACTAGATGTGAGACACACAGAGTGATATGAAATAGCATGTGATGTAGACAGACCTTTAACCCTTACTCTAGTGGGGAAGATAAAATTTGTACTGTACATTTAACCCAGGGAGGTGAGTGGCAGAATGGCATCTAAGAGCCATGGAAAGATGTAGTGATTAGTGAATGAGAAATCCCTTTGGACTGACACTTGCATTTGTCTCTTTATACCAGGAAGAACCACTGGATGAAAGCTCAGTGAAGAAAATGATCCTTACATTTGAAAAAAGATCGTACAAAAACCAAGAGTTGCGGATCAAGTTTCCAGATAATCCAGAGAAGTAAGGCTCTGTTTTAGTGATGCCGTTTCTCTTCTGAGGTGTTTTGTTTGCTATTTTTTGTTTTTTGTTTGTTTTGTCTGCTGGGAGTTTTGTGGTTTGTGTTAGGAGTCCCAGGACCATCCGCATGTTTGGGAACTTACTGGAAGGACTCACAGGCCTCAGAGTCTGAGGGTATACAGCAGGATCAGCAAGGGGAAAAGACACATCAGGCAGAGCATAGGGAAATTTACACACAGACTTCCTGTGTCTTCTCCCTCCCACTGAATGGGGTCAGGCTGACATCCTTTTTCCAGCAGTGAAATACATCAACGTGTGCAGTTTTCTCTGTCCAGGAAAGCCCACATGAGACTTGGAATCCAGAGTATTTATTGAGGACAAGTCACATAGGCGTTCTTTGCCAGCAACAATCACCAGAATTCCAGACTCCCAGAAGGAAAGCAGATAGATGTTAAGTGCCCCAGGTGGGCAAAACAAGCTTAGCACTTCGGAAATGTTTCAGAAGCCAAGTTCCCAGATGCCAGGCTAGGACCAGGCCCTTCTAAAGATCAGTCCTGTTATGTTAACTCTTTTCTACATTATTTTTCGCAAGACCCAAAGAAAGCTGACCTTGGCTGCCTTTAGTGATACGTTTACTATTGAGAAAATGTCAAAGGCCTTGGGGTTAGACAAATACAGATGTGACTCCCAAATGACCTTGAATAAGTCACACCTTTTTTAGCCTTGGGTGTCTCATCTGAATAAAGAAATAGCACCTCCTTCACGGAATTGTGAAGATTAAACAAGCGAGTGTTTAGCTCTTAGTATGTAGTACTATGCTTACATACATGCTTACGATATGATGGTCAGTTTGATTGTTACTGTACTGGCTTCTCCGTGCACTGAAGAGCTGTAATGAGGAATCTAGGATCTTTCAGTCAGTTTTGAATCCTAAGTAAAGGGATTTTCGTATTTTACAGATTTTAATGCATAAATCTC
>NW_006442491.1:23251800-23299411 GCF_000325575.1 Pteropus alecto
GTCCAAGGCCTCTAGGCAATTAAGAGTGGGATAGTAAGTCTTTGCACTCAAGGTTATAGCTTATTAGGCGGACTGACTCTAAATGCGTGGTAGAAGGAAATGTTCTTTGAAAGAGATACAAACAAAGTGCTGTGGAGCGTAGAGGAAGAAATAGTGAATACCAAGTTGGGGGCTTTTAAGGGCTTCACAGAAGAGATGGTCTTTGGGCCAGGCCTTGTAGAATGACTTTAATTTTAACAGGCAGAAAAGAACATGGAAAGGCCTGCCAGGCAATGTGACTAGCATAAACAAAGGCACAGAGGTATGTGAGATCACTGAGTCCTCATGGCAACCTGGTAAGGCTAATGTGGTCCACTCTGTTCTCTGTGTACTCTAGATGAGGAGGTAGAGAGAGGAGAATCTGATTGCTGGGCCTAGGGCCACAGCCCTCTTTGACAGTAGACGTGGCAGGATTGCGGCTCAGCTTTCCCAGCATCAGAGTCCTGTCAGGTTTTGTGCTGACCTCCACCATGAAGTAGCACTTGTCAGACTGTACTGTGTGCGTGTGTGTGGTTGCTCAGGTAACACATAATAGATTGTCCCTGTAAAAAATACCAACTGCATAAAAGTAGAGTACAAAACGAAAGTTCTCTTTCACTGCACTGACCTCCTTTTCATTCTCCTACCGGGAGATTGTCCCTGTGAACGCTTCCGGGAGTGTCCTTTTAGATCGTTTTCTGTATACTTATTTACACATATATGTAAATATACAAGTATTTTTTCCCACCTAAATCATACTGTACCTATTCTGCACCTTGATTTTTTTGGTCAATAATACAATAATAGGCGATCTTTCCATGTTAGTATATGCGTATTTACCTTATTTTTTGTGTGAGTGCTTATACTATTTCATGATTTGCAGATACCATGATTTATTTATTATTTTTCTATTATGAACATTTGCTTATTTTTAATATTGGCTTTTATGAACAATGCTTCAGTGAACCTTTGTGTACATATGTCTTAGTGTAAAACGTAGTTCTAAAGCATAAATGTTGAGTTCCCAGTTTGAAGGGTATGTACTTTTAAACTTGATAGGAACTGCCAAATTCCCCACTGTGTCCCTTTATTCTCCCACCAGCAGCTCTCTCTCCCTATGTTCTTGCCCCCAGTGAATGTGATCAGTCTTTGACATCTTTGCCATTTTGTTTCATTGTTTTTTTGCTCAGCGGTCTTCCTGCATTAGACTCTATTTTCAGGAGGTGGACTATGTCTTGTTTGTCTCTGTTTATAGTACCTAACGCAGTACCTGTCATGCTCTAGGTGCTCAGTGAACATGAGATCTTAGATAGTTGATGTCACCTTTATTACATCCTTATCTCTTGGAACCTAAGGATCCATTATGAGGAAGTTATGCTGTAGGCTAACATTGGAAATTTAAGAAATCCAATTTACTTCTTGGAATGCCAGCATTGCCTTTGCCCATTTGGTAGGTATACTTCTGCCAGTTTAGAGCAGTGCATTTCTCTAGGTTACGTACCACATCTTAGGTACCACAGATGCTCTAGTGTTACAATTCATAAACTGGTTTTAAGGAAATGCTATTTTATTTTCAAAAGTCAGCACTGTTTTCTCTCTAGACAAAATTTATATACTATTTTAGTTTTTAAATTTGAACATTTGAAAATTGAAATTATGCAGAAAGAACATTTTTCTTTCAAGTCCAAAAGTGGTTAGGAAACTACATTGTGTTTTAACCTTGAGTTCTTGAATTCTTACTGGTGCAGTGTCTTTTATAATTCTCTAGCCCAGCGAGGTGCAATTAAGATGAAAATTGCGAGAGCACATTTGAATGAAACTTTCCGGTTGAGATCAGAAACATTCAAATTTATTTTCCCATATATGCAATTGTCATTTTGATTGCATACCCAAAAATGCCTCTCTTCATTTGGCTGCCTTTCAGATTCAATCGACAATTCTCCTTATGCAACCTCTACTTCGTACTGTGTAATCTTTCTCCCTAACATCACATCGAATAGAATGTGTTATTTCCCTATTAAGTCCTTTAGTAGTTCTTCTCACTTTTGCAGGGGCAGAATTATTTAGTTTAGTGATTCTCAGAACTTTTTAATCTCAGGACCCCTTTGTACTCTTAAAGTATGAATACAACACCCCAAAGTGCTTATCTTAGAAAATGCTAGAATATACAAGCACACATTTCATTAGCCATAAGGGCAATGATATCATCACGTGTTGTGTAGCCACCTGGAAAACTCCACTGTACCCTCCTGAGAGAGTGAGAATGAAAAAGACAAATAAATATACAGGCGTACCTCGGAGATATTGTGAATTTGGTTCCAGACCATGCAGTAAAGTGAATATTGCAATAAAGCGAGTCGCATGATTATTTTGGTTTTCTAGCACATGTAAAAGTTATATTTACACTATACTGTAGTCTATTAAGTGTGCAATAGCATTATGTATCAAAAAATGTACATACTTTAATTAAAAAATATTGCTAATAAATGCTAATCATCATCTGAGCCTTTAGCGAATTGTAACCCTTTTGCTGGTGGAGGGTCTTGCCCTAGTAACATCAAAGAACGCTGATCACAGGTCATCATTATAAATATAGAAGTAATTAAAAAGTATGAAATATTGCAAGAATTTCCAAAATGTGATGGGGACGTGAAGTGAGCAAATGCTGTTGAAAAAATGGTGCTGGTAGACTTGCTTGACACAGGGTTGCCACAAACCTTTAATTTGTTAAAAAAAAAATACAATATCTGTGAAGCACTATAAAGCAAAGCACGTAAAACAAGCAAGACATGCTTGTAATGTTTTGGAATTATTATGAACATAGTTTTTTATATTTTAGACCCCTAAAAGGATCTCCAACCACCTCCTACCCCTACCCTAGGGTTCCAGGACCCCACTTTGAGAACTACTGATTTAATTGGGTGGAAGAAACATCATGTTCTCTATGCACTGATAGCTGGTTTTGTGTTTGCAGGACTCATCGGGTTTCTGTTACTTTCCTGGTGTTTTTGAACTTTACTGGTCATTTGCTAATATTTACTCTTGTGGTTGAAGGAGAATATCCTGCTGGTCTGAAGCAAATGCACATGGGCCGGCTAGCAGAGTATTCTCCATGACACCAGATGGGATCGACAACTCCATCTCAGCCTGGGTTACTGTTTTAATGTTGCTCTATTGCTTTCTCACTGGCCTCGAACTTGATCCTTTCCCCCAGCTGTGAGTTATCTGTTGCTGAGTATGCCTAATCCCTAAACAGCCCTCTGTAATCATAGTGTGTGCTTTAAATGAGTAGGCTTGTACTCTGTCAGCAAAATGAGAAGAAAAATTTTTTTTTTACAGCATAGCAAACTTGAGGTATCTAGATTTGTTGAGCACTTATTTATTATATGCCACCTATCATTAGGGACTTCGCATTTATTATCTCTTTGAATCCTCCTTATAATTCAGCTAGGAAGAGTAAGGAAGTTGAGGTTTAGAGATAGGTTAGTTAATATTCTGTCTCCCTTGACCAGGTTGGGGTCCAGTGCTCTGTGTTCCAACGACAGTTCTCTTGGACAACAAATTACGATGAATTGTAATATATTGTTTTTATTTGATATAAGCTAGGGGCTCCATGAGGACAGGGATTATTGTGTTATCTGTTCTATCCTCTGTACCTAGCACAGTGACTGGCACCTAGCATGTGCTCAGTAAATACTTGTTGACACACTGCTCGTGACTACATGGCTAATAGTGTGGCGAGGGGTGTGACTCACATCACGTCAATCTCATTCTCAAATCCAGGTATTTCCCACTCTATCTTGTTACCCATGTAACCCCTGACCCCACTGATATTTTTATGATGTTTCCTTGCTCACAGTTTAGTTTCTGCTTGTTTATATCTTGTTATCCATGTAACCCCTGACCCCACTGATATTTTTATGTTTCCTTGCTCACAGTTTAGTTTCTGCTTGTTTTGATAGTTTTCTGACTTTCTAACCTTAAAAAACATTGGGTTAAGACTGCATATGTAGAAGAATTTCAAAGTTGGAAGGCACCGGAAGGTACAGTTATTCTCCCTTCTAATTCTTGATTTTTTAAAATATTACTATTAGCTAACTCCAGTGACAAAGACCTAACTTTCCAAAGAAACCTGTTTCATCGCTTGGCAGCTCTTACTTATAAGATTTCAACTCAGAATGAAAAGAGAATTTCAACAAATTCTCACATGTGAGGATATCTGGATTCCTTATAATTTCAGTTACTTCTGTGAATTATTTTCTCCGTCTCTCCTAAAGTGTGGTCCTCATAACAGATGTCACAAACTTTTAGGGTCGTCTCATCAGCGTGATAACTCTATATTGTCTTCTTTTTAAGGCCCAACCACAGTAGCATTTGTGGCAGTCACTTTGCCTCTGCTCCTTCATTTGACAGTCGGTCATCTGCTGAATTGGGGACCAGGGAGTGTATCCAGTGCTGGGTGTCCAGAGATGAATGAGAAGTAGTCTCTGTTCTGGCAGAACTATCTCACAGTCTGATTTATATTGTGGTAACAGTTAACTAAAACCATCAAGTTCTTTCTGCACTTGTGCTTTTATGAAACTGTATCTTTCCTGTCCCATGCATTTGTACTTGACTTTTTGGTTCAGTGCAGCTCTCTGTATGGATCGTAGGTAATTTTCCTCTTGTTAGATTTGGCCCACCATCATTGCCTTTCAGGAACTTTTTGAATTAATTTTGTCAACTTTTTGAATTAATTTTGCTGTGTTCACTTTCTCTGTAAGCTTTGTGTTACATGACATCTGTTAAATTTGCCTTTTATATCTCGTCACCCAAGTTGTTGGTCAAAAAATAACAATAAAATAATATAGTTGAACTAAATAAGCCTACGGAGGAGCCCTGTAAGATACCACCAGAGGCTTCTCTCCAGGCTGACATTCATTCCTTCGCTACCACCCAAATCCTTAAATCTTTCCTTTCCACTCGACATGATTTTGTTTACTATTATTTAGTGTGCAGTCTCACTTGCCAGTTCTTTCTGGTGAGCTGTAAAAATCTTCTGTCAAGTTACTCTCCAGAAATCAGATTTTTTTTTGTTTTTAAAGTACCCTTTTAAGGCAAATAAGCCTTAGAGGTTTACTGAGCCCATTAGGTTCAAAGATTATGTAGCTCGACTGCCCCATGGACTATCTGAATTCTGCACCAGCCCTTCCAAGTCATGATTCTTCTGATTTGGCTTCCACACTTTAAGTGGTGGGGAACTAGGAATCTAAAAAGGTAATCTATTTGTAAGTACAGTGGAAAGACCCTTCAAAAAAGTGGTATGGGCAGAGGGGAATCTTGACAAAAATAATTTTGAAATTTACCTGGAATAATAAGCAGGTGAGACTAGACAAAGAAGCATTGAAAAAGAAGACTAACAAGGGAGTGTTTTGCACTAAAAGACATAAAATGTGCTATAACCATGTAGAAGTGTGGTCGTGGCTCAGGAATTTGCAGACAAATCAATGAAACAGAGTGAAAAGCCCATAAACAGATTAGAGTACACATTAAAATTTAGTGTATGAGAGAGGTGGCATTTCTTTAAATCTGGAAAAAAAGATTATGGTGTTGGGGCAATTGGCCAAGCATTTGCAGAGAATAAAGTTAAATCTTTACCCTAAATCATAATGCTAAAATAAATTTCGGATTTATTTAGTCCTAAACGTTTAAATATGTATAAACACGAAAGTACACCATAAAATATATCTGATCTTCACATAGAAAAAATCTAGCTCAGGATCCATGTAAAATAGAATTCATAAAGGCAAAGATTTGACTACTTAAACTTTTGAAAAACTTTGTCAGAAAGCACAATATAATAAGTAAAGGGCAAATATTTTTCTCGTTTATTTTTTATAACATGACAGAAATTAATTTCCTTAATATATAGTATATATTTAAATCAATAAATAAGATGAGCACCCTGCTATAAAATGGGCAAAGAAGAAATACAAATAGCTAGTAAACAATAAAATTTCAACCATCTTAGACTCAGAAATGTAAAAAAAAAAAAACTTCTCATCTCAAACTGGAGGGGATTTTAAACAGATAATACTATTTTTGAAGAGAGTGAGGGAAACTTTCCCCACTATTGGAACTTTTCTCGCAGAATATATCAAAATCTAAGTTATGCATACTTATGCTAAGTTATGCATACTGTTTGATTTGGCACTTTCCTTCCTGGGCATTTATCCTAACACCATAATTATGAATACATGCACCTTAGTATCATTTGAATGTCTGACAAAGGGGGATTGGTAAAATAAAGTACGGTATACGTACATGGGGAATACCATGCAGCCTTAAAAAATGTATTATTTACACAGGAGTTTCAGATAGGCTTCATTTCTGTACCCACTCTGTGATTGAGTGGTGGTCTCTTCTTGGAGCATCGTGTTGAGGATTCTGAAGCCGCATCTGGGCTCAGCAGGGAAGGATGCTGTACTCAGTAAGGGATTTTGCCATGGGAGAAGGAGAGAGGCTGACAGCAGTGTCCAATACTGGCCTTTCTTGTTGTCGAAGAATGTTTAATGATAAGGGGAATTTTTCAGCCTATATGAACAACAGCAAAAAATCGAATACAGAACTATTTATTGTGTAGGCTACTTTTGGGGAGAAACAGGGTATAAGTTGAGAAAAATGACTTAATATACCAGAATATTATCAATGGTTATTTCTGGTTAATAAGATTATGGATGATTTCTGTTTACTTTTCAAGGGCTTGTCTCTCTCCCTTCCCCAGTTTTCTACTAAAAGTAGTATTTTATAATCAGAAAAAAATGTGTAACTGTGATGATTAAAAATATTAAACGGGGAAAAACAACAGTAAGAGATATTGTCTAAAATATGGGCATGTTTTAAAGAATTATAGTCTCCAGATATAGTTTCTTATGGAGTCCAGATTTCTGGAGAGGTGGTCTCTGACCAGGCCCTCAGCTTCGGGAGGTCGATGAGGACTTTGTGACTTCATGAGTCCCTGCTTTATGCCCCTTTTCTTTGCGCTCTCAGTTCAATTAAGCAGGCATCTGTGGATATATAGAGACAAAATATGTAATTTCTGTCTTTAAGAAGCTTACATTTTAGCAGGGGAGATAGACATATTAGAATAACAATAGTGGTAGTCATAGAATGAAGGAGAAATGAGAGCAAGCATACAGTGTTTATGTATGCCAGGCATTTTAAAAGGCTTTATATGTATTTATTCATTTACTCTTTACATAGTCCTAAAGATAGGTAAATTTATTATCCCGTTTACAGATGAAGAAACTGAGGCATGGAGAGGCTAAGTAAGTGCCTAAGTCAGGATGTAATCCAGGCAATCTGGCTCCAGAGTCTTTAACCGCTGATTCCTCTCAGTCACTCAGTCAGGTATTGTTCAGTTGCTTTACATAGATTAGCTCATTTCCTTCTTGGAACAAATCTTCATGTCTTGCTCATCAAAAGCTTGGTGGGCATTTCTTAAATGTCAGACACTGGGGGTGGGCATGCAGTGGTGAATGCAGAGCAGTTCTGTTCTTAGTGCCAGGGCATGGATGGATCTGTTGAAAGGTTCAGGTGCGGAAGTATCATGTGAGTGAAGCCTTATGCTATGTAAGATGTGGTGGTGATTACAGGATGCCAGAGACTAGATCTGCTTTACTTTAAGATCTACCTCTTAATCGCCTCACTGGAAGGGGTATTGGGGAGGAAAGGGTATTTTGGGATGGCAGCAGAATCTCAGTTTCTTCCTTTGGGTAAGTAAGGGAAGTAATTGGCCCTTGATCTGAAGTGGCAGAAACCCTTTTCAAATTAGTAGGATAACTATGTTCAGGGCAACAGAGCAAATTCCCACACCAAGGGGTAATGTTAGCTAATCCATAGGACTTGGAGGTGGATCACTTAATGCTGCAAAATGCTATGGGAGCCTCTAAAAGGCAACTTGTGTCTGTAAGAGTAAGGGAACCCTATAATGAGATCTGAATCCAAGATTGATTTTTGTAATGAGGAAATCGATTTCCCAGGGAAATTGTGTGACAGCATGATATTTGGATGAGTGTACTTCTTGGTTGGTCTATTGTAGACATTTTGACAGATTGTCTCTCTTTCTGGATTCTGTTGCTGTTTGCTCCTCAGTGCTGATAGTACCCCTTTCCTTTCAATGATGCTATCTTGTTTTCTCCTCCTAGGTTCATGGAATCTGAGCTGGACCTAAATGACATCATTCAGGAGATGCACGTGGTAGCCACCATGCCAGACCTGTACCACCTTCTGGTGGAGCTGAATGCTGTTCAGTCTCTTCTCGGGTTGCTTGGACATGATAATACAGATATCCTTTCAGATATGTCCTCGGTAGGAAGGCTGACGTGGGGGAATGCTGTTCACTGATTCTCCTGTCTGTCTCTGCTGTCACGTCTGGTGTTCTATTTCCATTCTGATTATCGCCCATCTTGAAACACACACTGCTCTTTACATATTCAAAAATCTGGTTTGTATCTATGAATAATTATTGGACAATCTTTAAATGTCCTATTAGCTCTTATTAATATTAGAATTCATTGTAATGTATCTGTTTATACATTAACAACATTAATTTTTCAGGATCTTGATTTGGAGTCCCATCGTGGAGACGAGGCCAGACAGGATTTGAATATGTTGAGCTAGACATTATTCTGTGAGCAGATGGCACAGTGTAGTTGATACTAGAGGATGCGGTGAACCATGATGGAAAGCACATTGGAATGTCCAGGAAGAAAGGGATTTTTATCTGTTTTATCCACTGCTATATTCCCAGTCCTTAAAAAAAATCTGGGTGCACAATAACATTTAATATTTGTTGAATCAGCATTAGACAGACAATCTAGATTTGATTCCTTGCTTCATATTTTTGTATGAAATTTGGTGCTCCTCTAGCCCTTAGTATTCTCATCTGCAAAAATATAGTTAATAACTTTGCCTGTCAGTGTTTTCCAGAGGATTAAAGGAGCTCATATAAGTGCTAAGCAGTTTCTGATACATAGTAGGCACTTAGTAAATGTTACTTTTAACCGAATCTGAATCATGACTTTGAAAACAATTTTATGCTTTGTCCTTGCTGTCAGATGTGCAATATTTTTAGTGCAAAAGGTTTTTGGTATGCCTGTAGCCAGGGTCATGTTCATTAAAGTAAATTCTCTTCCAATAGTTGTTCTGGTAGAATAAGATTTTCAAAGGTAAGAGACAAATGTAGTTAGTCTGCTTGAGTGATATTCACAGGGAATCTGCTGCTGCTTCATGTTATTTTCATCTTTCTGGTAATCTCTCTCCTGAGAGCATGTCTGACTAGGTTCTTTCCTGCCTGATAATTCTCATAGAAATAAATCAGTGAATAATTTTAACACAGGCTTCTTGAAGGGTGATCTTAAGCTATTTCTGATACTTCATGTAATGTCAGTATTAAAAATCACTGTGTCAGTCTCCAGATTGATGAGTGTTCCCCAGAGTTCACTGCAGAGTTCTGGATTGTCTAAGAACCCTAGTCAATTCGCTTGTTTCTGGATGAACTCAGTAGGGTCTTATGAATTCATTCAGTAGACATGCTTCGAGTGCTTCTTATGTACCAGGCACTGTGCTAGGCCCTGAGGAAGCATAGGCCATACTGGATGTTTAAGCAGCATCACTCATATATTGGGTAACTACATATGATTAGCCCTGTTCTGGGTACTAACTGCTCCTCCTAGAATTAGTAACTAAGAGTCCTAGTTGTGACTTCATATTCCAGTTCACACCTACCCAGAATAGTAGATTTTCTGAATCCGAACAGACCTTAGAGATGACTTAGCCCAGTGCCTTATTTATTCATTTAGTGGTAAGTCTGAGCGCCACATGTTGGACAGCTAACTGTTGAGGTTGAGACTGGCACTCCCGGCCCCTGGTTTCCAGTCCACATAGTTCTTTCTAGTGCATCTTGAGTCTTTTCCCCTTAGAATTTCCTATGTCCCTGACAGTTGCAATCAGTCATTCGTTACCTGTACATTAATACAGAAATCACCTATTTTGTTTCTGGAAAGGAAACACCGCTCTCATCTTTTTCCTGTTCCCACTAACTCAAAATAATTGTAGCAGCTTTCTGAAGATAACTGACATTTTGCTGATTCACCAGCCTGGTTCCTGCCAAGGAGAAGACTGACATAAGATGTGCTGCTTGACATCAGCATGCTTGGGAAAGGCAAGGGCACAGATGTTCCAAGTTGTTAAGTTCTGGTCTTTAAAAAGGAAAAAAACAAGTCCCCCTGTAATAACTTTGACAGACTGCCATTTCCCTCCTGTTTTCTGAGAGCTATACTGTTTTTCCCCCCGCTTCTTGTGTGCCAGCCTTCACCCTGCTGCCCTAATGATATATTTTTTAAAAATCTGATTTTTAATTATGCCCTACATCAAATTTAAAGTGCATTTGAAAAAAAATTTTAATTACCTAATTTTAATTAGATGCAGCAATTAGGGTAAATGTCATCTTCCGCAAAGTACAATTTTTCTTGAAAGTGGTTTCAGGAAAGGGTAGGTCCTCTTGACTTGCATCTAACAAATCCTCAGTCGGTTGGAATGTTGATCTCTCAGCCACACTGCACTCTGCTTCTTGTCTTATCTGTGATCTATAATGGAAATTTTTCTTCAGGAAACGGTTGTTAACAATTTACTGTTGTACAGCTGTAACTGCACGAAACACCTTACCATGAATAAACAATTTCATGGCAGTCGTGACTTAAATTTTTAATCTTTTTTAACTCTTCATTTATCAACCAAGACCATACATGGATGGTTACGTTCCCAGCAAGCACAGGTCATCTTTGCTTTGTCCTTCTCTGAGAAAACATAAACTATAGGGATTTTAATTGGATCAGAGCCTGGCTTGCTGTAACCTTAAGAGGCAGAGGATGTGAGAAAACAGCTTGTGCCTCGTCCTTTCAACCGTGAGAAGCAGCTTCAGAGTTTCTTCTGGCGCTCTGCATCGCTGCTGCTGGTGTGGGCTTGTCAGCGCTTCTGTGCCCCGTCTCCCCCTTGAGAGGCTGGAGCTAGCCATCGGTTGGCTGCAGAGTGTGGAGTTCTGGTCTGTGAAGAGCATCTCTGGGGGTGAGGGGCAGAGAGGGAGGGGCACATCTGAATGCATGAGGAGAGGGCACAAGAGGAGAGCGAGTAGCTGCTGGCTTTTAGAAATATTGTTTTTAAAACAATTTTTCCTTTAACATAAATCATTTACACATGTTTAGAGCACTTTTTTAAATGGACCTTTTGGAGTGCTTCTGCAGAAAAATAAAACCAAAGGTACATTTAAAGATATTTTCTTAAAATATTACTAAACAAACAGTTTTTGTGGCCTAGTTTAAGCCACATTTACTCAATTTGCCTAAAAGAACAAGGAGGTCTAAAACAAGGGGAAGATGAAACCCCGGATGGTGGCTGACCACCCCTTCTGCTAACTCCCACTTTCCTCCCCCAAAAAATCACCAAGCCACCAAATCCATACGTATCCTATTTCTCTGTGTCATTTTCTTTGTTCTCAGTTTGATGACAAGTCAGTGGAATCCTTTCTAGAGTCCTTGTGGTAGATCACGGCATTTGCTAGCTTCTTCTTTGGTATAATAAGCCCTGTTGGGTTCTGTTAGGGAAACAAGAAACAGTAACTCCAAGTTGATAGCAAAAATACTCAAATTACTATGTGTGATGGTAAGTGCCCTTGGAGTGTTATGCTCAGGAAATGCCTTCGGAGTTCTGAGAAGGTGTGGGTCATCTCTGGCTTGGGGGTGATTAGGGGAATTTGGCACTGGAGCTAGGTAAGCTTTTGATAGATGTGGAGATTAGAGTGCGTTTCAAGTTTATTTTCATGGTCTCTATCTTGGCAGTGGAAGTCGCCATTCCTCACATACTGGAAGCTGACATGCTCTTGCCGGCTGCTCATGTAGTCACCACACACTTAGCGGATATCAGGTTCATTAAAAAAAAATCACGACTGTTGCTTCCCAGCTAAGTGCCCTATTCCTTAATAAAAAATATTGAGTAATCTAAACCCAATTTATTCAAAGTCTGCTTTCTCTCCATCCGTTTGTGATTCAGAAAAATGAGGTCTCGTAATGTTAAGGCATCAGTACAGTGCGTTGCATACTAATAGACAGGAAAGGTAACTAAATTTGTTGGTTACCAAGTGGATCGCTGGTGCCGATGGGACAGCCCTTTTTTGTCTGGAATAATTTTAGGGAGTGGTCCTTAGCACTATTCTAAATTACTGCTTAAGTTTTCTCAGACTCTAGAAAGCCAAGAGGACTTGCAAAGTTGTCCTGTTGGATTTTGTGAAGAATTACTGTGGGAATTGGAAAATAAGGAGCAGGCGGAGTTTTTATAAACCAGATGGGATCAATTGAACTTGAGCCGTTCGGGTCTGAGAACGCCGAAGTGGAAGTGGAACACACTGACTGCGACACACCATATTATCCCAGAGGGTGTGTACGATAGGGGCGCCTTGCGTTAGAGGCCCAGTGTTAATGAGCAGGAATAGGGCTGGGAAAGCATTGAGTCTCCTAAGGGCTTTCTTCTAATTGGACTGGGAGGGAGTTGGCTATGGCTCCAGTGCTTTTCTGTAAGTACTGTCTAAGGACACTTGAATATCTCTGAGCTGTCGTTTTGCTGGAATCTAGTCTCATCTTGATATTTTCAGAATCAAAGTTACAGTGAAAAGCATATACTTCTTTTTCTCTTCTGTAGTCTAACTTCTCTGATAATCTGTACTGATAAACCACCCGTTTTTTTGTTTGTTTGTTTGAGCTATCTAAATATACTCTGAAACAAGTCGGATTAGGTAAAAAGTGCAAAAAATGGCAATCTAAGGAAAGGACCTCTCAATGTCATTTCTGATTTTGTTTGTGAGTTGTAGGTGAAGTCCATGTCCCTGGACGGTTAGGGTGGCTGTAGCCTGCTTTGGACGTTTTCCCTGTGGCATAATAGTGCCCACTAGCACTTAGTAGGTACTTAATACATGTTGAATGAGTGCATTTTCTGCACTCATTCAACATTTATTAATCAAACTAATCACTATTAGTTTCATCTAGGATTGGGATAAAATTAAGAGTCCAGATTCATTCTAGGTAGCTCTGAGTCAGCTGTTTCAAAATAAGAAAAAGACCATTTTGTCTGTGTTTTGAAATTCATCTGCATTGGTTGAGCTATACCTCCCTAATCACTATTGTAGTCTAGGAATAAAAGAAAAAAGATTTTTTAAAAAGCTCCCTATTCGTTTCATTAATTCAGTTATATATTCTGAATCTATACTGGTTTATTTTTCTTAAGCCTTTTCGAAATGACTTTTTAAAAAAGCCATCTGCTTAATACATCTTGTTTCCCTTTATCTTTTTTTATTTTTGTAAATAACGTTCTTCATGGACACATTTTATTGGAGGTTAATAAGAATGATGTTCAGTTTCAGTATCACCAAGACTCTGCATGAGATCAGGCCCCAAAACAGATGTCTAAAGCCAAAAAATAGAAGTAGACAACCCCCTTTTTTCTAAGAGGTATTGTGTTATGGACCATTTTGTGCCCACCTGGTTTCTTCTACTTCGCTTCTTATTATATCAGCTTATTGTTCCGGTAGTGGACAGGTACAGAGGGAGTGAGTGGACTGGCCTTTCTACTCGACATGACAAAATAGGCTATCAAAAACTGTGTTTTAGTAATTCGTAGAGAGACAGGCTCTCTGTTTTCCTATTATACTTGGACGGGAGAGCCTTTTACCTTGTGAAATGAAATTGTAACTACAGTGGAAAAACCTATCACCCATGCCCAGAGTCTGCTTGTGAAGATATGCTGGATAGGTGGCAGACCATGCTGAATTTTCTCATCAAGATTGAGAGTTCATCTGTCTATCTATAGTTTCTATTCTTACTCCTGTTTCTGGTCTTCAAATGACCTCTGTCTTCTGGGTCCTGTTATATTACCCAGGAGTGGATGATTACAATTATGGACTCATTACTGCCTTGCTGAAATGCTATTTAGTGAAAGTTGGGAATTTATGTAAAATTAGTGAGTGGTAGGATTGATGAGATGTTTACCAGACCTGGTAGCTGGTAACTGATTTGTTCTGATTTCTCAGCTGAGGCGGGAGAGCAGGCAAGGAGATATCCAATGGAACATTATAAGAAATGACTTTGCTTGGTAAAAGTTAGACGTTTATCCGATTCCTATAAAAAGCACTGCCATTGTCAATTTTTTTCCTTTAAAAAAATGTTCCTAGGTTTAATGTGTCACATTTGTGAGCATGGTATAAGACTAATCAAGGAAAAATATGATGCCTGGCCTAAGACTGTAGTGGCTGAAAAAAAGACTTGGTTAATCCGAATGTCTGTGGTATAGCTAAAATGTAAAATTAGATCTCCCAACCCATTGTGACCCAAAAAGAGAGGCTCATGCTGCTGTTAGCTAAAATCTAAAATTTAGATTTTTAGAGGCTTTAAGAAAAATGAAGGCAACAGTGGAGACTTTGGCCATTCCATGGGAAGACTTGATTAACAGTGTTTATTATAGTGCTTTCCTGTTTTCTCAGTACCTTGACTTGACTTGGCCTTTGACATACGTGACCTCATTTATTCCTCAGCGAGATAGGCTGGACAGAGATCATACCACCATTTTACAGATGAAAAAACTAAGCTGTAAGGAAATAAAGGGGCTTCAGCAAGATTTCTTGGATAGTGATAATTTTAGGATAGATCAGTTCACTGAAAATATTAAGTAAAGATGACTATGATATGACCCCTGTCCTCATGTCTGCTCTGACTTTTTATCTGTTGTTCTTTGATATATAAATCACGTGTCTCTTGAGGCTGTTGTTTAATTAGTCACATACTAGTCGTCACATACTAGTTAATAAGTACTTAGCCATGCATGGTGTCATTCAGAGGCTGTAATGATCGTACTTATTGCGTGCTTGATTTACATCCTTGTCTTTTAGACATCTAACTCTGCAGTGAGTGGACAGTTGACTAGAAGGATGGATGGATAGGTGGATAGATGAAATGTTATGCCTATTAAGCTTTTTAAGAGAATAAATGTGGGAGTTTCTTAGATGAGAGTGAGGAAGTTGTCAGCTTTTTGTTCTTTTCCTATAACTTTAATAATTTATATTAGAAATAATGACAGTTCTTTTCTCTGTGATTACAGTGGGGTCAATAGCTAGAATTTACCTGCATCTAGCCCTATTTAAACCTGATATATATTTTCCTATGCATTAATATGAATTGTAGAGGCAAAAAATTTATTTTTGGAAGCAGGTGAACCTACCATTCTTCCTTATTATTGCAGTGACCTTGAGGTGAGTTACTTAACCACTTTGGGCTTTAGCTTTTATCTGTAAAATGGAGATCACACTTATAATGCTGTTGTGAGAATTCAGTAACACAATGCTTGGCATATGATGACTTTTAAAGAAAGTGGATATTATGATGGCAACTACTATAGTCTTTGGAGCAGGGGAACTACTAATTCCTGCTAGTCAAGGTTTCTAGGGGTTAGTTTGGTAGCCTGCTTTTTTAAAAAAAATTAATTCAGACAACTGTGTTTTATTTTACTATATGTCAGGTGTCGAGTATGATACGTGGTCTTTTGTTTCAACAAGCTTTCTGGTTACTTTGATAATAAAGGTTATAAGCATGAAAGAGTTTTGTCCAAAGACTGTAAGCTCTTTATACACATTAAGTGTTACAGCACTCCCATGTTGGGGAGAAATATCACTTTAGATAGTGAAAGAATAAGATACAGAAAGCTTAATTACTCATGATGGTCAGCTGCTCAGTTATAGATGAGTAAAATGAACCTTCTAATAATTGTTCTTTCAGCAAAAGATGTTCATAAAATACCTGGAATATCAGTTGGCACTTAGCAAGTCCTGTCATTCTTGTTAATATGTCAGGTATCTTTCATTTTTTTCTTTCTAGTGAAACTGCCCTGATTCTGACCCTTGTTGTCTCGCTTCTGGACTCGCGAGTGTGTCATATTTCGGAACAGATCTTCCTTCTTCAGGCCTGGCTCCCTTCCACCCCTTGCAGCCCCCAATGACCCACTCGTCCTGCCTCCCATCTGCCTGTCCCCAACACTCACATCCTGCGCATAGCTGTTACTCTTTCAAAATAATTTTTAAATATAGTTCCAGTTATAAATTTTTCTATTCCTTCCCTTCCCTTTTCTTGTCCCCTCTCCTCCCTTCCCTAATTCTCTGTCTTCTCCTCTTCATATACCTTCTTACATTCTGGTCTTTCTGCTTTTATTCTTGTTGTTTTGCTTTCTATCCTACTTGCCCCAATCTTTTTAGTTGCCTGTTTTCTAACCAGTCTTCTAGCAGATCATTCCTGATTTCCCGGGTCAATGCGACTGATTGCTTTTTCAGAATGTCTGCAGTTCATGTTGTCTGTATTCTTCATTTCCATGGTGGTAATTGCCTGTGGCATGTAATTTTTTAATGTCTTTGATTATCTAACATCATCCTCATTTTATGATGAGGAAACTGAGGACCAGAATGAAGAATATGTTTGCCTTTGTCACCATCACAGTGCTTTATTCATCATAAGCATTCAGTAAATGCAGGTCAGTGGAACAAAGGAGAGGGGTGTGTGTGTGTGTGTGTGTGTGTGTGTGTGTGTGTGTGTGGTGTGTTTCCAAGGTGAGGGAAGGGAAACTTAGTTTACTTCTGGCTTCCAGTTTCCAAACATAACTCCCTTTTTCTCTCCATGTTTTATTTCACTTATATGTCCTTTCTGTTTTTGCCTAGTATTTAATTCCCATCGTTTGCTTTTCTTTTATGTCCAAAGCAGTGTGGTATTTGAGGGGAAAGAGGTTGGTGAGGTCCGGCACAGTCTAGCGTAAATCCTTCCCTGTACATTTTAAGTCTGTTTCATCATGCCCTGGTCTCCGAAGATTCCTTGGTGAACATCAGCCATGTCATTTCAGAAATCATTACTGCCTTCGAAGGTGAACTGTGTGAAACAGTTACGATAATACTGAGTTCCAAGAATTTAAATCATGAGGTAAGACTAAGGGTGTTGATCTATTTCTCCCTAGAAAAGTGACCTCCCAAGTGATCATACTTGAAGTTTGAAATTTATGAAAATATATTGATAAGTTGCCAGGAAAGCAGCAGAGGGAAAGAAACCACATTAGTTAACAGAATTTATTGAACACCCACTGTGAGTAGAACCTTGTTGAAGAGATGTTAATAAAACCAGAGTGTATTAAAGGTAAACAGTGATGAAATGATTGACAAGGAAATAGAAGCGAACCAGATATTTTAATAAAGTTGTCAGTAGGGTTTCAGTATGTACTTGATACCCTTAACATTTTCACATGTGTCCATAGCTGTGGTCGATTTGCTTCAGGAATTAACGGATATAGACACCCTCCATGAGAGCGAAGAGGGAGCAGAAGTACTCATCGATGCTCTGGTAAGTTGCACATCCCTCTAGAGTTTTGCACGTTTGGGTAAGGTGTTGCTATCTCTGTGAGTGGCGTTGGCTGGGTATCAGGTAGAGCTCTGTGGCAAGGCTGGACTGAGTGAAGAAAGTATGAAAGTCGAAATGCAACTCGTGGGGTACTTTATTCTTTGGAACTATGTTAGGGAAGGGGTTATAGAAGCCTCACATTTTTTGAGTATCTACTGTAGGCAGGCTTTTTCTTATTTTTTTCACTTTCTGTAATCCTCACCTTATCCTCTTAGATGGGTGTTATTGCTGTTATTCCCATTTACAGCTAGGAAGCTGAGGCTTAGAGAGGCAAAACAAGTTGCCTGTGGTCACATAGCCGGGATTTGAACCTGTGTTCTCTTTGACTGTGTGTTCCTGTCCCTCCACCTCCAGTTGTGCTGCTACTGACCTTTTTGCAAAGAGTTTTCACAGATATTTCTTTTCTCCTCTGGCCTTTATAACTCTAAGCACTCGTGAGGACAGGTGTCATTATTACTTATTTTATAGACAGAGAATCAGAGAATGTTAAAAACGAGAACAAACCTTTCAGCTCATCCAAGCCAGAGTTGCAGCCCCGCTAGTGGAAGACAGGCCCAGTTGACTCTGGAGTCTCTCTTCACGGAGCCCAGGCAAGGCCTCTGGGGCTTCCTCAGCTATTGTTCCGGGCAGCATCCAATCAAAAGGAGTTTCCGTGTGAGGTGAACCGATCTAGTCTCATCACCTCGCTTTATATGTGCGGAAACCCAGATGCAAAAATGAAGGCTTCCCCCGGGCCACTCAGCCAGTCCCTGTAACAGCTGAGAGTAGAGCCTACATATTCTGATCTTCACCACACTCCTGTCCCCTCACACCAGTTTCCTTCTCTCACCGGTGATCAGAGAGGGCTCCACGGCTTAGCAGGCACCACAGCTGGCCAGCGGCAGAAGCGAGTCTGCCTCTTACCCTGATGCTTCCTGTGGAGCTCTTTCTACCCACTAAGCTACCACCTTCCTCAAGGCTCTGTTGCTTTTCCTTCTTTTCCGTTGTCTTCTGTTGTCTGGTCTTTTCTCTCTGGTGAGAATGTTAGTAAGTACGGGTTTTGACGCAGTTCGCAGACTTTATCATAGATCGCTGGAGCCACCTGTACTAGAAGCACCTGGGGTGCTCATGAGGCTACTTTCAGTCCCCATTCAAGACCTACTGAATCAGAATGGCTGGGACTGGGGCCGCAAATGATTCTGAGACCCGTTGCTACACTTCTCACTCCCTCTTCAGACAATCTCTCTCAAGTTTCTTGACACCTGGAAAGTTCCCATGTGCCATGCTCACAGCTGGCATTTGGTGTGAATGAAGGGGCTGTGAACCCGTTGTATACGAAGCACTGTCTCTTAGAGAACGAGGCTGGAGTCCAGCGGGGCCATTTGTGACCGAGTCTGATGAAAATTTATGTTGCCATTTTTCTTTCTTCCTGGAGTGAACATCCACTTTTGTAGAATTTGGGATCTTTATTTACCCTAGGAACCACTGTGCAGAAAAAAAAAGGATGGTATTGGGACGTCCTTTTGTTTTAAAGACCATCCGAAGGAAGGCTGTGGCACTTGCTCCTTCACTGCGTCCCCACAGTGTCATTTGTGCAGTCTCACCTTCCAGAGGTTAATTACAGTGGCCCTGAATGAGCCTTCCTGCCTGGTCCCTGGGCTGATTTTAATTACCATCCTGCGCCTGTGTGAATAGAGAAGACGAGAGAGGAGCAGCTAGCCTGGCTGCTGCCTGTCAGACATACTCAGAACCAGCAGTTCACACAAAAGGCCCCTTTGTGTTTCTGTGTTGCCAAGCCCACCAACAGAAGAAGCTCAGTCTTTCAGATTTTATGTTTGTTTGGAAAGAAACAGTTCATCCTCAATCTGGGGAGCCATTAGGTAGTTACTCTATAGCATTTTTCTGTTTTGTTTTGTTTTGTTTTTAAATTACTTTATTTTGAGACTTTGACTCTTACAGCTTTATATTGGTGGGTCTGGTGTGAATCACAATTGAACATTCCTAGGCTCCCATATATTATTTGTTTGTCTGCAGCTAGTCAGAAGCTATCAGTAAATATCAGAGAGCAGGACCAGTGGGTGGTCTTCCATTTATTTTTTGCTACCCTTGTGCTGTGTTCAGGAAGAAGTTTGATAAGTATTCTCATATTACAAGGGTTGAGTTGTCTTCGTAGTTTTAATTTGGGGCCAATATCAGAGGCCTGGAATTGCACGAGCAGAGGCTAGAGGGCATGTAGCAGAATTTATTGTGGTGTGCAGTTTGCAGTTATTGCCTTCATCTTTTTCCCAGTTGGAAGTCCTAAGAAATAGAATAGCACATTTGTGGGGAGAGAGTGCTGTCCTGGAATTCTCAGGCATCTTTGGAATTTAAAATTTGGTTCACATCCACTATTATTACCTATGCAAAAGGTGAATATTTGTGCTTTATAACAAGTTGATCTGGTGGCCTGGAAAATAGACTCTTCTAAAAGAGTAGTAAATGCAAGGGTATATTGTTTTGATAGCAATTCTCTGGCATACCTATCTAAAAATAGTCTTTGGACTCCTTGAAAGTTATGATTAGATTATGGTCATTTTTTTTCCCTGCTTGCTAGTCCCAAAACTTGCCCTGGGCTTGGCAATCCCAGGTCTTCGCCCACACCTGCCTCAGCTTGGTCAGTTTTGTTTCTCCTGGGCTACTGAGAATATGCTTACTCATCCTTTAAAGCATCACTTAAATTTTCTTCTTTTATGAGTTTTTTTCAGACTCATCACCTCAGCAGAATTTGTGTTCCCCTAGCATTTCGTACATCCCGGCACTCGTTATGTTGGCTTATAGACATGTTTATAAGTTTATCTTTCCTGAGTTGTGATCCCTATCAGGGGAGTGGCCAGAGTGGTAGTTCTGTCACTTATCAGTTGTGTGTCCTTAGGAAAGTTACCTAACCTTTCTATACCCAGTTTCTTCTTTAAAATGAGAATAACAGTAGTAGTGCCTATCACTGAAGTGAGGAGTAAATGAGATATTTAATAAGTCTTGAGAGCAGTGCCTGGCACAGAATAAACACCCAATAAATGTTGACCATGATCTCCATAAAGATACTACGTGTGGTATTATCTTCATAAAGGTACATATTTAATACTTAGTAAATGTCAACATCTACCACACAGTGAAATGTTTATGAACGTTTATTGAGTTCAACAAACATTCTTTCTCATTTCAACAAACATTCAAAAAATTTTTTGAACAAATACTCAAAAAAACATTTGAATAAGCTTAAGTAAGACATGGTAGGGTAGAGGTTTAGTTTTTTTGTTTTTTGTTTTTTTGTTTTTTTAGGATGAAATAAGTAATGGTGATAATACACGGCAGAATATTAAGAATGGTTGTGAGAGCTGCAGGCTCCTGTGGCAGTGAGGAGGAGGGAGCGATCACTTGTGACGGGGACGAATAGGGCAGAACTGCAGAGCTGCAGGTGTCGGCCTCTGCAGGGAGGCTTTAATGTGAGGGTGAGTGGGGAGCTCACAACTAGAGGAGGTGGAAATGTGGCTTGGCCCAGAAGCTGGTCAGGGTGGCTGAGAGCTACCATTTGCTATAAAGAGTTTAATAAAAGTGGCTTTGATGTGGAGAGCCAGGGACGGCCCTCCATACCCGTTCTTACCCTCAATTAACCCTACTTAAATGTTAAACTCTGAAGCCTTGTGTTGGTCTGACTTGGGCTGGTTGGCAGCTTTTTGGTTGATCTCAGAGTGCTTAACATATAATTTCTGGGTCCTGTCATGTTTGTCTCTTTGCATTTCTTTTAGCATCCTCACCTTCATCTGTATTTGCTCCCAAGCAAAATTCATTTGTTCATTCATTCACTAAATGTTTATTGAGTGCTTGGTATATTCTGGATTCTAGGAATTGGGTATATAGCAGTGAGCAAGACTGAAGGCCTATTTTTGTGGAGCTCATATTCTAGTGTAGGGAGAAACAGTAAATAGGAAACGGATAGTGATTTTCTGTTACATAGAGAATTAAAATAAGTGGTGTGATGCAGAGTGACTGGGAAATCACATTAGATTCGATAGTCAGGAAAGGCCTGAGTTCTGGACGATAAAAAGAAACCAGCCATTCGGAATGATTAAGGGCAAGATGGGGCAAGTACAGAGGACCTAAGGTAGGAATAAGCTTGACATATTTGGGGAACAGAAAAAAGGCCAGTACTATTAGAGTGCAGACGGGGTGAAGGGAGAGAGCACAGTCAGAGCCCGAGACTAAGCTTCGTAAGGCCTTGATGGTCAGTCTGGGTGGAATTGTCAGTGTGAAAGGGAGTAATTGAAGGATCATAAGCCAGGGAGTAGTAACATAGGCCTGACGTTTTAAGGAGACCATTCTCGGATTGGAGGGGCAAGAGTAGGAGCTAAAATATTACTAGATAGATTGCAACAGGCATAAATTTTGCATTATAACCATATTACCATATGTATCCTCAGAACTTATTGTTTGATCAAAATTCAGTGAGTGCGTGGGAGGTTTGTTACTGTTTTTTAAGTAAGAAATTTACAGAACTCCTAGGAGGTAGAAAAACTTCACTTGAACTCTTGAGAAACGTTGGAAGATTGTACAAGACAGAGAAAGAATCCTTCAAACCCTCTCATCTGTCCCTTCTTTATTTCCTCTTCTTCTCTTCTCTTGTATCCATTCTTTCTCGTGACGTAGAAAAGGATGTCTCATCATGCCCTTGAATTTTGTCTCGGTAGGACCTGCTGGAATAACCAATGACTTATCAGAAAAGATCAGGCTTAAATAGTCGTGATTTCAAGGCTAGGGTTATTCTGGTGGGAGCTTTAATCCCTAAGCAGGATTTGTTTTTAGTTTCAGACTTAGTCACAGGTCCAAAAAATAGGCATGAAGGTGGTAGACCCAAGGGGTTAGAGGGAGTAAGACAGAATGCTAATTTATGCTTCTTATTAGGTGATATCCAGAGCTATGCATAGTATAAATATTTTTCCAAGGGTTTTCTGAGCTAAATGTATTTCGATTCTTTAACCCTCCTGCAATCAAATATAATTGCATTTAACCCAGCTAAACATAAAGTTTCACACTTTGCAAGCTTAAAAAGGCTATCTGTCAGAAGTTAGGTTTGTGTAGCAAGAAAAAAGATTTTCCTCTGGCCAGACACCCATTTCCATAATCATTCAGTCCTGGGATTTGAATGTATTGCTTACTGTCCCTGTCCCCACCACTTTCCAGACAGCAGAGGTGGGAAACATAACTAAGAATCAAGGAAAGGGGGAGAAAATAATGCAGAAAAAGCAGCAATAAGCAGTTGAAATTGGTGAAGCAGTGTGGTACCCAGTGGAGTTGCAATGTCTGCTGCTTTAGGATTCAGGGAGCTTATAAGTCAGTTGGGATGATTTAGGGAAAAACAAACTGTAACATGGTTCATATTTTCCCCCAGATGTTTTTTCTGTTTTCTCTCACATACCCAAATTGTCCAATTAATTAAGGAAAACATTGCAGTGAATTTCTTTGGTGAAGCTTTTGCTAGTTCTGAGATTTGAGAGCAAGATTGTATATCTCCTTCGTATACGCAAAGAGGAAAACAGTTCTTTGTATTTATGAGTGCTCTCAATTTTGGCATCAGTATCTCCCCAAAATATGCAGTTAGTGTATTTCATTGTTCCTCATACCAAGGTATAAAGGACAGCCTAGAAAAATCTTCATTTGTGATTCAGGTATTGCAAATTAGTCAGTAATTTTAGCTTTCCTCCATCCAGATGCTTCTGTTAAGTCTCACCAAGAATGAGTAAAGAGGCCTTATTTCAAGACCATCCCTCTTGCCATTGTTCCATCCTCAGATTCAGTTTGGATTGTTCCTGTGGAGTGCCTTATACACAAGTGCTCAGGAAGTGTCAAACTGAATGAGATCATTTCCTTCTCTCTCCTTTCTTTTTTTTTCTCCCTCACCAAAGTGATAGGATATGATGGGCAAAAATAGTCTCAGAGTTGGTCACTTCTGCCACAAGCTTTGTGACTTTGGCCAGGCTAATTAACCTTCGTGGACCTCTTTTCACACCTCTTTTCCATGAGGATTACATGAGAGTAAATGGAGCAATATATATAAAGATCCATTTATAGTACACAGAATGTTTCATCAATTTATTTAAATTTAGCAAAATTTTCTGAGCATCTGCTGTCTATAGCAGTGCTCTAGACTTTGAAGAGTATATCAAGATGAATGAGGGTGCGGGGCCTGTCTTAAAAAAAACTTGGGTTTTTCTTAGCCTCTGGGCAATATGAGCAGTGAATAATCAGGTATCAAAAGGGGTAAAGGGCTAGATTCTAGCTGTCTCCTTAATTTTTAAACCAGACTGAGGGTAAAGCAGGCATGCCACATATTTTCATTTAATCTCTAGAACTTATTTCCATTTCCTAAGTGAGAGCACTAAGGCAGTGAGAGAGAGGATGCACCATAGATACAAGGCAGATCTTCCGATACAGATTTACTTATTGGCTACTGCTTAGAAATCTATTACCAGATAGATAACGACTTCTTAATTATTAGATGTTTCCTTAGTTGCCTCGATGTGCCTCAAGGCTACCCAAGGTCAGTCTCCCTTCCACACACGTTGTGCCAGAAGGTAGTGTGAAGTAGCATAAGCATCATTTCACCTAAGAAGGAAGCTTGGCTTTTGCTTTTGCTGCCACTGCTCAGTAGCTGTGTGGTCTTGGCTAAGTCATTAATCTACTGAATATAAGCTGTATGATGTGGCTACTGAAAGTTTACTATGAAGTGTCGTGTGAATCAAATTAAATGAAAAATATAATTGCTCTTTATGCATTAAATGTAATATAAATATAAGGCATTTTATTATGTTAATATTCTTTTCTAGAAAGGTTTAGAAATTCATTAGAAGTAATAGTTTCATAAAAGCATGGAAAGTTAGGAATATTTTGAGTTTAACCCTAAATTTTGAAGCCAGCGTAAAGTATGGCTAGTAAACTTACCAACTAAACAGCTCTTGGGGCTGTGTTCTGGAAGCATGCTTTTGACTTGAATGAACTGTTGACCTGACTTAAGATGGCATTTATGTAAGGCGTTTAAATACTAAGGAAAAGTAGAAAGAACGCCGGACTTGACTTCAGGAGGCCTAGGTTCAAGTGTACTAGTACTGTCATTCACTCACTTTGAAACCTTGAATTTTATTTTGCCTCTTTAAGCTTCAGCCTTAAGTTGAGGATAACGATGCCTGTCCTGTCCTTGCCTCAGAGTCACTTCAGAGCTCAAAACAGATAATGGGATGGGAGAGCACCCTGTAAATCATAGGCGGCTGATTATCTACTTTGTTCATTCAGTAGAGAACTGAGTGTGGGAATGGAACATTGGGGAGACTGTTTTGTGACATGTATCCCTCTTTTTTTTTTGCTTTCCTGTGGCTGAAGGTGGACGGGCAAGTGGTCGCGCTGCTTGTGCAGAATCTGGAACGCCTGGATGAGTCTGTGAAAGAAGAGGCGGACGGCGTCCACAACACTCTGGGTGAGGGAGAGGGTGACCGCCGTCCCCTGAGTTTGTGTTTGTTTTGGGGCTTGGCGTTCATTTCCCTTCCTCCTTCGTAATAGAGCCAATGGCAGTAGTGTTTTCTTTCCTTCTGCTCCCAAACCGCCTTTTCGGAAATGAAGACCCTGAGTAAATTTCATATAACTGCAGCTTTGGTTTGTCTGACAGGTAATAAAAGCAGAAATTTACCTTCCTGGACAAAGACTGTCGGCTCCTTTTCACAGGCCCTTGCCTCCAACAAAAGTTAGGATGAAGTCTGAATAAAGTTGTTGTTATTATTATTTTTTTTTTTGCTTTGGGAACTTTGTATATTTTACAATTTTTTAATCTCCTCATATTGGTTTTTCTTCCCAATTCTCTTCAGTGGGACTACAAACTTTTCAACAACAGTGTATGTTTATAGGACCTTTTATTTGTAAAAGAGATAGTGTTTCTTTCTCTTTTTATATGTAGTTTGCCATGTGAACTGCGAGTTGAAATATTGCTGTTAACTTTGCTGCCCCTTCATCATATGTTCATTTGAGTGAATTCCTCTGCAGTGTGTCTGCTTCTACACCTCCTCTTAGAATCTCCCCAGTCTCTCCTGCTGCAAAGTTGCCGAACCAACAGCCTATTTAAAATCGTGCTTTCGGGTAGTCCTCTTTATCACCGGTTGCCATTGTATAAAATCATAGGTGACACATCTATAAACAAGGCTTGAGAAATGAACGAGGCCCAGCAGAAGCAGAAATTTTGATGAGATTAGATTTTCTATCAGCCCTTTTGTGTCTGCCACAGATTTCTCTTACAGCTTTAGACTCTTTTCCATGAGGATTATCATAAAGAAGGAGGAAGACATAGCACCTAGGGAGTAAGAGGAGAGAACACAATAATCTCTAATTTGGGGGTTGGCTTTAGTCTAGAGCCAGAATTCGGCATTACCATCTGTTAGCCTAACGCTGAATTTTGCTGAATGGAAAGCTTATCAAAAGTCTGAACTGACTGTTAATTAAAAGGGCCTGAGGTAATGGGAAATGCACCAGCCTGGCAATCTGTAGAGATCTGTCTGGTTTCAGCTTGGCCACCTATAGTCATCCCTTTCTCCCTTGTTAAGAGCCTGTTGTTTGTCAGGTACTGCGCTAGGCACTGGGGTGGATGAAGGATGAATCAGGAGTGGTTCTCCTTTTGAGGCCGACTGATGGGAAAGTCTAGAATGGGAAGGAGAGAGAACACAGGAGGACAAATGGCATAATAGGAGTCAGCAGGCAGCACTACAGAAGTGCAGAGGAAGAGCCTCCAAATGGCCGGGTAGGAGCCAGTAGGCAAGGGGCCGAATATGAAGACAGGTGCATTTTGACAGAAATGTAAGAAAGACCTCGGGCAGGGGAGTAGCATTTGCAAAGCCACAAATGAATGGGCCTGGGCTTTGGGGAAATAATTGAAATGTACTGTAGGTGGGAGGTAGGAGTGGTGGAAGGTGGGACCAGAGAATTAGTTTGTCCAGATTATGCAAGACCTTGTAAACCATGGTAAGATGTTTGCTTTTTATTCTAGTGGACAATAGGAAGCCATCTAAAGTGTAAGTAGAAGAATAAGAATGACTTGATTAAAATGAATAAGTTGATTTTCTTAGAAAATGTGAGAAAGTAATTTAAGGTGTTATAATGATCTTCATTTCTCAGGGGTCTCATTGCTACTCTGCTCCCAAGACTTTTATTCTACTCCCTGAGGGGGCTGCCCTGTCATTCTTTAACTTGCCATTGGTGAGACTGGCCTGGGCAAAGGAGTGAGGAAGACGATAGAAGGTGGAGTGATTTCTTCATCCCTTCCTCTCTCAAAACTCAGACTCGATGTGTCCTGGGCACTGTGCTTAGAGACACTGAACTCTTGTCTGCTTTGTAATAACATATCCTGGGATGTGGAGCGGAAGGGGCCCCGAAGGAAAGGAAAGCATTGGATGTACTAGAATGGGACGATAGGTGATTTCCTTTAAAAATTTCCCCCTTTGTAGTATTATGTCATGCAATAACTTTTTTTTTTTTTTTGCCTCCTAAATTTTCATTTCTCTATTAAGTAGCAGTTTGGCTGTTATAGGAAATAGCAGGACCAATTATGTTTAATTCTGAGTAAATGACAGTTACCTCTGCCAGCCTGACCTTTCCCCTCTATGCATATTATTTTGTTCAGTTAAGAAGATCATGCTTACTCCCCTTGTAAGCCAGACAAAAAGAATTGAAAATGGGTGAATCAGGAAAGGAAGAGACCCGGAATTCACCGTTCCCCGTTTTTTTCCTAAGGCTTCTGTCTAGCCCCCTGTCTCTTTAGTCATAGGTCTCTGGGACTCTAGTATAATGAGGACTAAGAGGGTCTTCTTAGGTAGGTATCCACCCTTCTGTGTGTTCTGCTCTAGTGTTGTTCCCTACTAGCTCAGAAAGTCTATCGCTTATTTCTTTCGTGAATTCCATCATTTTCAGTTATGAGTTTTACTTGAAGGGAAAAAAAAAACCCCATAGCGTCTCCCTGGTTAATCTAAAAATGACAACACAGCAGCTGGCTGGGAACAGTACAGGAAAGTGGGAAGAGGAATAAAATGCCTGTCATGGGAAGCAGGCTCGTTGCAGATGGAACAGAGTTGCCTTCCCAAATGA
The DNA here is from genome assembly GCF_000325575.1 of Pteropus alecto. Taxonomy (NCBI): domain Eukaryota; kingdom Metazoa; phylum Chordata; class Mammalia; order Chiroptera; family Pteropodidae; genus Pteropus; species Pteropus alecto. The sequence goes on from NW_006442491.1 coordinate 23,279,460, forward strand.
CTGTTGTCTATCTCCCTTCAGCTATTGTGGAAAACATGGCTGAGTTCCGGCCCGAGATGTGTACAGAGGCTGCCCAGCAGGGTCTTCTGCAGTGGTTGTTGAAGAGGCTGAAGGTGAGTTTGCCTTTGGGGATGCAGTTCAAACCCCTTTTTCTCTGGACACGGCTCATGCTGAGTCTTGGCATAGATTTTTATACCCACACTGTATGATCTAGTTTGCAAATCTTTTGGAAACGCTTGCCTCTTGCTTTGTTTCTCCTCTTTCGTTTGTTTTAAAAGAAGATGTTTTAATAGCTTTTAATAGCTCTGAAAATAATACAAATATGTAAATACAAACAAATTCATGTGATACAGAAGCTATAAAACTGAAAATAAAAGTTCCCCTCTGCTGATTTCTTCTAGTTCCACCTCCCAGAGGCAGCCACTGGGAACAATATTTTGTCTGTTCTTCCAGAAATTTTCTGTGCGTATGTAGGAGAGAGAGAGAGAGAGAGAGAAAGTTGTGTGTGTGTGTGTTTCATAAATAGAAATACATAGTACTTTTTAAAGCCCCTTATCCTGGCCTGATCTGACGCTTCCATTTCTCAGTTTGAAACATTGGTCTTATTACTTTTCAGACATCTCTTTTACATACCCCCTGCTCTGCAAAGGTCAAAATTATTGTGACCCCTAGAAATACATAGTACTTTTTAAAGCCCCAGGATCCTGATCTGACGCTTCCATTTCTCGGTTTGAAACATTGGCCTTATTACTTTTCAGACGTATCTTTTACATACTCCCTGCTCTGCAAAGGTCAAAATTATTGTGACCCCTGTATCTGTCTTTGTTCATGCTCCTTCCTCCACCAGAAATGACTCCTATCTTTCTCGTGTATTTCTAGATTATACACGCTCCTTATTAACCAGCATATATCCCTAGTCTTCCATGTGGCCTCCATCATTTTTAGGATTGAAAGGAAATTTGTAAGTTCTGTTGTAGATAGAAAATGTTAAATCAAGACCTGTAGAGATTAAGTGCCTTGCCCAAATTCATAAAACTAGTTAGAGATAGAGCTGGATCAAGACCTAGGCCTCCCGACTTTCCTCATGCACCCTTTCTAGAGCACTGCTTTGCCCAGGGCCTGTACTGCCTTATTTCTTTTCTAAATAGCAGCCATTTTACTTTTTTCTTACTAGTTCTCTTGTGGGAATTAGCAGATCTGGGTTTTAACATATACCCATAATATTGTGACACTTACCCTCATGGAACATCTTTTCTTCATCACCTAGCTGACTTTTCATTTTATTATGTGTGCTCTAAATATCCAAATATCCAAATATCGTGTGCTCTAAATATCCAAATATCGTCTCTCCAAATATGCTTAAACTCTTTAAGAGCAAGGACAGCATATCCATCATATTTGCATCTCCTCCTGATTGTTCTCAAGGTGTGGTTCCTAACCAGGTGCATCAGAATCACCAGGCAGCTAGTTAGAACCCACACAGTGGACCCACTGAATCTGTCCAGCTTGGGGTGGAGCCAGCAATCTGTGTTTTAACAAAGCCTCCAGGTGATTCTGATGCCCGCCCTAGGTTATTTATGTTTACATTGCTCGATAAAGTCTTGCTGTTTAACTGATCATCACATGTTTATTCAGTGGTCCTTGAGTAATTCTTAAGTGAGGAACACATTCGTGAGTCTCCTTTCTGTGCTGGTAGCCTAGCAGTGTATAGCGATACTCATGGATTTCTTCAGCCACTAAATGAAACTTCACTAATTTGTGCTAATGAGGATGAAAACTATTGCAGACGATTGCATTAAATGGTTTAGCAGGTAAGCAAATAACAGTGGTGTGAAAGGCACTGCGGCAGAGTTTATTTTTTTTAATGAGAAAATGTAAACTTGTTAGGATATTTTACACTATTGAAATAACACTGAAACCAAAACTTTTATTTTTTTTCTTTTCTGAGGAAACAAAATAAAAATTCCCTTTTGTTTCCCAATTAAATCAGTGCTTCAAAAACAGTTGCACAGTCGGCACATGAGCTAGTGAATTGAGAATTGGCTGCATTATACTACGTGTACAGCCAGTTGATGCTAAGTCCCTTGCCTCTTCTAACCAGGAGTTGGGATTTTGCAGGGCACGATCTGCTTTGACAGTTGTACAGGGCTGTAGATGTGTCTGAACCTGCCCCATGTGTTCCAGGAACCAGAGGTGAGCTGCAACAGTAACCTGCAGCTTCTGGCTGTGGGTGGTAGCATGATTATCTTATACTTTCCAAAAAAGCAGCAGCTCCCAAAAAAGGTGAAGTTTAATTTTATTCAAGGCTAGTACATGCTGAAGACAAACCTATGCTTGACTCTGTAATTACTCTGACAGCTGAAAGTTTAGCATCACCAGGCTCCTGCATGGAAGGGTGCCCCAGAAGTTCCAGATCCCATGGTTAACTTTGCCAAATCTAAGAGACCATACCTGCTAAATGAATTCTCCTTTCTCTTAATTTTGACTAAATGCCCTTGTAATTTGGCATTTTGCTATTTTGCAAGCTTGGAGGCTGTCATCTCTGGCTGAGATTTAAACAGAAATAAAACAACTTCCTTGGTGATTTTTGTTTTTGGCTAGACATGGAAGATTAGTCTCCTTCCTTCCTACTTCACCCATAGTTTCCCACAGTTTCTTTTATTTCTTTTCCACTAGATTGAAATATTTGGTTGTCATCATCATCATCACCACTACTAAGTTTTCCCCATCTAATGTGAGTGTCAGGTATCGGCTGTTTATTGTGTGCGAAGTGTTATTTTGGATACCTTACGTATGTTATTTTTGATCTTCACAAACAGCCTTCCAAGTGGGCGCTGCTCACCCCAGTCTATTAGATGAGCAAAGAATTCCAGATAGGGGAACTGCCTTCCCCAAACCCCAGGGGAAGCATGCGGGAGAGCCGGTGACAGCCGGGCCTGGGTTATCTCCAGAGCCTCCCCCTCTTGCCAGGCTACTTCCCAGCTGTCACCTCTTTGAGGCTCAAGCATTGCAGCCCTCAGCGTTGAGAAATTATGAGGCCTAATCATTTCGACTTTCTGATTAGGGTCTCATGCCAATTTATCAATCAAAGGACCTATATTTTAAGAAAAAGTAACGAACTTATCGTTTTGATTTTTAAAAATTTATTTTGGGCAAATTGGAAACTCCTTGAGGTGTCACACAGCAAAAGCTGGAGATTTTCTGGGAGAATCAGGAATTCTCAATAGAGGGGAGTCAGCTATTGGGTGCCTGTTATCTATATACTGGTTTATTTAATGTAACCACCTCATGAGGAAATTATTTATTTTCACTGAAGAGAAATTGAGTTAGAGAGGCAGAGTGATTTGGCCTACTATGTATTAGGTGCTTCCATATTATTTAATTCTCATAGTAACTCCAAAGAAGATGTTATTTTATTTTCACCATTCCACAGCTAAGGAAACTTGAGACTAAGAAGTGTTGCTGGGGTCATAGGTGCCCAATCTCAGTCCACGGTGCCATTAGTGTCTCAGGAATTTTGTTTTTACAGCCTCCCCGTGCCAAAAAGGACATAACAGTCCCATGTTTAAGTAGTTAGGTCCAAACAGTTTAAAACCTATTTCTGTCCTAACAAGTTAGTAGTCATTTGTAAAATAATGCACATGAATTAAAAGAAAATGGATTTTTATTCATTCTGAAAGACTACAGTTACTTACTAATGGATGTGTGTGCTTTTTGAGTTCTACACAATCTTGGACTCAGGTTGAACACCACCAGCCTCATTCTTATGCCACATTGATTTTCACACAGTTCTTTTATCACAGCAACCACCAAAAAACCAGCTTCATAAAGGTAGGATGTCACAAAAAGAAATGTACCTGGAGCTAGTAGTTAATGCAGTGTTCAGCAGATGTCAGATGTCACTGTGCTTTCCTTCGAAATTGAAAATAGCCTGTGGTGCCCCCTGTGAATTCATTGTGATACCTCAGATACTTTGGCACACAGTTTGGGAACTACAGACCGTGCCACACAAGTAATGCATGCTTATGAGTCAAACCTAGGTGTGTCCGATCCCAGATCCATGTCCTTTTTTTTTTTTAATGCAACTGTATTAGTTGTTAACATTAATTTTCATTCGGCGTAATATTTTTTAATGTTATAACAATGGGCAGTGTTCATGTCAAATTCACCTTTGTTTGCTGTCATGTTCAATTCTTTGTCTTGCTTATAGCAGCTGCCCAATAAATATTTGTTGGAAAAAAGAGAAGATCTATCCCCTACCTTGGAGACAAGTTTACAAAATCAAATAAAGGACAAGAGGCATTGGAACCACAGAAAAAAGGCTATTGCTCTAGTGGCCCGATGTCTTTGGTTTCTTTCAGTTAAAGATATATGTCGATGTGGCTTAAAACATTTAAAATAGCAATGCTTGTAACTTAAATAATTTGAGTAAGTAATTTTATTAGCAAATGTTTGATTGTGGTGGAGATGCTCACCCCTTGGGTTTTCACTTTTGTGTTTTGATTTTTATAAAATTTTTTCTTAAAGTAAAATATGCCACAGATTGCATTTAAAGCTTGGCTATCATACTGAATTTCTTGAAACGAGGCCTTAAGCTTGCCCAGAGAATACACCTTACAGTCAGCACACGTAAGACCTTGCATTTACAGATCTTTTAATCTAAGATGGGTCATACCTGGTCAGCCTTCTGAAACCCTGTGGGGTGCATTTAGGCTTGACGAGGAGGACGTGCACAGAAAACTGAAAAGATGCTGAGTGTTGCTTCATTAGTGGCCACTCTTCCTTCTTACGTACAAAATCAGTGTCCAAACAGAACTGTGAATGGTGCTAAGATGATGGAGGTGTAGCTCCAAGATAAACACTTCCCCTGGCCTTTCTAGGTATAGATATTATTTGTCATTTCAAAAACCTGGGTAGGCAGTAAGTCTGCTGCTGATTGACAGTTGTCTTTGTACCTGCATTTTAAGGATCGAGAATACGGTAAGTTAAAACACATTGATAAAGCTTGCTCCCTTCTGCACCTTTATTCAAGTGGCATCGTTAATGGTGAGTCTTGCTACTGAAACGATAACGTGGACAGCCATGAAAGATAGTCTCTGCAGTAGGTACGTCCCCTCTGAAACTCCCACCTCGCAGAGCATGCAGCAGGGAAAGAATTGTGGGTAGTAATTTGGGTGTTAAAATATTAACACATTTCTGCATATTTAATGTGGTTTCCTTTTTAAATAGTAGGCAGATTATGGCACACAAGCAGATAGGTTTATGATTTCAAATTAAATTTTAAGCATTAAAAAAATCTGAAAGGAACTACTTTGTCATAAATACATTCAACTAATCTAAATAAGAACTTAATTCTTTTCAACTGCTCTGATGTATCAGCTAATTTACAGCTTGATTTTATGATTATAACTTGTGAACAAAGCTTCGTGATGATTTTAGTCTTGAAAGTTCAAAACCTTCAGTCATTCATCTAGTTCACATTTGAGTATGTACTGTGTGCTAGACAGTAGTCTTTGGACTCAAAATGGGGAGTCTGGGAGGGCTTCACAGAGAAGGTGACATTCATACGTGGGACTATGAGAGCTGTTGTGTGCATCTGCTATTTATGGTTTTACTATGTAGTACCCGAGTCTTGTCTCTTGAGAACAGAGACAGACATTTTTTTTTTTTTTTAAACCCTTAATCTGCCTTTTTTTCTTTCTAACTTCTACTTCTCTCTAACTCAGATCCTAGTACTTTGAAAAATTCATCCTGGAGAGAGAAGCAAGGCCCCTTAACATTTTTTCTCATTTCTCCTATTTCCCCACAGGCAAAGATGCCTTTCGATGCCAACAAACTGTATTGTAGTGAAGTGCTGGCCATATTGCTCCAGGACAATGATGGTGAGGCCCCCTCTCAGTATTGACATTCTGTTAGGATAGGAGCCAGGCTTGTTTCAGATCATGACAGCGAGCTCTCTTGCCTTTGGCATCCCCTTGCTCTCCCTCTCGCTCTCTGTGCAGCTTTTGTACTCTGTCAAGCTGTATTGATTTTGTTTGCTGATGTATCAGTGTTAGACGGCTGTAAAATCTGACAGTTAGCTTCATTTTTTTTCTTCCTCTATTTTTTCCCGTTTTAGAAAACAGGGAATTGCTTGGGGAGCTGGATGGAATCGATGTGCTTCTTCAGCAGTTATCCGTGAGTAATTCTTATGCTTCCTGTCTACCATGAAGAAACATGGCCTGCTTTAAATGGGAGGTGGAGCTGGAACTTGTGGGAGGGAACAAGCCACGTGATGCAGGGCGTTTGGAGTGTGTTGACAGTTTTGAGGTTATATTAGATGTAGTTCGCCTCTTTTTCTTATTTGCTCTTTATGACCAAATACTCCTGTGTATCTGATAAGGACTGGACTTTCTTTGTCTTCTGATATTTGTTAACCCAAAAGAGGTGTGCTTCCTGCTTAAGTGTATGTTTTGGGGCCAAGAATATCAATTATTTATAAGTGTCCCACTTCCAAGATTTTTCACTTCCTTTTCTTTTAATCTGCCACTAAAATGGTGTCTTATTCATTTAGAATCCAAGAAGTTCCAGTGCAGTGGGATATAGAGGTCACAGAGGAGGATAGGGAAGAGTGTGGTACTGGAGGCTGGAATGAGAAATTGGAAATTGCCATTTGTTAATCGTAAGAAATATAAATCCAGTTGCAATGTTCTGCTGGCATTCTGAAAATACTGTTCAGATTTTTTTCTAACCAATCTCATCTGTGCTATTCCAAAAACAAGACTGGAAATAGATCATTTGGATAAAATCTTGAGAGTGTTGGGAGTGTCTGAGATGTCAGTTTGCATACAGCTTCTGTCTTGGTGCCAGCTGTCTGAGTGGCTTGGCCTCCACCCCCAAAAATAGAGTTTTGGAATATGAATCTGTTTTCAGTTCTGGGAAGGTGCTTAGTCCTGTTCCTGCAAGATTATTGATCATTTTGTAGTAGACTGTATGGGTATGCATATACTGCTAAAAGGCTTTCCTCTTAATATGCCACATATATCTCTGGCAAAGACAAGACTTCTGTTTTAAGCTGTTCTCATGATTTAGAGCCACAGCTGCCATGTAAGGCAATTCGGTAGCCCTGTTAGATAGGAAACTCTTCCTTATGTTGAGCCAAGATTTGCCCTTCTGGATCGTGGGTTTGCTTTTTTTTTAGAAGAGGAAGAAATGGGTGGTGATTGGTTGGGCAAATGGAGGGCTTTGGGGGTAACTGGCAAATTGTTTCTTGACTTGGATGGTGGTTTCAGGCGTGTTCACTTTATTCATTTAGCTATAAATGTCTTTCATGGAGTTTTCTATATCTGTGTTATACTATACAGTAAAAAAATTTTGGTGTGTTTTTTTTTGTTGTTTTTTGTTTTTTTTTTTTTTAGAATGGAAAAAGGAGGGTACTATGTCTCACTCACGGACCCAGTGGTCAGTTGAGTATTTTGGTGTTTTGCAGAACTGACAACCATTTATTTAATATCTGTGAATCAGAAAGCCCAGTTTCTCTAAAATGAAAACTGATGAGAATTTTGTTTGGTAAGCTTGTTTCCTCAATTGTAGGGCTATCATGATGACAGGCAGGCTTTGGAAATTGTTGAGTGCTGGCCAATGAAAAGACATTCTCTCATGGCTCTGTGCTTTCTGATGTCTTTGCTCGACAGGTATTTAAAAGACACAATCCTAGCACGGCTGAGGAGCAAGAGATGATGGAGAATCTTTTTGATTCACTCTGTTCCTGCTTAATGCTCAGTTCCAATCGTGAGCGCTTCCTGAAGGGCGAGGGTCTTCAGCTGATGAATCTCATGCTCAGGTATGTTTTTTGCCCAACTCCTCTCTGTTATCCCAGATTCAAGAACATGTAGTTATCGTCTCTTACTCCCTTGAGTTTCCTGTATATGTAAACCTCTAGAGTCTTCCAGGGTATATGTGATGTTTTCTAAAGTGAGAGTAGATGAATAAAACGTATTTTTTTTTTTGGTCTGTTTGTGCTCTGTTGTGTCAGTTGGTAATAGGACCACTGCAGAAATGTCTTTTTGCTCCTTCTCTTAGTGTGTTCGTTTAGGGAAATCTAGTTATTAACTTCTAAACATATCCTATGTTAATTTCTAAACTTAGCCCAATTTTCTTTATTTCCCACATAGACCTATCTATGCCATATGTTTATCTGTATTTCTGCTGTTGACAGCAGAATATTATTCATATTTTTCATTTACACATATTTTTCATTATACATTATTTTCAGTAATGAATTGTGCATATGCTATGTGGCTAGCATAGGAAATATGAAAATGTACAAGACAGTTCTGTAACTTTTCTTCATAGTACTTATATATCTTATTATTTGTGTTCTAATTTCTTAAAGTAGTTAAAGTGGATATTATGTTAGTATGTTTTACAGAATCCTAAATTTGGAAGTGAATAGGAGGTAGCTTGTCAATATCTCTTTTGAGAAATCTTGCTAGGAAGGGGAGTAGAGAAATGGGAGGTGGGAGGTGTAATGGGAATGTGGTGTAAGGTCAAGGGACAGTTTTTTAAGTTGAGAGATACTAGAGCATATTTGCATGGTTGGAAGGCCCTAATCATTACTGAATTATTCTTTATGAAATTGAACCAGAGTCTGTTGTCTTGAAACTTCTATTCACATATGCTGAAAACTCTTAAACGATTTGACAGTTTTTAAAATAAATTCAATATGTATCTATTAAATAAAATTTAGAATATAGATATGCAAAACTACTATTAAAACACTGGTAGGACACTATGTTAAGTGCTGGGCTCATACAGAAATGAGTAAGATAGGATTCTTGCCCCCAAGGAAATAAACATCTCTGTCACCTAAACTCAACCCAACTTTGGGTATCTATTCTTAGTCTTTTCTTCTGTACTTGTTTTCTTATTTTTAACAGCTTTTTAGGCCTGCCACATATGTAATCTTCTCCACTGTTTCTTTTTAAACTTAACATGCTGTTTCCCATGCTGTGACATAATCTTCTTCAGAGTTTTCAGTAACTGCATAATGGACTCTAAGGCAATATAGCTTACTTAGTATTCTTCCGTTGTTGATATGGAGGTTATTGCCAATGTTTTGCTATTATCACCAATTCTATAATGATCATTTTTGTGCTTTAAACTGTTTTTTGTATTTAAGATTATCAAGATACGTGTTTCTAAAATACATTCTCTTGAAAGGCTTGTGTAGTGTTGGGGAGGGTGGCATGGTATAGACCTCTTTTTCCAGTACATCTAAGACCTTGGATTGATTGAAAATCTTTGAATTGCTTTAAAATTTTTAAAGTGCAGAGAGGGGCATTGAAATTATTCAGAGACCTTAGTGTTCAGCTGATTTTTGCGAGCTTTCCTGTCTTGAGTCTTTTGTTTGTTTATCTCCTTTACCCTTCTAATTGCCTGTCCTTTTGTTGTAATGACCTATCTTCTCTCAAGCAAAAAGCAAGTAAAGAAGATGCATTTGGCTTCCTGGGCCTTCTAACCTTAAAAACTATACTCTGCAGGGACTTTTCCCTTAGCTTCTTAAAGGTCTGAACTGCCAGTGTCTTTGGATGGTTGAGTGCAAATATGAAGTGATATATTCCTGTAGCATATGGCTTGGTAATGTGCAGCAATGGGGGGCTGAATAAATAACCAGAAATATGGATTATTCAAACATGAATGCTGAGATTCTGGGAGCCTAATTAAAAGGAGCTCCAAAAGACTTAGAAACTATACCCCTCTAGGATCTCCTAACTTTTCATTTTTGAGGGCTAAAGTTACTGTTAGATTAATTCTTCTGCAGTAATTAGCTATATTAGCAGATTCAGCATTTCCTTTTTTCTCTTTGCCATACTCATTGTTCTGTGTTATTTTTCTTCTTCAGACTCCCAAATAGGAAGTTTAATTCGGAGGGAATTTTTTATATCTTGCTAGATTTGCCCTTTCTGATCTTCTAGCAAGAGCTGCCAGAGTCTAGAGAGGCCCCTTCAGGACTAGGAGGCTGTAATGCTAGAAGTTCAGGAAAATTTCTGTGATTCCATTGCCCCTGAATACTAATCTTTACTTTGATTGTGGCATACGTCAAACAGTTATGACATGCCCACCTAGAGAGGTGGCAGTACGGTATAGCGGGGAAGATGAGTTTTGGAGTTGAGGTAAATGTGCATTTGGAACATGGCTCTTTCACTTACTAGCTCTGGATACTGGGACAGTTAGTCTAATAAGGTACTGAGTGGCTGATGAACAAGGCAGGATTCCCACCCTCAAGAAACTCAATAGCTAGTGAAGGGAGGCCGACATTAAATAACTAATATAATTTAATTTGTTCACTATTAAGAGGAACTATTAAGTGTTAATTTTGCATGTCTCTGCTCTGTGAAATTTTTTTAACATTTCTGATTATTGTTGGGGAAAGGTCATCAACGAGATCATTTATGTGCACACATTATCACACACATACACACACACATATGCATGTACCTGATTTAATGCTTCACCTTTACCGAGACATAATTTACATACAATAAAATGCACCCATTTGAAGTGTACAGTTTTAATTTTGACAGATGTATACACCTTTCCTTTCACTACAATGAAGATACAGAATAGTATTGTCCAATAGAAATGTGAGTGAGATGTGTAGTTTTATACTTTGTAGTAGCCATAGTAAAAAGGTTAAAAGAAATTAATTTTAATAATGTATTTTATTTAACCTATTACATTAACAAGTCATCATTTTAACATGTAATCAGTAAAAAATACTATTATTGAGCCATTTTGTTTTATACCGTTTGAAATCCAGTGTGTATTTTACATTTACATCTCAGTTCAAAAGCTAAATTTTTAGTAAAGAACTTGATTTATATGTAGGTTTCATACAATTTACAGTTAAAAAAGTAGATTTTCATACCCAGATTTTTCTGAACTTACTTAAATGTTGCCCAATAACTGAAAAGAGCATCAATTTTTAAGTTTAAACAAATTTATTTAAATTAAATTTAAATTTTAGCTCCTCAATTGTATTAGCCACATTTCAGATGCTCAGTAGCCACATGTGGTAGTGGCCACTGTATTGAACAGTGCGTATATAGATTGCTTTTATCACCACCCCGCCCAAATTCCCTGGATCTCTTTTGCAGTTAGTTCCCACCAGTCCACCCCTGACCTCTGGCAACCACTGGGCTTCGAAGCAGAAGCCAACACAAATGTCTACACTTCAGTTTACCTCTGTTAGGGATGCTCGAAGCTCTCAACCATCTTCTTCCATCATCCTCCTAGGTGTTCATTTCTTATAACCTTTAAACTCAGTTTTCAAAAAAGTCCTTCATGCAGATTTGAAATCTCCAGCTTTCATTTCCAGGGCCTTTTTGGAAGTGTAGTATCTCTCTGCCATTACCTCACAGGCCTTTCCTGGAGGTTTATCCTCCCGCCCAGGTGTTACTTTAGTTGTCAGGTGACTTTTTTCATTCCTGTGTTAAGAGTGTCTGGATTTCACAGTGCTTGGCAGAATCAATAAGGGAGAAAAAAAGCTATTGTTTTCTTCTCCCTCTGCCAAAGGACAGATGAAGACGTTTTGGAAAAGAGGAAAAGATTGTTGAGGTGATATTTAAAAATAGAACTCATGCTATGAAAAAAGCAGCAGGTATCCAATCCTAGAATATAGAAGCCCCTCCAAAAGGAATTTCTCATTCGGCCATAGTGTTTTGATGAAGAGAAAATATAAAATGAGAGTGGAAAGCGAAGACCCTCTGGGGCAGTGTAGACCTGTATACCGAAAGGAGGAGAGAATCGGAGTTTCTGGTGGAGAAAACACTGCTTCTCGCACGTCAGGCAGCTGGGCCTCATTCTCTTGGTTTGGGAGTCAAGAGGATATTCGGATGGTCTTTGCCTAGCAGCAGACTTAAGATAGGAACGTGAACCACGTGGTATTTTTGTAGTCAGGGATAGGTGAAAGAAAAATAAAATTTAAGAAAGTCACAATTTGTTGTGCAGCTTAACAGAGGGTCCAATTCACAGAAATTAACTTCTACTTCTAGGGAAATGGCCGTTTTCGAATTTTGCAGGAAATGAGGGCTGAGTCCCCTGGATTGAGACTGGTTTGCCATTTTCATGTTCCAGATGTCTCTCTTTGGTAAGATGGTTGCTACAAATAGAAGATTCCAATATATCAGGTTTAATTATAGCTTGTGCTCCAAATCATTTGCTTCTTGCCACCACAAAGCACTTTTTAACTGTATGTCCTTGTATCAAAATGGTTCACTGTTTTTTAAGAAACAACAAAGCCAGTGGGAGACAGAAGAATTACATTGTCAGTTTCCTTGAAAATGTTGACATGAAGCTTATTGCTTCTGTTGTAAAACCCTGTTCCAGTTAGAAAGAGAAGAAACCACTGTGATCCCAAGGGATGTGTGCAAATGCAGCTTGGGGTTGTATAGCAGAAATACGGTGAACTCATCTTGGTTATTAACTATATAGGCCAAAAAAAAAAAGAATGGAAAAAGGAGGGTACATAGACATATCCATTTCAGGAACCACCAATTTCCCCCCCACCCTGAGGTTTTACAGTAAAATTTTCTTTAAAAAAGAGTGTCTCTGACAAAAGAAACAAATAAAATAGTGATGGTATACCATCTGTAAAGAAAGACTTTGCAGGCCCATTCTGGGCTGTGAGCTTGTACCAAACCATATAGGTAGGTAGGCCAGACTGGGGAATTTTTTTTTAACCTTGAAATTTTATTTCCTTGTGTTTTACCTTTTTCTGTATTGGTTTTGTTCATAATGAACATGTGAAGGTCAAAGTCTGTTGCATTTTTATTCTCATGGTCCTTTACAGCAAGGGTCCCCAACCTCAGGCTGCAGTACGGCCCTTGCTTGGCCTGTTAGGAACCAGGCTGCACAGCAGCGGTTGAATGGCAGACTAATGAAGGAAGCTTCATCAGTACTTGTAGCCGCTCCCCAGCGCTAGCATCACCGCCTCAGCTCCACCTCAGATCATCAGGCATTAAATTCTCATAGGAGCACTGGTCCCTGGTGCCGAAAAGGTTGGGGACTGCTGCTTTCCAGAGTAGTTGTTGTTATTGTTATTGTTTTTTTAAGAGCTAGGGCCATTCTTCTGACCTTCAGTCTCAGGATTCTACTACAAAAGCAAAATAATAATACAAATCTTTTAGAAGTCAGCTGTGCTTTCTAATGGGGCTATATGCAGTTTGTGTTTCAAGCTGCACACACAGATCTTGCTTGTTGTTTGTCTAACAAGCGTTCCCTTTGCCTGTTCACTGAATATTACCATTCTGTCTTAGATGGCTAATAGTAGTTTGCACCTGTTCTCTAGGAACCAGATAAATGCTTCAAAAACACAAAATAATCCTTCCAGCAGCCCTCCAGGCTGGCATTACCTCTTCGTACATTTATGAAAGTGCTGTGGCTGAGAAGGCAGATTAAACCGAAGCAAGATATCACCTGGCAGGATATGGTGTAGGACCTGTTTGAGCCCTTCCAGCAGACGTCATAGCTATTCATCATACCATTATCATTAAATTGCAAATATTTAGAGTGTACAATCTGATGAGTTTGCAGTATTTTTTATTATGCCATGTTTATTTTTAGGGGGCTTATTAGCACTTCCTCTCCATTTTTTTAGTGGTTGTTTTCAGGTTTATGGTATACATCTTTAACTCAAACCAGTCTATTTTCAGGTGTTATAATATACCTGTAGTGTAAAAACCTTATAATAGTAAACTTTCATTTCTTCCTCTTGGTCTTTGTTCTGTGGTTGTCATACATTTTATTTCTACATATGTTATAAATCCCATTATATATTGTTCTTTTTGTTTAAGGGGTCATTATTTTTTAAAGAGATTTTTTAAAATAGGAAAGAAGCCTTTTATATTTGCCCAGATTTGCCATTGCCAATGCTCTTCATGCCTTTGTGTAGATCCAGATTTTCCTATGGTATCAGTTTCCCTCTTCCCAGATGATTTCCTTGAGCATCTCTCGTAGTGATGGCCTATTGGTGATGGCTTCTGTCAGCTTGTGTATGTCTGAAAATGTATTTGCCTTCACCTTTGAATGATATTTTCACCAGATACAGCATTCCAGGTCAGTAGAGTTTGTTTGTTTGTTTGTTTCCTCCCTCCCTTTCAGTACTTTAAATAAGAGTGTTGCTCCACTGTCTTCTGGATTGCTTCGTTTGCAATGAGAAGTCTGCTGTTATTCTTATATATGTTCTGTCTATAATGTGTCCCTTTTTTTCCTGGATGTTTTTGGAATTTTCTCTTTATCATTGATTTTGAATAGTTTTATAATATGCCTTACTGTAGTTTTCTTCATGTCTCTTGTGTTTGGGGCTCATTGAGCTTCTTGGATCTTTGGGTTTATAGTTTTCATCAAATGTGGAAAATTTTCAGTTATTGTATTTTCAATAAAGTTTTTGTGCCTATCCACCTTTTAGAAACTCCAGTTACATGTACAGTAGGCTATTTGAATATATTTAACCACAGCTCACTGGCGATCTATTTTTTTCGTTTTTTTTCTTTCTGTGTTTTAGATACTTTCTATTGTTATATATTCAAACTTATTATTCTTATGCAGTCTGTAATCTGCAATTACTCTCATCCAGTCAGACATTGTATTTTTCTTCTCTAGATACTCAGTTTGGTTCTTTTTTTTTAATGCCTTCCTTGTTTCTAGTTAACATGCTGAAGCTTTACTTTCTTAAACATATCAAATACAGTTATAATAACTTTTAATGTTCTTGTCTTCTAATTCTGTCATCAATGTTATTTTTACTGATGATTTTTCTCCTCTTATGGTTAATGTTTTCCTTTCTCTTTGAATGCCTATTAATTTTTTACTAAAATTCAGATACTGTGAATTTTACCTTGTTGGATGCTGGATTTTTTTTTTTTTTTTTTTTATCCTTATAAATATTCTTAAACTTTGTTCTAGGATATAGTTAAATTACTTTGAAATAGTTTTGTTCCTTTTGAGGCTTACTTTTAAGCTCTGTTTAGTGGGACCAGACTAGCCTCGAGTCTCTGGCTAATTTTGCATCATTACTGAAGCAATGCCCTTCTGAGTACTCTGTCTGATAAACTGTGAATTCACAAGGTTTTTCCACTGCAGCTGGTGGGAACAGAAACTGTTCTGGCCCTCAGTGAGCTCCAGGGATTTTTTCCCAATTCTTTCAGATGGTTCTTTTCTGTAGCCTTGGTTAGTTTAGTTTCCTCACATGTTCTAACCAGTACTTACCTGAAGACTTGAAGGGGACCCTCTGCAGATCTCTGCGCAGCTTGGGACTGGAACTCTGCCCGGTGAACTCCAGCCACATTGGTCTCCCCAGACTCTCCAGTATGTCTCCTCCCTGCTCTGAGGCCTAGAAACTCTCCAAGCAGTCAGTTGGACTCATTGCATGTGTCACTATCTAGGATCACTGTCTTATGCTACCCAATGTCAGGTGTCTGAAAACCATTGTTTTGTATATTTTGTCCTTTTATTTGTTTGAGGCAAGGGAGAGGATATAAATCTAGTCCCTGTAACTCCCTGTGGGCCCAAAGTAGAAGTCCAGCAGTATGTTATATACTTTTTAAAATACTTTCTAAACTATGTTTTCTTACTATTTACTGCTGATAAATATAATGCAGTTAACTTTTGTGTATTGATCTTTTATTAAGCAACTTCCCTATATAATGTATCAGTCAGGTTTTG
Source organism: Pteropus alecto (assembly GCF_000325575.1). Taxonomy (NCBI): domain Eukaryota; kingdom Metazoa; phylum Chordata; class Mammalia; order Chiroptera; family Pteropodidae; genus Pteropus; species Pteropus alecto. The sequence goes on from NW_006442491.1 coordinate 23,295,165, forward strand.
TTGTTAAAACAACCCCTGGACTGGATCTCAAGGACTTTCAATGACAAATGTTTGTTTTTCACTCCTGCTACATCTATCACTGGCCATCTGAAACTCTGTTCTACATCTTTATTTTGAAATTCAACAAAGGAGCAGTGTTTAATGGAATATGACTCTCATGGCAGAGAGAAATGATTGAATGATGCAATAAATCTTAAAACTTCTCCTCTGAAGACACATATACTACTTAGGCTCACATTTTATTGGCCATAAAAAGTCACATGGTCAAGCCTGATACCTATGGTGGGAGGAGGGATGTATAAGCAGTGATGTATTTGAGCTGGGTCATATAGGCTCACAAGAGCCGATTGTATACATCTTTTTCTAGCACTGCGGTTAGTGACATCACATTGGTAAATCAGCTGTGGTGGGACTAGTTACACCATGTGAATTGTCAAACACAGTAAATCAGCACTTTTTTCCAGGAGAACTAGTTAATCTTTTAGTAACAAACCACTGGGTATATGCCTCTTTGGAGAGTAGCAGTACATAGTTGGGAACAAGATTATTTTCTATCACATTTTATTTTAATAATTTGTTAATTTTGTGTGTGTGTTTAAATCTTACTAGCTGTGACCTACCTAGTACAGTATTAAATAGGAGTAGTGATAAAGGATAAATTTGTCTTCTCCTGGTATTAAAAGGAATATGTTTTACCAATGAGTATTATGTTTGCTTTGAGTTTTTTAGAGATAGCATTTATCATATGAAGGAAATTTTTTCTTTTTCTGATGTCACAGATTCACGTTATTGATCAATCAGTGGTATCAAATGCTTTTTCTGCATTTATCAAGATGATTTTTTTAATGTTAATATAGTGAAATGGTATTAAATGAATTTTCTGATGTTAAACTAACCTTGCATTCCTCGGATAAGGCCATCTTTTTTTATGTTTTCTAGGAGTCTGCATTTTACTTAGGAATTTTATATTTATACTTTTGAATGAGATTGGCTTGTTATTGTACTCTCTTGGAAAGGTTTTCATATCAGCGGTTGTTTTTTGTTTGTTTTAGCTTTATTAAATGAGTTGAATAATGTTCCTTTTTTTTCTGTAGAAGTTTAACTAAAATTAGAATTATTTCCTTCTTGAATGTTTGTTAGAACTTGATAGTTATGCCTTCTGGACCTTGAATTTTATTTGAGAGAAGATTTTTAAGAACTGATTCAGTTTTTGAATGGCTATAGACCCAATTGGATTTTTTTATATTTTTATTTTTCTTGAGCCAGTTGGGGAAATTTATATTTTCCTAGGAATTCGTCCATCTCGCCTGTTTTTGCAAGTGTTGGCATAAAATTGTTTTTCATGTTCTGTTTTTAATGCCTTCTGTATCTGTAGTTTTGTCCCTTCTGTTCATTCCCATTATTGTTTATACATGCCTTTTCTTTTTTTTATTGATCACTCTTGCTAGAGATTTTTCAGTTTTATTGGTCTTTTTAAAGTACCAGATTTGGACTTTGTTGATCCTCTTTATTAGGAGTTGGCAACTAAAGTCTATGTGCCAAATCTGGTTAAGGCCTGTTTTTCCATGGCCAGCAAGCTAAGAATGTTTTTTGTATATTAAAAGTGCTATATATATGTAAAAACTTGCACACACAAAGGAATGAGGCCACTAAGACCATATGTGGCCCATGAAACCTAAAATATTTTCTGTCTGGCCCTTTACGTAAAATTTGCCAGTCCATACTCTCTAGAGTTCTGGTTTATTGGTCGCTGGTTGTTGTTTATCTTACTTTACTGTTAGCCACGCTGTAAGTAGTTTCTCTGCATATCTAGCACACCTTAGTGCTAGAAACAAAAGTTTTAACCTCTATTTTATGTATTTGTTTCCTGGTATAGGCAGTCAAGCAGTGATTGGTGCCAGTAGTTAATGAAAAATGAATGAGAATAGAAATTGAAAATTGAAAAATTATGTCTAGCAACATAGAAGACCACCAATATTCTATTTTAGTGGTGAAATGTTTCTTAGCATCTCTCGGAGCACCAGTGTTCTTTGGCACTATAATTTGACAGCAGCTATGAACTTAGTCATATTGATCTCACTGTCTAATTCATAGAAATCCTAGAAAGTGATCTTATATTTTAGGAGCTAAAAAGAAGTAAACTTTATCATGTACCTTGTAAAGCAAACAAAAATGACCTTATCCAAGTTTCTTACCAGGATTAGCTTATGGTTCATAGTGTCTTTTAAGGGATGCCTTTACTTATTATTATTTTTTAATCCTTTAGTCTTTAGGCCAGAGAGGGAGTGGACTTTACCCTTTTACTTGTCCTTCAAATAAGATTTCTCTAGGGTTCCATCCCTCTTTTCTACATATTCTGTACCCTCTCAGGGCAGTCTTATTCATACCACTGATTAATTTACTACCCATAGATTTAATGATTCTTTCAAATTTTCCTCTATTTTTCATCTCATTCCTGGACTGCAAATCCGTAAGTCTAAGTTGGACATCACTGCAATGTCTTACAGGCAACTCGAGTTTGATCTGAACCCAACCCTTCTTATTTCTGGTCTACTATTACTTTGCTTTCTTTTCTTCCTTCCTTCCTTCCTTCCTTCCTTCCTTCCTTCCTTCCTTCCTTCCTTCCTTCCTTCCTTCCTTCCTTCCTCCCTCCCTCCCTCCAAAAAACTCCCTCCCTCCCTCCCTCCCTTCCTTCCTTCCTTATTTTTTACCAATCTCTCTGCCTCTGATACTGCCCAAGTGTAATCTTTCTAATACACAAAATCAGCAGGCTTTGTGCTTTTTTGCTGCCCCTCTCGCTCTTTCTGTTTTGGGAGTACCGTGTACCACTTCCCTGAATGTACCATGCTTACTCGTGTCTTTGCGTGTGCTGTTGTTTCCTGTGCATGAAATCCCCTCTCTCTTTTTGCCTTTCTGAGAAAGACATCCAGTGAAGCTTGGTTCAAGCATCATCATCTCCTTGTAAAGCACCCCTAACTCAGATGCAGTCAGCCCTCCTTCCTGTATTCACATTCTACTTTGTATACACCTCCACTGTAGCACTTGGCTGTTCTCAGTACATCCATCTGCATATCTATCTCCCCTATGAACTGAGCTCCCCAGAAGCATGAGCTGTGCCTGTTTTTACATCCTCAGCTTAATACCTGGCACCTGTTAGGTACCTCATAAATATTTGATGAAAGAACAAATTTAAAAAAAATTATACTCAGAATGCATATTCACTGCAAAAGTGTTTTCGTATAATAAAAAAGGAAGAAGCAGATGACAGCAAGAACAGAACTTCTCTCTCCCCATTCTTCCTCCTCATCAGATGGTTCACTTTGGCAGAATAAGGAGCAGTAGATGACTCTCAGTCATTTCCACAGCTACCCACTTTTATGGAGGCTGGCATTCACATTGGTCCTGGCATGTTCAACAACTTGATGGATCCAGACAAGACTTAGATAAACTGCTTGTCCTCCAGTAGAATAAATATTTCAAATAAAGTCAACCCAAGAAAGTCAGGCCAAACAGCTATTGATTGCTAAAAGTCTGAACTTAAGCCCAATGAATATTCCAAAGTTCACCTCCATGCAGCTCGCCTAAGTGGTGATCAATATGCAATTACTACCCAGCTTTAAATATGTCTTCCACTGCCTACCTGAAGAAGGGTTTTACTTTTAAAATCTTTTATTAAATTTGCTTAGGTGGGAAAAAAAGAGACTTGGCTAAACCAGAGTCTTTTACCTTCAGTATTTTAAACCAGCAGTCCCTAACCTTTTTGATGCCAGGGACCGGTGCTCCTATGAGAATCTAATGCCTGATGATCTGAGGCGGAGCTGAGGCGGTGATGCTAGTGCTGGGGAGCGGCTGCAAATACAGATGAAGCCTCACTCGCTAGTCTGCCACTCACCTCCGGCTGTGCGGCGTGGTTTTTAACAGGCCATGGGCCAGTACTGGTTAGGGACCCCTATTTTAAACAATTCCATGTTATTTGTGAAATGGTTTAAATGTATGCTGAATGGTCACTGAGGGCATCCTGTTAACATGGCTGTCATTCATTTCAAGAGGCCTTTTTCTGAGTGACTAAATGAGGATATTATATCTCAGTTTCCCAAATTTCTGCTCACATGATTATCTGCTCTAGTCATAACCTTTATAAATTCAAGTTTATAAAATAGGTTGCTTAAGTCCAGTTGCAGTGAAAACAAGTATTTTTTTGTCTAGTTTCCTCTTAGAATTTCATCTTTATGCATAAAAAACCTTTC
>NW_006442491.1:23299448-23320350 GCF_000325575.1 Pteropus alecto
TGAATTGAAACTTGTTTACCCTGCTCCTGATATTTAAGATTTCATGTCTCAAGAATACGCCTTTTTCATACCATAGTCAGAACATTTTGTCATTTTTCACTTACACTGTTGTCACTGCCCTCCCTGCCCCGAAACTCTGTGTCCCTTTATCACACTTCTGCCAGATTAAGCTTTCTAAAATGTACCTATCCGGTACCCTCCTCTCCTTTTCTTAACATTTTGTGGCTTCTCCACATCTGTGACATGGAACCCAGATTCCCTGACAGCACACCTAGGGCTTGCCATGACCTGTGCCTGCCTGCCTCTTCTCAGTTGTCTTCCACCACTGGCCATTCGAAATGATTTCTAGTTTCCCGAGTGGCGTGCTCTTACAAGCCTTCTGTGCCTTTGCACATGCTGTTTGCCAGTGTCATCGCTCTCCCTTCTCTGCCTGGCAGATGCTCATTCTTCAGACTCAGTCTGACGTCACCTTCCATTTGACACCATCACTGACGTCTCTCGAATAAAGTTAATTATCTCCACCTCCTTGGACTTAATTTCCACTGCCTTAGACTTTTGAAATTATTTGTATTTACCTGTCCTTCAATTGCTTAAAGATAGGGAGCTTATAATTCTGAGCAGCTAGTACAGTGCATGCTGCACGAAGGCACATTTCCTTTCAAACTCAGTAGATGGTTTGAATGTCATGTGTGAATATCTTTGGACTATTTTGATTTATCCTGCAGCAGAGGGAATAAGGGTAGGAATATTCCAATGCATTCTTTATATTTGAGGATGGCACTAAGTAAGATAACCAGCTATCTCAGTTTACCCAGGATGTGCTACTTTCAGTGCTAAAAATGGAACACTCTCATGTAAACCAGAATGACCTTTGGATTCAAGGGTGAAAAAACAAATCACCTTTTTTTTTCTTGAAAATAGTTTATCTTTTCTAATTCTTCAACCTTTGATATTGAGGTAACGCTTCATACAGAATTGAATGTATTACCTTTTGTGCTTATCTTTCTGACCATAAGGTGTTCATTTTATTATTAGCTCTCCTAATTGTTAGCAGGTGTTTAAGAGTCCCTGTAGATAGACCATTTGTAATAATTATCTCATTGGTGGACATTTAAATTTTTTTCTTTATCTTTATTCCATGTTAAAGAGTACTATAATAAATACAGTTTTAAAATTGTTATTATTAAAGACTAGAACATCCCCATGAAATGCCTCATGTGGAAACCTCTTTCGTTCGCAGAGAGAAGAAGATCTCCCGGAGCAGTGCCCTGAAGGTGCTGGACCACGCCATGATTGGACCCGAGGGCACAGACAACTGTCATAAGTTTGTCGACATTCTTGGTTTACGGACCATCTTTCCCCTCTTTATGAAGTCTCCCAGGAAGATCAAGAAAGTGGGAACCACTGAGAAGGAACATGAAGGTAGGAGTCACTGGGAAAGTCAGCCTAATTTAGCTACCTTCGGAGAAATGGGGGACATGAGAGCTCCTTTGAAAAACTCTGATGTGCAGTCGAAGGGTAGACTCTTACACTACCTTTCTCTTTTCTATCCTTTTATTTTTCTGTGCGTGGAAAAGCAACCCAGAGATCTCAGATCACTGATGGCCTTCGTTGCACTGGTTCTCCGCTTGCTTGAATCCTAGTGGTTCTATATCCTTCTGGCCTGTTAATAAGTCTGTGTGTGAGGGTTTTGTTTTCTTCACTGTAATTTGCAGCAAGGTGTCTCTCTGATGGAAGACCCTTTTGAAAAGAGTAATGAGGTGGCAACACATGTCACTTCCAGAGTGGTGCTTTCATGTATTTCCGCATTAAAGTATGATTCAGCGAACATCAGGAATTGCCAAAATAAACTATTTACAGCCCAGATTCCCCTTTTTATGTTTCTCCTCCCTGATGGTGCATACTCCCAGCAAAATGCTGCCATGAATTGCGATGCCGTAACCAGAGTAGTTACTGCCAAGCCAATCTCTTCCTGCTATTGTCTAGTGGCCTGCTGCATCCCTCCCCCCAATAAATAGCCGCAGTGCAATCTGGAAGGCCAGGGATTTACGAGCATTGACAGTTCCGCTGGAGGCTAACAGACACTTGCACCAGGGAATTTACATGGTTGGATGGTTATTTCAGAGTGTGGGGAGAGGGCAAAGAGGTGGGTGAGGAGCTGGTATCTATGAGAGAGGACGAGAAACTGAGTTGATTGGCTGATTAATTTGGTCGTCTGGTCAAAAGTGAACGTTTGTCCCATGGTTTGGGTGACGTTTTTTGTTAGTGGTTGATAGAATTGGCGTAGGTATCTGCAGGATCGTCTGCATTCCTCACCTTCCTAGATAAAAGTTTCACTTCTCCAACTGACTTGGCTTAGCATCTTCCAACTGGAGTGGCTGAAGAGAGAGCTTCATGGCTTGTCTTCTGTGGTCATCTGCAGTGATATCTTCTCTGATCAGATTAACTCTTCAGAGACAGCAGAAAGTCTGGGAAGGGAGGAACTGGCAGGGCAGAGGACTGTGACCTAGAGATCTGAGAACAAATAAGAGGATTCAAGTCGCCTCAAATTAGATATTGACCAATCACCATCTGTAAACATGTTCACCCTGCTGCTGATCTCTTTTTTTCCCTCAGTAGAAATTCAGCAAAATGAGGCCATGGGAGTGGGAATAGATGGTCTTAGAGATCTAAGAGAGAAAAATTTGGAGACAGTCACCGTTCCTTAAAAACCTGCCCCAGTCCTAGTACTGCTGTGTTATGGGCTGTCTTATTTAGGCCTCACAACCTGTGAAGTAGATAGTGATACCTTTGGTTTTTTTTTTAAGATGAGGCAATCAACAGAGAAAGGAACCGAGCTATGGTTCTGCAGCTAACTGTGACTTTAGACCTTTCCTTTAACTTCTCTGGACTGCATTTTCCTCCCTGATCTATATAATGAGGAAGCTAGTGAACTAGAAGCTTTGATAGCTATACCTTAAGATCCTGAGGCACAGGCCCTATTGTCAAAGCTTTGTCCTGTAATCCAGGAAATTCCTCAAGGACTATGCTGTGGCCGACCTGCTGGGTTTGAGAGAGAGAGACTGGATGCCACGTCCTGAGCATGCTTGAAGAAAGTGGAGGAAAGCGGCCCCCTTAGCTGGCTCTTGCTCTGTGTGTATAGTACTGAGAGGAGGAGAAGTGACAGATTCAGTGAGCAGCTGTTTTCCTTCTGAAAAATGTGCCCGGTGGCGTGCCGGTAACAGTACATTTGCTCTAGAGTACCCACATTAGGGTTTTGATAACATTATATTAGTGAGGGCAATGGCTTGGTAAGACAGCTCCTGGAAGGCATGTTTGGACTCTAATGGCTGGTGAGGAAGAGCTCTGCATCCTGAGTGCACTAGCACCCAGAGAAAAGAAGTGAACTCCAGGGAGAAAATTCTGCTCTGGGCCTCTTCTCACCCCTGCTAGCTGCTGCCGCTCATGGCAGACTGGCCCTCGCGCCATGAAGGTAGGGTGAGAAAGAAGGCAGAGCAGGGTAGGGTACATCGTGCAAGATTTCTTTGACCTGTCCTCTGAGTTACTGTGTGTGTGCTGGCCTGCGTGACGCGAGTGGACCAACTTTGTGTGCCAAGCTAGAGCACAGGAGCCTCAGACCAGGAGGAGTATTTACACACGTGCCCAGGTCATTCCTGCCCCCAGGCTTCCATCTGTAATGGTTTTCTTCGTCTGCCTGGCTACCTTTTAGTTATCTATCCTTCAGGTCCTTAGTTTCGATGTCACTTTCTCAGGGAGGCATATCATGAGCCCCTGGACTGGAATAGAGCCTTCTATTAAATGGACTTTTGGTCCGGGGATTTTGCTTTTATAGCCTTTAATATTACGCAACCAACAGCCTTGTCACCTCTGAGTCCCAGGGCCCAGCTTGGTGCTTGGCATGTGGTAGATGCACGGTAAATGTTTATTGACTGCATGAATGAAGTTCCCCAAAAAACTGCTAATTGAGGACAAACATGGTTCTGGGGCTCTCCTCAGAACCCTACAAGGTTAACATCAATACAGTTGACTTCAGTTCAGATTGATGGTTGTCAGTCATACACCTGGGGTGACTTTCAACCACATGATTTGGAAGCAGAAGCCTCCCCTTTAGAGATGCATCCTTAAGAGCCATGTTGTAGATGGAACTTCCTTTCAGTGAGGCCACCCAAGGACAAGCTTCTTTCAGTAATCCAGTAACTCCTAACTAGGCATTATAGGCTGAGAATCAGCTTGCCAGTCCAAAAGCTCCGGGGGGCTGCCTGTACTTTTCCATTTTTTTCTTGTCAAACCTCAGGGGCTTGTCACATGTCAGAGTTAGCCTCCTTTAAGTTTATCCTGGTCCAGTCTCAGCCCTTATCACATCTCAGGACCTTCCCCAGACTCTTGTGGTAGCAGCATAGCCTAGCGTGGTACTGATGGATCCACTGCTTATCAACCATGTGATCTTGGGCAAATTCCTAAATCCTCTGATCCTCCCTCAGTTGTCCCATTTGTAAAATAGTGAGGCTAGATCTACCACATAGGGTGGTTGTGAGGGTCAGGTGAGATGACATGTATGCTTAGCATATATCCCAGAATAGAGTAGACACATTAAGAAGTATAAGTTATTTCTACCAGACCTGTCTCCAGTTCTGCTCACCATGGCCTTAGTCACATGTACCCATCCTTCTACGAGGTTACTGGGAGGGCCAGGCAAAGACTGCTCAGGGGGAGAACTAGAAGAGTATGGGTTTTATTTATGCTAAATAGCGGGGTGGCATAAAAGCAGCTGTGTTCCCAAAGCCAACAAAAGGGGTTTCGAGAGGAGAACTTTTCAATTAAGGTGCATCTAGAGAGGAGAGAAGAAGCAAAAACTGCCCTTATAACCTAGAATTGCTGGTAATTTAGTTCCTCTTTTGTGAGTTGGGGTGGAGAAGGAAAAGAATTATTGTAATTGAAATCCGTTCAGGTTTGCATAATAAAACCTTCAGAAATAGATCAGGGGAGGCACTCAGCTTGGGGGATGGGTTGGAAAGAAGTAATTTGCCCTAGTGTGCAATGATTGGCTGCCTCCTTGGTTTTTTAAAGAATAGCACTGTATATATTGTCTCCTTGGTATTAACTGCTTCTGAATAGGAGGGGAGAAAAAAAGGGCTGGGATCCAGAAATGGCATTTGACCTTTACTTCGTGTCTCTTTTTTTACATTCTTATTAAAATAGGTCCAATTTTTCTTGTATTGCTTCATTAGGTAGGTGAGTTATTGAGTTTGTAGCAGTTCTAGTTAATTGCACTGTTTTAACATGGTTCCCCTGGAGGCTATTATGCGCTTTAAGGGGATGAGCTACCAAGCAGTGTGTAGGTGTGTGGTGTGCATGCTGGGCATATGCACACATTTTACCTTATCAGCAGTGACAGCAGTTGATAACAGGTCAGTGCTTTAAAGAATACCTTTCTGCCATCTGCAAAGAAGTGTGATTCTGGTGGGCTCCCGTGTCAGGAAGCGTGTAGCTGGTTGCCTCCTGCTTCTTGGACCCCTAATGGTGCAGAAGTGCCTACCAGAGCTCCTACCACCTACAACACTGGAAGAGGGAAATGGCAAAATCTTTTCTGCAGGCAGAAAAGAGGGGAGTTTAGCCAACACAGGCAAGAAGGAAACATTTTTAAAGTCTCCATGGTGGACTGTGGTAATGATACGGCATTGTGTGGGGTCTGCTTTTATTGGGGGCTCCTGCTATGTTCAGAATTTAACAAAAGTCCTAGTAGGTGACAGGTCCCAAGAGAAAGGGAACAAAATAGAATGCCTGTCCTGGGGGAAGCCTCTCTTTCCCAGTGTCCCATCCTTTTGCGGGGTGGTGGGGGGCAACTATCTGTAAAATGTTTTTTTCCCCTTTCCTTAAACTGTAAATTCATTGAGGGCTGGGAGTGCTCTGCCCCCATTCTTTTTTCCTCCACATACTCTTCTTAGGTGATCTCATCTACTACCTGCAGCCTTAACCTCTGTCTCTTTGCCATCGATTCCCAAATCTTCAGCCTTGTCTCTCTCTCGAGCTCTAGTCAGCATGGCTAATTAACCAGCAAACAAGCCCACCAGATACTCAGACTCGACTCTTTCAAAACCATACTCATTCCTTCATTGCCCAAGTTTCTCTGTCTCCCTACCCTGGCAAATGTCGTCACTCTCCACTCCACACCCAGGGCAAAAATCAGCACACCGTGCTTAATTCTGATATTCCTCACATGTAATCAGTCTTAAGTCCTAATAATTTCACCTTATAAAAAAGCTCTTGGATCAGTCCTGTTCGTTGCCACTGACCGCCCTCATTGCCTCTCCTGAGCTATCACAGTAGCCTTAATAAGTCTCTCTGCTCTAGTCTTCCAATTTTCCTGTCCCCTCAAAATCTGTCCCGCATGCCACCACCCAGATTAGAGAGGCACTCCCAGCCCTCAATGAATTTACAGTTTAAGGAAAGGGGAAAAAACATTTTACAGATAGTTACCCACCCCCCGCCCGCCCCGCAAAAAAAATTAGCAAGTACAATGATATACCAGACAAGAGTACTTAATTATTAAAGGGAATAAGAGAACAGGAATGCTTGAAGAAGACCCTTCTGATAAAAGGGAGATGATGATACAGCTTAAAACAAAGGGCGCTGGAATTTCAGCCTCGCAGTTCATTTGTTATTACCTATATTCAGCATGTAGAAGAGTGTCTTCTCACGACTGATCGCACTTGAGCCTTACAGCAACCGCACAAGGCTGATATTTCTCATTCTGGAGATGGGGAGATTGTAACACTCAAGGAGATCATGGCTTCAAGTCATACAGTGGGTGAGCAGCTAAACTGAGACTTAGACTCTCAGCTTCTGATCACAGATCTCACACTTGTTTCACAAGGTTATGCCGTTGGTATTTGCTCTTCTGGGCCCAAGCAAACTGGCTTACTCTTCTTTGGATCAAAAATTCTTGCTCAGAAGGCCTTAGCTCTAATCTTGGTGCTTTGATCCAGGGCAGTTCATCAAGGTGGTGGGGACTCTTATTTATCTTTTCAAATTACACAAGTTATTAGGAGCAAAATGACTTGGTGAAATTGTCGTTAAGCATTTCTGGTGCCTGTCACAGTGCTGGTGCGTGGTAGATGCTCAGTAAGTATTGGTTGAATGAATAAATGCATTGATTTAATTCCTTTATACCATCTACAGTCAAGATGGAGACACGTGCCTATAGCTAAGAGCATCATAGAATTCAAAGGACTCTTCTTAACCATGGTAATCAGTTTACGATTCTCCCAGAAGGCACAGCGTCTGTCCCATAGTAATGTTCAATACATATTTGTTTATTTATCTATTAGAATAGGATTAATACCTACCTTCTTGGATTATTGTGAGAATTATTATTGTGAGATGATTTATGCAAGTCTAACATAATATGGGGATTAGATAAATGTTCGTTTATTATGAATCATTATTTTAATGCTGAGTCCAGACATCATACTATACTAAATGTTATACTAGAGGTAGTGAAAATGCAGACTTCTAGGTATTCTAGGAAGGTGTAAGAGATGACATTTGAGTATTCCTTAAAAGATAAATAGTATTTCATTTTTATACAAGTAAGGAGAGTGGCAGAGGGGACAGACAGTAGGTGCTAAGGCATGTATAACAATCACTGTGGTATGGGTGATTAAGAACATGGGTTTTGGATGAAGACAAGACTTGGGTTGGTGTCTTGGTCCTGTCATTTATTAGCTGTGTGACTTTGCGAAAGTTGTTTAACCTCTCTTAGCCTGTATTTCCTCAGTTGTAAAATTGAGATAATAATGGAATCTCTTTCATAAGGGTGTGCTATATGGGGATTAAATGAAAAGATACAATAAAGTGCTTATTAGCATGGTGCCTGCTTCATTGATATTAGTGGCTGTGATGAGGATGGGTTTCTTATTTGTGTTCCTCTTCTTTCTATTCTGTTGGTGATTTTAGAAGTGCTCACCTGAAGAAATGATTTCCTTCCCTGAAACTGCCAGTCATAGAGGTGGACTGTAAACATGCCAGTCCTTTGTGGAATGTAAGACAAAAAGCTTCCCCAGAGAGGACAGACCACAGAGGCTCAGGTCCCCACTTCTCCATATCACCAGTAAACAGATGATTTAAAGATTTTCTCCACCCCTTTTTGTATTCCCCAAGGTTAAAAATCACAAAGGGTTGGTTAGAGTGGTCAGAACAATGAGCAAGTACAGAGAGCACAGTATTTAATTTTAAGAACAGCATTCAGTTATGTACTAACGCACTTTATGTTAACCAGGGATGGAAATGTCTTGCTGTTGCTTTTTGTTGCTATTTGAAAACTTATAATTGAAGAGTTTCTGGATCAGTTCCTTTTCTCTCCCTCCAGCTGCTTGTCTTATTCCTGACCTTGGATGACAAAATGTAGGGATGCTGACATAACAGTGTGTTTGGATTTGGGAGTTCCTCTCATCAGGCTTGAGGGATTGATTTTGAGTGTTGCACATCTAGCTTCCTAACTGGTTCCAGTTGTATTAAGAATTTACCCTCAGGCCTTTCTTTTTCAAGTAGAACGACACAGTTGTTTGTCCACGAGGAAGACACTGAAACCTGTTACTCTCTTTTGTGAGGAGGAGGGCAAAACAGGCTAATGGCCAGCTCATATTTACTGGGCATCTACTGAAATACTCAGGGCTTTACAAGTGTACCTACTTTATGAATTAGGCATTTTCATCTTTTTTTTTTTTTTTAACAGATAAATCTCAGAGTTTGTTAATTACCAAATGCCTTTTAGCAAATGAGTGATGGAAGCAGAATTTAAGCCTTGGTCTGCTTCTAAAGCTTCTTCCAACACCAGGTTGGCTCCACTGATCTTCTGGTTGGTATCCAGAGGCAGCACAGAGTCGTGGAAGGAGGATTGTCTTCACAGACAGACAGACCTGGCTTCGAATCCCAGCTTTACCCCACACTAGCTGACGGCCTTGAGCGTGTTATCCTCTCGGGACCTTGAATTTCTCTTCAGTCAACAAGCCCGATAAAATCTTTCTTAAAGAGTCGTGTGAAGAAAAATGATCATGAGCATCCTACGTAGTCTCTAGTGTGTGGACATTCAGTAAATAGTAATAAAATTACTGCATATCTGCCTCTTTTCAAAAATAGTCATCTCGACCTCTTCCAGTTTTTATGTTTACATGTAAGATCAAATACCTTGTCTTTTGTGGGTGTGAAGCCCGCTTGTGGACTAGGACTTCATGTGCAGTAGGCTGGGTTATAACAAGAGAGATAGGGCAGCCACTAGTTATCATGATGGCCTATTAACCTGGACCTGTAGTTATAATCCAGGTTATGCTAGCCCTGTTAAAATTCATTACTTCTTGAATGAGGTACCAGACCCTTCTATTTTCAGTTTGATGCTCTTGCAGAGAGTTTATGTCTATGGATAAGAGCCCGAAAGGTACGTAGGTCAATGAGTCTTCATTTATTTTTTTATTAAGCAAATCACTAACCCCTCCTTTCTGCCAGGCTTGAAGATGTAGATGGAAGGTGAACAAGCTCACAGCCCAGCAAAGGAGAAATAGAAACTTGTATTTATATGACAAGGTAAAAATGAAAGGCGAACGAGCTCACAGCCTAACTAGGGAGACAGACATAGAAACCTGCATTTATATTACAAGGTAAAAAGGTAAAAGAAAGTGTGAAATACTGTGGGAGCACGGAGGAGGGGTTCCTAACCTAGCCTGGGCGGTGAGAGAGCAGGTGGAGATTAGAAACAGCTCCGCCTTAGACGCGTGGCTCTAAGCCAAACCTTACACATAAGTTAGCCAGGTGCAGGAATGTCAAGTGAAGAAAATAGCATGTGGAAAATAAAAGTCGGGAGGGACAGACTGCAGTGAGCCTTAAACTTAGCTCCCATCAGAGTCATCTGGGATCTTGTTTAAAATGTAGTTGTGTCAGAGTTTCCGGTTCTACCAGTCTGCATAATGTTGGTGGATCTGTATTTTATTAAGCTTCCTTTGAGACCCTGCAGAGCCGTTGTGAGAACTGACTGAGTTAACATATGGACGACGCTCAGGACAGTACCTGGAACATAGTAAGCATTCATTAATGCTAGTAGTTATTGCTGTTTTTACACTTATTATGTTACTCAAAAAAGGACTCCCCCAAATTTTTACAGGTCATAGGTATAGTACTAATTTTAGTTATTTTGGCTTTTTTGGCTAATTTAGAACAAATTGAATTTTGATATTGAGGGCCTGGGTGGAGAGTATGAAAGTGAAACATTTATCACTTCTTTTTTTTCTTCTGTGTTTTTCATTTTGCCAGGTAGAAACTTGGTTCTTTAGTGACGGCATTAGCTGAATTCTTATTTTGGATATAGAATTTTCTGCCGGTACATTTATTATTTTGTCAATATGACTGTTAGTTTTCATTTATAATCTTGATTAAATTTTATAGAACTAGTTTAGTATGCAGTGTGTCTTCTTTATGGAATCAAAACCTAGCTCCCATCAGAGTCAGGAATGTAGGAGCAACAGTAGAGAAATAGCCAAATCTTTTTAGGTTATTTCTCCACCATTTTTAGGTGATGCCAAAATGAGAGAAAAAAAACTTAGAGGTTCGGCAGTAATTAACTGTGGGCCATTGTATGTTAAAATTCAACATATAATCTTTACTGGGATATGCTTCCTAATGTTCCCACTTGGGGGCTTTTTTTTTTTTTTTTCCCTGAGCACTCTGATAGGCTTTTACATTCCTTATCTCATTTCATCTAATCCTTGCAATAACCCCATGAGCCATGTGTCATCGCCCACATTTTACATGTGAGAACACGGGCGTAGAGAAGTTGTCATTTTCTGAAGATCACATAGCTAGTACACGATCTTACTAGGATTTAAGCCCAGGAGTTTGCCACAGTTTCTCTCTTTCCTCTCCCTCTTTCTTCTCCCCTCTTCCTCCTCCTCATAAATCAGGGTTGTTGCTCCCCTGTAGTGGGCCTACTTTCAGCTGCTTGGTATCTTTTTCTGTTCAGTTTCTTTAAGTTACCGTAAGCGGCTCTAGCTCCGGTACTGCATAACTAACCTCCAGCTCCGCATCTGAACATTTCACCCCGCCACACTTTGTTCACTTCTCCTTGGCTTCCACCTCTAGGGTGTATTTGCCCACTGATAGCCATTTCTCTCCTCTCGGCCTCTCATACCTGAAGCTCAGCACTGCCTCAGCCTTCACTTTCTGTCCTAAACGCTCTCATCGGGTTACCTCGCGGTCGCCTGCCTTCAGTTAAACTCTTCACTCAGCTCTACAGCCTGTTTTCTCCCCCCGTTGGTCCCCTCTTGAGAATGAGACAAAAATCTATAATTTTCGACCTTGACTGATCATTATCACTTGAAGAGCTTTGACAAAAATACACACGCCTGGACCCCACCTCCAGAAATTCCGAGGACATGGACTCGGAGCATCTGTATTTTTAGAAGGCTCCAGATCCCGTTGCTTAGCTGGTGTTGAGAACCACTGGCCACAATGCTCATAACACAAGCCTTGGTAAGCATCCTTATTACTTTCTCTCTGTGCGAAGGGAAGATCTTGACATGGTGGGTCTTTCGGGGAGGCTTGTTAAAAATAGCTTTATTGCTTTTTTTGAATATGAATAAAATAATGTAGAAAATTTAAGTACGTTTAAAATGATGGTGGGAAAGGAAAAATCACACCCAATCTCACCTCCCAGGGTTAATTACTGAAAACATAGGGGCACTATCCATTCAAACATCTGTATTAGGGGTGGGAGTTGTGTATGTGTGCATATAATTTTGTGTAAATGGAATATGCTCTTTTGTAGCCTGCTGTTTTTACTCACTCTGTCTTGGATATATTTGTTAGGGGTGAGTCTTTTTAATACATTTAGGAAGCTACACTGCTTCTATAAGGCAGGATAGAGTTCAAATTAAATGATTAGGTCGTGAAGGTGACGGCATTTGGAAAGATGTTCTGTGCTTGGATAGTGCTGTTGGCTCCTCCAAGTATTGCGAATATGCTGGGACTTCAGGATGGTAAGGAAGTGAGGTACGGACTGAAGGCTGGCGTGCCTAAGTTCATTTGGTTATAGTATAAGGGGAAGTGAAGATGCCTTTCAGTGGTTTTTTAAAAAATGTCTGAGTATTTGAATGTTGGCATCTCAACAGTAGATGTAATGTGGAAGGGGATAAACTGAAAATAAACTTGTATACATTTCACCGCTCAGAAAGAATACAATTACATGCGTGAGATGTTTGTTAGTGTCCACTTTCCTGGACTCTTGTGATAGTGGATGTGATTTTTATATGCAGCAGCCTGCAGGTTGCTGAGGAAACGTTCTGCGTATTTAATCATGTTGCAGTCATACTTGTCGTATTTGCTTGGTTTTTTTATGGTAAGAACATGTTTTGGCTTGCTTTTTTTACTCAGATCGATTTTGCTTGTGGGTGTCCAGGTGCCGATGAGCTGTAATTGGCATAAGAAGGAGGTTAGAAAGACGTTGAATGTTCTTTTCTGGTAGCCAAACAACGGATTCCCAAGCAGAAATTATTTTCAGGTATCAGATTCAAGAGAAGCAGCTCATTTCTCTTTTAGATGCGGGACTATTTAAGAGTATGTGCTTTGGGATGGGGCAGTCACCACTGGGGATGGGGTTGCAGGACCTTGCTGTGAGCTGTCATGGGGGTGGTTTTCTGTGTCCAAGCACCTTTGTGAGAGTCATAGCTTTAAATTCCTTAAGTGGCCTAGTAGAAAGGAGACCCGGCTGGTGTTAGAAGATTTGGATTTGTGTTACTGTCATAACTTAAGCTCAGGCTCTGTGACTGAACAAGTCATTTGCTCTTTCCAAACCTCTTTCTCCGCCTTTGAGATGGAGACAATATTTCACAGTGTGAGAATTGAATAAGATAATGTATGGGGAAAGTGCTTTGTATACTGTAAAATTATGCACATGTATAATATGGTGGTGGTATGTATTACATTTAGTGTTTTTCCCCTGTCTCTTACACATTCCTTACCTTTTTTTTTTTTTTTTTGGTAACACTTTTCCTTGTCCCTGGCTCCAAAGTAGAAAGAAAATGTTAATATATATGTTCCCTATTTGCTTCAGGGTTAATTTATTTTATAATAAATTAAACCTATCATTTTGATTATCACTAAAAAATATGCCTACAGCTTTCTTAAATGTATTGATTACTACTAGATCATGTCTCCATTAAATATGCCTGCTAGCTGGCAAACTTGTGGAACAGCAGTGTTTGTCAGCCAGTCAAGGTTATTGTTGATGATGACGGTGGCGATAGTGTCTCACATTTATTAAGTATTTGCTGTGTTCCAGTATAGACATGATGTCATTATCCCTAACATCAGCTCTATGTGGAGTATCATTGCCTGTTTTATTACTGAGGAAACAGCCCCAAAGAAGTTAAGTACTTTCTCAAATCATGCTCACCGTTTAAATTAACGTCTGCCAGCACTTAAAGCCCATTTTCTTGATACGGTGCTTCAGTCTTTTAAGGAGGCATCTGAAAACCAAAAAGTTACATGACTTTTGAATCACCAAAATGACAATCCAGTAATGTTAGTTGTTTCTAGAAATAAAATAGGAAATTTCATAATGACATAGCAGGGCAGAAAAACTCCATTACCAAGTTTTTTGTTGTTTGGTAATGTGAGATGTGAATTTTTTTTTTTTTATAACTCCAATCTAAATTTTTAAATACTGAACCTTGTTAGAACAGTTTTTTTTTTATATAGTTGACCCGTGAATAACATGGGTTTGGACTGCACGGATCCACTTATACATGGAGTTATTTCAGTAAATACTGTAAATGTATTTTTCTCCTCTTTACGATCTTCTGAATAACATTTTATTTAGCTTGCTTTATTGTAAGAATACAATATGTAATGTATTAATCTGCAAAATGTGTGTTAATTGACTGTTTATGTTATCAGTAAGGCTTCTGGTCAACAGTAGGCTATTAGTAGTTAAGTTTGGAGGAATCAATAAGTATACATGGATTTTTGACTGTGCAGGGGGTGGGTGGCCCTAACCCCTGCATTGTTCAAGGGTCAGCTGTAAATTTTATGCTGTTAGATATGTTTTTCTAAGCTATAAGCTTGGCATGGTTCTTAATAGTGGTAGTGGGAAAAGCACAGCCTTTCAGAACATGCAGAATTGAGTTCAAATCCCAGTTTACACCAGCTAGGTAACCCTGGGCCGGTTTAGTTAGCTTCACTGGTCCCAGTCTTCTCATCTATAACAGTGCTCGGTGTTTATATTGCAGACAAATCACCTGAGGATCTTTTAAATCGCAGATTCTGCTTTGGTGAGTCTGAGGTGAGGCTTGAAATTTTGTATTTCTAACCAGCTCCCAGGTGACACTGCTGCTGCTGGTCCTCTGACCACACTCGGAGTAACAGGGATCTACATAACAGGATATCGATGTGGCATGTAGTAGGTACTTAACAACTGTGAGCCTTCTTCTTCTTCCTTTCTGACACACCTGGGGGATGCCCTTTATTTAAGAAGTGGATCTGGAAATATGTATTCCCAGCATGTCTTATCTCTCTTAAAAGTCCCAGGCTGCAGAAGGCATTTCACAAATAATGAGTTCAGGATTAAGCTTTAAAATGAGAGATGCCCACATCTGAACACAGCCTGCTGATATAGGAACAATCATCTTAAGTTCACCCAGAACTAGCCATCATTTAGGTAGTCTCTGTGAAAACCTTTGTCTGTAAGGTGGCCTAAAGAAAACCTCATCTGACCTCTTCCTCGAGTTCATTTACTCTTCAGTTCTTTAGCCAATATTTGTGGAACACCTAATGATGCCAGGCAAGGTGTTAGACCTTGGGAGACACACGAACCACCTCAGCCCCCGCCTGAAAGTACAGAGACAACACACAAATGGTTACAATACAATACATCAGAGATTGTAAAGGAGGTTGGTTTAAGTTGCAATGGGAAGCAATGAAGGAGGAAAAAGGCTTCCAATGCACTTCGGAGAGCCTTGGAAGTCTTCCTTGAGGAGATTAGAAAGACTAGAAAGATTGAAAGTGAGTTAGAATGTTCTGACTGGACAAGAAAAGGAATCTTTCTACACCCCTCCCCGACTCATCGAGAACCACAGACAGAGAAAGGGACGAATTTTATAGCCGTTAAGAACTGAGAGGACTGTTCTCGGTAGACAGTTGGGGCAACTGAGTCCCAGAGAGTACCTTTCTGATTGTCACTGTGTTTATTAGTATCATTCTGGAGAATAAAATCTGTATTTTCGGATCCCTGTGCCAGTGTGTGTTCCACTCTACCACACAGAGTTTCTAGGAGCTCCCAGGGTGCTGTCAGAGGCTTCCTGGGAGCAGGAGGAATTCCCGAGTCTCTGGTGAGGGTGTCTCACTGAGGAGGGAAAGTCATTTGGCCAGGCCGAGGGCAGTTCTCGAACACAATTACCAACAAGGATACACTGCCGCCCATCTGCAGCCATGCCCGGCGTCTGCCAAGGCTGCTACCAGTCCCCTTTACCTAGTATTTATGATGAAGCAGCCTAGGGAATTCTTTCTTTTGGAAATGCATTTTGGAGTCCATAGTGATAGACAAGTAAGATTTGTTTTATAGAAATTACTTTGAAGTCAATTTTTGCCAGAAACCATCTTTTTTATAAAGCAAAGGGACTTTGGCATTTCCATTTATAGCTTTGTTCATAATGGGCTCTCTGGTTATTTCTCACAACCCGGTTTGCTAAGCAATACCCTGGAAATTCAAGTTCTTGTAAGTCGAGTTCACCACTAGAAAGGCAGATTTGGGGCCATGGAAAGAAAGCTGGCCTTGAGAGTCAGATCAGTCTCTGGCTCTTACTAGCTCTCAGAACTTGGGTAAAACACTTATCCTCCCTTGGCCTTATTTTTTTCTCATCTGTAAAATGGGGAGAATAATTTACTCCAACGGTGATCATGAATGTTGAGAAAGGGTATATGAAGCACCTAGCACAGTAGTTTGGCATATAACACTAATACAAATGTTTTTTTTTTTTCTTTTAATAAAGACTCACCAAGTAAGGCACGTAGATCTCTTAGGCACTTAGACCTTTATGTGTGCAATTGTACAACGATTGCACTGGATATATTGGAAAGATTAGCTTGGGAGAAAAGGATGATGGCAGAGTACTTCGTATATTTGCCAATCGGTGATTATATCTTGCTAGTAAAACAGAGCATGGAATCATTCTTCACAAATGCAGTGTGTTTTTTAGGATTAACCAGGTTCTTTTATCTCCTCCTGATTACGAGGCTGATCCTGTTAGAACATGATCCCGGAGCATTTTCACAGAGATGACTGCATGTTTCTCCAGTAGTTACTGTGTGTGCAAGACTACAGAGTGGCTTAGTTCATTAATCTCAAACCAGAAATGAAAGAACTATGTTAGGGCAGCACTGAAATGCCTTCTGTCCTTTCACTCCGCCATGTCACTGCTGGCCGATGGAAGAAGGGGGAAGAAGTCAGACTTCAAGAAAATGAGCAGAAGGCCTCCTTGAGTCTGCAAGCAGGTTTTTCTGGTTTCTTTGGAAATTGGCCGGAGCCCTGGAGTCTGGAGGAAGAGTGCGTGGAGCTCAACAGTTGGTGATTCTGCAGCAGTTTAAAGGCGGACTTTGCTGCTGAATGTGGGCAGAATGGGAGGAGGAGACCGTGGCTGTGTGAAGCGGCAGAGCTGGTGAATGAGATGAAAGGAGGGAAGAGGCAGGTTTAGATCATTCCTGGAACAGCCTGGAAACAGGCTTTTCTTTTTTCTCTAGACTGAATTTTTAATCTAAAATGGGCATCCAGGGATGGCTTTCAGGGGAGTGCGGAGTTACCTCTCTTGCTTTGGGTCTGTGATGATCGGCTCTCCCGCGCCAAGGCAGGTCGATACTTGGAAAGTGGGAAATTGGAATAGCAATGAAAGCACTGACGACGGGGAGAATGTGGGAAAATCTGTGGGTAACCTTGGGCGTATCTCGATCCAGGGAGTACTGTGTCATGCTGTGACAGGGTTCTGTTTTGCTTCCCTAATCTTTTAGGACTATTGGAGACTACAATCAGCTAATCATTGAAAAGAACCCTTTAAAAAAATAAAATCATGGTACAAATATTCATGGTGATTGTCTCATTTTAGGATCTGAAGACTTTTTATGGTTTTTTTGTTGTTGTTGTTGGATGTAGATAGCACAAGGAATGGTATATAATGTGTATTTCAACCCCTGAGAAAGAGCTTGTAGCCTACATAGTCGGTTTAATTTAGGTGAAATACTCCCAACAGTGATATACTATAGGAAAGTAAGCTAACCAGCCTCACCTGATGGACAGCCGTCTTCATCAAAGGGACTCAGTGAAGGACTCAGTCTGGTGGTCAGAAACCCTGTGTCTGGGTTGTCTCATACCAGTTCTTCAAAATTTTGCCAGGTGTGGGAGCTGGTAATGTGTGTACTGGTGGTAGCAAGGCAGAGATTAAACAGGTGCTGAAGCTCCAGGCATTTGTTTCTCTCATTATGATAGGATAAGGGTTAATAACAAAAAAAGAAGCTGTATCAGTTCTTCCAGCCAGGTTCTCCAGAATATAATGGAGAAATGTTTGAAGGAGACCTTTGAGACAGTGAATAAAAAGAAGGTAATGTGTCTTTTTGCTAACATTTACTCCTGTTTCTAGGACTTACCCTACTGGGATGTGTGGCAGGTCCAAAAATGAGTGAGACTGTACACTCTCAGGACACGCAGTCGCTCTTTGGACTTCTAGAAGAGAATTTACTGAATTGAGTATATGAGTTAAGAATTCCAGTTGATTGCTAGTAACAGAGACTGGAAACAGCAGTCGTTTAAGCAGAATAGAACACATAGAAATTTATTTCTCTCACACGTAAAACAAGTCCAGAGGTCCACAGAACCGGACTGGTGGCTTCGAGTGTCGTCAGCAGCTCGGGTTCCTTCTGTCATTCTATTCTGCCACCATTATCATGGGACCAGGGATGTTTGTTTGCTTGTTAATGTACCCCAAGGACCTATAAAAGTGTCTTGCTTCAGTTTTCAAGATTGCCTCATAGTCTCAGATGGCTACTAGAGTTCCGTTATTATGTCTATATTCCAAACAGCAGGAAAACAAAATGGGGAGGGGGCAGAGCAGAAGGGGACATATGCCCTCCTGGAAGTTCCAAATATCAGTTCA
Organism: Pteropus alecto; assembly: GCF_000325575.1. NCBI lineage: Eukaryota > Metazoa > Chordata > Mammalia > Chiroptera > Pteropodidae > Pteropus > Pteropus alecto. The sequence goes on from NW_006442491.1 coordinate 23,317,631, forward strand.
TCTTAAATCTCTGACCTGAAGTTAGTCACATGGTCATACCTAGGTGTAGGTCATGCCTATAAGGGAAGCTGCATTTTTTTTTTTTTAAGCTAGGCACAAATAAATATGAATTCTATTCGTAAGAAATAAGGAGAAATTGGATAGGCAACTGGCAGTCTCATCTAGTCAAGATGCTGCCACTTGGTATAGAATCTCTCTCTCTCTCTCTTGGGCAGAGTTTGGCTAGGCTTTCTTAAAGTTCTCAAAGTCACTGGTGCCCAGTTCATTCTTCATGGTGCTTCCCAGAACCAGCATCTTTCCCCAGTCCACACTGGAGTGATGGGGTTGGTTATATTGACAAAGCATATTGTAGGAGCCATAAAAAACTATAAATCAGAGTCATTTTCCACTGGAGATGATGTGTACACACATGGCAGCTACTTAAAGCTTCATGGGTCTCTCCTTCAATGCATCTGAGATATGGGCCAGGTATATGAACACTTGACGCTTTCAGCTCAAGCCCTGAGAGGGGATGTTAGATGCCACATCAGTCATTCTGTTCTTTTTTCCTCTGAGCCCTCGGAGAATAGTCGTGTAGCACAAAGAAGCATTTCTTGAACATACATATTCCTTTCTTGCTGCAAGGTACATTTTCCCACAAATACAGGGCTGTGAACTAGTTAAGATAGCACTTAAACACTTTTTAAAATCCACAGTACTCCTGGAACTCTGAAAGGAGGGAAAGAAATCCCATGGGAACTGTGAAAATAAGTCAACTAGAAGCAACACCTATCATATTGCTTTGCATCCAGTAGGTGCTTAGACAGTGTTTGTGAAATCTCATTGCAACTGAAAATTGAGAGTACTGAATTAATTTTGGCTATATTTCAGGTTAAATGGGTTTCAATGGGCCTATTTCAGTGGAAAATACATTGAGAATTTCAAACAACAGACATATTAAAAACTACTTTTGGAAAAAAAATAGCCTTTAGAATCTCATCATTTATAGTCCAAGTTCACATCTCTCACTTTTTTTTCTAGCCTTCTTCCTCTCAACATTATCTTAAGAAAATTTTCAAACGTAGAGAAAAGTCAAAAGAACTGTACTGCAAGTGCTTATAGACCCACCATCTAGACTGTACAGTTAACATTTTACTATATCTACTTTGTTGCTCTCTTACCCATCCATTTTATTTTTTAATGCAGGAAGTAAGTTGTAGACATCAGTACACTTCACCCTTAAACGTTTCAGCATGAATGTCATTAATCAAGAGTTCAATTTTTAAAAAATAAAATTTCATAGAGTGAAATGCACAGATCTCGAGTATACTGTTTGATGAATTTGGACAAATACATGCTCTGTCAAGGTGAGAACACTACCCCCAGCCCAGAAAGTTATCCTCACGCCCTTTGCTAGTCAGGCCATTCCCCCGCCTCACAAAGGTATCCACTGTTCTGAGCTTTTCACCATAGGTAGGTTAGCCCCATCTAGAACCTCGTATCAGTGGATTCCTGTAGTATATTATTCTCTTTGGGGATAAAGCTTTCACTCTGCATTCTATTTTTGAGATTCATCCATGTTGTTGTATGCATCAGTAGTTTGTTCCTTTTTATTGCTGAGTAGTTTTCCATGGTGTGGATGTATTTTTCCTGTTGACAAACTGTTTTAAATTTTTGGCCATTATGAATAGAGTTGCTATGAACATTCTCGTACAAGTCTTTGTAGTCATGTGTTTTCATTATCTCTTAAGTAAATACCTAGGCGTGGAAATGCCGGGTCATTTAGCAGTTGTTTACATATTTTTTTTGATAACTAGAATCTTATCATTGACTTGAGAGAGGACCTTAGAAATCATCCAGGCCACTTCTCTTTTTTTTTTTATGGACAGGGATATTGAGGCCCAGAGAGAGATAAGAGATCCATTTATTCACATAAAATATTTTTCTTAAAGTTTAACTCTACTCTGGTGTTCTTTATGTTATACTTCCCTTTATCCCCTGGGAAATGGGCAAGGAAACTGGGCTAAATCTTTCTGAAAGATCATGAACTATTTCAGTTTTTGTTTAGGGAGAATTCACTGTTAGATATACCAAAATGCAATGTATTGTGTTTGTTACAATCTGGATGTGGTTCTGCTTCTCCAGTATACATTCCTGTCAGTCTCCCAGGATAATTTTTCTGGAACACAAATCTGATCTTGCTGCCTTTTCTGTATCATCTCTTCCATAGGTCCTGTAGGATAAAGTCCACCAGACTCTTTGGTTGAGTGTGCAAGGTTCTTATTTACTTCCATTTCCATCCTACCTCTTCTTCCATCCGATCTCTCATCCCCTGTAGCCTTTCCTATGTAGTGCTCCTTCACATCTACAAGCCTTTAAACCTCTTGTGTTTGGTCTGGAATGCTATTCCCACTTCGTCTCTCTGATAAATTCCTCCTCATTATTCAGAATTTGGCTCATCCAGACTCGGGAGTCAGTTATTCATACACATGTGCATGCATGCACGCGCGCGCGCACACACACACACACACACACACACAGATACACACCTCTTACAGCTAACTCTTACCATGGTGTTTGGTTAGGATGTCAAATTTAGTATTGGTTTAACTGGCACAGGACTGAATACTGAGGGTACGGAGATGAATAAGATGGGGGCCCTGCCTTTGAGGAGCTTACCATCTTACCATATGTAAATTAGGGAGGTTCGTTGAGCAGAGCGGTTTCAGGCCTGTATGGTA
>NW_006442491.1:23320403-23324388 GCF_000325575.1 Pteropus alecto
CGTCAAGGATTTTGAAAACTTTATCAAATGAATCTATCTTGTGATTTTCTTTGCAGTACTAGTGAGGTTGAATGCTTTTTTTTCATATGCCTCATGGGTGTTAAATTTTAACTCTTAAGGAAAGTAATCAAGTTTTATTTTAGTGGAACTAACTAGGTCACTTTTCAGCTGTGAAACCCTATGGGGCAAATTTCTTTTCCCGGCGAAATCTCTAGTTTCTTATCTGTGAAATAGGGAGGATAAAAAAACACGTTCATAGAATTGTTGTGAGAATTACATGAAGTAAATATATGTGAAGCACATACAGACACATAGTAGGTTTATAGCAAATATTGCTTCTTCAAGTCCCCAGTCTCTAACTCAGTGCCTGCCACATATTCAGGATTCAGTAAATGTTTGTGAAGAGCAGGAATATATTTGTTTTGTGTATGTGTTAAAAGGGCCCTATATATAGATGCTCACACAGATCCATCTGTCTTGAGAAGAGTGTTTGATTTGATTTGCATCAATATTCCGCCAGAGTGGCTGAGCACACACGCATGACTCTTCTTGGGTTACCACATTCCCTGCTAGGCAGATGTCCATTATAATGAAATGTAAAAAGGGAAAAAATAATAATAAAGGCAGAAGAGTGTAATGTTATGGCTTGATTTGACAGGGCCTCCTGCTACTTCAGCTGCCAGTGCCAGGCGTGGAACAGATTAATCTGTATTCCAACACACCACCGCTGAAGTCAAGATCGATCTAATTAGAGTATTTTAAACCTCCTGTTTGCATCTAGAGTCTTACCAGAAAGCAGGATGTCTGTCCATCTGGGAGGTGGGGTGGGGGTGGAGGGAGGTGGGCAGCGAGATTGAGCAGTAAAAAAGGGATGGTTTTCATTTTAGAAATGAGAGAAGAACACTTCTGTATGATTTCCTTAAAACAAAAGAGCTGATGGCCTTAGATGTTCCATGGAAACAAAAGTAGCTCTGCAGCATGGCCTTGAATTTTAAAGTGGCCCTGCAAGATCTTGCCAAGACATGGGCCTGATGGTTGAAGTACAGGGACCATTTCCATCCTAAGAATAGAACTCCAGCTGACCCATGTTTTTCTTAACCAGTTAGGCTGCTGGCCAGGCCAGTGCAGGCTCTGAAGCTGGGTGGGCAGAACGGCCGGCCCTGAATTCATTCCCTAACCAGCCAGGCCACGCCGGGATTTAAATACCCGGCCATCGTGATGTTGGTTACGGTCCACTTTCCGCAGTCCAGCATTTATATTTGTCCACGCTCTGCACTGCTCCCCTCATTACCTTTCATCGTCCCTTCCTCCCACCACCACATTTATCTCTTCCCAGTTCTTTATTCATATGCTGCGCATTCCGGCTTAGTGCCTTTGCTTCACGTTTGTCCATCCCTTGGAATATCCTCTTTTCCATTGTCCCTTCTCCCTTCGAGGCTCTTCTCTTGCCTCTTCTTTGAGGCTCAACTCAAGTACCATCTTGCCTACCAGTCTTCTCAGATCCCCTGGTGTCTGCCCTTCTCCCATTCACTGTTACTTTTTGTCAAGTAAATTTAGACATAATAGAACTCAAGCACCTGAAGGGCAGGATCAGTGTCTGACTGTCTCTGTCCCCAAACACTGTTATCTTATACATTGTAGGATTCTATTTTATTAATAAGTGAATGAATCAGTGGCAGTTCCTGTGCCAAAAATCCCTAGAGGCCTCCTCCTGTGATCCAGTTCAGCTTGCTAGTGCCTGCCCTTTCTTTTGGGATATGTAATCTTCCCTTACCTCATGGGACAAAAACTTTAACAGAGGTGTAAGCAAGATACCTCTAAAATCCGGAGGAACTTCATCTGGTACAGAGGGTGAGGAAGTCACATTTAGTGATTGTTATTGTGTGCCTTGTCACATTCCGTCCCTCTCACTCCCCACCCCACTCCCACCTTGGGAGAATTGTTAATATAATAATATTATATTTATCCCTGATTCGAGAATGTGGTACAGGTCTGTGCTTCAAGAATTAAATGTGCTCATAGAACTCCAAATCTTGGCTTCTATCTACCTGCGAGCTTTATCCCTGAAAACTTGGAGCTAAGAGCTCACAGCCCCTCACTTACCAGTATAACATATCCAGCTCTGCATCCCTCTCAGAAGTCTCTGAGAAAAATATTTTTCTTTTGTCTCAATTCTGACTTCCTAATTTCCAATCTGTATAACCACCCCTACCCTACCCCCAACTGAATTAGGAGCCCTTCACATATGTGCTATGCGTGTTCCATGTGTGCCAGTTAATTGCGTACTCTGTTGTAGCTGTGTATTTCTTAGCCTTGCTCTTAAGACAACAAGCTTCTCTAAAGTGGACTGTCTTCTTTCATCGCTGTAGCCCCCATATTCGTCACATTGCTTATACATAGTAGGTACTCAGAAGTTTAAGTAAAGGAATGGTTGGTGTATGTACCACTCCATGCCCTGTAATTAATTACCTTGTCATTATAAAACTCATGAAGCAGGAGGTATTTTTCAATTTCTCTACAGATCATACGTGTGTTTTCAGTTCTTGCAGCAAGATCAAAAGGCAAACGATTACCATAGCCAAGTACATTGATTTTTGTTTAAAGGTAAGACCATCTTTGCTTAGATGTGCTTTGTCCTTCAGCCTACTAGCGAATAGCCACTATCCATCTCAGGGCTGTCCACAGGTCTCCCAGAATCTTGTATTATGTGGCTTCATAGGCAGCCACACATATGCACATTATTTGAACTTATTGTAGAATTAAAGAACCTGAATGAAGTTGGCCTTCCTCCATTTTAGGGTTTGAACAAATCTCAAGTTATAGAAAATAGCCCTTCCAGCTGAGAAAGTCAAGTGACCTAACTGCCTGTATTTCTCCATAGGGGCTAATTAGGATGACCCAGGCAAACTGAAACATGTTCTGTGATGGACATGTGGTCAGGATGCAGTGTGGAAGGAGTTAGATGGTGGTCCATGACAGGTGCATAGGTGAGAGACTCTTTTTACAATGCTCTATTTCAATATAGCAGATCTCAAACTAATGTCTGTTGAGTGCCTATTGTGCACATATCTCATTTGATATAATAGATTGAATACGTGGGAAAGATAGCCCCCTTTTACAAATAAGAAAACTGAGACTCAGATTAAACAGAGTTTAGTTTAACCAGCTATTGAGTTTCAGAGGCAAGATTTGAATTCGAGTCTGTCTGATCCTAAAGCCCAACACGAGGTTAACTAATTCGCTCGTTGGTGCTTCCGGAGCACGTGCAGGAAGTTAATCCTCTCGGTGCACCCTTCTGTCTTTCTCAGCAGTGGGACACTGCTAGGCCTAGTTGTAAACAGGCCTGTCAGTGCATAGATAGCTCTCCTCACAGAGAGAGGTGATGTTAACCTATTGGAATTTGGACCACACTGCTTTTTAAAGAATGGGGATGGGAAATGCTAGTTTTTCCGATTCTTTACAAAAATGATCCAGGATGCAGTGTGGAAGGAGTTAGATGATGTCCATGACAGGTGCATAGGTGAGAGAATCTTGGAGTGACCGCCACAGGCTGGTCGTGCTGTTCTGGAAAGACCTCCAGTCTAGGTGTACTAGATAATGGGTTCTTAACCAAGGAGCCATCCCGAAGTTGGCAACACTCTGAAACTTCATGGAAATGTTACATTTGTGTATATATTTTGGAAGGGATAGCATACATAAGGGTTCATCAGGTTCTCAAAAGTGTCTGTCATGATTTAAATATATATATAGCAGATCTAGATTCCAGGGGCCCGCAAAGGTATTTTTGACTCAAAGCGAATAATGTCCCTTATCAGGGCTGTTGTTTCTATACTCACAACCCCAGAGGAGTTCAAACCAAGATTTCTGATTCTCCTTGGAGCTCTGAAATTACAGAACTTTGAACTGACCTTGGAGAATCAGACTTTTAGCGTATAAACCAGGGGTTTAACCCATTGGTAATGGCCTTCGAGAGACCCTGAAGAGG
>NW_006442491.1:23324437-23381551 GCF_000325575.1 Pteropus alecto
AGAACCATCCCTAGACAGTTTCACTAATTAGTACCTGAGGCAGCCGGTTGTCTGACTGTTGAGTGGGACACCCAGCAGGTCGGGACTCAACCCTGGCACGATTTCAGTACTGGCTCTCTAATATTCTACCAAGTCCCCTACCTCCCCACATAGTAACTTGAAAATGTAGATTTTCTTCGCCTTCCTGTGTCTGGAGCCTTGTGGTTTCATGTGTGTGTTCTGCTCTTCCTGGGCCCTGCCTTAGAGGTTGTTCCCTGCCGTGGGAGCCACCACAGCTACCTCGTCTGTGCTGACAGCTTCATAGCCATCCTTCGTCTCCATTTTCTCCTTTCGAAATGACAGAGCAGCCGAGCAGCGTTGGCCAGCAGATAAACCTGTTATCCTCGCTGCTCTCTGTGCCAGTACCTCGCCCCATCTTTTTGGTGCGTGAAAAATTGACACCACCTTGGGCTGAAATCTGTTCCTAGGGAAGCTACATTTATTAGTAGCTAATGAAACTGTGTGTGTGTGTGTGTGTGTGTGTGTGTGACTAATGAAACTCTGTGTGTGTGTGTGTGTGTGTGTGTCAGTAAAACTTGAGTTTTACTGTCTATGCTCAACCCCAGAAGAGTTGGGTTTTACTGTTTTCCTGTCTGGCAGGCACCAGTAACCTGCTGCCAGCCCTAATACCCAGAGAGACAGAGGGGAGGAACACAGGCAGCTTCAGGTCTCCTGAAATTGACAACCTGTCCTTTACGTAAAATCTCGACGAAATGGCTAAATGTCATTTGTTCACAGTCTACCATTGCAATTGATTAAGATATTTCCTCCTCTAGGCTGGGATGAGCTGTGGAAATGCATGCTAATATGATCTAGTACCAAACAAAAAAAAAAGATGATTCTTCTGTATATTACATTTTCCTTTTTGAAAATTCTAGCTCTTGATCCCTTTTCTGTGCCACCAGCACCCATTCCGTCTTGTTGAGGTATATACGGAACATTCTCTTGAGCTCTTTCTCATCCATCTTAATCAGCAAGATTTCTAATGATTGAGAAAATGATTGAGAAATTCTCTTTTAGTATTTGCAGAACTGTCTAGAACCCCAAATCTTTTCTTTATTTGGTCTCTAGTAGAAATCACTTCTGGAAGTAATAATTCAATAAAAGAGAGAGAGGGTCTGTAATTCACATCTTACTCCATATGGCCCTGTGCTTCATTTTCCTCTCATTAAAACTGTTGAATTATTTTCTTAATTTACAAAGCGCCTATCTTTTGGTCACAGTGAGCCCCCCATGAAGCCATTTTCAGACTTCCCATGGTTTAGTCTCTGGTCTCTTTCATCTTCCTTTAAAAGCTTTGATGATTACTTTCGATATGTGGGAAGTATCTAACATAGTAGGAAAAGCTTACAGTTTGGAGTCAGACAACTTGGATTCAAATCTAAGCTCACACCACTTCCTCCAGTACCTGACCTTTTGTAAGTTAATTAACCTCTCTGAGACTTTGACTCTACATTTATAAAACAGATGAAAATAGTCCCTTTTTCATAGCTTAGTAGTGAGGATTCAATGAGAAAATTGTGTATGATTTAAATAAGCCTACTGTCATAGATACACAATAAAAATGGTGACAGTTATTACAGTACCCTACTTTTGGATAGGAATTTGAAGCAGCTTACAGCAAAACAATATAGTGGTACTAAGTCTTAGCTTTCAATAAGAATTTGTCGAAAGACAAATGTCAGACTGGGGAAAATCTTTGCAACATCCATGACAAAAGGGTAATATTCTTAATTTTCTAAGAACTCAGAGAAATCAAAATCGGCAATGGATAAGGCCAGGCAGTTCACACAAAAAGCAATACAAATAGCCACTAAACATCAGAAAAGGAAAAAATACATAACAAGAACAAAAACACGCTAATCGAAAGAAGATCCCGTTTTTCACCTACCAGGTTTGTCATAATTTCTAAGTTTAAAATATCCAATCTACGTGAAGATATGGGAAAACGTAATCACATTTTATATATGTAATGTGTATATATGTGTGTGTGTACATATATAAACACACATATGGAGAATAGAAGTATAAGTACAGCCTTTTTGGAAGACAATTTATTAGTGTCTTTCAACATTTCATTTCAGTACCTTTTGACTCACCAATTCCAGTGCTAAGAATTTGCCATAAGAATACACATACGAAAGTTACCAGAATATATGTACGCCAATGTTCATTACCGCATTATTTCTAAAAGCTAAAACAAAACAACCAAAAACTGGAAACCACCTAAAATACCCATGATTGGGGCACAAGTTAAATTATGATAAATAGGTTCAGTGGAATTCTAGATAGCCTTTAAAAAAAAATGAAGCGTGTGCTAATATGGAAAGGTATAGTAGAGAATATATGAAAAAATAGATTTATTTTCCTTCTCTGAAAATGTACATAATATACTTCATAGGTTTTTTTCCCCCCTTAGGAAAGAGGACTAGAGTCATGAGAAAAGAAAAATTTTAGTAGATGCTCGATAAATATTTGTTGAGTCCTTTTGCATAGTTTGGTGAGTTTCCTAATAGCCAAGGCAAAGAGGGAACCCTAATAAGAAGCACAAAAAAATTCATCGGGAAAGAGAAACATTTTCCTGATCTTGTTCTTTAAAGGGAATGTATCTGCCAAGAATTGGTCTAAACTCAGCTTAAAATTCATTGGCGGATCCTTGTCACTTTTCTCCCATGATCCGGACTTTGCCCACCTGACTAGCTTTACATATATTGTTCCTTCTGCCTGGAATGTTAGCTACTGTTCTCTACCTAGTTGTTGGCCATGGCTGTTTTTTTTGTTTTGTTTTGCTTTTAAGATTTTCAGTTATTTGTCACCTTCAGTGGGAATCCTTCAAGGCCAGCTCTCCCACCTCTTTGCTCCCCTAGTCCCCTGTGCCGACCTAAGTGAAGAAGTTTGTCACGCTGAGCTGTAACTATTGTTTTGTTTTCCCCCCAAAATGAAGAGTGCCTTAAGGTTAGGGATACTGCGTTGTTTGTCTGGGGGCCCTGAGCACTGAGAGCTTGCCCGACACAGAGATAAATGGTCAGTGAATGACTGAGTAAGTGAGTAATCTGAAGTTTGAGTGCTGCCTCTTTCACTAATTAGCTGTGTGGACAAGTCACTTCTCTCTGGGCCTTGATATTTCTGTCTATACAGAGACTTGGCCCAGATAATCTATAAGTACTTCACTTTTTTTTTTTCTTACTCTATGGTTGTCAAATTATCCTGTATACATGGAGGTTGTTACCAGTTGCCATGCTGAGTAGTTTAAAGTTTCAGAACTGAGCTTGTTAGAATTCACTACATTTATTATAGCCTATCCCACATCTGTTCACTAACTGAAGAGACCAGAGCCATATCTAATTTGCTTGGCCCAGGATTGCAGAGCTGATTATGCTCCTCTCTCTCTGTTCCTCTCATCTTCTCTCCTTGACATACACAGAAGTCAGAGGATGTTCCCTGACATGCACCTGCAGAGACGTCCCTTTCTTATCCTACTTTCTCACCCTAGCCGAGCTTGTCGACTTCACTGTCCTTACCCTGATGGAGTTCATGATGTATTTTTTTTTTACTTTCCTGTGAAAACGGGGCCCGTTTTGGTTTGTTTGGTTTTTTTACTTTCCTGTGAAAACGGGGCCCGTTTTGTCCACTCTCCTCTTCCTTGTTCCCTTCCTTTTGTTCAAGGTGGAGATTATACCACCTTAATCCCAGCTTTACACAAAAGTTGAAAGATATTGGGGTTAAACCTGGGGTCTTGGGAGGGTATATAATATGTCTGTCTGTTCACAGCATATTTTGAGAAAAACTTTATAATTAAAAAATTGAATCCACTGATTACAGATATTTTATTGAAACTGTTAGCTGCCTAGGGAAAGGCCATCCACTTACTCCCAGATGCAAAAAATCTTTAAGGACCATTTGTAACTGACAGTTTGAGAGCATATTAGCAATGCAGAGGTTAGGTATTACTGTGAACGCGGGCTAGGCATTTATATACAAAAGGGTGAAAGCTATTTGAAAGGATATATAGAATTCAAGAGTGGTTTGTCTTGATCCCCTACCACTGCCACCAAAAACTTGTATCGAGAGCCTACTTTCTTGTCAGGTTGTATTTTCAAAACACCTACTATGTGCCAGGCATTGTTCTGGGACCGCGGATATGGTAATGAACAAAGCAGACTAAAATCCCTTCCTTCATGGAGCTTATATTCTAATTGAAGGGAGGCAGTGCACAAAATACTTACATACATACATACAGACATACATACATACAGTATTTTAGAAGATAATGCATCCTAAAGAGAAAAAGAAAGCAGATAAGACTTGGGAATAGACCGTGTTGGAGCACTGCATTTTTAAACAGAGTAGTCAAGGGAAAGCCTCATTGAAAAGATGACAGTTGAGTAACACTAGATTTGAAAATTGAGCCATGCAAATAATCTAGGGAGGAGCATTTCTAGCAGAGGAACTAGCAAGTGCAGAGGCCCCAGGGCAGGAGCCTACCTGCCGTTAGAAATAGCATTTAGGCTCAGTGAGTTGGGGCACCATTGGAGGGTTTTAAACGGAGGAATGATGGGATCCGACTTTCGGTTTTAACCTAAAGGATCATTCTGACTGCTCTATGAAGATTAGGCCAAAGAGGGCAAAAGTAGAAACAGATCCACAGGTAGGCTGTTGAGCATCCCAAGCAAGAGATGATGGTGGTGTGGACCTGAGCAGTGGCAGTGGGGGCAGTACTAAGACCAGATGAGATTCTGGGTACGATTTAAAGGTAAAGCTGACGAAGTTTCCTGTGGGTCATGTGACAAAGAAGAGAATCAAGGGCATCTTCACTATTTTTGATTTGAGGAACTGGAGAACCTGGTTACCATTAACTAGATGGAAAAAAGTATGGGGAACAGGTTCGAGGAGAAAGGTCAGGGGCTGGGTTTTAGACGTGTTAAGTTTAAAGGACCTGTTGGACAGCCAAGCAGAGGGAGGAGGTAGAGTTGAATGCTTGAGTCTGTGTTCAGAGAACAGGACTGACCTGTAGACATAAGTTTGAGATTCGGCAGCATATAGATGGTTTTTAAAGCCGTAGGACTAGTTGAGATCCCTAGGGAAGTGAACGTAGATAGAAAATAGTCTAAGGACTAAAAACTCCAGTATTAATAATAGACATGGGGGAGATGAAGAGGTGGGGAATGCTCCTGATACAAGTGAGGAAATGAAACAATTACTGAATTATATTTGTGCTTCAGTAAGAGTGCTTACACGTGGCTTTAATTAATAGTCAAGTGATTTTTGAAAACTCAAGATAACTTTGGCATGTGAAGATGCCATTCAGTTTTCAAATAGAATATTTGTTGTCTACACTGTGCATTTTATTTCAAAATAAACTTTACTTGGCCATTTCTTCATGAGCAGACTTCTGCCACCTCCTTTTCAAGGTCATTATTCTTTTAAAAAAATTCTTTTTAAAGAAAAGAATCTCTTTACAGCTGAAGCTTACGCTATACCCTTCAATTACCCTCTTCTTCCCAGGGTAGAAGAAAAGTATCTTATAATACAAGCCCCTGGGTTATGTGAACTCAAAAGGCATTGTTATCATTTTGAAGTACTTACTGTCCAGCTGTTTTAAACCTGAAGTGGGGGTTTTAGCTACACCAGAATGTAAGTGATAGCACTGGGGCCCTGTCATATTTCTTATTTAATTCTGGAATATTTACTTGAGAAAGTGATCATTTGAGAATACAATAAACATATCTTATTTGTTCATTATATGTTCATCTCATGCCTGGTATTCATATTCTGTTCACAGGTTGTTTCTGTAAATGAGGTATTTGTTTGAGGTCTGTTGTGGACAATAAAAATGAATTCCAGGCAGAACAGAGATCCTAACTTAGTTTTAATTCGCTTGCTCAAGTTGTCCTTGAGGATATCATCCCTTTTGAATACGTTTCTTATGCAATATGTGAAGATCAGTTCAGTTTTCCAATGATACAATTTAGGTTCTTGTCTTATTAATCAATAGCAGCAGTCAGAGAAGGCCTACTTATTCCTCCTTCAATAGAACCAGACCAGGCTTGAAGAGAAGTAGTAATTACCGCTCTGATCACAGCATGTTCTCTTTTCTCCTTCCCAACCCAGAGCATGTCTGTTCGATCCTGGCTTCCCTCCTGCGGAACCTGAGAGGGCAGCAGCGAACCCGGCTTCTGAATAAATTCACTGAGAATGACAGTGAGAAGGTGGGTGCTTGTCGGACTGGAAATCTGGACCCAGGCCGGCGGGAACAGAGGGGCCCTTTACCTGATGCAGTCCGAGGGGTGCTGGGCTGCGTGTTCTGCCTTAAAATATCTTCTCTGGCATCCGGGCCCTGTTGCTTTGAGTCTCAAAGGTTTGTCTAGTTATTTTTCCCCTCATCTCCAAACACATTCCCCTGGGAGTAGTAACACCTCAGGGTGGTTGGTATCAGCTAGCACTTTAAGGGGATTTTTAGACCCAAGGAGAGTAGATTATAATAGGATTGGGAGCGGCGGGGGTGGGGAGAGACAGCATAGCAGAGGGACTGAGAGCATAGACTCTGGGTTCTGATGTCTGGATTGAAGCTGGTTTTGCTACTTCGGAGATGTGTGCCACTCTGAGCCTCATTTTCCCTGGCTTTAAAATGGAAATGTCGATGCCCATTCTTGAAGAGTCAATGAGACAAAGATCAAATGAAGTCTTACTAGGTGGTGGTGGTGAAAATGAAGATGATGATAAGAAAATGGTAGAGCCTACCCTAGATGGACTATGGAACATGGGACTGAGCCTGTAAATGAGATTAGATAAATATTTTGTAGTGATATCTACCATGCCAAACCATAAGATTTTTAACAATAATAAGAGCTACCATTTATCCAGTGACTACTGCGGATTGGGTAATACAATATTATTCACATTTGCAGATAAGGAAATTGAAGTTTAGAGACATTATATGGCTTGCTCAAGATCATACCAGTAATAGGAAGCAGAACTGGGATTTGAATCCAGGCCGCCTAAGTCCAGAAAGCCTGTGTATTTTTTCACACTAGACATAAGTAGATATTTCCAGATGAGTAAAAATTAAAGACCAAAGACCCCATTATAACATAGAATAATTTCTTTCCTTCCTGTGTCCAAGGTGTTTTGGAGAGACGTTTAAGATTGTCTCTTTGAGCCTACCTCTGTTTTTTCTGCTCTCGTTTTTAGTGTAGCTTGGTGAAAAGGCCATTAGCTTAAGGTGCAGAACATCTTAGCAATCATGTCACCCTGGTGACGTCATTTAACATCTATACTTCATTTTTGTCATCTTTAAATTTAGAGTTACCATCTACTCTGTCTACCGTATCAGCTTTTTAAGGTTTAAGGTAATAATGGACATGAATTCCTGTGTAAGATCTTAGAGTCATCATTGTTTTCCAGGGAGAGTTTGAGCACAGTCTTCCTGGACTGTGTAACACCATGTTGAAGCAACATCTGCTATTAACTACTGTCAGCTCCCAGGTAAACACCAGGGTTGCCAAGAGCCGTGGTGCTACCAGCCTAGTAAAGAGACAGGTTAGAAGTCTAGGATGGCTTCATGGTGTTCCCTCAATCTTTTGGAAGTCAAGGAAAAATGAAACTTTTTCAAAACCACTGAGTATTCCCGAGGCCATGTTTGAAGGAAGACTTTTACTAAGTTCAAAATTGATTTTTAAGTTATTGCTGAGCAAAAGTCAGGTCCCTTTTTTAAGTTGCTGAAGGAGTTTTTCTTGCACTCTCTTCTGACTCAAAAGCAACTAAAGAGATTTTACTGAGACCTTTTTAAAAAAAGATCAGCTCTGGGGCAGAATCTGAACATGAAAGGTTTCAGTTCGAAAAAAGGAATTTCTATAAAGTTCTAAGTGAATATCAAGTATGTAACTTCAAGCTCCTTCTCTTTGCAAGAAGGGGCTTGAATTTTTATTTATTTATTTGTTTTCCTCAGCTGGAATTCCTAGGAGTCCTAGAAGGGCTGGGAACGCATAGAATCCTTTGGGCAGTGGGCCTGCGTTCCAACTGCATTGATCCTGAGCGTTTGCTTTGTTCTTTCCCAGCTCTTTGATCCATTCCTGTGTTCCTAAGCAAAGCTCATCTCCCGTGTAAGAAGTGGTGGAGTAGGTTTCCCTTTGTAAGGAGTGGCAGTGAGATGAATAGGAGCACCTCTGTTCCTTTGCCTTGATATTCTCTTTCCTTCTCATTCATGCCGTGAAATCTCTCTCTCACAGGTTGATAGACTGATGGAGTTGCATTTTAAATATCTGGATGCAATGCAGGTGGCCGACAAGAAGATTGAAGGTGAAAAACATGTACGTATCCCTGCATGTCTTTCGTTAGCTATTGACTTGCACTCCATTTGAGTCCCTTGTGCACCCTATATTCCCCTACAGGACAGGCAAGGGCAGAGGTTCCATCGACCATTATGTGCCACCTAATGTTTTTAGAGCAGAGCAGATGACAGGCCGCCAGTGGTTTTAACCGTTCTTGTAACGAGAGTGAAAATCCTTCAAGAGGAAGGATGTGTAGAATTGATCCAGGTCTGACCTTGGGAGTCTGGGTGATGGTACTAATACTACCTTGACAAGAGCTTCTCTTAGAAAATTTGACTAAAGTACAGTGCTGCAACCTGGTACCACATTGGCAGAGTGTGTCTTGATGCGCATACTCGCTGGCTTCGGCAGTCACAAGGGAAGCGTTTGAAGGAGGGTGATTACAGGGTGTAATAGCTAAAAGGAAACCGTGAAATCGTCGAATCCAGTTCCCCCATTTACAGATGGAAAACTGGAGGCCTGGAAGAGAAGCTCAGATGCACTAGCAGAATTCACACACCACGTTCAAAATGACTGACCCTGATTTTCTGACGCTGATGGGTGCTGAGGGAAAGGAAGCCTGCTAGATTTTTTTTTCCCCCTGAGGGGCTTTGTTTGCTGTGGTTCTGTCCTACCTCCTGGATTTTTCACCTGCTTCCATTTTCTTCTCTGCCCTCTCAGGCCTCTGTGGCTTTCTCATCGGTCTCCTTAATCAGGGCAGATTTTCATGTCTGTGTTTTAATGTCCAATTTGTTTTCTTTTTCCTACAAGACATTCCTCAGTCTTTGGTCACACTGCAAAATGATCCTTTTCCGGCTTGTTTCAGTGTCGGTAGTAGACCTCATTTTCCTTGTGATCTTGATTTGCTGTATCACTCCATTCTCGTTTCACTCTTCTCGTTTTAAAGATACACTTGAGGCTTTTAAACGTCTCTGGTGGGAGAACCAGTGCTTCGCATTTTCCCACAAGCTACGCCTCAGGCCAGGGTGAGACCAGAGCAGGGGAAGATAGCAGCCTTGGTGTCTGGGCCCTGTTCTCTTCGTCCCCTTTCACAGGGTTCACCTTCATTCATGCATACCGGTGGGCAGGTGACCGTGTTTATTATCCTCATGATTTTCCTATGTTCCCGAAACCTGCCAAGTACTCAGACGTTTGTCGATTGATTGAATTGATTGGCTGGGACTTTCTTCTTTTGTACTATGATGCTACTACAAGAGAAAAGGTCCCCTAAAATCAAAGGCCGGACTTCATGGTCATACTGACATGTTCTACGCACAGTCCTTTCTTTCCACGTACCTCACCCCCTTAATTTTGTTCTATGATTCAACTTTCCTTTTCCATCTTTTTTCCCTCTACAGTCACTTGGACATGATGGACACTTAGTAACTGTTAAAGTGCTAGAGTAATATAGTCTTTCTCTTTGTCTGAATTATAATTAGAAACAAATTGAAATTTCCCCAGACTTTTGCAGGGAAATAGCCATGAGACCATTCGACTCCAGGTCTGACGGAATCTCTCACGTTACCTGCTGGAGATATTCAGAGATGGTAGAAGGAGCACCTGGGAGTCAGGGCACCTAGACTTTTAGTGTAGGCACCACCTCTAAATCACTGCTTAGCCATGCCTTGTCGCTGTGCCTCATGTAGCCCCCGTTTCTCAGCTATAACGCGGCATCAGCCAAAGTGATCTCCGAGGTCCTCTCCAGCTTAACATTTTCCCTCAGGTTTAAGTGAACATCCTTTTGTAACTGCCATTTTTTGAACATGGAATGGATTGAAAGCACGATGAGAGGTTAAAGCCTCGGAGGTCTTCGGCGTAGAGGAGCAGCAGCGTAGTAGGAAAGGTGTACGTGAGCTGGGAAGTCAGACGACCCTGGATCGGGGTTGCAGCTCTGCCACTCCCTGGCTCTGAGACCTTGGACAGATGGGTCGATGTCTCCGAGCTCTGGTTTTCTCATCCATGAAATGGAAATAACATCTCCCTCTAAGTGTTGTTATGAAGACTAAGCATGCAAAGGATGCAGAGTGCCTTGCTCAGTAAGTAAAAGCCGCTGCCGTTGCTAGATTTTTCTAGCTTCCTTTAGAATTTTCGTGTAACTTTTGAGTAAGCCAGGCGGTCCTTTCCTGAGAGCATCCTCCTTGCAGATGTCCTAAAAGGAGTCGCTCTAGCAGACCAGAGTGTTGGTACCATCAGATGCCTCATTTGAGGTAAAGCTGAAATAGGCCTTTTCTTTTTTTTTTTTTTTTTAAGGGAGATCGGGCAAGCTGCTGGGCGGCAGGGAGCAGCTTGCATGTAGCCGTTAGGAAACTTGGCCTGCTTCCCACAAGATTATCTATTATCAGCATTGAAGAGGGTGTGAAATTGATTAGCGCTGACGGAGAGTAATCACTGCAGCCACTCTCTCCAGCATTCACAGAGCTTCTGTGTGCCACAGGCCCCGGGGTCCCTGCCATTTTCTGACAAACATCTGTCTCCTTGATGCCAAGGCTGTTTTGCTGGGCACTGGCAAACATTCCAAGGCCATTAGTGCTCAGCAGCCTCAGTGCTGCTCAGTGAAACGGGGCGGGGTGAGGGATGCATTTGTGAGCACTGCTCTTTGCCAGCACTCGGGCTCCATCCTGGCAGATGAAGCCGCCTCACTGGTGTAAAGTGACTTGGAACAAAACGACCTCTTTTTCACCTCTCCTTCATGCAGTCTTCTCAAGTCATAAACATTTTGTCTCCTCACCCCATCCCACCTCCATTAAACTTGGATGTCCTACACCCATTGGGAACTCAGCAAATATTTGTTGACTTGAATTGAATGCTTATTTCTCAGGCATTTAATGACATCGACTGTCAGATCAGCAGTGAATGAATACCTCATATACTTTGCTAAGTCAGCAACAACAACAAAAAATCTTAGATAACAGGGTCAGGTATTGACCCAGATAACGGGGATCAGGTATTGACATTACTGTCTCGGAGCCACCATCATCCCTGTAAACTTCAGCTTCCACGGCTACAGTGCAGGTATCCGTGGTTTGCAGTTGACCAAGGTTCACTGGAAAGAGTCCAGTCGTTTGGCACATGTTTCTCAGGTGCCTGCTCCGTGCAAGGCCCAGGGCTAGGGGTGCTGGCAGGGGTGAGGGGTGGGAGTGCCGATAGAAGAGTGGGCCCCAGGCGCCCTGTATGGCTAGAGGAATCCAGGGAGCAGGGAGAGGCCATCTGAGTCTAGAGTCACCCTTAGCAGTTTTGTGGATGAAGTAAGAGTCAAGCTGAACTGAAAAAGGTAGAGACATAAGGGACTTTCCAATCTAGAGAGGAACCAGGAGCAAAAGAGCTGAGTTAAGTTTGGGGGCAAGTGATGAGTTAAATTCTAGGAGCGGGGGGTGTAAACGGGAGAGCCTGGCTGGGCCTGAGAGCCAGGCTTTTTCCTTGTTCTCCAGCTACGGACGAATAGCCTAACCGCCCCAGCCTTATTTTCTTTTCTTATTGGTGTTTTGTTTTTAAGGCATCTGTCCCCACTATATACTTGGAAGAATCGCATATGTAGGGATCGGTGACGTAGGTATAACGCATGTGAAAGCTGCTTTCACAGGGCCTGGCAAGTAGGAGGTGGCCAGAGACCCTTTCTTTTTCTTTTCTCTAAAGGACCGTGTGCACCACCACCCCTCCGCATGCACACGTATTTTCTTCCTTCACTACTACCGCAAGGTTTTGCGTGACCCGAGTTCTCCCTACTTCCCTCACTTCCTCTCCTGCCACTGTGTACTACCCTCCTGCCCTGTAGCCTTTGCGTTGGTTTCTCCCTTCTTCCTGGCCCTTCTCAGGCTGGTCTCTCCCTCCGCCTCGGGTCCCAGCCTAAATGTTGCCTCCGCAGAGAGGTTTTCAGGGGTCGCCATGTGTAAAGCAGCACCCCCGTCCCCAGTGCTTCTTCATAACCTGTAATTATTTTATTTATTTGTTTATTCTTTATCTCTGGGCCCGTAATCTCTCTTGTTCATCGTGTTCTCAGGATTTAGGTAGTGATTGACGTGCAATAAATGAAGAAGCATCGCTCGTGAGGTGAAATTAATATCTGTCCCTGGTTATTAAGGAAGATAGAAGGACCTGGGTTTTCTGCTTTTTTCCTTAACTCTTATTTTTAACCCTAATTTTTGTTTTCTCTCTGATTAGTCCCATCATCAAAAACATTTAACCGTGTAGAGTCTGTGGCATACCTAGCCATATTCAACATGGAAAAATACTCCTATTTAGGAAGTCTGCAGGACAGACTAATGATTTTATACACATTCAGTTCAAATCACATTATTACAATAATCTGTAACTAGCAAAGACTTCCCTGTCTTGGGCAGTTGCCTGCTGCTTCCATGTTGTAGTCAGCGTCCATGTGATTCCAGGCCACAGCGTATCTGGACATACCCTCGAGGTTCCTGGTTAACAAGATTTGACACGAGCTTTTAAAGGGCATGTAATTCTGAAGACTCTTCTAGTGAGCAGCAGTTCTCCAGGGTGCTTGTCTCAGCACATTTCACCTGACTCCCCCAAACAACACAAAGCCCAGAAAACGCCAGGGTCCCTATTGTTGGGAAGATGACGTACACAGACATCCTGACTTCTCCTTGGTTCCTTCTGGCTTCTGTTGGTTTAAATGTACAGAGAAGCCTGGCTTCTGACTGTCAGAAGTAAGACATAATTATATGGGTAGGGATTTTAAAAGAGGGAGGAGAGCCTTGAAGAGAGGTTTTCCCCTTTTTTAGTTCCTGGGAAAATTATTCTCAGCAGGTTTATTCAATAAAAGTATTCTCGCCACATACTTTGCACTGTAATGACTTACAAATTGCATGCTAATTTTTCCACAGTTAAATCATTCCAGGCTTTATCTTGGAAAAAGAAAGATGGACTCCTTGTAACGAAACAGTATCCACAGGACTTGCTATCTGAAACAGAGTATTTCCCTGACATTTGAAACTCATTTAAAGATTTGTACAAAGGGAGGTAAAGCGCAGGAATGAACCTGTGGGGTACTTGATCCTAAAACACGGGGTAAGCACGTAGACAGTGGAAGTGCGAGATTGCCATTGATTCTTCTGCTAACTGTGCTGGAAGCTTCTGGGGCAAGCTTATAAAGAGAGACTCCTGCTGAGAATTCCTCTCAGCTATTCTTTAAACCAGCGGTTCCCAAACTTAGCCCATGAATTTGCCAGAACACAGCTTACAGCCAGCAGAAACCAGAGATGGTGACGGAGGGGGTGTCATGGTGTGTTTTGCTCTCCCCTGCTTCGCTCTGTCTTAGACACCCACAGATTCTGCCATACGCCCATTTACCCGCTCTCTCTCTCTCTCTGCCTCCCTGCCCGCCCCGTCCCCTTCCCAGTCATCCTTTCTGCTGTTGGAGAAGTTGGAGGACCTGGGCTCAAGTCCCATGCCTCTGCCACTAACTTGCAGTGTGGTCCTGAGCACCGTGTTTTGCTTTACTTGTCCTCTCCGTCCTCTTTGAGTGGGGTTTATAGGCTCTCCCCTACTGACTCATGGAAGCCCTGGTTTTTTCAAGGCTGGCTTACATGTTGTCAAAATTCAAATGAGATGTCTGAGTGGGATTTTGTTGGTTGGTTGGTTGGTTTGGTAGTAACTTTAGAAATTTAAGACACACCTGTGATGGAGGCATTATGGTAACATAGAAGGCACGTGAACCTTGAGGTTAAAGACAGCTCAAGGTTAAATCCCAGCTCTGCCACACACGAACCCTGTTCCTTAGGGAGATGCCGTGCCCTGTGTATGTGCTAGCTTTCATGGTAGCTTTATTAGACGGTCATTTTGAAGATTAATGAGATTGTTCGTAAAAACCTGGTACATGCTCGTTTGTTAAGGCCGACCTGACACACCGTCAGTTTCTCCTTTGTGGGCAGAGCTCTGGCCTGAGATCCTTGGATTCATATCAGACCTATCAGTTAGCTGTGCATTCTTGGGGGGAAAAAAAAAATCCCTTTAACTATTTCTCCAGCCTTAGTTTCCCCCGCTAAAATGACTGCAGTTTTTAGGATCCTTCTCCAACAGTCTGATCTGTTTTATAGGCTCTGAGGGGAAAATTTCGTTTTGCTGATGTTTGTGTCTCCCTTATTTCTACTTACCTGTCTCTTCCTTCCATGGTTTAAATTTTCCCCTGGCTTTAGAAGAAAACAGAAATCGACCTTTTCTTAATGATTGAGCAGTTCCCACCCTTGACCACAGACAGTAACTGTGACCCCTGTTGGGGCTCTGAGTCCTGTCCCCTCTTATTAAAGTGAGAGGGATTCCTATTGGTTTCATAGCAGCTTCTTTTATGACTGTCTCCTTCCATCAGCGAGGGGCAGCTCGCTGCCTGTCAGGTACAGATTAGAAATGGCATCCACATGCTCATTTGGAGGCCTGCTGAGAGAGATAGAGGCACAGGGAAAGGTGTTGATTCCGTAGTGTTCTCGAAGACAGATTAACATTTAAAGTGAGGATGTGGCTGGGGGAGGGGAAGAGGCACACACGACCCTGCAGAAATGGCACCTTGACGCCAAACGGACCACCTCCTTGTGTATCTTTGGAGGTGAATCTGTTTATTTTAGCAGCCCCCAAACAGGCTTGTGCTACTGTGAATTGCAATCTGTTCTACTTAATGTGCCATTCACTGAATTACTATATCTAAGTTTTTATTCTAGTCCTCTCTCATGGAATGAACAAAACAAAACCTTTCAGGGTGTCTTTTTTTTTTTTTTTTTTAACTCTTTCAAATTGCATTTGGAATTCACTGGACTAGCTAGAGTGTTCCCCACACCCTTTATTTTAATGTTTCTTCAATTTATAAGGAAAAGACATGCCAGAAAGCTAGATGACCTTATATTTAGTGCTGCTCATTTGCAGTATTCCCAAATATGGCATTAAAAAAAAAAATCCCATCTATTTGCTCATAAGGTAATGCCAGAGAAGGTCTATAACCAAAGACTTTTTCCTTCTTCGAACTGTGGAAGGGATCACAGGCTTCGAGCCAAACTTGCATGGGTTTTGATCCTTTCTCCAACATGTACTCAGCCATGATCTTTGTGAGATTTCACTTCTTTAATAAAGCCTCAGTTTTCCATTTGAAAAGTGGAAATAGAAATAGTTCTTACCCCTTGGGATTTAAGGAAAAATGAGAGATCCGCAAAAGTGCTTAGCGTAGAGCCTGGCACACAGCAAGGACTCGGAATTTTGCTATTGTTATTTCATTTATGCCGCCTATCTCTTGCCAGAGTGAAAGGCCTAGAAATCGTGTTCCACTGAAGTCTCTAACAGAAACCCAGTGACAGTCATTTGACGTCTGTCTCAATTTTTCCATCTGTGAAATCTGAAACTGATGTTTGCTGCACATACCCAACACAGGGCATATACAGCAAGTGAGGTTAATGCAGATGCTCTGCTTTGAGAAGTAAAAAGTGTCGTATGCAGATGTTGAATTGTCATTGCTTCACCAAAACAGTCACCTTCACTGTTCTCAAAGGTGAGAGTTGAAAGATTTGTAGACTTCCTTTAAATCTGAACTCTCCTGTCTTATTTCAAATACAATTCAACGTACACATAGATTTTCACTCTGAAATTTTGTAAAGTAAGGTATGTTTGCATATCTTACTTAAGGAGCTTACTGGGTTTTTGCAATTTCTCTTTAACCTTTATTAGTCATATTCCCATTTTAAGAGCATCCGATTTACATGCCCAGATTGTGTTACAATAGCCCGTCTGGTATAACAGCAGTTCCAGGAATTGGCTCTTTCTTACAGGGAAGTTTAATTTATTGATGAAAAGATGAACTAATTGTCAGTGCTGATCATCATGTCCTGTTGAGATGACAGTTCTTCTCTCCTACTTGAGGCGTTTCTCACAGTGGCACTCCTGCCTGTTAGTTAACAGCGTCAGTCTGTCCGTATACCTGTGTACAGGCAGAAACCTGTTACATCTAGTTATGAAGGTGCATCAGTCCTAGATTTGCAAATTATCAAAGCTAAAAGGAACTTTCGAGAACACCAGATCAGGAAAGACAAAGGTAAAAGCCCACTACCACTCCCCATCCTACAATCAGTGCCCACATTGCTGATTTCAGTGTTCTTCCCCGCCAACTTCTAACTTGTCTTCGGACCCCTTTTCTAATATAGTACTTTATAGCTAGCTATTCCAGTGGATTAGAGTCGACCTTCAGAACAAACCCTCTTAACCTTCCCTGGTTCACTTCAAACTTCTTATTTCCAAGCAGTGAAGCTAAAGCCAAAAAAAGTTAAATAACTTGCCTGAGGGCACTAGGAAGTTAGTATTAGAGCTGGGATCTGATCCCATGATTGGTATACCCTGTCCTACCTTGGCAGAGGAACTTGTTTGTAGAATTTATAAATCATGGTTCAGAAAAGTCCCAGTATCTGACTTAAATGCTTCTTATACTACTATCACAGGGTCTCTTTAGTGGGCAAGGGAGGTTGGGTACCTTCTTTAGAATGGGATATTTGTTGCCTATTAGTTCAGTACCCCTGTACTGAGGAGGTTGGGCTGCAGGTTTGGTCTTTGCATGGGCCAGATGGCTTCACTCTAAAAAAAAGTCACTTTCGAATTGTATCTCATTGGTCAAATGTCATGATTGAGTTCCTCTCTACCACTAGTGAAGCAAATCCACTCGTATATTACTAGTGCATAGTCATTAAGCGTATTCTAAATCAGACTCCTTCAGTTCTTTTGGAACCTTTTATAAGGGAAGTAATAGAGTGGAGAGAAGTTTGTGATGAATTATATTTTAATTCCTAAAAACTTATTGCTTTAATATTACTTCTCCAGAGACTGAATCCTAACTAGATTATCATGAGTTGAGCTGTACCAGCAGCCATTTTGGACTTTCAGATACCTTTAAAAGTTCCTTCAGGTGTCTAGTTCTACTTCCTCACACAGATATCCTAAGAACCGCGTCAGGTTCTTATCTCAAGATCTGCCACTCGCTTTTTGCTTTTATCTAGTATCTCAGAACCCCAGAAAAGGAGCCAAAAATCATTAATCCGTTTATAATAAGTTGGCCTTGTCCATGGAAGACGGGGGTGGATAATAAAGGCAGTATGCCATCCCACTTCTTTTTGAAACAGACTGAAACTTGAGAAGATGTTTCTAAAAAAAACTGAACCCAAACTTTCTTATTTTCCATCAGAATGATGCATTATCATCCTGCTTCTTTTATTCCCCTTCAAACACAGAGTGCACATTTGTGTTCAGCTTCCCTGAATGTACTCAACAGTAAATATTCCATGCCACAGAATGCTAACAGGCTAGATAAGGTGCTATCCTGACAGCAGTCACCTTCTCTGTCTGCTAGTTTCTGTGATGCTTCTAAAACTGTCAGGGCAGAAACTTCATCATGGAAACCAATCTGTTTCATCTTCGTGCGTGTTCAACGCAGTGAGGGTGATGCCTTTCTTGGAGATGAGCTATAGTCGTATCTCAGATCTGCATTTGAAAATTTCACTTTCAAATTATGTGACCGTGTGTCTAAAAGTAGAATGTTGAATTGAACATTGTTAGAGTCTTGAAGTTCTGCAGAAAGAGGGAAAAATGGGGTTCGGCATTGCTCTCTTGGGTCCATCCTTTAGAGACAACAGTATATAGAGAAACTGGAAGATACAGTATGTACCTTCCCGGTTCAACGAAGATGAGATTGTGGGGAAGGGTGTGAAAGAGGAAAACTCGCCAGAGGCATTTCTGACCTAATTGGAGAAACTTAATTTCACTGAGCTCCATTCTTAAGCCTTTCTGCACTCCTATGTAGCATCTTCCTTTATTCTCTAGACGGCTCTGAAATCTGTACCTACACAAACATGGTAGTACGAAAAGAGCGGACTTGGGTTTGAATCCCAGGTCTGCCGCCCACTAGCCTGAGTCAGTTTCCTCGTCTAAAATGGCGGTGATAATCCCTACCTCCCAATATTTGTGAGGAATAAAGGAGTCAATATACATAAAGCACTTAGTGCTAAGCCTGACACAGAATAAGCCCTCAGTAAACACTATCTGCTCCTTCTAGGTGGATAGATGGTAGTAGCAATGGTTATTATTCAGACTGCCTCACACGATGCCTGGTGTGTAGTGATCAATCAAAAATAATATGATCTGCTGATAGCTAGGATCTAATAAGCAAAAATATATATACTTCATTCTGTTCTTTCTCTCTTTTAGGGATAGTGATATCCCACTATTGTGCTCTCCCACCGAAGCCAAGTTGACTTTTCTATGCTTTTATCCATATCATTAATCCCTTAGCCTGGAATGTTCTTTCCGGCTTTCGAACACCTTTAGAATCCAGCTCAAATGTTACATTTCTCTTGAACTCTCCTGACTTCCCCAGACAGACTTAGTCTGTCATTCTTGTGGGTTCCCATGGCGCACAGAACGGTCTGAGAAGTCCTTTATAATAGCCATTGCTACACTTAAAAAACAAACAAACAAACAATTTGTTCATATTTGTTAACCTCATTAGACTGTAATCTCCTTGATTATGTGAACTGTTTTATTTATCTTTGCTGCCCCCAGCACGCCGCATACTAGCTGGCCCATAGTTAGATATTCAGGAAATCTTCATCAGGTAGATGAATGAATGTATTTACCATTCCGAGTTCTCGTGTTTCCAAACTTCTGAGGGTTTTGTCTCATCTCTCTCCTCTCCTCTCTTCTCCTTTGCTCTCTTCTCTTGTCTTCTGATCTGATCCGATCTGCTTCTGATATACTTTCCCATCTGATCTACTTCTCACGTAGACGGATTCTGTGGCCTCCCAGCTGTGCGTTCTGCCCGACTCTCAGAGCTTTAACGCAGTGTGTCCATCATACCGGTGTTTGTTGTTCTTGTTCATGACGTTTTCCTGCACAGTGTAGTCTGGAGCTCATCACATCTCACATCCCGGCCAGCATTCAAGCCCCCGCTCCCCACCAGCGAGCCCTCCAAGACACTGTCCTCACCATTTCCTGATGCTTCCCCCTTCTACCCCATCCCCACGAGTCAGCACACACAGCTCATTAAATAGTACTGAACTTCAGCCTGCGTTTTTTAAATCCTGTTTGATAAATGCTTTTCAAGAGCCTACTATGTAAAAAAAGACCAGAGAAGGTGCTTTCTAGGGTACAGAGATGAGTAAAACACAACTCTTGTTTTCAAGGAACCAACACGGGAACGAGGCACACATCTGAATAACTGTTAGAAGACAGGCCCTGGGAGGTGCCGTAAAAGACATACGAATCCCAGGCTTCGGAGTTTTAAGGGCTGAAAAATCACATTTAGTTGGAAAAGTTTTCCAGTTGGAAAGTTTTGAGAAGTTTTCAAAGATCTCAGGAAAAGTTCTATAAGTAATCACATTTTAGCCTTTATAGTATGATAGAGATTGGGGTGAGTGGGGAGAGTACCAACATTACACGCAAAGACGAGGAAGCCAGAAAAGGGGGGACAGCGCTGTTTGCACTGTGTGTGTGGGTGGCGGACCAGTGAGCAGGAATTATGAGCACTGTGGGGCGTTTCACACCAGGCCTCAGACCACCGGAAGGCCTTCATTCTTAAGGCGTTCGTTCTGCTGCGTCTGCCCATCAGGAGCCTGGAAATCTTACTCAGAAGTCACTTCTCTCCACATACCCTAACATCTTAGCCAACCCTGATCAGCACCCACCTGTTATAATTATTTTTAACTTGCGAGTGTACTGTACCCCTTTACTTTTTGGGCATCGCTTGTGTCCTTTTGCCCTCCCCAGACATTCAGCTCCTTGGTGACTGAGACCAGGGCATCCCCGATCTTCATTTTCATTCTTTTTCTGCCTTGACTCAGTGCTCAGAATGACGTCCTTGCCACGAGGCGCTAAGCAGGGCCTAAGCAGGGCCGGGATTGAACACTCTGCGTCATGTTATTCATTTCCATCTCAGAGCTGAATCAGACAGGATTCCTGTCCCCAGGGAGTCCGTACTCTGGCATCCGGTAATTATGTAATTACCAGATTATGTACTTGCTTAACCTCTGGGTGCTTTAGATTCTAATTTCTACAATGGGATTAATAATCCCTTCCCTGCTCACTCTCAATTCGGTAGGAAGGCCCATATATGTAATAACACTTTAAACTCTCCAGCATTTCAGAACTGTAAAGTATTAGCAGCAAACGCTTTTTGCATGAGTGGAAGTCGGGAGTCATTTTCTTTCCTGTGCCCCCAGCTGCTAAACTAGGAGTCCTGGAGCAGGAAGTTAACGCCTGTGAGTAAATGAGACACCAAGGAGGCTCTTCTGTTTTTAAACTCCTTGAACATCAGTCCAGTGCTACCTCGTGAGCGTCAGTCCTGACTACCTCGTGAACATTAACACTGTTACCAGATTACCAAGGAATTTTCTACTAAACGAAGCTCGGAATTAGTGGTGGTGATTTGCCAGGCAGTACAGGGACTGGCGAGTCTGGCAGCCGTCTTTTCCTCATAGACAGGCCTTGAGGAGCACGATGAAAAGTAGCCTTGTGTTGCTACAGGCTGGCCCCCTGGGCAAATAAGAAAGTGCATTATCTGCGTCTAAATAGTCTCTGAAGGATTCTTGTTGGAGATTGATGACCATAGTGGTAAGTCCTTCGAGTTTGGAAGAATGGAAAGCAGGGTCCCAAGGGCTTCTCTCAGTGACAGGAGCCTGAGTCGTCAGAGGGAACTATGGTCATAAAACTGCTGACAGAATTAAGAAATGGATTGTTGTCATCAGAAGCATGTATTAAACACCTGTCTTCTTCGGGCAGTCTGCGAGTCATGCAGAACGAGCCCCTCACCCAGTTCCTGCTCCTGAGAGCTGACAGCCCAAAACAGAGATGTCTTCTTCCCTTCATTCACTGCATGGATGTTTACTGAGCTGGGGATATGAAGACAAAATTCAGTCCCTGCTTTCACAGAGCTCGCTGTCTACCCTTATGAAATAGAGGGAGTTCTAGAAACGGGGAATCGATGATGAAAATCGCTGTGACTATGATGTGTGAGAAGAGGTCGTGTCATGAGGTGGCTTGTTGAGGGTGCTCTCAGGAATTTTGGAAAGAAGGAGTCATTAGCCTTAAATAATCAGGAAAGGCTTGGTGGTAGAGGTAGCTTAAAAATAGCGTTGGCTTGACAGGTACCCCAGAATCCCTAGGAAGGAAAAGTGTAAAGGCCTGAGATGAAGAGAAGAGCTCTCTTTTACATTAAATCGTACACTTTAAATGTGTGAATTTATGGTATGTGACTTGTATCTCAAAGCTGTTTTTTTGTTTTGTTTTGTTTTGTTTTGTTTTGTTTTGTTTTGTTTTAAAGAATCTATTAAAGAGGAATAGATATAGAGACAGTAAATCTGATAGGTTTGAGATTACAGAGGTTTAAGACTTTAATCATTTCTCCCTGGGCCTCTAGTCCATGAACAATGAGACTATAAGGAAGATATTAGAATAATGGGAGACATAGGAGACAGACCCAGGCGGAGTGCTTGTCTCCTGTTGTTGGAGTTGCCATTTTTTCGTGTATTATGGGCAGACTAGAAGCCTAGTTCTTCCTCCTCCGCTCACTGTCCAGCTTTTATTCCCAAACGTTTGTTCGTTTCTAGGACATGGTCCGGCGTGGAGAAATCATAGACAACGACATTGAGGATGAATTCTACCTCCGACGCCTGGACGCAGGGCTTTTTGTCCTCCAGCACATCTGCTACATCATGGCGGAGATCTGCAATGCCAGTGTCCCGCAGGTAGGGGGGCGATGCCCCTAAACGGACCTGTCCATCCCTGCCTCCTTCCTTGCCACCTGCTTAAGTAGAGAGACTCAAAGAAAGAGTGGGTCACACTCTCCGTGAATTCCTTCACTCTATGTGGGCCCTCTTTCTCAGGGATGGGAGTGAGGCAGATACTTCCAATACAGTGTATTCTGGTGTCTGCCAGGACAAACGATGCTTTTTCTTTATCTCCCCACTCTTCCCCTTCTTTACTAGATCCGCCAGAGGGTTCACCAGATCCTAAACATGCGAGGAAGCTCCATCAAAATCGTCAGGCACATCATCAAGGGTGAGTTGGGTGTCAGTCGTGTCTGGGGCTCCAAGGAGTTAGGTGATGCTTTCTCTCTGAGTCTCTGTCAGTCTCCCTGGGATCTGGTGCACAGAATTCTCTGCCCTGTAAGCTTAAGTGCGTTGTCCAGTTCATTGCATGTCCGGGTCATCTTTGTCAGAATACCATAGACTAACCTGGTTCCTCTCTGCCTCTGACCCTTCAGTTCCAGAATTTAAGAAACACATACCAAAGAAGGAGCAATAGAGCTTGGAAATGTTTGCTTAAAAAATTTTTTTTAAACACAAAACAAGAAAGAACCAAAAGATTTAATTCCAAACTGCATGTGTGGAAGGAAACTGCTTTTCTAGGGGGGGAAAAAAAACAGGGAAATAACAAGAAATAATTGAAATTATGCAAGACGGAAGTGCATTTGAAGCAGTGTGGTGTCATAGCAAGGGCATGCCTGCCTTCCAGTCCTAGCTCTGTCTTCTTCAGCTGTGTGAGCTTGATCTAGAAGAAAATTTGCAGAGGTTCATGAGATAATGCATGATAGCATCCAGTGTAGTGCCTGGCACACAGAAAGGGTTCAGTCAGGTGAGTTTCTCTCCTTCCCCCACCTACCCCAGGGAGTCTCTCAAACACTGTTGCATCTTTGGCTGGACCTGACTCAGCTGGAGTGGCTCCTGAGAGGCCTGCAGTCAGTGAGCAAGCTCTTGGTCACAAGGCAGGGTGCCTGCACTGAGCCCCACCCTCAAGCCACTTGGCATAGACTAGCACACATGGTGGGGAGAGGCCCGTACTGGACTCTACAGTACTGAACACCAGAGTTCAGAAAGTCCGGATGGACTGGGTAACTGCAGGCAAATCATTTTCTCTCTCTCTGGCCCTTATTCTGCCCTTTTCTGGGATGAGAGATTAGGCTAGAGGTACTCAACGGGTTTGCCTGTAAGTGGCCTATAACTTGCATTACAGGTGGGAGATGAAATGTGAAGGTAAATGATACATGTAGTAAAGTGAAGAGAAGTTAAGAGCCTTGAGCTCTGGAATCCGGCTTCTGGAACTGAATCTTGGCTCTGCTTTTTACTGTGGCACCTCAAGCAAGACACCCCGTTGCTCTCTGATCTCATAAAACGGGCGAGAGGATTAAATGAGATAATATGTGGAAAATGTCTGACCCTTAATAAGTTCTCAGTAAATGTTAGCTCTAATGAGTAGTATGAAATATTACGGTGATGATGATGATGATCATCATCATTATAGGTGAGGTATGGCTAACCTCCCAGGGAAAGCCTGGTGAGAGCAGTAGCATTGAGCCGGGTCTTCGAGGCTGGGACAGCGACATTCCAAAATGAAGGAACAGTGTGAGTGGAGGCATAGGGACTGGAGAGCACATGCTCAGTGTAGCCCTCCCAGGCAGGTAGAAATGGTGAACCCACTGTGCCCACTTCGCAGGCGGAGCATGTGAGCCATTTTGCAAATGGAGCACGTGGGTCCATTGTCTTCTCCCTCAGAGAAAGAGGAATGAGGGAGCCTGTTCATGAACCTAGCCCAGCACCTTGCCTTCCACAGTGGCGTCCCGGGCGCTCCCTTCTTATTCGCAGTGTCGCGTGCGCATGAATTACTGCTCAGGGTGTCATGCCGCCTCCTCCCTAAGGTGTAGCTGTAGTGATTTGCAACTCCAGCCTTGAAATGCCATTTACTTTTTACACCCACTTGTTCAATTAGAACTTTTTATTACTCTCAGCTCTACTGTCGCATTTAGGCTTCTCCCCGCACGTCCATCTCTATCATCAAAACAGCGGTCTTCTGAGAAAGAAAAGATGTTTTTAGTGGATGCTGACTCTAGTAGGTGGAATCCTAACACATATACCTTAGGTTATTCAGAATTTTCAGTTGTTGTAAGCCAGCCTCTGTCTCCTTTGGATCATGGTTTATTCCTTTAATGCCTATTAAAGTGACGGGCACGTACTAGATGCTGAAGATATTTGTCGGCTAAGTGCCTGGGCAAACGAGCACGTGAGCGAGTGGGTGAGCGGCCTGCACAGATGCTGCGTTCGTTGCCGCCACTCTCATTCCTCCCCCTGTTGCTTTCTCTGCCTTCCTCCGGCCAGACCCTCAGACCCATCCCTGCAGAGCGGGGTCCAGCCCTTCGGCAGTCTCTCCATCACCCTTCACAGCCAATCCATTAGGAAACCTGCCAGTTCTGCCTCCAAACTCAATCTTGAATCCATTCACTTCTCTCCATCTGTTATTTCCCATCATTGTGCCCAGTTTATTTCCTTTCAAGCCCTTATCACAATTTGTAATTGTTTTTATTTATATCTTTGTTTACGCGTTTTTCGTGTCTCATACGTTAAAATATAAGCTCCACGACGTGGGGACGTAGTGTGACTTGCTCACCATGTCTCCTCAGTACCTAGAGCAATGCCAGGCACACAGTGAGAACCCAGTGAGTTTTAAACGTTGTTGAATTAAACCCTACCCTCGTGTCAATTTAAATTGGCAAATGTTTATGGAGACTCTCCTTAGGGCTAGCAGTGCTATACACTGTGCTACTAAGGTGTCACCAACACCTGCCCTCATGGTGTTTATAGTCTTCTTGGGGTCATAGATGTATAAATGATCAACCATAACTCAAGCTAAATGAAATACACGCTCCCACAACCACTCAGCTGGCACTGCTGGGCACCAGGCTATATCCTCGGTACTAGAGATACAAAGAAGAATAAGCAAGCACCCTGTCGCCGAGGCATTCACAGTCTGGTGGGGAAAGATACTCTAAGCTAATTACAATGTGATAAGTGCTGTGCTGAAGTTGTGAACAGCGTGCCCAGGGAGTGGTAGGGACACAGGAATGGAGGCGCAGGCCATAGCATGGAATCCCAGAGGCAGAGGCTCCTTCCTCAGACTGGGAATGGCCTTCGCAAGGACTCTGGCCACATCGGCAGAGGCCAGGCAAGGATGTGGAAGCTGGAGCATTCGGTGGGGTTGGGAGTGTCTCTGGGCAAAGCTCCTGAGTTCCGTTGGGCACACGGTGAGTTCGGAGGTACAGGTCGTGGCTGCAGCAGACAATAGACATTCTCATTAGGGCTCAAGAGAGATGCTAGTTTGGACAATTTAAAGTCATTAGTGTGGTGGTGATATTTTAAAGCCAAGGAATTGATGCTATTGCCCAGGTCAAAGAGGCCCTCATTGGACACTGACCACTGGACGAAAAAAAAAAGTGCTCTCCGGATGGAAAGTTAAGGTTATAATAAAAGGTTCTCGACCTCCCTTCACTGGCGTGCCCCTCACCCTGGCTCACACCCACCTTGGGGAAGCCCATGCGCCTACACTGCTGTGTAGAGGGTCTGTGCTGTGGGGCCTGCCTCTCAGCAGCCCCTGGACATGGTGCAGCGAGCGCCCTCAGGACAGTGAGCAGGTTGTAAGAGGGGTGAGGGTGCCTTCGGGCTGGCTGCTGGGCTGTGCTCAGGCCCATCTCTTAAAAGCCTTCACTCCCCTCCCCCGCCCCCACTTCCTCCACCCTCATTCCATCAAAAAGCACAAAAAAACAAAGCCTCATAAAGAAAACCAGCTCATCAGTCTGTCCTCTTTGATTTTAATTTTGTTTTTCAGTTTGAGTTGCTCCCCCCACCCCTTTTTTTAACATACTAATTAGATGCAAGCTTTTTTCTTTGATTTTATGGCCTACATATTTCCTAAGTTTTGCTGGCAGGATGACAGCTGATGTATCCCTTGAGGTCTCAGGAAAACGCTGATGAGGCAAGCCCAGCAGGGGCCTTTTCCCGGTATATTTCGGTCCCCTTTGTCACGATTATCCTCCCTCCTTTTCTTTTGGGGGTGCCAGGAGAACTGGGAATAATTGATGGCTCATTAAAGTCCCTCTTTATGCAGACTGTTTACTCGGTGCTCCCAAAGTATAGCCTTTTGTGGAACTGGCAGCAACTCTGGGCTTGAGGACTGGTGCCCACGTAGGGGACGATGGTCTCTGCTAGAGGACAGATCAGACCGTGTGCTCCACAAGGGCAGTAACAGTCTTCCTGCCTTTTGTCTTCTGGTGCCTGACCCATGACTGGCACAGAGGAGGGACTCCGTTAATGCTTATTGGGGCGCCTGCTACAGTGCTGCTTCAGGCTTCTTTGTGTTGTTCTAGAAATCCGGACCACAGTGGGTAAGAGTGGCCGCTCCCGAGCACATCCTCTGTGCCAGACTTTTAATGTATATTATGTGGTTCTCACAACAGCCCGAGAAAGCAGGATTACAGTCTCCACTTTGCAGATAAGGAAACCAGTGCTCACAGAAGCTAAGGGACAATACCCAAGTCACTCTTAATGTTGGAAACTGGATCCAAACTCAGAACTATGCACCGTCTTCCATCTGGCAGAAAGGAAAGCTCTAACTATATCGATTGGCTGATAACACTCCTATAGCCTTTTAAGAAAGAAAATTCAGGGTATTAGCCTTGACAGAGAACCCACTTGGCATCACAGGGTGGTAGGTGGGCACCTAAGACAAATGAGACACTTAGGAGGCCCTGTCCCCAGGGGTACACAATCCAATCACAGGTGAAATAACAAACCACAACACAAAGCAGAATGAAGTCAGTGCTAACATATGGAGAGGATCAAGAAGGCACAGTTCATTCTGCTGAGGAGTAAAAGGAGCTTGAAGATCCAGGGAAGCCACCCAGAGAAGGTGCTTCCTTTTTCTTTTTTTTAATTGTAGTAAAATATATATGAGAGTTATCATTTTAACCATTGCAGCCATCACCATCACCCATCCACTGAACTCATTTTCATCTTGCAGAACTAAAACTCTGTGCCCTTTGAACCCTCAGGTCCTATTCCCTCCTTCCCCAGCCCCTCACAACCAGCCCTTTTGCATTCTGTCTCTCTGAAGTTCATGACTAAGTGAGGAGGTGGCTTCTTGAAGCAGCTGAAGGATCCCCCATAGGCAGATGCAGAAATTGAGTGATCGTCTCCGTGGACATGGAGTAGGAGCTGTGACCTGGGAACACTTTTTAGTATAAATACTTGTGCCAAGAGTTACCATGGAAGTTGCTGCCGATTCTCTAAGCCTTTTAGACACTGGTGAAAGTGTGGGAAGATTATGTGGGTGCTGGGCTGGTTGGCAGAGGGAAGTTTAGAGGATTACTGCATCTATAAACTCTCTCCCTGGTGGTGAAAAGACTGAGCCAAAGACTTCACAATGCTTTCAAAAATTGGCTGCTGGCCCTTTGATTTGCTTGTGTTCTTTATGGCTTGAAATCTCTTAGAAGCTCAGAAACATGTATTTCCATATTGATTTGGGGCTCTCGGTGACCTGAGCTTTTGCTTCTGTGCTTTTAAAGCTGCAGAAGCTGATGGGATTGTATCTTTTGATCACATATGCTGGGTGTGTGTGTGTGTGTGTGTGTGTGTGTGTGTGTGTGTGTGTGTGTGTGTGTGAGTGACTTGCACCAGGTCATG
This sequence comes from Pteropus alecto, assembly GCF_000325575.1. Lineage (NCBI taxonomy): Eukaryota > Metazoa > Chordata > Mammalia > Chiroptera > Pteropodidae > Pteropus > Pteropus alecto. Next base: position 23,352,267 of record NW_006442491.1, read on the forward strand.
ACTAGTATGGCCGCTAGGGCATCTGGAGGTAGGAAAGGGTCCTGTCTGCACCACAGTGCCTTCATCTGTAAGATGGGGTTGCTTGCCTCAGAAGTTTCTGTGAGGATTAGACGAGGTACTGTGTGTAAAGTGCTCCCATGACGGCTGGCACGCAGCACATGCTTGATAACATTCGCTCCCTTGACCGTTGTGATTATCTGAGCTAACGCCGTGATAAGTAGAACTGAGATGCACAGACTGTCATGAATTCTGGCTCTCTGTAACCTTGAGTAAGTTCGTAAATACCATGTTTGAGCCTTGGTTTCCTCCTCTGTGAGAATCAGACTTAAAGTGGATACCGCCCCTCAGGAAGGCCGAGGCGGGTATGCAGTCGACGGCTTTGGACAGCGTATGTGCTCAGTGAGTGGAGGTCCCTTCTTTCCCCTCCTTGGCCTAATCCTTTCACCCGGAGCTGGCAGCAGCCTGGACTCAGGTGCAGGCAGGACCAGCACCCAGATCAGACTCCTTGGCACCTGGTTGCAGCGGTGGGGTGAGGTGTGGGGGCCGCTTCTCCAACCAGCAAAAACGGCCCAGTTAGCATGGTGAGCAAAAGGTAAGTTTCCTTCTCCTTGAAGAGGTTTTCATTTTAATGTCATCTCTGATGAACTTCTGTTCTTTAGCCCCAGCGAAATGTTTTCCTTGAGCGACGTGTAACAGTAGACCTTCCGTATTCATCCCTGTTGTTAAGGAGTCTCTGTTCGTCCTGAAGGATGGTCCTTTCCCGGTTTCTGTTTCGCGATTATTTCTGTCTTCAAGGGTCTTCAGTGTGAGAATACTGGCATTCCCCTTCTCCCGTTCCCTCTTCCTTCTGCAGTATTTAAAGGAGGGTGAGCATTTCGGTGTAAGGTCCCGGGATCTGAACCAGGCTTGTGAGCACTGGCCCAAGTGTCTGCCCTGGAAGGCAGGTCTTCCCCATCCTCCAGCCCCGGGCTCCCCTCCCTCTTCGCTTTTAACATAAACAGAACAGCTTGTATTCCATGTCTGAATAGTAAACCTGCTGTCTAAAGTTTGCTTTAATATTTATGTGTTCAGCGCTGCTGCCTGTCTTTGAGCTCCATCAAAGCCTTTGTTATTTGAAAATGCTGGGGAAGTAGAGAGGGGAGTCGGTATGGACACCATCTTTCTCACTTCACCCCGACTCATCCTCTTCCTCTCTCCCTGTTTCCCATCCCCCTTTCACTCTCCCCCAACCCTGTAGTTCCCCCTCCTAGCATCTCTTTTCTTCTGCATTCTCTCTTCCTCTCTTACACGCACACTGAGAGAGAGGCGGGAGTGGGGAGGGGGTGACAGAAAGAGAAAGAGCGAGCGCAAAGAGAACTCTTTTCTAAGACCTCTGGGAGAAATCTGTTCAATATTTATAAACCGCTGTAGCAGCTGTAATAACCAGAGGTAGCTGGTACCACCAAGATCTGCTCCAAATAGGATTCTGCTCTGGAAAGAAAGACTGAGTAGGGGCAAGGGGTGGAGGGTGAGGGGCGAGGTGCACGCTTGGTTCCAGCCGCCTGGGGCAGTGGAGGAGCAGTGGGGGCTCATCACACCCGGTTCTGGGCCTGGCTCCATGGCTGGCTCGCGGGGGGACCCCGGCCAGTCACCTGCCCTTCAGGGTTGCCATAGTACATTTCTGAGAGCCCTCCCAGTGGCCTGGCATGAGAGTGTGTGGCCCCAGGGACCCGCTCCACATCTGTGGCCACCGAGGACGGTTGCCACAGGACGGTTCCTCTAGCGGCTTACCGTTTATGAGGACCTGACAGCCAGATGCTCTGCTGGGGCTGAGATGCTTTGGAGTGCTCACAGAGCTGGAGTTTTCCCCGCAAAGGATGGGAAACAGGCAGGGTAGGACATGGCTTAGGTAAGAGGATGCCACTTTGGGGACCGGCTCCACCCTGATGGCTTTTCAGTGCCTTTTCACTACTCTCACGTGTCCTGGGGTTTGAGTTTCAGCTCCTCTACCGTTCTAGACTTGGGCGAGTCGCTTCTGCTCTCTCGTAAGTCTCAGTTTCCTCATCTGTAAACAGAGGTGGCGGGCTTTGCTTTGCAGAATAGCTGCAAAGGTTAAATGAGACAACGTGAACATGTATAAACGTCTGGCACATAATCAGTGTTCGCTACACTTTAGTTTCCATTCCACTGCCTACAAGACAGCCCCTCTTCCAGACTGCACTAACTCCATTCACAGCCCATTTCCAGAGAGCAGGTAACCTGAGTTTATTTCCTTCTTCCCCACAGGCAGAGTGACAGGGGACACTTGCCCACGGGATAGGTGCTCTGAACCAGAGTGGCATGTGTTTTTTCTAAGGCCTTGGCGGAGGCGATTCAGTAAGGGAGTTGATGCAGACTTCGGCTTCCTCTACTGTGTGCATCCCTAGAAAGAGATTAGGTCCCTCCAGGGAGGCTGACATTACTTCGAAAATCACTGCCCCAAAGGATCAGAGTATTTCTCCACTTCCCTCCCTCCGGGGTCTGCTAGTACATTAGGAGAGCAAAGTGTTAGTTCAATCCATTAAGCCTCTTGCTTCCAGATCATGCCTCTGGGGGTATTAAATGATATAATGGTCATTTCTCTTTCTCCTGGGGCAGCAGCTAGATCATTCACATGTGAGCAGGAGATGCCACTCACATACAGCCCCACAGCCTTCCCCCGCGGCCCAGCTCCTGCTCTCCCATCGCCCAGCCCTCCCCTTAAGGGGCCTTAATGGAAGGCATCACAACCATTTGCTGTTGGAGGTGATGGATGAGCCTTACAGAAGAGGCTGATTTCCGGGGGGAGACACGCAGCTGGCACATGTCTGAATCCCAAACCCCGTTTTCCAGCACGTGTCCAAAGTAATAAAGAGGAGGGAGGAAAAATGAAGAAATGGCAGGAGCAAGATTATGTCCCCAGCTTGGTGGGGGCGTGGGTGAGGTAGGAGGGAGGGGTGGCACACTTTCCTCCCTCTCCCCAGTCTTGTCGATTGGGATCTGCAGCTGTTTTATTATGCAAAAGCCTCTTACCAGAGAGTTCTCTATTGTTCTCTCTTAGGCTGCCCTGGTCAGGGAGCCGGGGGCAGATGTGCAGCAGTCATCCTAATCAGCTACTCTGTTTATTCACGCGCCAGACTGATAGTTGGCTCTCGGCCAGGCTCTGCTGGGAATTTAGCTGAAAGTAAGGCCGGGCCCCTACCTTAGTGAAGCTCCCAGTCAGACGGCAGAGAGGACCAGTAGAGGATGATCTGGAGGTCAGGCCTGTGATGGCGAAGTCCTTACCGTGGCCCACGGTCCCCACACAGTCTGTGCTCTGCCCCCTACACTGGTTGTCCCTCTGCCACTCGCTCCCACATACTCCACACTCATTGCCTTCAGATCTTTAATCAAATCTGTCTGTCTGCGTGAGGCCTTCTGACAGCCACCCTATATATTTTATTTACTTTTGGTTTTGTTTCCCCCGCTAAAAAGTGGGTTCCACAAGAGCAGAGAGTTTCATGACCTTTGATCATGGACTTTATTCCCATTGCCTCAAATAGTGCTTCTCACACTTGAACATGCATCAGCATTATCTGGAGGCCTCGTTCTGACTGCCTGCTGGGCCCAGTGCTCAGGGCATCCTAGTCAGTAGGTTTGGGCAGACCCCAAAAACTGCGTTTCTAAGAAGTTCCTGCGTGATGCTGGTGCTGCTGCTGCTGCTGCTGCTGGTCTGGGCCCGGGCCCAGGCCCTGAGCACTGCTGGTCTGGAACAGTGCCCGCCCACAGCAGGCCCCCACTGCTTGTGTGTGAAGTGAATGAATGAGTGAATAAAGAGTGTGGCTGGGAGAGGAATGTGAGCTTGGGAAGGTGGGTTCGCCCTTTTCACTGAGGGCCTCAAATGCAAGGTATGAAGTGACCCAGCCACAAAGGGTCTCACGCCTCGGATTCACACCTAGCCCCGTTTTTGTCTCCCCAGAGTACGCAGAGAACATCGGGGACGGCCGGAGCCCAGAGTTCCGGGAGAGCGAGCAGAAGCGCATCCTGGGCTTGCTGGAGAACTTCTAGAGGCCCCCGCCCTGCGCAGCATGGACTCTCCTCTCTCTGGGGCCTCCCGCCCGCACACAGATTTTACACAGAGGAATGTGACTTTCGCACAAATTAAAGCTGATTTTTTTTTTTAATTCCCGGGCTGGCTTTCTTTGTAGCAAAGTAGTACCCTCTAGCCCTTACCCACACATTCATAGTCGCTGTCCTGGGACGCAACTGAGGAAGGTTGGTGGTTGGCCTCACTCTGCCAGTGACGAAACAGGCTCGGCGTGATAAAGCGAGCCACTGTGGCTCCGCTGGTGGTATTGTCTGTGGTGAGGCTGTAACTGGGAGAGGGGAAGGCATGGACTAGTGACCTCTCTGGGGTTTTTGGCCCTGACAGAGAGCCCAGATGTGTAACACGAGGCATGTGGGTCAAGCAGAAGCACCCCGAGGAGGCGCCCATGGCCCTGAGGCCGGCCACCGAGAGCGCAGCCCTCAGAGCAGCGTCCTGAACCCCGACTGCCCATCAGAACCACTCTGAGAGGGAAGGGGACTTAAAAATGCATCAGTGTTGGGCCCCACCCCAGGATGATGACATCGAGATCTCAGGGGCGGCCCAGGTGCTATTACTTTTTTAAGCTCCCAGGTGGGTCCCCTGTGTCAGGATGAGAGCCAGGCTATAGAGCAGACCGGCCGTGGGTCCAAATCCCAGCTGTGGCAGTGTGGAGAAGTGACTTCATCTTCCTGAAGCCCACTCCCTTCATCTGCCGAGTGGGGGACTAATACCCACTTGGCGCTCATGAGGCTGAGATCACTCGTTTCAGCGTGTGGCACAGCGAGGAGCACACAGTAGGTGCATTAGGAATGCTGATCTCTTTGTCCTTCCTTTACGTCTCTATGGCTTCAGAAGAATTGCAATTTCACCCATTTTACATAGGTCGTGAGGGAATTGGTCTCCTTGACACAAGTCCATGGTCCCTTGGTGTGTTTTTAATCTGTCACAAAGAACAGAGTCCTCATGAGTGAGGTGGCAGAAGAACAGCTGATTTAGAAACGCTGCCATTTCCTCAAAATGAAATGTTTAGCCCGGGGTCAGTGAATAGGCACAGACCCTTCGCTGTGCCCGTCGCTGACCCTGTCAGGCAGCAGCAGCTCTGGCTCTTCATTGAACCGCAGAGGTACAGGGCTTCACACAGCCACCTAGAGGACTCTGAATAAGATGGCAGGCTGGCGATAGAGCAGTGACTAAGACAGCCCCTGCCTTCCTGGTGTTTGGGTGCAGCTGGTGGGAAGACGGACAGTTACTCATCTTCACCGTGAGGTAAACGCTCCAGCAGAGGTGGCGGGAGTGTGTTACAGGGCCTATTACAGAATCAGGACTGCCGTGCAGTCACATTTTGGATATAGTTATTTTATTTCAGTTTTCTGTAACTAATAGCTACTGTGTATTGAATACCTGCTATGTGCTACTTGCTTTCCATCCACACTTTCTAACCTGTGTAACAGCCCTTCTGGCATCATTATCCCCAATTTACTGAAGCCGAGAACAGATCTCAAGAGGGTAAGGGACTTGTGTGAGGTCCTATGGCCAATAAGCAGCAGAATCTACATTCAAAGCAAGGTCTGGGTGACTTCACGGTCTGAGCTCTCTCTGCCGAGCTGCCTCTGTCTAAAAGGCAATCACGGATCACGGACTGACATTACGCTTCAATCTGTTCCACTGTGGAGATGTGGCTTAATGAATTCACAAAGAATAAAGCATGTCTACATATAACCTATAGAATCATAGACGTTTTGAACTCAGTTTGGTACTTTAGAGATCATTTGTCCCTCAGCTTTATTTTCTTATTAAATTTTATTTGTTTTTAACCAGATAATGCTTGCACTTGGTATAGAATTTAACAAAATGGTACACAGTCTTGCACCCCCAAGGCTTCCCAGTCCCTGGAGGCAGCCACTTTCACCTGACTATCCATCCAGAGTTCCGTCCAGCAGGCCTCCAGCTGTGTTCTATCGATGCTTCTGGCTTCCCCGAAGGGCATCAGAAGCCAACATGGAAGAGAAGGTGGATAAGGCACCAAGCACTTCAACTATAGTCACTCCATTTTGCCCTGCTTCATATATCCGGATGCCTCCTAAGATGTTTGTTTGTTTGTTTTGGCCCAAAAGTCCCTCTGCTAAAAGCAAGTTTGAACTCACATTGTTTGTTCGTTTGTTTGTTTTGGCCAAAAAGTCCCTCTGCTAAAAGCAAGTTTGAACTCACACCTTCACTTTACAAATGAAGTGGCCCCTTTTCTATCAGTTTTGTGACGGGAAGGTTTGGCGGGGATGTAAGGTATAATTCCTCAGGATTCAGAAGAGATTTTACAGTTCCAGAGGTTGGGAGACCAAGGAGATGGACTGAGGAGAAATCTTTAACCTCTGATTTCTAATTGTAACGACCCACCACATAAGGCTAGGAAAAGCTTTGAAGAACAAGGTAAAGATCTCATTAACCTGTGGGCTCCCAGGCTGTGGTCCCACCTCTTTCAGTCAGCTGACAGGCTCAGCCCCGCCTCTCACGGAGGATTTCTTGGGCTTCCAGTAAAGGCTGCGCTTGCCCTGTGGTTCTGAACTTGACTTCTGTGTCTGCCACTCTTGGAGTTCCCAAGCTCTCCTCTTCACCAAAAGCCCCTTCCTGTCCATCCTCATGTCCGTAGCTGAGTGGTACCCCGGGCATTGCATCCCAGCAGGGCAATATTCCTTTTCCTACCCAAACATAGCGATAAAATATCCTGTAAGCAATACTAGCCAGAATTCCTTCACGAAAGAAGTGAGGATTTCATTTTCCTCTTCCTTCGCAGCTTGCTGCTTCATGTGTGGTGGACAAGCCGCCTGAATTCAGCAGTGGCAAGATGGGCCTTGTCTAATTTAGAGAGATTTGCATGCAGGCAGCGTCCTTTATTTGGGGGGTGGGGGTGGGGAATGCATTGTCAGGAAAGCTCGAAGGCATCCTTCAGTCACCCCCACAGTAGCCCCAGTGCCCAGGTGGCATCTTCTGCCATTGCCAATTTAGTGTCAACAGGGAGACGAGACTTGCTTTCCTAAAGGCAAAAACTCCTTGATTAGATTTGCTTACCCAACAGTAGAGGTAAAAGCGGAGCCGCATTTTTCAATCTGTCTTGCTCCGTGGTACACATGGGAAGTGGTTGGGATCGCAGCAGTGGGCCTTCATTTTCTGAGCCGAGGAAATGGCGAGCTCTCCTCCACTCACCTCTCTCTTGATTAGGTAGCAATGCCCTTAGCATAAACCTCAGAAGGTACATAAGTGTGTACAGTGCATAAATCTCCCTGCCAGCCGCATCTCCTGGTCACCCAGCGAACTTCCCCAGAACCAACCTCTGCTAATTGGCTGGAATATCCTTTTAGAAATAGTCTTAGGTGTTTTCAAATGAGTAAAAATATATTTAACACAACTAGTGGTGTATCATGTTCTCTGTTCTGCACCTTGCTTTTCACTCCGCATCTACCGAACAGCCCCCACCCCACCCCTTTAATAGCTGGGCTCTGTTGCAGAGCTGTACCATAATTTAGTTAATCGCATTAATGGACATTTACGTTATCTCCAATCTTCGGCTATTACGGTGCTGCAGTGAACATCCTTGTATAGAACGTCATTTCACACATGTGTGAGTTTAAATTCCCAAGTAGAATTGCTAAGTCAGGAAGAATGTGCATATTTCATTGTGTATATACTGTCACATTGCCCTCCTTCCAGCGACGGTGTATGTGAATGCCACCCCACACCCTCCCCAGCACAGTGTTAGCCAACTTCCTCTCCGCCTCTGATCTGGGAGCTGTGTATCCTGTTTGTCGTCCTAGTTTGCGTTGCTCTTATGAGTGAAGTCATTTAGTGTTTTAGGAGAGTGAATTTATTGAGTGTGTGCCATATTAGCTAATACTCATTGAGCTCTTCCTATGAGCTAAGTACTTTACTCAAATTAGCTCATTTAACCTTCATTTCTGAGGTGTAGGTACTTTCATCATCGACCCCATTTCACAGATGAGAGGGTCAGTGGCTTACAAATGGACAGAGCTGGGAGTGGAACATAAGCAAATGGTTCCAGAGCCCCCACTCCTGACCTGAGTCACATCATCTCCCAACTGACTGGTAGAGAAGGAGCTCGCGTGAGGCTGGAGTGGGTAGTAGGGGTTGGGGATCCACCCTATCAGTATAGAACGTGCTGGAAGCAGAAGCTTTTGGCAGAGCTGTGCAGGAAGTTCCAGAGAAGCTGCCATTGGCCAGCCTCGTGACAGAAGCCCACACTGGCTCTGAGGGGCCCTTATTCCTTGCTCTCTGGGCAGTGGGCTCAATACCTGTGTGTGGGCCTTGGGGTTTCCTGGCTGGGGATGGGCTGTCACATGGCTGTGGCCCTGGCTGCTCTGCCACTCAAGCATGCTTGCCTACCTTACCCTGTCCACCCCATCTCTGCCGGTCCTCACCCATCACCTCCCCACTCTGTGCTCCTCACTCCATGCTATACGTCATTGCCTCCTTCCAGTCATCTCCCAGGAAATGCTGGCTGAGCACCTACTCTGTGCCAGGCCCCATGCAAGGCACTGAGGACATGCACCCCAGATTGAAATGAGGTTTGAACTTCCTGCAGTAGCCAGATGGAGTCACAGGAGAGCAATAATGGGTTTCAAGAGAGGTGAGCAAAGGCTGGGAGACAGGAGCCCCCTAACCTGCAGGAGGGGTTGGGAGAGAGAAGGCCCTGCATCCTAACTGTATCTTGAGTGACTTTCACAGGGGCCTTAGACTGGCCGTAAGTCTCAAAAAACAAGAGATGGAAAGTCATTCAAGGCAGAGGGAACTACACAGGCAGGAGGATGGGGACATGAGAAATCACAGAGCCTTTGAGGACCTGGGGATCTTATTTACCTCACTGGATGCCCCAACTACCCTGAGGTCAGCAAGGCAGGGGGCGAATGAACTCCTGGTTATGGCGGAAACTGACGGAATGGTATGCATGTTGATTTCCTGTGCTTTATGGGAGCCACGTTTGTCCAGAATCGCAGAGCTCGTTCTAGGACAAGTTTTCTCTGTTTCGCCCAGGCTCTTTCAACCTCCAAATGATGAGGAAAGAGGTTCCACTGGAGAAACATGAGGATGCAATTCTGACCCCTAAATCAAGATCTGGCCTCGCAGCGTCGTCCAGGACGTGCCCAGGCCCAGAGAGACTGAAAATAGCTAAGCGAGGAGCAAGGCCACCACCTCTAAGGCAGCAGGAGGGTTGGTGGGAGGGCTCTGGCCACAGCCGAGGAAGGCTCCAGCCTGGCTCCAGCTCCTGGGCCTCAGCAAGCCAGCCCACCCCAGGACATACCCAGGAGCAGACAGCAATAGGAAACCAGAGCCGCCAGCACAGCCTCTGTGAGATGTGACATGCCCCTCACCCTCTCAAAATCCCTGCTCTTCTTCAATCAAGAACTGAATGAGAGGGTCTTTGGGGAGCCAGCCTGCGGAATCTCACACAGACCGGTACCTGTGACCAGTTCATGGTACCCAGCTAATCATTCGCTTCCACTCCTATCACTTATTGAACACCCATCATAGGCTGTGTGGGGAACAAAATAGACATCGTTCCTGCCCTCAAAGAGCTCACATCCTCGTGGAACCGACTGAAAGACAAAAAATACATAGAATGATTATCAAATATTGTAAAGGAGCAAACAACGTGCAGAGTGATGGAGACGAGGTCACAGGGGAACAAGCTGAGGATAGGCGGTCTGGGAAGTCCTCTGTGATGAGGTACCTTTGAGCTAAGAAAGCTCTGGATGATGTCAAGGAGCAGGGAAGCCCAAAGAGCTGGGGGCTTCTAAGCAGAGGCACAGGTGCACAGATCCTGAGGCAGAGAGAGAGCACCATCATTCCCCAGCAAAAAGCCAAAAACATAGCCACCGTGGCTGGGCCCAAGAGTGAGACGGGGATCGGTGAGGGACAAAGCCAGAGAGGTGGGCAAGGGCCAGATCTTGCAGGGCCTTGAGGGCGTGGAGGAGATTGGAGCACCGAAGGGATGTGATCTGATTTCGTAAAGATCCCTTCGACTCTTCAACACAGTGGAGAGTAGTATGGAAGCAGGAGACCAAAGATGTACTTACTCGTCCTGGGAAGAGACGCTGGTGGAGATACAGGTGATTTGGACCAGGAGCGGGGAGCAGGTTAGAGACATGGGGACTAGTTGAGGCACAGCCAACTGGTCATGATGCGGGTAGGGGACCCTGCCCCAGGCTCCCCTAGCACTGAGGGCTGGGAACAATGTCACGAGTTCCGCAGGAGTCGGGTGGGGCTTGTAGAGAGAGCTGCTCAGTATATAAATATCTTTAATGAATAAATAGAAGTGCTTTTAGGGCTGGCAGAGTCGTATCATTTCCACCTGCCGTAAAATTTCATTAGAAGCAGGCGCTGCAGGGGGAGAGGAATGGCTGCAATAAACCTGCCCACCCACCCTTGGGCCCTGCCTCCACTCTGAGCGGACGGACGCCACTCCAGTCCCAGGAGAATCCAGACCCAGGCCCTTCTTCCCAGGCCTTCCTGGGACCCAGGAAATTCTGTCCTTCCTGCCCCACCCCAAAACTTGAAAAGGCAAGAGAACAGCCAGCAACGTGGGCAGGGAGACGTGGCTTGCCACTTGCAGCCAGGGGCCTCACACTCCTTTGCCGGAAAGTGGGCACAACAACTTCTGCCCCCATGTTCACCCCCTCCCCACTGAATGCAGATTAGATGGGTTTCAGAGGAAGCAGCAACCAACACTGCTGTATTCCTAGAACAAGCGGAGCTGGGAGAAAACACACATTTGAGTCACCCAGTTTTACAAATGAGAAAGCAGAGGTCACAGGCAAGTAGGTGACTGTCCGAAGGTCATATAAGATCAGCAGATCCAGCCCTCAGAAACCACCACAGTGTTGGCTACATTGTTTAGCACCAACTAAATGTCTGGCTCTGGACTAGGCACTTGACATGCGCCATCCCATTGAATCCTCCCCCATGTTCCTCGGATGTGGGGACTGCTACCATCCGTTATGCCAACGAGAACTCCGAGGCCCAGCTCAGAGAACTAGGACCCCAGTCACCCTATCAGTTAGTGACAAGGTCAGAGGGAGTCCAGGTCTTCAGCCTACTGCAGCGGTCTTTTTCTGGTTTAGTCAAGTGTGGTGAGGCTGGGATTCTTTTTCTTGAGCCTATACATCATCAAAGTCCTTTGAAGGACTGGGATGGAAAATTCACTGAGTGCCTACCACGAGTGAGGCAGTTTCTGAACTGAAGGCCACTGTCCCCAGCACCTTGCTGCATCCCTGTAGCATCTTCTAAGGTTGCCAGGCTTACCTCTACTCTACAAAGAAGAAAAGGTAGCATAGAGAGATCAAGGAATTTGCCCAAGGTCACACAGCTATGTCACTGATGCTGGCATGGGTGCCAGCACGCAAATAACAGGATTCTCAGGCCCTTCCCTTGGCCCCACTGCCACGCTCCCTCAGCCAGTGGGTGTAAGGCCAGGAAGATAGGTCGGCCAAGTGGACAGGCCTGGCTGGCACCCTGCCTGAGCCCATGGTTATCAGTTAAGCTCATGAAGTGGACCATGACAGGACACAGCCTGGACCAGCTGCTTTCTCTCCCTACCTCACTCCAGTTCTCCCGAGAACAAGGTCTGAGGACAGGCTCCTGCTTGTAGCAGCTACAATCAAAAGTATCTCTGTAATCAGGAAGATTAAAAGATACACAAACGAAGCGTCACCAGGCTGACCTCATGGACCCACGTGGACAGTGAGCGCGGGGCATGGATGCTGGAGACAGGCTGCATGGGCTCAATCCCACCCTGCTGCCCCCCAGCTGTGTGCCCCTGGGTGAGTCACTTCACCTCCCCGAGTCTGTTTTCTCAGCTAGACCTGCAACAAGCTGATGCACAGAAAGTGCCTGACCAACTGTGAAGTCCTGGTCAACGGTCCTGTCATCACTACCAATATCCTCATCTTCATTGTGTTTCCTTGTTCACTTTCTCCACTAGACTGCGAGCTGATTCATCTTCACCTACACCTTCTGGAATGAGTGAACAAACCCATGAGCATCAGTCCGCCAATCCACAAACACCCAAGCCTGGCCCTTTAGGGGCGAAGAGGAAGCAGCACTGCAGGTGCTCTCTAGGAGGCTGAGGCATTGAACCTAAATGCCCTGGTGACCCTGAGCCACTGCTTACAGCCCTGCCCTTACTGATGCCCACCCTCCATGGCTTTGGCCACACCTTCCTTCTCTCAACTTGCCCCACTTCTGGTTTCTGCCCCCTGCTGATTCTACTCAATGCTCAGGACTAGCTGGGGGAAGTGGGGAGCAGGATGAGGGGGGGGCCGACTCTGCACTCTCTGGGAAGCAGGAGCACAAGTCCCACTCTCAAGGAGTGTCCAGCCTTGTGGGGGAGACAGAGACTGAGACGAACCCCCATCAGCTGGAGCGTGACAAGCATAGGACCCCAAGAACCTCATGCACTCTGCCCGTTGCTCTGAGGACCCTAGATCCTCTTGCACCCCAGCCCTTGCTTTGCTAGGCCCCCAGTGAGCCTTTCCTGAGTCTGCTCCTCCCCATCTGCCCTATGAGCTGCGTTCCATCATCTCTCCATTGCAGCACCCAGCGCAGGGCATGCCACCCAGTAGGCGCTCCCACGACATTCCTTCAGTAAATATTTCCTGAGCACTTCCCATGTGTCAGGCCCTGTGCTGGACTGTGGGAGCAGAGAAGCCAAATGCTCCCTGCCTTGCTCCTTCCAAGCAGGGGAGATAGAAGCAAACGAGCAAAAGATAAACCAGCAAGACAGTTCGAAAGGGCAGTAGGAGCTAGAAAGAAAATAAAAGAGTGACTGGAAGGAAGGGTGGCTCTTCTGGTCTGAATGGTCCAGAAGGCCTTCCTGAGACGATAATGTTGGACTTGAGACAAGATCGAGGAGCAATGCAGCTGCCAGGGGAAGTTGGGAATAATAGTCCAGGCAGAGGAAATAGCGAGTGCAAAGGCCCTGGGGCAGGAGTGCGATTGACATATTCAAGGAACAGCCAGATGTGGAATATGAACGAGGAGGAGAGTGGGAAGAGATGAGTTTGCAGAGATGGGCAGCGACCAGACCATACAGGGAATGTTAGCCACGACGAGAACTTGGAATGTTCTTCCATGAGCAATGGGAATATAATGACTGAATCATGGAGGGAGGGAGGCGGGGAGTGACGTTAGCCATGACGAGAACTTTGGATGTTCTTCCATGAGCAATGGGAATATGACTGAATCATGGAGGGAGGGAGGCGGGGAGTGAAGTAAGAAAGGATGGGAGAGCAGGAAAGGGGCTGGTAGTGTTGTCTAAGCAAGCCATGGTGGTGGCTTCAAGCAGGGCTGTGACCTTGAAGGTGGAGAGAAGACATCGAGAGTTATGATGGAGTTAGAGTGGGTGGACTGGGTCAGGGAGAAGGAGGCTGAGTGCAGAGGCTGGATCTCATAGAGGGTCATCCGCTTGGTCACCTCCCCTGGCCAGAGATGAAAACATTTCATTAATTCATTTATCCATCTCTCTGACTGTCCCTCCATCCACGCACTCACACACGCACTTATCCTGCCTTCCATCCAGCATGTACGAGCCCCCTCTGTGGGCCGGTCTCCCTCTGTTTGGGTGGGGAGGGTCTGGGAATGCCTGGACTGGTCCCTCGCTCTCTAGAGCACTTCATGATCTAATGGGGGGACTATTGTGACAAAAGGCAGTCACAGCGGTGTGCTGAGCACATGTGATAAGGGGGACAACATGGGCAGGAGAGACTGGGGGAAGATAAGAGAGGAAGGGGGTTCAAGGCAGCCCAGCTCCACCTCGGGACTGCGGGTCTACAATGTCGTCATCCCAGACAAAGGACGATACTTTATTGGTGTTATTAATGATCATTAATCCAATTAAGTGGCAATTACAATTAAGAACACAACGATAAAAATGCCACCTTGGATTTAAATGCCTCTTCCCTGGCATCTGCATGAGTGGTTTTCCACGAGCCCAGCGCCCCGTCACTGTGGTGCTGTGTACCCAGTAGGTGCGTGGTCAACCCCTGTGTTTCAGAGTCACTGGGATCGCAAAGTCCGACTCCCTTCATTTTACAAAAGGTCAAACTGAGGTCCAAGAAGGGGACAGACTTTGCAGTCACCCACAAGTCTGTGACAAAGGCAAATTCAAGCCAAGAAGCTCAAGTCCCAGCTGTCTCCCAACTCACCCCATCCCAAATAGCCCTTTCCTTCCTTCCTTCCTTCCTTCCTTCCTTCCTTCCTTCCTTCCTTCCTTCCTTCCTTCCTTCCAAAATACAGGCAGCAGGTTAGATTGGCCTGAGGACTTTAGTTTGCCCACTTCTAATCTAGGGGCTTGATCAGATACAGATTCAAGCTTTTAGCAAGTATACTTCATAGACAGGCAAGTATACTTCCACAAAGAAGCATATAATCTGGCTGCACCTCTTTTTATGATGTTGGCAGTCACTGGTGATCACGTCTAAATCGATTATTTCATTAGAGGGTCCCTTCCTCCCTCCCTTCCTCCCTCCCTCTCTTTCTTTTTCTTTTTCTCTTTCTTTTTCTTCTTTAGGAAAAACAGCTGTCAGAGGCAGCCATCCTGTTACCATTAAACAAGGCAAATTCTATCGGAACAGAACCAGAGACACCCCTGGACACCTAATTACACAGTCTAGAACGAGATACACAGGGAAACAGAAATATGAACAAACAGGCAGCAGGCAGCAGAAGTGCCCTGTCTATTTCCAGGAGCTGTCATGTCCCCAAGGCCTCTGGACAGGATGCATCTCCTGGTCCTTGAATAGGATCCCTGCTCCGGGAAGGGACTCATCAGCTGTGGTCAATTCCGTGAACCTCACACACACACCCCACCCCACTGCAACCAGCCAGGGCTCTGAGACAAACCAGCACCTGGGCAGGAGCGGTGCTCCCTCTCACAGCCTTCACCGGAACTCTGTGGAAAACAAGTGTTATTTCAGGTCTCCGGCTGGGCTGGAACCTACACTGGCCGGGACTTGGAGACAGGGCTCTGTCTGGGGGCCGCTTGTGATTTCTGCCTCTCCTCTGGCCACCTCAGATTTAAATGCCATTCTCCAGCATCTGCATGAGCGGACACCCCCAACCCCAGGGCTGTCCCAGGAGGGTTTGTCCCATTAGTAGTGCTGGGTGCAGGGAGCTAGTCGTTACTGCTCCCCTCACCATGAGATTCTGTGATTAGATATCGGGCAGAATTGTGAGCAAGTGAGGGTAGAACTCCTGTGTGATTCCATTTCCATGGCCCCCACATCGACAGGCACCAGGGCAGACACTAATGAATAGATTAATTCAAAAGTCATTCTTCCATATTTACCGAGCATCTCCCATGTTCCCCTGCCGGGCTCTGGGGAAACGAGATCCTGAACAAAACAAAAATCCTGCTCTCTAGAAACTCATGAGTGGGAGAGACAGACACTAAGCCAGCTAACCCAACCGAAAGAAGAGAATCAGATGATATAATTTCAGGTAAAAATAAGTGAGTTAAAAAAAAAATAAACAAGATGATGAGATAAAGAGCAAATGAGAGAGAGAGAGAGAGAGAGAGAGAGAGAGAGAATGTGTGTGTGAGTGTGTGTGTGTGTGTTAGGGTGGGGGGTCTCCTTGAGATGAGATGATTCTGGAAGGTCTCTCTGAGGAGCTGTTTGAGCAGAGACCGGCACGGTGAGCAGGAGCAGCCAAGGGCGAAGCTGGAGGGAGGTTCTGGGCAGAGGGAACAGCGAGTGCAAACGGAATGAAGCCATGCGTGGATATATACGCGAATGAGTAGGCTAGAGAAATGTGCAGAAGGGGCCTGCCGTGAGGAGACGGGCCTGGCGCCAGGGAAGCAGATGTCCCCTGGCTGTCCGCTACGGAAGTCCATATCCTTGATGGCTCACGGGCCCCTCGGAGAGTCCCACGTACCCTCCCTCAGCCCTGCTGCCTCTCCCCACAGTTCCTTCATGCCACTTCCATGAGTGGCCTCCTCTAAGGCGACTTTGCTCATTATTTATTGTTAGTGTTATTGGTGTGCCATTAATAATCATTACCCCTCACTTTCTTCCCTGTTTTTGACTTCTACCACTGATTTGTACCCTCAACCTAAGGCAAGAAAAAAGTCACTGGGCTTTCTGAGTCTCAGGGTCTCCATCTCTGAATGGAAAATGTGAGACCCACCCATGACCAAGGTTCCGTCTCCTCAAGGGCATGGATCTGACTCTGACCTTCATGCCATGTGACCTTGAATAAGTTACTGGTCTCCTTGAGCCCCCCTTGCTGCCTCTAACACAGAGATAGTGACAATACCCTTGAACCCCTCCACCATGTTGTTTCCCACGCATTGGCTCATTGATTTTGCAAGCAACCCTGCAAAATAAAGATAGAGTTATTACCTCAACTACCTCCTTTCCAGATGCAGAACCTGGGCCTATGAGGGACCATATGGCATGGCCAAGGCCTCACGGCCAGTAAGTGGTGCCATGGGATTCACGCTGGCCCTGGCTGAGTTTAGATGGTAGTGATGTTTTAACATGAATTTCGTGATTCCGATGGTTTTATTGTGGTTGTGTAAGAATATGTTTTTGTTTTAGAGAACGTACACTAAAATATTTGGAAGTGGTGGTATATCACATACTGTGCTTGCAACATTTCTGTAAGTCGGAAATTAGTTCAAAATTTTAAAAATTTTAAACATCCGAACAAAAACCAAACAAGGCCCATGCCGCCTCCGCACCAGGCTCGGTGTCTAGGCCAGGCACAGCTGGGCCGGCTGCTGATGGGGATGCCGTTTACACTCACTAAGGCCCACAAGGCGCTTGATGTCATTTTACCCTTCGTTTTGCAAATGGGGAAACAGAAGCTCAGAGTCGTCCAGTCATTTTCTGAGGCTGCACAGCCAGTAAGTGGCAAGATGCCTGCCCACCTGGAGCTCCCTACCTAGTGAGCTAGGGAGATCAGAAAAAGGGAAACTGCAAAGGGCTGGAGCAGGCAGGGAGTTGGTGACTTGGGGCTGGGTGGCCTGGCAGGAAAGGCCTCTGGGGGCAGGCGTGCTGAATGTCAGGGGGCTGAGGGCCAGGGCTCTGAGCCAAGCTGTCGCCCTGGCCTTGCCCATAGAGCCCTGAGCCCTCACTGTCGGGGAGGGAGAGCTCAGGGCTCCTACCCAGGTCAAGGCTGATTGATCTTCCACAGTCCCCAGAGCTGGTCCCCACATCCGCACCTCAAGCTGCTGCGTGTTTTCTTGTCTCTGATTGTAAACAGATTTGACTAAAGAGGTAAATTAGAAGTTAATTAGAGAGAACATGATTGATGAGGTAGTTTGCAGTGATTGGGAGGCGTGGAAAGGATGGGGCTCCCTGCACAGAGGCAAGGGAGGAAGGGAGCAGGAGGGAAAATTCACAGGCCCATGGATCTGGAGGGGGCACCCAGCACGGAACGGGGACTGCTCAAGCCTGCCCTTTCTCCTAGGCTCCAGGGTCAAGGCCAGAGCCTCTCAGGCATGAGGGCCAGGTGAGCACTCCACAAGAACCTTATAACTGGAGGCCAGGCCCTTGCTAGGCTCCAGGGATGAAGCAGCCAACCTGGCTGTGTTTGGCCAGAACTGTTCTCCTGGGTGTGCAGGCTGGGCTGGAGAAGATGCTGACACTCAGGAAACACTTCCACCGCTCCAGGCCCTTTGTATCTTCTCAAAACCTTGCAAGGTTGACACTGTGCCTCTGTTTTCTAGATTAGGTGCTCTGGGAGATTCAGAGTTGAACCAACTTGCTCAAGGTCACACAACTAGTAAGAACAGAGTTAAGACTGACCTCTAGAGCTTGTGCCTTTCTGTATTCCAGGCTGTGTGCCTGATCATGCGTCCAACTGCCCAGGTGGTGCTGGGGTCCTCCCTACAGCACCCCCACTTACATATCTCCAGCAATGGTGAGCTCCCTCCCCCCGCCCCTGAGGCAGCCAGTCCAGCAGTAGGAAAACTCTGACCGTGGAGATGTGTGTCCTTCTGTAGCTGCCTAACTCCCTGCAGCTCCACCTCTAGAGCGAGCTCTGCCCCTTGCCCACTCTCTTCACATCCCAGAATATAGATCTTAGAGGTCTCACCCAGCTCCCTCATTCTCCTGAGGAAACTGAGGCCCAGGCAAGGCCCAAAACACCAGAGTGACACAGGGCCCAGACCTGCTACGGCTCAAATACAGCAATCCGACTCTGGCTTGCCCCACAGCTTCTGCTCCCAGGCTGAAATAAGACTCTTCCTTCATTCCGCCATTGCTTCCCTTCCTTCTTCATTCAGAAAGAAGTACTGAGCCCCGATCATGCGCCAGACTCAGAGAACAAGAGAGTGAGGAAAATCAGACCTGCCTCTTGAGATGCCCACAGCCCAGCCAGGAACAGCGGGACTGCAAATTAGAGGGGCGAGGGCTAGGAGAGCCCGTGAGAGGGAGAGCTGGCCCCTCGAGGAAGTGGCACTGAGGCCAGGTCTGCAAGAGTTGCGAGGGTGTTCCAGGCAGAGGAAACTGTGGTGGGAGGGAGCATGTACAGTCTAGAAACTGCCAGAAGGCCAAGTGGTTGGATGTGGGGGTGAGGGGGAGCTAGTGGGAGGTGAGGTCACAGAAGGAAGCTGTTTGGATTTTATCCTAAGTGGTGGGAACCATTCAGAGTTTTAAGGGGGGGTGGGGAGATGATCGGATTTGCATTTGTTACAATGCACTCTCCGGTTTTGTGGATGTGGGGTTGCAGAGGGGAAAAGGAGGTTCCTGCAGCTGGCGAGAGATGGGGCTGTGGATCAGGGCAAGCAAGGGAAGAAGTGGAAGGAGGAGAGAGCTGTTCCATGAGCTGGGCTCAGGGCTGAATTAGATCTTGGGGTGCAGGATAGGTGGATGGATGGGGGAGCTACTCCCAAGATGGGGAAGCCTGGAGGAGGACAAGATTTGAGGAGAAAATCAGAACCTCAGATAGGGGCATGTTTGGCTCAAGGAACCGTTCAAGAGGAGATGTCTGCAGACAGGTGATGCGCAGGCCAGGACTGCTGAGAACCAGAACCGGACTTGTGGGTCCTCTCGACGGTGACGAACTCACCCAGCTGAACATGCGTGGTCTGCAGGCCCATCTCATCCCGATGCCCCTTTCCCTGGGCAGTGACTCAGTGTCCCTCTTAAAAGGGGCCAAAGAGACCAGGGCTGGACAGGGCAGAGCAGACTATCCCCTCCCATGTTCTAAGCTATGTGCTGCTGTTAGTGCTTCCAGTGACAACATGGCCTGGTCAAGGGCCTCGTTCCTATTGTCAGTGGGGCTGGAAGCTTCCTGAGGGCCTCGAGGCCCAGCCTGACTCTCAGCTTCTCCAACTCCTCAGATTTCTCCAGACCTGTGCTGGAACCCACCTGGAGAACAGCCACTTCATCAGACCAGTGACACTGGAAGCTGGGCCCTGACGGGCCTTGGCCAGAGGGTAGCCAATGATTTACTCTACCGTTACTGAGCCCGAGCTTGCCGTCTACCCGGTGCTGTAGTAAGTAATAGATGTTTAACTTGTACGACAACCCTTTGAGATAAGCTCTTTTTATTTCTCATTTCACAGATGAGGAAACAGAGGCTCAGAGAGGGGAAGGGCCCAAGGGGAAGAGGCGGAGTTGGGGTCCAAACCCAGACCATAGCAAGCACTCAGGGCAGTCCTCCAGGTGCTTCTTGAAAGATCCCCTGGGTCTTCCCAGCCTCTCAGGGGTGAGGTGGGGTGACAGAGCCCCTGTTCAGAGGGCAGCGAGGCCTTCTACACCCTGTTCAGTTGAAGGGGACAGGGGTTTGGTGGGGAAGGAATGGTGATCCTTAGTAACTACCTGGCTGCTTCCTGCTTTCAGACCAGAGGAACAGTGATTGCATATTTGATTCAGGAGATGCTGAGGCCAAAGCTGAACTGGGCCTCATAGGACACATACCTGACCCTTGGGCAGAGGTGGTCTCCTTGGGGACATAGGCCTTCCAGCCTCCTCCCTGGTTAGTGCCGGGGCTTCTGGTTCCTTCGGCTGAGAGAGGCCAGTGGAGCATGGGGTGAAGGACAGTGATGGAGCGGGCTGCAGCCTTGGGATCCAGGCCTGCCTCTGCCTGTCCATGCGGTATATGGCCTCGGAAGTCTGCCCTTCCCTGGGCCTCAGTTTCCCAACGCGTACAATGAGGTAGCACAATAAGATGAGGTCCAGAGTCCTTGGCAGCTATAGATTCACACAGAGAGAATGAAGACAAACAAATCTTGCAACAGCCCTGGGGTTAGGCAAAGGGTAGATACACATCTCTTAGACGGAGAAACTGAGGCTCAGAGAAGTGGAGACTTGTCCAAGTTCTCTTCCTAACATAGGTTAGGATTTAAACACAGTGGGTGAGCTCTCACCCCCGTACCACGTCAGCAAAGAGCGAATGTTGGGTAAACAATCGATATTGGATAGATGGATAGATGGATGGATGGATGGATGGATGGATGGATGGATGGATGGATGGATGGAAACATGAAAATGTGCGTGCAGGCCTGGGAACTCTCCTCCCTCTGAGGCTGCCTTGTTGTTCTTAACCTAGTTTCACATGGGAGGTGGAAGGGCTTTGGCTCCAGGGTCATGGGTTTTCCCTCAGCCTGCTGCGTCCCCACGCCCACTTCTGCTCCCAGAAGCCTGTTTTCCTCTGGGGGGTGGGGAAGCTCTGAGAGCCCCTGGATGCTGTGCTGCATTCTGGAGATCTTCCTGGATTAGAAGGGAATTTATCCCCTCCTTGAGCTGCTGTGGCATGATTTGCAGGCCCCGGCGAGTGCACTGAAAGACTGGAGCAAATTCCAACCACTTAAATATAATTACCTGTTACCTCCATTCAGATCTGTCAGTCGATCATTCATACGAGAGACCCTGGACACCCGATGGTGCTTCCACTCCAGCAGGGACCCCTGGAGAGACCCCTCTGACCTGATCCAGGCCCAGCAGCCTGGGTCAAGTTGGTCAAGTCCTGTCTTACCCCATCATTGCCTGAAATTTCACCATTAGAATGTCATTCCTTTGGGTTTAATGCTCCAGCTCTGGTTTAAAGGGCATTTGCTTCAGTGGGGGAGAACATTAGCCTGGGTCTCTGAAGATCCATGTTGGAAACTTTGTGTATTTTGGTCAAGTCACTATCCCTCATTTCCTTCTAGAGCAACGGTCCCCAACCTTTTTGGCACCAGGGATCGGTGCTCCTATGAGCACCTGATGATCTGAGGTGGAGCTGAGGCGGTGATGCTAGCTCTGGGGAACAGCTTCAAATACAGATGAACCTTCACTTGCTCCCCTGCCGCTTACCTTCTCCTGTGCGGCCCAGTTCCTAACAGGCCATGGACCGGTATCTGTCCATGGCCTGGGGGTTGGGGACCCCTATTTAGAATATTGAGCTGAAAGGACTCTGCAGAGAGGATCAAGTTGTACCCTCCCATTTTAGAGATGGAAAAGCTGCATTGCAGGTGGGATGGCTGCCAGAAGTGACCTGGAACTCTGGAGAAGAGGGGCTGGGATTGCCTGACTCTCAGGTCCACCAGACGGGGGTGAATCAAACCGTAAACATCAGAAGGAGTTGGCCAGGCTGATCCTCTCCCCTCCACTCAACTGAGATCTGAGTCCCAAACAATGCCCTGGAGCTGAAGGGACCTCATTCTTGCAGTTAAATGCTCAGGCCATACAGGCAGGCCACTCGTGGCTGCCAGCTGTGTCATCTTTAGCACACACTCATGAGGAGGCTGGGTGAATTCCTTCTAAAGGTTCCTTTGCTTTGCAGCAGGAAATCTCAAAAAGACCTTGTGACTCGGAGGGGAAAACAAGAGGGAAACAATTCCTGAGTGTGCAGGATCATGTGAACAGGCCCAGCTCTAGCTGCCACCTGGCTGGTCCTCCCGTGGCCTGAGCTTCCACCTGAGGGCTCCAACAGCAGAGGCCAGGGGCAGCAGACCTTGGTCCCAACCACTGTGTGACTTTAGTTCAGTCACTTTGCCTCTCTGAACCTCAGTTATCTCAGCTGTGAGATGGAGTGAACACCTGCTACCTCCCAGGCTTGTGGGAATTTAATGAGATAAATCCCAACACATGTCACATAGTAAGTGACACACAGATGCCCATTTTCTCCCCCTGTGTGGAATCTATGGAGATCTGCCCCAGGCCTCCCCTTGGAAGGGTCTAGTTTTGCACTGTCCACTAGGGTATCATGAACCACATATGGCTATTGAGCACTGGAAATGTGGCCAGTTCAAATTGAGATGTGCCATCAATGTGAAATGAACATCAGATTCTGACGAACTGGTACATAAAAGGTATGTAAACTACCTCATGGATAATGTTTTATATGGGTTACATGTTGAAATGACAATATTTTTGGTACATTGGGTTACATGAAATATATTATTAAATTAATTTCACTTGTTTCTTTTTCTTTTTTTAAAAACGAAACTTTACAATTACACATGTGGCTTGCATTTAATTTCTACTGGATAGCGTTGGTATAGCTAATTACTCACAGCCATGCAATATTTAGACTCGCATTAACCATGCCATTAAAGTCATTTCAGGATTTAAAAAATACTCCCACAAGCAGAGCCTAGAAATTGGCAGAGACCCTGCTGTCCCGTTGTGTTTAATAAGCACCCAGTTTGCAGGGTGAAGGGCCCTAGGAACCCCATCTCTCTGATGCAATTAATTGCTTTTGATGAGAATTATCATTTGGCTCCTTGCTGGGACAACACAGACACACGCCATGTGTACATCTCACCAGGCTTGCTAGAGCACAATTTATGAGCTTAGGTTCCAATTTGAGGGCCAAGGCCTAGAGGGGTGTTTTGAACCTCAGAGCGATGTCCCCTTTGGAAGGCCACAGATTTGGGGCATCTCTGAAAGAGCCACTTGACTGCAGAGGTGACAACAGATCCTGTCTGCCTTTCTCAGGCAGTGGCGAGGGGAGGAAAGATCTTGCCTGGAGTCAGGAGACCTGGTCCTTGGCCTGGCTCTGTCATTTCCTCCCTGTGAGATCCTAGGCTTGTCATCACCCTTCTCTGAGCCTCAGCTTCTCCATCAGTAGTGGTTGATCTTTGTTAAAAACAAGATAGTTTAAATGCTAGATTTTAGATATATCTTCACTCTAAAATGATCCACCCAGGCTGCAATCCAGAAGAAAAACCTCAGAGTGGCCCCATGGATCTTCATATGGCAATTCAGCCTGGTGGGGATTGGGTTCAGGTTGGATGACTGCCCCTGCCCTTGGCCTCTGGCCCAGGCACGGCCCTCAGCCTGGACAGGGGCTTCCTATGAGTTCCGAGGGAGGCAGAGTGCAGTTGAAGGCTCAAAATCCACGCGGACAAGAGGACCTGGGTCTGTGCCAAGGGTGGGCAACGTGGACACAAGGGCCAGAACCAGGAGGCTCATATGATAGGGACGTGGCCCCTCATGGCTCCTGCCCAGCTTGTGGAAGTGTGGATAAAGAAATCAGTTAGCAAAGGAGAGGAGCGTCCCAGACCTGGGTGGGAGGTCACGGCTCAGTCCTCCATGCTGCCCTCCAAATGAGAGCGGGGGCAGGCATCTTTTCATCCCAAGAGGCTGGCTGAGCCCAATTCAGGGAACAGAAGAGAAGGAGCCCCAGTTCTCCTCTTCTGGAGTCCTCACTGTGGCCCAGTGGATCCCTGCATGAGATGCACTCGGGTGTTGGTGAGTGAGCAGATTCCTGGATAGCTCTCCCAGACCAGCTGAAAGAGAAACCTCAAGGCTGAGGCCTGGGCCTCTGCAGGTATAACCAGCCTCCACAGAGCTTCTAAAGTCCACTTACCTCTTATAACTCTGTGTCTAGGCCAGTGGTGCTCAATTCAGCTGTGCATTGGGATCACCTGGGGAATTTTGTGAATGCCCGATACCTAAGCCTCACTTGAGATCGATTACGTCAGAATCTCTGGGGTGTGGCCTTAGCATTAATATTCTTTTAAAGCCCTCAAGTCATCCCAGTGTGCATTCAAGGGCTGCCCCAACCCCAAATCAATTCTAACAATCTCAAGATGGATACTTGAGGGAAAGGGAAACTTGTGAGGCTCAGAGAAGGGAAGTAACTTGCCCAAGGTCACACAATGAGGTGATGGCAAAGCCAGTTGTGGAACCCAGGCTTCTTTCCTGAGCCTGAGCCAATTTCTCTCCTGAGGCTGCATCTCCTTTTATAAACCAGAGCCCAGGCAGGCAATGCCCACAGTATTTCACTTTAATAATATTGGGACCTGGTATAGTCAGGGCCACTACAATGACAGGGCAGGAGCCGCGATGGCGATTAGTGGAGCCGTTAGTCTTTCGCTTTATCCAAATTGTGGGCAGTAATTTAGGAAATTTAATTAAAGGGAGAAAAATGCGGACACCTCAAGTTCCTTGCTTCCTGTTATAATGCGTGAAATACACTGGGCTGTAAAAGGAAATGCTGTCTGAGACACAGCTCCAATGTTTTATTGCCGAGTTTTATTCACTGATGTAAACGTAATCACTAGAAACCGAAGCTCTATTAACACACATATTTTTACACATCCGGGGCCTTGCCTACTACCCACCTCCTTGGGATTGTTCGCCCATCTCCCAGGGTCAGCCCTGGTGCTTTCTGGGCATGTCTATGCCAAGTCTGGCTTTCTTTGCCGGTTTCATGCCCTCCTACGGCAGATAAGAGTTTAATAGGATTCCATTGCTCCTCTGAGCTCAGTAATGCATTCTGGAAATTAGGCGGCTACATACTGAAGCCATTGTTCCCCCTTATAAATGGGCTCCTTCGAAGCCAGTGACCAAGGGGTCTCTGATAAGCTTCTATGAAGCTGTGTTCCCCATGTTATTGGTGTGTTAAAAGGTGCAACTCTGGGCTTACATTGCTCATTGTTAGGGGCTGATACATTTAAGTAGTTTCTTCATGAATCAGGCAGCTTAGGTATTTCTCTCCTCTTGGCATTGATAGATGAGCAAAAGGAAGCCATTTAGACGGCGCTATATAGGGCCCTGGCCCACACGGTGAATGATTTCCAATGCCTGGTTTAATTTATTTTTAAATGAAATTTGTTATTGATTCTGGATTAAAAGGACAAATCTTATGGCTGTTACCACTGACAGAGCCATGGTGCTCAAGTGACACTTTTCGAAAAGGGGAGGGAGGGTGGCCTCCCTGAGTCAAGGGGAGGAGGGGGAGAGACTCTCCAGGGAGTTTGAGTCCGAGGTAGAGGACAGCACAAGATTCCCTGTGTGGTGTGTGTGGGGAACTTTAAAAAAATCATCTTTCCTGACTGAAATACTTGACACGATGTTTACCTTCTGAGTCATGTAGTGGAAATAGCAGTGATATTTGCCTCCTGACATCCATGTGACCACTAGATGCTTGTTTAATTGCCTCCAGGGATGGGAAGCTTACTATCTCCTGGAGCATTTCCCAAGTGAAATGAGTGACAAGAGTTACCGACTCTGGTGAATTCCAAAAGACTGTTTCCTGGGATAGTCTTTGTTTACCTCCTGCCTCCACTAGGTTCCCAGCTTCCACAATGCCAGCACTTGGCACTTGGATCAGTGAAGCAGAAAAGAGACAGAACTACACGGGGGAGGAATATGGGCTGAGGCTTCATCCTTTCACATCCAGCCTCTGCCTCGCCTAATTGTGCAACTTGCGTTGGATCATGGATGTGAATGTGGTTTACAAATTGTAAAGTGTAATTTAGGTGCTATAGGAAATATAAATGGGACAATATGTATAGTGGGAGAGCCCTGAGCTGGGACACAGAGGACCTGGATCTAGTTCTGTCATGGTTGGCTATGTAACTCTGAGAAATTTACTCATCCTCTCTGGATCTTAATTTTCTAAGCTGCAGAGAGGGTAGGTTTAAGTAGATGTGCTTAGGTATTATGCTTAAGAACACGGGCTCTGTAATCAAACATATCACAGCTCTACAACTGTCTTGCTGTGTGATATCGGGCAAGATACTTAACTTCTCTGACATCTGTTTCTTTATCTATAAATAATAATAAGACTGATAATAATAATAGCCACCATGTATCATATATTTACTAAGGGCTAGGTACTTTCCATGTAACGAGTCATTTAATCCTCACAATAATCTTGTGACGGAGGTATTACTATCTCTATTTTACAGATGAGAAAAATTCAGACACAGAAAAGCTAAGTAACTTGTCTAAGGTCACACAGCTAGCAAGTGGCAGGATTCAAAACTAGAGTCCACACTTATAACTACACTATTCTATGTGATATAGCCTGGTTGTTCTGAGGTTTAAGTGGGATAATTAAAGTTCTTTGCACAGTGCTGGGTAGACAGTGATGGGCCAACAGAGGCTCAGGGACTGGGAGAAGGCAGCAGGCATTTCTTTCTGTGAAGGACTCAGGTTGGACCATAGCCAATGGGGACTCAGCTAGATAGAGGGGGACGGCGTGCATGCAAGCAGAGGGGAAGTGCTGGGGAAGATAAGGACATATGGAAGTGAGGGCATGTTCAGAGAGAGAACATGAAGGGAGTTGGGCCTGGAGCGGAAAGTACGTTCAGGAGGTGAGGCTGGGACCTTGACTGCGAACTAGAGAAGTCAGAATTTCTCTAATACACAAGGCCAGTGGAAGGTTTTGAGCAGAGCCATTATAGCATGAGCCTTTTTAAAGTCATAAAATCCCTGGAGGTCTGTCCTTGAAGGAACCTTAGAGGTTACTGGGTTTAATGCTGTCCCAGACTCTGAAGAGAAAGGACTCCTGAAGGTCAGCCGGTGGGTTAGTGGCAGAGCAGCAATGTGCTGCTGTCCCACACTGACCTCCTTCTTCTGCAGCCCCCAAGCAGAGTCTCTTGTTTTCTCTTCTCCTAATCTCTTCTCTCTCCTTGTCCTCTTGCCTGTGCCCCTCCCTCCAACATGTGGTTTAAGAGGAGAAAGCCCAGTTCTGCCATTACATTCTCCTGGAGAGTCTGCAGACTGGGAATGAAGGAGTCCTGGGTTTCAGTCTTGAAGGTTCTGTTTCTTCTTCTTTATAATGGAGGAAACGGAGCCCATTTCATTGGGAGCAAGGCTCAAGTGAATTAATGAATGAGAAAACGCTTTTGTAGAGTTCAAGACTCCTGGCCATCCTCAGATAGCCTAAATACAACCTCTGTGAGAGAAGGAAGTGAGAAGTGAGTTAATAAGGCAAAACAAACGAACAAACAAGCAAATAAACAAACAAACAAAACCTGCTGCTTTCTCCCGTGAATGTAGGCTGAAGGAGCTGGGAGGAC
This sequence comes from Pteropus alecto, assembly GCF_000325575.1. Taxonomy (NCBI): domain Eukaryota; kingdom Metazoa; phylum Chordata; class Mammalia; order Chiroptera; family Pteropodidae; genus Pteropus; species Pteropus alecto. Next base: position 23,379,584 of record NW_006442491.1, read on the forward strand.
GGCGGGGGTCTGTCCGTGGTGCTGAAGCAGCGCGGCGCCGCCGGTCCTGCGGGGTCTGTCAGTTGTGTTGAAACACAGTAGTTGTAAATGTGCGATACTTCAGAGGCTGACCAGGTTTGAATGAACTGGATTGTTGCTGGTGTCTACAGGCCCCATCCGATGTGCTGCTTGCCATAATATTGGAAAGGGGAGTGCGAGGATAGAGTAACAACAGAGGGGCGAGGGCTGTCCCTCGGACTCTAACTCCATTCTCAAAATCGAGGTGCTGTCCACAATGCTGTTCATAGGATCTACGTGTGATCTGGAGTGAGGAGTGGGCCATCTGCAGTGCTGACAGCCATTCAGAGGGAGTGAGTGAGGAAATCGAAAGCTCCGTCCACGGTGCTGGATCCTCGCATCTAAGAGTCAGCCGAGGCTCCCTCAGTGTGCCGCAAGGCTGGTTGTCAGGGCTGACGCTGTCCTCCTCCGTGATGCTGAAACCGCCGCGGACAGGGCCGTGTCAGAAACGAGGCCTGGAAAATGGCAAGAGTTGAGAAGGAAAGACCTTGCCCAGGAGTCAGGGACTTTGTCCCAGATTCACTCTGGGACTTCAGAGAAGCTACTTCTCTAATTTAATGTGCTTCCTCGTCTTTTAAATGGGGCCACAGTCATTCACAGCCACGGGCACACGCAGCGCCACACTCATTGCTTTCTCACACTCATACTCCTACCCTCCCACATCTCCAGACACCCTCTCAGATCCCCCTCCTCACTCATAAGCACTCACATTTATGTCCACTATGCACACATATCAGACACTACGCTGGTGGGCTCACACCCTGCCAGCTGGCATCCAGGCTCAAACACTCTGCACAACTCTTGCCTGCCTGCCCGCCTGCAGACATACTGGCAAATACACACATGCGCGCGCGTGCACATTCACACTGGGAACACGCTTTGCTTGCCCACTTCTCCCTGCCCATCTGCCTTTCTCCTTTATGAGTTTAACCCAACAACTACCTGTGTCCCCTCCCTCTCCGCACCTGCCCTTATGCCGCTCTTGTGTCTGTACTGGCGGTCTGTCCCAACAGCCCCAGTAAAACGGTCAGGGAAGGAATCAGAGAATCTAGTTGGATTCCTGCTCTTGGGAAACGAAAGTGGCTTTGTTACCTGCCTGCTCACTCCCGCCCCTCCCCAACATTCTATTTAGGCCCATTGGTCCGAGGAAGGGAGCCCTACAGTCCAGAAGGGGGCGATCCAATCCACTGTGCTGGGGCCGGCATCTCTAAATTAGAAGGAGCCCCAGAAACTGGCCTGCCTCGCTCCCACTACGCAGATACAAAAACTGAGTCCCAAAGAGGGAAACGACAGTAATAACTATGGAGTTCCTGCCACGAGGGCGGCATTGTGCTAAGGACTTCACACACCAGATTTCATAAATCCCCACCACGACCCCTGGAGGTAGCTATGATTCCCATTTCCCAGATGAAGACCATGACGGTCAGACAAGAGTAGAGAAACCCGGACACGATCACATAGAAAGCCAAAGGCTGCGGCAGGGCTAAAACCAGGTCTCCTGCGCCCTAGCCCTGGTTCCTACCACATCTCGCCGTCACCTCCACCCTCATCTGCCCCCTGACCCAGGCACCGCCCTGCTAGCAAAGTTGAGGAGTCCCTCTCGGCGCGCCGGGTCTTGAGGCAGGTGGATTAGTTTTCTTTCTTATCCCGCTGCATGGTATTTGTTTCCGAAGCCAGTTGCGTTATGCTTTGCCGGAACCGGGTCCCTGGGGTGGCGTCTTCCACCCCATCCCGCCCCCTACCTGCGCTCCCGGGAGGGGGAAGTCGCGGGTACCGCTTTAAAAATCCCAGCCTGAGCAAAACTTTGATGATAAATCAAGCGGCAGATCCTTCCGCCACCGCCTCCTCCGGGCGGGCGGGAGGGAGTGGGAGGGAGGGGTGCGGCGGCCGCGCGAGCGGAGTGGCCTTCCG
>NW_006442491.1:23381624-23385928 GCF_000325575.1 Pteropus alecto
AGGCTGGGGCCGGGTCGGGCAGGGTACAGCGGGCGAGGGGCAGCGGTCGCAGCTGGGCAGCCAGGCCGCACCGGGCAGGGGACGGCGGGCGCGGGGTCTGCGGTCTCCTGAGCCCCGATGTGAGGCGGCGGCGCCCCCGGCCCGAGCGCGCACTATGGGGGCTCCGCTCGCGGTGGCGCTGGGCGCCCTCCACTACCTGGCACTTTTCCTGCAACTCGGCGGCGCCACGAGGCCCGCCGGCCACGCGCCTTGGGACAACCACGTCTCCGGCCATGGTGAGTTCGGTCACCGCCCCCGCGGACTTCCCCATCAAACCCCACCCGGGGCTGCACCGCTCCAACTTGGCAGTCCCCGGGCTCGAACCCGCGGTGGTCGGGACGGGAGTCCCTGGGCGCCCCCTGCCGGGCCCACGGATCCGCCCTGGCAACCTGTCTACCCCTGCGGAGGAGGGGGCACCCCGGATCTGGCATCGCGGAAAGCCCACTCCCTCCCCCCACACCCACTCTTACAGATACACACACCTCTACAACCACCACACAGACATTCACAGCCACGGGCACACTCAGAGTCACACTCACTGCTTTCTCACACTCAACTCCTACCCTCACCATCTCCAGCACCTTCCCAGATCCCTCTCCTCACCCCTAAGCACTCACACTTATGCTCACTGCACACACATATCAGACACTACGCTGGTGGGCTCACACCCTGCCAGCTGGCATCCAGGCTCAAACACTCTGCACAACTCTTGCCTGCCTGCCCGCCTGCAGACATACTGGCAAGTACACACACGCGCGTGTGTACACACACACACACACACACGCACACTTGTGAACACACTTTGTTCACCCACCTCTCCCCGCCCATCTGCCTTTCTCCTTTATGGATTTAAGTCCACAACTACTCCTCCTCTCCCTCTCCACACCTGCCCCTTATGCCACTGGGGAACCTGGGGGACAGAAGACCCTGTATCTTGAGAACCGGTAGCTGAGGCTGCAGCCGCCCGGTGAGGTGGGTGTATCTCAGGATAGGAGGCTTGGCAGGAGCCTCTTGCAGACAGTGGAATAGTTGGGCTGGCTGCTTCCCGCCAGAGGCATGGAAAGGGGAGAAGGATACCAGATGCTTTTGTCTGCCTCTGGGGTAGGCAGGAAGCCCCTGCCATCCCTCTATAGGGAAGCAGCACTTATCCTCACCCTTAGCCTCAGAGGACTGAAATGTGAGAAATCTCAACTCCAACCACCATGGGAACCGGGGAGCAAGCATTCCCAGTACTGGCTGCCTAAGTGTCAGAGCTCCTTCTAGCCCCAGAGGAGTCTAAGTTGGCAGCAGAGTTGGATCTGAGGCTGCGGGGGCTCCCCTGTCCCCTGTGAGCCAGGCTCCTGTGTGGGGACCAGGGCATAGATGAAAATGAAGACCCTTCCTCCATCCGTCTCTTCCCTGCAGGGGCTCCCAATCTGGTGGGGGAAGCTGCAGCACCAGAGCTGGGTACCGTATGCCCAGGGCTGGGGGGAGGTTTGCACAAAGAACAGAGAACTGGGTGATTTATTCTCGTGGTAAAGAGTAAGCGCTGGGGCCGAGTCAGGGGTGAGGGGATAGATAATCAGAGAAAGCTTTGCTGGGGTGTGACACATGAGTGGGATTGCTCCAGGGGTAGGGGGTTTCCGAAGCTCTTCTCAGGGGTCTCTGCTTTTTGAGAACCATGATTCCCTGCACCCTTCTGCCTTACCACGTTTGATAGTAACTACTCTGTGTATCATTTGTGCACCCTTCATATCCCCCATCTAATGTCTACTGCCCCGGTTGGAGCGGTGGTAAATAGAAGAAGGGCTATTCTGATCCTCGATTTACAGATGGAGAAACCAAGGCTCAGAGAAGAAAAGGGACTTGCCCAAGGTCACACAGTGAGTGAGTGGCTGAGCCGCGACTGGCCTCAGGGTCTGCGGGAAAAGGCAGCGCTTATTCCAGGACATCCATCTCCCTGTCAGATTCTCTCCGATGCGGGGGAAACTGGGAATTCCTCCTTTCGCTTCCCTCCTTGCTCCGCTCAGTTCCTTGGCATGGTTGAAACTTGCTCTGGGAGAATTTTCCAAAAAAGGGCTTTCCCGAGTTTGCAGTCCCGAGAGATACAAGGACCGGGGCTCGGAATAGTTTACAATCATCTATCCCTGGAGCACCAGACCCCAAGGATTTGGGTGCCACCCTCATTCTTGAGTCCCCGAGGTAGTCTTTTATAGGGGAGCAGGGTTTGCCCTGTGTGTGGCAGTCTCCACCTGCCCTCTGCTGCCAGGTGTGCTTAGGGGCACAGCTCTGTCCCACCAGCTATAATGTCCCCTCTGAACCCTGGAGAGGTCCAGCTACTGGGCCCAGAGGAGGGGCTAGATGGAAAGGACACAGCACTGGCTGCTGGGGAACCTGGCTTCTCACCAACCGCCTGTGTGGCTCTGGGCAAGTGGGTCATGCCTCTGGGGTTCCTTTTGTCCCTCAGGAAATGAGGAGGCTGGGCTACTCTGCAGGGGTCAGACTGTCTTCTCCCAACATCGTAAGGTTCAAAGTAGTGGCTGCCTAGGAGCCCCCATGGATGCGGCTCTGCCAGGCCAAGCGCCCGCCACCACAGGAAGGGTTTGGAGCCACTCACTTAATCACAAAAAGAAACTGTTATTAATGATAGTGAGACGCGGCGAATAAGTGGGTCATGTCTAATAAGCCATTTGTGTTCAGGAGGAGAATACCAATTTGATAAAAGCTGTGTGTGCTGAAAAAGCCCAGAAATTGCTGTTTAGCAGATTGGAGCCTGATCGTTTCATTATTCCTAGGCTCTGTGTGTCCTCAGCTGATTCAGGAAATGTGGCTGGGTTAGGAAGGTGTCTCCATGTCTTGGGTGAGGGGGCGGGCTGGAAGCACGGGATCCCAGAGAGAGCCCCACTGACTCCAACCGCTTGCTGACTGCTCACCTCTCCAGCTTCATCAGAGCCGAGCCCAGCCGCCAGGCTAATGCTTTCCGCCCGCCTGCCCCAGGGCTTGTCACAGGGAGAGCCTGGTCAGATGGGTCTGCAAGGACATCTGTCTTGCTTCCCATCTCCTTGCTACCTCTCCTCAGCCCACTTTGAAGAGAGATTTTTAAAGGCACGAGGAAGGAATGGGGAATGAATGGTGCATGCCTCTTAGGGAGGCATCAGGAATTAGGAGGCTGGGGTAGTGACAGTCAGTGTCTGCTCCTGATAGGTATTCAATAAATAGCAGCTATTTTGATTTTTCCTTATCAGAAAGGGTTAACTCATTGCCATGAGCACAGTAGGGGTAGGAGGAAAGGGAACTGACATTTGTGAAATGCCTGCTGTGTGGTAGGTGCTGCCAAGCCCTGCCGGTGTTAACTCACTAAAGCTGACATTATTCATGTAAGGCCGATGCTGGACAAAAGTTCAGAGAGGGCCAATGACTTGCCCAAGGTCACCGAGTCTGTCCTGAGAGCTGGAAAGCTGCGCCTAGAATGAAGTTGTGTCTGGCAGTTCTGGGCCTGCTTCCTCCAGGACTGCCTTGAGGCAGGCTTGGCAGGTCACGTGAGGAGACATCTTCCCTGCAGAGCTCCATCCAAGCGCACTCCCTGCCAGTTCCCCAAAGAACGGTAAAGCAATGGGTTCCACCAAGAAGAACCAGCTGCTCAGCAAGGTGACAGGATCTTGCCCAGGCCATGTACAAGCTAGAAAAAGTCAGCTGGGCTGGACTTCTTGTCCAGTACTCTTTCCAGATCTTGTCTCAGGTAGTGGCCCAGAAGGCAGGATCTTTGCAAGGACCTTTGCAGATTCCCTGCTTTGGAATCACCCAGAGAGTTTATTAAATGCAGATCCCAGGGTCTCCCCAGACCCATTGGCCAAAATGATTGTTGATAGAACGCTGGAATCTGCATTTTAATAAACTTCCCAGATGATTCTCCCGCAGCCCGGAGTTTGGAAGCTACTGCCTTAAGTATTCACCCACACCTGATGAGACATACAGGGATGGGAAAGTGTCTGGTGCCGGGGCCTGCTGGTTTGGTCTGGTTTTGCAAGAGAGGGATAGAGGTCCAGGCTGGAGCAGGTATGCGGACTCTGAGAGGAGCCCCAGGAAGCCTTACACTGCAACAAACATCCATCCTCCCACCCTGCCCTGCCACACACACACACACACACACACACACACACACACACCTCTAGGCCAATACCTTCAATTATTAATACACCCCAGTGCAGACAAAGATCCTGGCGTGGCCCGGTGCTTTGTCCATTGAGTGAATCAGTGTCTTGAGGTTCTTTCTGTTGCCAGGAGGG
>NW_006442491.1:23386065-23404680 GCF_000325575.1 Pteropus alecto
GGAGGGGGGGAGGGGGTGGGGGACTGCTGTGCTGGGCCATTTGACAAACAGCCTGTGCACTGAAAAATGACTCTGGCTTTCTTGTGTTCCTTACCGAACTGTTGGTATTTTACCATCAATACGCTGGCTAGTTTGGTGGCTGGAAGATGGAGCGAATTGAGTGCTGTCTTCCAAAGGTTATGATGTTAAAAATGTGTCCACCGTTGTCTCGGGTGTTGGCGATTATTTTATCAATTACACCCGTAAACACTCAGCTTTGGGCTGAGGGTGTACAGGCCTCCTGTGGGGAATTGGCCCTCACAGACGGTTTTCCGCAAGTCCTTCATGCCAGTTGGTTTTGACACCTTGCCTATCGGTGGCTCCTTCAGCCTTTCCCAAAGCAAGGGGAGCTGCGAGCCGCCAGCAGGATGGGGAATGTGGCTCATCCCCATGGCGACAGCAGGGGTGTTGAGGGAAATCTCCTAGTGACAAACAAGTGGGCAAGGTCAGGGTTGCCAGAGAGAGTGGTCCCTTCCAACCTACCAGCCGCGGAGGCAGGCGGTGGAGCACTTGGAATCAGTCACCAAGGCTCAGGCCCAGCCAGCAAGGCCTCCCGAACCACCTTCCTCAACCTCTTTCACAGAGAGGAAGACGAAGGCCGTGGGCAAGGGAGCATTTGCCCCAAACTGCCTAGGAGGTATTTGGATTTTGGAATTAAGTCTTATCCATAAACAGGGAGAGAAATATATGGAAGGAAATGTTTATTGAGTGTCGTGCCAGGGCCTTAAATGGCATCATCTCATTTGATCCCCAGAAGAACCCTAAGAGGAATGGACTTTCTCTGGCAGGGAGGTTAAAAGGTTTGCCCAAGGTCACACACCTAGCAAGTGTAGGAGTCATGATTCGAACCCAAGAATGTGGCTCCAAGGCCCATGCTCACCGTGCTGTTGAGACCCAGAGAAGAGGAGGAGAGGTGGAAGGAGTATGGTGACCTCCACATTCCACACTGGGGGCATTTGGGAGGCAGCGGAAGTGGCAAACCTAGACCAGAACACTGTCTCAGTGACGTTCTGACTGCCCTTGGAGGTCGAGAAAATCAAATGGGTAGGAAGATGGGGTACGTGGTGTGAACAGTGGCGTAAGTGCCCCCATGAGGGGTATGTGTCAGAGAGAAGGGAAAGGTGATGGCATGAAGCAAGCCCACCCCCTGGTGCTCGGCCATGACCTTGGACTTAGGGACAGACCAGCTGTTGATGGCGTTATGGGAAGAGTCAGCCTCAAAGAGAGTCTGGGGTGAGCTGGGCACACAGAGGCGGCATCTGGGCACTCTCACCTCTCCACCCCTCATTGTAATGACTCGGGGCTCCAAGGCGGAGGTGAGCGAGAGTCCCTTGTGTCCTCGCACCCACTACAATACCCAGCACAGGGAGGCGGCAGAGAATGAACAAATGGATGGCAAGGAGAACAAGGCAGGGGTCTGAGGTTCAAATTTCTAAACTTCTGCTCATTCTAAGTTAATGTAATTTTAAACAGCCACATAATTTTAATTTCATAAGGGATCCATGTTTTCAGTAGAAAAATCACAAAATTAGAGCCCCTCCTCATCTCTACTGTCCATGGCAAGGACATCCCAGGGAGGGGAGGTTGGTTTCACCTTGCCGCAGGCTGACCCAGGCCTGGCCCCCCGGGGTGCTATGAGGTGCTGCAGCCCTGAAAGTAATGAGATTTCAGGTTGTGACGTCCTCTGCCAGACCCTGATGCGACTCCTCCATCAGAAAAAGAGGTGGTGGTCTCACTGGGAGAAGAAATCTACCTCTTTACCAGCTGGTCCCCTCCAGTACCTACTGCTGTGGAGAAGCGGGGTACGGTGGGGCTGCTGCTCTTCCAGGTCCTCTGCCCAATGCTGTGTCCCCTTCCCTTTCTCGAAGCCAACAGAGAATTCTCTGGGACTCGGCTCCACGATCCCCAGTTGAAACCTCCTTCAAGACTCCCCAGGGCCCTCAGCAAGATTGGGCAGATGATTTTAGGCAAAATCCAGACAAACCTCTTACACTTTAATAGTTATGCGTTTATTTTTATGTAGATTAGAAAAATATAAGCAGCACATCAAAACTATGATTTTACAGATATGATTGCTTAGGATGAGATTGATGTGGATATTAAAAAATAGTGGGTTAGTTAATAGGAAACTATTAAGGATGTAATCATATGGGTGGTATGCAGGCATGACGTATGAGAATGACAGGATGCGGGCGTGCCGGCCCACAGGCGGCCCCTCCTACCTCACGCTCCCTACTCATACTGAGAACCACTGGCCAAACACAGGCTGCTGCCATGTATTGGAAGCTTGATTATTCATTCATTCATTCATTTATTCATTCAACAAATATTGATTGAACATCAGCCATGTACCATGCTCTTAGCCACTAGGGATGTATTAATGAAGAAGAAAGACATAAGGTTCTTGCTCAGACAACTAAACCTATTTTATATATATATATATACACATACACATATATATATGTATGTATATATATATAAATTGTGCTAAGAGTTAAGAAGCAGGGATGACATTCAGCCCAGAGAAGGGCACTTACCCACTACTCTGGACAGTGAGGGTGTCCAGTAGTGAACTGCCCATCACAGAAGGTATGCAAGTTGGACCCCACCAGTTATTAGCTAGAGATGTTATAGAGGGGATTCCTGCTTTATTTCCCAAAAGAGCATAAATCAGTGAAGTGGACAGAAGCCAGAACACAGTGGGTGGTTAATAAAGATCTGTTGCACAGCAATTTAGCGATGGTGCTGGGACAAGGGACAAGGGCCCAGGTGGGCGGAGCTCCCAAATCGAGGATGCCTGGCCTCACACAAGGGACATGGCAGGGGTGGGGCCCTTTGCTGTCCCCTGTGTTGAGGGGAAGGGGCAGTGACTCCTTTGTGACTTCACTTCAGCTCTGAGTTGAAAGTGCGAGTTGGGGCAGCAGAAAAGGTTTTTATCTAGTCTACCTCCACCTCTACCTTCGGGGTGGCCTGGCAGGTCCCTTCCCCTCTCTGGGCTTCATTGTCCCCACCTGAATGATGCCAAGTTTGCCTAAGCTTTAAACACCTAGAATTCTTCCATCCGTATCCTCCTAAGCCCTAGCCTTTGTCCTCCACTCGGCAGGTGAGGATGGAGTCGATGGTGGCGTGGAAGTCCATGCAGCACGTGGTGCTTTGCTCTCAGTGGCCTTCAGGGGTCTGTGAACTGAAACACCAGCCAGTGCTCATCGAGTGTTTTCTCCGTGCCTACCACTTCCACTCCCTCCTCCCCTTTCATCCTCATGCACCCCGTGAGGAGGGTGCTCCCATTTTACGGACGAGGACACTGAGGCTTAGCGGGGGTGATGTGACTTGCCCGAGGACGCACGGATGTCGCATGGTAAAACCAGGCTTGAGCCCAGCTTGCAGGACTGCAGAACTGGAGTTCTTAACCCGTTCATCTGTCCTGCTCCTGGCTGCCGAACCGGGTGGGTGTGTGGGCGGGTGCTCTGTTCCGGATCGGTGTCCTGGCCTCATCAGAGTCTCTCAGGGTCTGTGACGCCAAAACGCTGTGCAGGCTGGGTCTGGCTGAAAGAGCGTGAAAGTCTTGGCTCCTGGATCCAAGTCCAGCCCTGTCGGTGGGGAGCGGTCTGACTCAGGACAGCCGGGTGGCCCTGGGTGCACCTGCCTGGGTACGCTATGAGGGGCTGGTGTTTTTGTCTAAACGAATGTCTGGAGTGTGTGTGTTCCAGTGTTTGATTGTGTGTGGTTTGAAGAGCTTTGGCGAGGTGGGAGGGAGCCTGGGTGGTCCTTTAATGTCCTGGCCTAAGGGACCAAGCTGGTTTCCTCTGCCTAGAAGCCTTTGCTTTAAAACCAGCCTCCCCGCCCCTCCAAGCTGTTGCCCTTGGGACTAGAGGCATAGAAGCTCTGGGAGCATCTGGAAGGTTAGAGCTGGAGCGGGGAGAGGGGGCCTTGCTCAGAGCTATCAATTAGGGGGGCTGGCAGTGGCCATCTGTGGCAAATGCTCTGCCTGCCCCCCGCTTTCTGGATCTTTCTCTCTCTGGGTCTCTCTCAATCAGCTCTGTCTCCGTCTCTGTCTCTTTTGCCCTCTATCTCTGTCTTTAAGTCTCTCTCCATCTTTCTTTGTCCCTTTCTCTATGTCTGCTGTATCCCTCTCTCTTCCTCTTTTCACCTCGGTGTTCTCTTTCTTTCTGCCTCTCTGTACACACACACACACACACACACACACACACACCCCTCTTCAGATGACATCTCCGATTACACATGCATATATTCTGTTTATCATAATGACTCCCACACAGAGCAGGCACTCATGAAATGTCAGTTGAATGAATGAAGTGGAAAAAAAGGATGAATGACCAAATGGTGAAGTTACAAGGGACACTGGAGCTTGTTTAGACGTGGTTCCTAATTATTTCGGAGGTCACAATCCTCTTGAGAATCTGATGAAAACTGGATGGTTTTCTCAGGAAAATGCCACATCGTTTTGCTTAGTTTCCGAGGGTTTGTTGAGGCCCCAAAGCCCATCTGTGGTCTTCAGGAAAAGCAGCTTTCCTTTCACCGAGGAAAACGAGGCCCGGAGAGGGGCCAGGACTGGCCCCAGGACACAGGGTGAACGAGTAGCAGGCCAGGTGTGGACCTGGAGTCTTTCCCCTACCCTCAGCCCTCCCATGTGACCTGGGGCGGCCTCTGGAATGAAACTTCATTAACTTTCCCCAGCAAGTCCTCGGTGGATAAGTGTCTTCAGGGGGTGGGTGTTGGGGAGACATAAGGGATGACAGTAAACCGGAGATGAGAGCCCAGGAAACAGGTCACGGGCAGGCGAGCCATCCCAAGGAGGTCTCTGCCGGTTCCCAGGGAGAGTGGTTGTTGTGTCCTGGTGCAGTCAGGGAAGACTTCCTGGGGGAGGTAGGCTCCTTCTCAGCCTGTGTCCAGGGACCTCCAGGGCTGAGAGGAGATTCCAGAGGCCAGTACAGAGTCGGGCCTGACTGCCTGGGCCTGGCAAAGGCTTCATTTGGAGGGTCATGCGTATTGGTAAAGCAGGCCACAGCTGCAGCTCCAGAGGACAGGCTGCAGAGCTCGGTCTTGACCTCCAGGGCAGCAGCAGCCCTGGAAGGTTTCTGAGTGGGGAAGGCACAGGGTGTGGCTGGCGTCAGGTGGGTATGGCTGTGTGAGCAGAAAGTGGCAAGGGGGGGGAGGGAGTTCGAACTGGACTTGGGGGTTGGAGGGACCAACAGAGGAGAAGAGGCTGCTTCCTGGGGAAGGGGCTGAGTTCATGGGCTCAGAGGATGCTGGGGCTGACCTCGGTGTCCGGGGAATGATGGAAACGCAGGCGTGTGTGAGTGTGCACATGCATGTGCGTGTGTATAAGTGCACAGGCTTCCTTTCTAGCTCTTGGACACGCCAAGCTCCTTCCTCCTTAGGACCTTTTCCCAAGCAACTGCCTCCTCCTGGCAGCCTTTCTTCCCACCTCTCCTGCCCTCTGGCTCTCACCTTCACGCTTCATGTAGCTCCTCAGAGAGGCCCATGACTTCCCGTCAGAGCCCCTTCGCGATCACCCCAGCAGGCACCCCAGGCACCCATCAACATGCCCATCTTGCAGAGGAGAAAACCGAGGCTTAGTGAGGTACAGTGGGCCAGGGGCCCCACCCCTAGTTCAGTGCAAGGGAGCAGAGCCCAAACTTTGTTTTCCCCCAGCCTGGCATGTTAAGGGTGTCTCTTGGGGTTGGGGGTCTTGACTGAACCCCCCTTTCTTAGAACCTTTCGGCTTGGTTCCCGGCTGAGAGTGGGGAAGGCGAGAGCAGTCGGCAGGGTGTCTGTTTTGCTTTGTGAGGTTTTAAAAAAATTATTTCCTGCCTTGGAGGCGGCAGCAATTACGGGCTAGCTCGCTGGGGAGCTGTTTGCTGGCTGTCATCGGCCCCGGGAAAGGGTCCCTAATGGAGGCCCAGCGGCGGCCAGAGCACATGGTAGTGGAAATAGTGCTCAAAACAAAGCAGCACTAATGGTCTTGGGCAGGCAGAGGAGAGGGAGGGGAGGGCGGGCTGGCTGTCAGCTGATGGGAAGGCCTCTGGGGCAGGGGCCCTGAGACTCACCGGCTGGTCTCCTTATGCCCTCCCCCAGAGACCTCAGCAGTGGTCCCTGAGCTCCAGCTAGGTGCTGGGTGCCCGAGCCACATCCTGGCTCTGTTGCTTTCTATTAAATCCTCTCCCGGGCAGAGGGAACAGTAAGTGCAAAGGCCCCGGGAAGGGGCAGAACCCCTTTAGCTAGGGATTCTCTGGTTCTAGAATAGTCCTGGTGTTTGAAAAGGCCAGGCCAGGCTAGCCTGGAAAAGGAAGGTGGGGGCCTTAGGGAGGGAATAGCTGGAGCAAGACCACCTGGGGAGATGGCATGGATAGCGGCCCGATTCATCTCCATCATGATAACGCTCCATGGAACTCACTGTGTGCCAGACATCTGCAGGTATGTACGATGGCGTTGAGTCCCATTTAAAAGATGAGGAAACTGAGGTTCAGAGATTGGACCACCCCAAGGCAGTGCAAGTGAGGTTCAAAATCCGGTCATTCCAGAACCCACTTATTTACTGCTGCGATCTTGGGTTTCCCAAACACAAAGGGTGGGGCCGGGGATTGGGGGGCCGGGTTCAATCCAGGCCAGGTGCTGTGGGGGAGGGGTGGCAGGACCAATCTGTTCTCTGCCCCTGCCTGCTGTGCGACCACCTGTGCTCTGGAGCATCCCTGGGGTCTGTCTCAGTTTCTCCCCTCCTCTTGGTCTCTGCCCCTGGTTTTTAGATGCCCTCATCTCCCCTTCTCCCCTTCTACTCTGTTCTCCATGGCCCCGGCCCCCTCTGGCTCCACCCCGGGTGCCTCCCCACATCTCTCAATTTTCTTTCTCCTTCTCAGTGAATCTGGGGATGCTGCTTTCTGGGGTTCTGGGGCACCCACTCATCCCTGTGGCTGACGCGACCTCCTTTGGCTTCCTCCATTCACCCCTCTCTGCCTCTGGCAGGCAGCCAGGATGCGTACATGCCTGGACTTTGGGGTCAAGACACTCTTGGGTTCAAATTCTGGCCCCCACTCAACTCTGAGCCTCACTAGCCATTGGTGCAATGGCCTTTCTCTGCGGGCTTTGCAGGGTGGGCCAGTGACGACGAAGAGAAATTCCTGGTTGCTTTCTCCTGTCCTCGGCTCCCCCACCCTGGTCCCTACCTCGTCCCTGACTCCCTGCACATCCCCACACCTGCCTCGCTCCCTCCCAAACCCTGTGGTCCAGGAGTGTGGGAAGAGGAGGCGGGAATTCCACTGGGGAAACCTGCTCAACTCCCACACTCCTGCAAGTGCCAGAATGTTTTCGCTTTCCTGAAATCTCCCCAGATCTGTAATTCTGCTGCTGTTTCCCTCGATATGTGCTGCTGGCCTTGGGAGGCACCCTGCCCCCAGCCTCAGCCCCAGCACTGCCCTCCTGGCTGTGTCAGGGTTGCCGGGCAGGGGACCCGGGCAAGTCTCCACCCTCTCTGTGCCTCAGTTTCCCCATCTGGAAGAAGAGGAGAATGATAGTGGTTATTCCCCAGGTGGTTTGGGGGGTTTGGTGAAATATTTTCTTTTATTAAATAAACACCTCTATAAAAGGGATGAAATCTGATTTGTACTATAATGTGGATGAACCCTGAAAACATTATGCTAAGTGAAAAAAAGCCAGTCCCCAAAGACCACATGTTATGTGCTTCCATTTATGTGAAATATCCAGCGGAGGCAAACCCACGGAGGCCGGGGGCAGACTGGTGGTTGCCAGGGGCTGGAGTGTGACTGCTTGATGAGAACAGGGTTTCCTGTTGGGGGGGTTGAAAATGCTCTGGGACTAGGTAGAGGCAGTGGTTGCACAGCATTGTGAATGCACTAAATTCCACTGATTTGTTCACTCTAAAATGGTGAATTATATGTTATGTGAATTTCACTTCCATTAAAACTAACTAAATATAAAGGAGACACCTCTGTAGCACATAGCGTGTGCCAGGCACTCCACTGTATAAATGTTAATGCATTTAACCCTAACAACAACTCTTTCAGGTAGTCGTTGCTATCGTCCCCATTACATAGATGAGGAAACTGAGGGACAGCGTCACCAGGCACTTAGCAAATAGTAAATGCTCAAAAATGTTAGCTATTTTAATTTTTACTGGCTGGGGCAGCCCCCCATTCCTAACCGGCTGGGGCTGGGCAGGGGCCCCACCTGGGTGAATGTGCTCGTGCGTGTCTAAAACTCGCTAGGGACTGGGTACCACCAGGTAACAGCAGGTTTTGAGGCTCCACTGCGTTCTGCACCCTGAAACAGGCTCTTCACCTGCATTAATTCATTTAATCCTTGGCATAAGCCTTTAAGCCATGACATGTGGGAATCGAAGCTCAGAGAAGTAAAGCAACTCACGCAAAGCCACACAGCAAGCCAGGGCAGAGCTGCAACTTGCATCCTCACCTGTAAATCCAGGCCACTCCGCCTCCCAGTCCTGCCCCTTCTTCCCGACCCCTTTCCCCTTTAGCCCACATGTCAACATTCTTGTGCACAGAGCATGGTCCGAGGACCCTGAAGCTGCAGAGATGGACAAGGCCTTGGATTGCATGGAACAGGAGGCCCTTGACTTGGGGGGATTCACCCCACGCAAGAAGCAAACAGCTCCCCACCAGAGCCAACGTTTCTTTGATGTCTCCTATTTCTTTCAAAAATTCATAAATTCTGTATTCTATTCCATAATGTATATATTCATGTTTGTTTTAAGACAAAGATGATGTTCTTTCCCCGTTTTGGGGAGGGACATCAATGCCTCGGGATGTTTCTTCCCCGGTTTGTGCAGCACAGACCATAAGGGAGTCTTTCATTCCTTTCTTTGTTCGTGTATTCCACGAGCACACATTTGGACCTCCTTGCTCCTGAAATTGGTGTTAGTCCTCACCACATGCCAGGCACAGGGAACCTTACACTGAATCAGACAGGATGCGGCACCATCGGCTGGACTGGAAGAATTGGTAGGATTCTGGTAGGTGATTGGTGGGGAAGGCTTTTCGGTATATGGGCAGCACCAGCAAGGTCTTGGAAGTGAGATTGGGCCAGTGGCCAAGGAAGCCGGAACTGGTGATGGTGGTGAAGGTGGCCGCCTACCTTTAGCAAGACCTGCATCCCAAGCCCCTTTTCATCAAGAAAAAAGTCTCTGCTTGGTGCTGCTCTGAATTTAATGCCCTAACTCTTGCCAGTGTCCCTCGTTAATGAGAGAAGATGGAGATTGAGGCTCGTAGCCTTCAGCAAGCAACCTTCCCTGGTTAGAATTTACGAACACTGTTGGTTTTGATAGTGTTTATTTTTACAGTTACCCTCTATTTATGGCAAGTGATGCCGATTTTCCATTTATGACAGTAATAAAAGTCTCCTTTTAAGCTGAACTTTTTTTAAGTAAAAAGGAAAAGATGTTTTGAAAATAAATATCAAGTAAATTATAGTACAGGTGGTACAGGGATTCTGCAGAAATGGTGAAGGTGGTCCCCAAAAGGTTGGACTTCGAAAACCCTCTCTTTGGTGTACCCTTTCCTGTTCTGAGCTCCCCCTGACTGTGCAAATCCCACTTAGCCTTCAAGTTCAAGCATGCCCCCTCCCCCTAGAAGCCTTCCCTGACTCCCCAGGCGTGCATAGGCCAGCCTTTTCTTCTCCTAGCACGGGCACCTTGCACGGCTATGTGAACAACTGTACATGGTGATTCAGGCTCAGTTTCGGCTGTTCTTGGTCCATATGACAGTCACTGGTCTGTGTGTCTCTCCTGTGGACTGTGGGTCCCTTGAGGACCAGGGCCTGGTCCAGACATCTTGGGAAGCCCAGCACAGAGCCTGGCCCAGAATAGGGGTCTGTGATGGCTGATCTCTCTCATTCTTTCTGCATGCCAAGGCCAGCACGTGCCCACTAAGGACACTGCAACTTCTTAAGCTTTTGTACAAAATGCTTTTCTCTCCACTTGTTAAGAGAAAAACCTGGCCACTCCAAGATAAAATGACCTTTCATCCACTCACACGTTGATCCCTCTTGCTACAGGCAGCCTGCCAAAAGCCAGGGGCTGCCCAGGGGGAAACCAAGAGAACCCTCGGGGCCTCCCCTGGGCCCATCCCAGGGCAGTCACGCTGCATTCACCCTTGGGGAGGAGGGGGCTCTGGCTGTTGCCTGCCGGGCTCCCTCTAGGCAACCAGCCTTCTCAGCCCCCATGGGCTTTTGCACCCCACTTCTCTAGGTTCTCCTGTAATGGACATTTTACATCTGATTTGGGGAGTGCGGTGAGATTCACAGGGGAGGCAGGGCTTCATTAAACCTCCCTCTGTAGTCCTTTCTCCCTGTCCTGTCCCCCAGCTGAGAGTTTCGGTGGCCACGGGCCTTCCTGACCCCATGCCACACACCCTTCCATCCCCAGCACCCAGCCAAGCTAGGCACAGAGCAGGCTCTCTGGAAATGGCTCCCAGAGCCACACTTTTTAACACTGAAAGGGGAGCAGGAGCTTAGAGAGGACTCAAGTTTTGGTTGGGAAACTTTATAGTCAGCCTTGGGATTGAAGTCTGACTTTGTCCATTTATGCTGTGTGACCACAGGCACCAACACCCCTCCTCTGAGCTTTGGTACTTCCTTCTGTGAAATGGGGCTGTCAAGGAATAGTACTACCTCATTGAGTCTTTGTGAGGATGAAGTGCGGTCCTGTGTACAGTGCCTAGCACATAGGTAGGGTTTCCTTCCTTCAACACCAGAGCAGAGGACTAGCCCTGATGGCCCCTAGGTTCTCTGAGCCTCAGGTTCTCCACCTGTAATACAGGCACAATGATCCCTGCTCCACAGGGTCGCTATGAGGATTTTGTGGGCTCAGGCACATCAACTTTCTGGCTCATCGTGAGCCTCCGATCAGAAAGACAATCCCACGGGGCTGATGGGGCTGGTCCGTGGGCCTCAAGGTTAGGGCTTGGGGGTAGCTGCTGGTGAAGCAGCCACGGCCCTTCTTGGCACTTACAACATTTATTTATTATCCTGTTTTATTCTTGGTTGCATTTCACATGATAATTTTATGGGCCTTCTCGAGGAGCTGCCAGCTTGCATGTCAGTTTGGCTAGGCATCCCCTCAGCTGGGCCCATATGAGCCAGGCTGGGCCTGGGTGCCAGTGTTCATGAGGGCCAGAGGAGGGGCTGGGGAGGGAGCTGTGCTGCTGGGGCCTGATTCTGGACCTCCCTGATTGCCTGTGTCCTTATGTCCGTCCCCATCCCTTCTCTTGTGGGTGCAGTCCCCCCAAAAACTCCAGTCTGGCACTTAATGTGCCCAATAAATGTTGTGTGAATGAATGACTGGATGAATAAATGAATGAATGGTGTCTTTTTTTGTTGTTTTTTTCTTACAGTTTCTAACTTCAATTATCTGGTTCTTTTTTTCCCAATCTTCATTTCTTACTTTATTCATTCATTTATTCAGCACAGGCCTAATAGCACCTCCTACATGCCTGTTCTTTGGGGGCAGCGTAGGAGCCTTGCCCTGCGGGAGCTTCCAGGCTAGAGGAAAATACAGACACTTCAATATCTGTCATCTAACACACTCTAGTGAGGCAGTGAGAGGACTCAGACACCATCAGGGTTCACCACAGAGGGCCTGGGCTGAGGGATTAACCAAGGGGCCTGCAGGGCCACCCCGGTTCTCACTGCTCTGTCCCCTTTGCCTTTCCCTAGCTCCAGCTCCTTTAGTTCCCCTGACTAGGAGCTGTCCCTGTCACCAGTCCCTAAGGGGGGACCCATTTCAGCAAAGACTGATGAGTTGGCTGGGTCCAGTTCCTGCAGGCTTCTTGGAGGAAGCAGCCTCAAACCAGAGATTTGAAGATTGGAACAGCAGAGAGGGCTGTATAGAGTGAAAGAGTAGATTTGGGGCTGGATCATAGAGTTTGGGGTGGGGAATCCGAGCTCCGAGATGGAGGGACTTGGAGCTGGGCTGGGACAGTCTTCAGTGGACAGGCAAGCCCTGAGTGAGACCCACTGGCAGCTTGGGTGTGTGTGCTGTCGGGAGCAAATGAGGAAGCAGACGGATACAGGACGGATGGATGAGATGTCATGGGACCCGGGCGTGAGTGAACTACAGATGTTGTGTCAACTGCCTAATCTAATGAAGTTACAAAGAAGCATCTTTTAAAATCTTTCTGGAGAAGATAGAATTTTGAGCTAGAAGGTGAGAGAAGGTCATGTTTGTTGAGCACCTACCATGTGCCAGCCATGAGGTATATATTGCCTTGTATCCTCCCTCATGTCCTCTCATTCTCTCCCTCTCTCTCTCTCTTTTTTTTTTTTTTTTTTTTCAGATGAAGGAACTGAGGCTCAGAGAGGTAGAGGGGCTTGTCCAGGTCACACAGCTAGGATTTGAACCTAGGCCTGAAAGCAAAGCCTTAGATGTTTGTGCTGAACCAGGCCTGGAAGGTTAGAAAGTAGGTCAGGGCCCTGCTCATAAAGGTGGGCAAGATCTTTTAGATCATTCCTTGCCTTTCCCAGAAGCCAGACCCAGGGGCTCAGGCCAGGGCCACAAGCCGTTTCCTACAGATGAGGCTCTGATAACTGGGTCTGGGGTTAATTAATACATCGCTCCCCCAATTAAAAGCAGAAAGGAAGAAGATACTGAATTCAATCAAGCCCCTTTCTCCTCCTGCAGAATCTTAATTTGTGGATACCAGTTTTAATTGTCTTCCCAGTGAGCCCAGCCCTACTCGGGCCCTGGGGCTGGAGAACACAATTGCATCCTTCTCAAAAATCTATAATTATACCAGCTTCCCCAGGGACTGGCTGTGAGGAGTTACCTGGCAGGGAGGGAGGGAGGGCTCAGGGACACAGGAAGAAGTCAAAGAGGAGAGATCGATTTTATGTCCCAGACTCAGGAAGGAGGCTGACATGGGGATTAGGGGTCTGGGTGGGGGCCTGACATAGAGATTGAGGAATGAGGTGGGGTTGGGGGGTGGGGAAGAGGTGCTGCAGGAGCAAGGTCTAGAAGTTCCCGGCTCCCACTCTTGAGTCCTCTAGCACCGGATGCAAATGTAACTACCTACTTACTCTGTGGCCTTGGGCAAGTTCTTTAACCTCTCTGAGCCTCAGCTTTCCCATCTGAAAAATGGGTTCCATAATGATCCCATGTACTCCACAGCATGACGGTGGGAGCATGAGAAAATGTATGTAAAGGGCTTGGCTTAGTACCTGGTGCAATGCAAGTACTCGATAGTTCTTAGAGTTTATTGCACCGTCATCATCAAAATTAGGATGGATCACTTCCCAGTTTCTGGTGCGGATGCGGTGTCTTCACTCACCAAGTTAGGAGAGGGAGCGAGAACATCTTGCCAATTAGAGCTGCTACTTCCGGTGGAAGTAGGAGGAACTGAGCTCCCTGTCTCTCGAGGTATACAAGTGGGATGCAGAAGTGCAGAGCATGGTGGCTGAACTTTACCTGCTAATTCAGACCAGATTCTGATGGGGACTGACGGACCCTGGGTTTTAGTCGTAACTGCTGGTTAAACGTAGGTTCAAAACCCAGCTCTGTGTGAATCTTGGATGAGTCATGTCATCTTTCTGAGCCTCATTTTTTCTCATCTGTCAAATGGGAGTGAGTGGATTAGAGAGTATTAGAGATAGTGTGTGCATAGTGCTAGAGATGTGGTAGATGCTTAATTAACAATGTGGACTTAAAAAAAAAGGAAACGAGGCTTTCTGGATTTCCCTCCTCTCTGCCTTGGCTCATAGCACTCCCTTCCTCCTTGCCTCTGCCAGCCATCCTTCCGGGCCTGGCTGACATACCACCCCTTCCTCCCCCAAGTAGAAGTGACTCCTCCCTTCCCAATGCCCAGGGCACTGCCCTTAGAATATATATGACTTTCTCCCTCAGATTGTCTGAGCTTGTGGGGCTCTCAGACCATGAGTTCTAATCCCCATTGTACAGAGGAGCAAACTGAGGCTCAGAGAAGAGGAGAGATTCTCCCAAGGTCACACAGCAAGTCTGTTGGCAGAAACAGGTTCAGTCCTCCATCTCTGGCTCCCAGTCATATGCTTTCAGTGCTTACCTGCCTACATGGCTTCTCCCTGAGTGGTAGTGGTGGGGGGTCTTTGGGGCGGTGCCTTCATGTTGCTGCCTGTAAACAGGGAGACTCAGATATGCCATCAAATGCCCAGAGCCTCAGTTTTCCCACTTGTCCTGTAGACACACTGCCTCCTTCCCTACTGAGGTTGGAGCCAATGGGATCTTGAGCCCTCTCCCCAACCTAGGCAGCTCCTGGCAGGGTCAGCCAGAGGGGATCAGAGAGACCCTGGGTCCAGAGCCCACTTTTGAAGAGATGGCTAGAGGCCACACCCACAGCCAACTCACCTGGCTCCACGAGTTCTTAGAGCTAGACTCTCTCCATCTTCTCACCTAAAGCCCCTCCCTACTCCTGGCTCAGGACTACCTGCCCCACTAGGCAACACATCTTCTGGGAAGCCTTCCCTGATTGCTTTAAGCTAAGTAAAATGTCTCCTCTGTGCCTCCTCAGGCCTTTGCACTCAGAATAAAACAGACTCCCCATCCTGCCCCAAAAGACCCTATAAGATTGACTATTTTTTACTGTACTTTTAAAAGGAAGCTCTACAACCAAAAAGAGTTTGAATTCTTTAGAAAGAGCATAGCCTTGGGAGCCAAACAAGCCTGGGTTCAAATCCAGATTCTGCCGCATAGCCTTGGAAGGGTCACTTCCCAGCGCTGGGCTTTGGCTGCCTCTTTTGAGCAACGAGGACCTGGGAAAGGGAGGGGAGCTGAGCCTGCAGCTGAGCCTTCACCTGCTGGGATAACCCCCATACGGGCCGCTGAGCACTGGGGAGTGTGGCTAGTCTAAACTGAGGTGTGTCATAATCATGTAAAAATACACCTGAATTTCCAAGACTTGGCACCAAAAAGAACATAAAATATCTCAGTAATAATTTTCATTATTTGAAATAATTTTTGGATATCTTGGGTTAATAAAATATGTTATTAAAACTCATTTCTCCTGTTAAAAAAAATCTTTTTTAAAAACTTTTTAAAATGTGGCTACTAGAAACTTGAAAATTCTACGTGCCTCACATGTGTGGCTGGCATTCTGTTTCTGTTGGATGATGCCATCCAATGACCCTTAGTGGGGTTTGCAGGGAGAGGTGACTCTGTGCTGGGGTCCCTCACAAGGCTGTTTGGGGTTGAGAGGGCCTGGCCAAGCTGACTCCTGGCTACTGAGCAGCCCCGGGCCATACACTGCCCTCTCTGAGCCTTGTTTTCTGCATTAGCAAAAAGAGCTGGTGGACCAGGGCCAGAGTTTTCAGTTAGTTTGGGGCAGCCTGTGGGCAGGGGAAGGCTGAGTGAGGGTGGATGGAGGCCCTGTTCCTCCCCAGGTCACCTTGATAGAGCCCCCACTCAAAGAAGCCCATCTCTGCCCTTCCTTCCACTCATTTTTCTGCCTCGCTGGGTGGAGCGCCTTGCGGGCTGCAGTAGCAAGGTGGGGCTGGGATGGCGGTACGGACAGACGCAACATTCCTGGGTGACCTGCACAGCTGGGCATTTTTCCAAGGCAAGATAATCTCTCCTGAGAAGAGGGAAGAATTCTAATTACATCTCAGGACAATATTTGTTTGGAGAGATGAGAGACAGAACATATGGTGGAGAGGGACAGTGGGCCGTACAAAGTGGGGGTTTGTTTTCTCCTTTGCCTGGCAGAGTGGAAGGGGTGGCGGGTGGGGTGGGGCTCCTCCTGGGTCAGGAGAACCGCCTGTCCTGGGATTTGGTGGGGACCTGGGCCCTGCAGGGGACAAGAGGCGGCTGTGGCTTCCATTGCACCTTGGGGCCCTGAGAGGGTGGAGGATGTCCCACCTGTTGGGCACATGCGGAGCACCTACATACTAAGTGCCGGGAGCTGTGTAGCTGTGGGGAGCTCTGATCCCTGTTCCCATGGAGCTTCGATGGTCGGTGCCTGCAGTGAACAGATACGTGCCCGTGAATGCAGCGGGTGGGAGGCAGGGGTGGGGGAAACCTGCACAGGTTCATGGGGTCAAGGATGGCTTCTCTGAGGATCCAACTATGAGCTGAGCTCTGAGTGACTTGCAGGGCAAAGGGGGGCCAAGGGAACAGCATCCAGGCATTGGGAACAGTCAGAGCAAGAGTGAGGTGGAAGGAGACATGTTCACAGGACAGCGAGGCGGGTGGGATCTGATCCCTCCGCCAACCTTGGGGCCTTTCTCCTCGGAGCAGTGGGGAGCCAGGGGAAAGTTCTGAGCTGGGGTGGCCTGGTCTCATTTGGTTTTGCAAAGAAAGCACTGATCACTGTGCACAGGGGCTGGGAATAGCCCAGGAGAAAACCAGGATGGAAGCAATTGGAGAAATCTGGAAGAATTAACAGGAATGGCACCTTCCTTTCTGGCCTTCTGGCCTCTTTGCTCACATTTTGCAACCCAGCCCTCATCCGATCCCTCACTCCCCTGCAGAGTCTCCCACAGCTCCCACAGGCTCCAGGATAGGGGCCCAGCCTGAGCGGGGGGCATTGAGGGCCTTGGGCCTACTCCTTCCTTCCTGTGTCTTGCCAGCTGCTGCCGCCTACCCCTCTGCCCAGCCTGGCAGAGCTTCTCCAGGTGCCCCACCTGAAACCAGGGCATTCCCACCTGCAGGCCTGGCTACTCCCGCTCTGTCCACCTCCTCCACCCACCAGCCCTGTCCCTGCTGGCCCTGCTGGCCCTGCCATTTCCTGGACCCTGGCTATTCCTCCCCGCTCCCTCTTGTTTCTTTGCACAGCCCTGTTCACAGAGACGCCCCACGACATGACGGCGCGGACAGGCGAGGATGTGGAGATGGCCTGCTCCTTCCGCGGCAGCGGCTCCCCCTCCTACTCCCTGGAGATCCAGTGGTGGTACGTGCGGAGCCACAGGGACTGGACCGACAAGCAGGCGTGGGCCTCGAACCAGGTACCCGCCCTGGGGAGACTCTGAGTTGGGCTGGGAGATTCCTGGCCCCTTGGATAGGGGTGTGTCTCTGCCCCTCATCTCTTCTGAGGGGTACGGGCTCCAGCTATGTTTGTCCTCTGCGGCACCCAGCTGTCTCCTTTCCTTCTCCCTGAAAAAGAGGCTTGTTTTCAGGGCAGGAGGCAGAGCTAGGTTGAGCACTTGGGATGGACACAATAAGAAGGCCTCTCCAAGGAGTGCAGAGTTCTCCCTTTCAGGTACAGGTGGGGAAGCTGGGGCCAGAGAGACAGAAGCTGGTTCCAGGCTGTGGGGCAAGATGAATCTCCTGACTCACTTTTTATCACTTCTCCAAGCTACAGACATGGGACAGCCAAGTTCCGTCATGAACATGCACGCATACTCTTCCACGCATGCGCAGCACACGCCTGCAACCCAGTCACTGCACACGAATTTGCCACTACACATAGACACACTCATGTGCGCACCACTGGAACAGATGCCGTCGGTGTCCCTGCCCACATGCTAGAGCACACTCTGTCCCCTGCCACCAGCTCCACTGACAACTGCCAACCCCTGTGACTCTGCCCAAGGGTTTTCTGTGGACAACAGAGCCTGCCGGCCAGCAAGACAGGCTGGAGGAGCGCTCCACCAGTAACTGGCAGGAGTTGGAGGATAAAGTCCCCAGCCCCCGTGCCCCTCAGCTGGGATGAGGGCTCGATAACACATCCATTGTGGACTTCCTCCCCTTTTTTGTTTCCATCACTCACTCTGCTACTGATGTTTCCTGGGATCGCCTCCCAGATATATTACTTGCACTTGAACCTTTGTCTCAAGGTGTGCTTCCCGGGAAACCCAAACTGAGACGTTTTCATTCTCGCACTCGTGTATACACAAACAGTATGCAAACGCACACATATGTGCCGACCCATTTATATATGAACACATTATATTTACACACCTGTATGTACACAAACAGTATGCAAACGCACCCATTTATATATGAACACATTATATTTACACACCTTCGTACACACAGGTGGGCATGCTCACACGTTCTTGCATGTGCAGGAAATAGCCTCTAACATGTTCTGCGTTGCTCCCAGGAGTGTCAGCAGCTCAACGCACAGGCTTAGAGGACTCCAGTGGTCAGGGAAATCCCTTAGGCAGAGTTGCTGGCCTTTGCCAGTTAGATGCCTCTGGGGTCAGCTTGCAGGGAACAGCACGTGGGCCGGACTCCGTCAGTATCTGCTGCAAACACTCATGTGTGTGACACACCTGAAAATACAACATATTCACAGATAGACACAAGTGTAGAGACAGACAGTCCTACATTCATACCAAGCAGACTCACATCTTTGCCCGTCTACCCATACCCCCCTCATATATCTCCAAATGCCCGGTCGTCTAAATGCAGAGCACACACACCATCTGTTTTATAGGCACCTCCTTTATCTTCTCTTGCTCCGACTCACCCCCCACCTCCTGAGAGGACACAGGGCAAAGGGACCCCCAAATCCAGACCCTGGGACCCCCAGAGTGTCACCTGCCGTAGCTAGAATCTTAGCTGTTGTCCACGTTCCCACCCAGTGGTGCTAATGCCTTGTCTCTGCTTTCTTCACCCCT
>NW_006442491.1:23404709-23409506 GCF_000325575.1 Pteropus alecto
CAAAATAAGTGTGAGTTTTGATAATGACTTCTCACAAGGCTCTAATGGAGGACACAGCTGTAATTTAAAAAAAAAATTTTTTTTTTGGTCCGGTTCGGCAGGAAGCTTGGGGAAAAAGATGGAGAAGAAAAACAGAACGGGAAAAAATGGCTCTGCTCTGTTTTTTAAAAGTCAGAGATTTTTCAAGTTCATTGAATGACAGGCACAAAAAATGACAGGGAGGGAGAAGACACATTCTCTCCTGTCGGGAGCCAAGGCTGTGTGCGTCCCTGATGCTTCGTGTCTGTCTCAGCAGCATTTTTTATTTCAGGACCAACAGGGTCTAATGAGACTGAGCCAGCTTTTTTTTCCGGCCCATCATGACTGACAGCTGCAGCATCTCACGGTCACTTGGGTCATCTGGCTCCCGGGGGTGAGGCGGGCGGGGGAACTATGGCCAAAGCATTTCAGGACTGGCTGGGAACTTCCTACGCATTGACTCGTTATCATTGCTACACCTCTGTAGGGAAGGGCAAGCATTCACCCATTTTACAGGTGGGGCAACTCAGCCTTGGAGGGGTCAAAGACTTGGTGTCATGGTGTGGCTGAGCTGCCTCGAGCTCCGTCTCCCAGCTATGCTGGAGCCCAGTGACATAGGGGACCTGAGGGGCTCAGAGAGTGACAGTTTTTGTGGAGGAGGGGCATATGAAGAGGGACCTGGAAGAGGCAGGCAGGATTGAGAAAGGAGGCAAAAAGGACTTAGTAGAGGGAACCAGACTGGGGACACGTGTGGCCGTGGTACCAGGCTGGTGTGTGCATGGGACATAAGGTCAGCCTGGTAGGAAGCTAGAAGTCTACCAGCAACATACTCGGAAAATTCAGGTGCCTGCAGGGGTATGGATGTGTGTTTTGAGTGGCCTCCAAGTTCACTCTTTTCTGCTGCTTCCACAACTTTTCAAGGACTCTGGGAGCTCATGACCCCAAGGCCAATTAGACACAGATGTACAGAGGAGCCGCAGCAGAAGTCACAGTGTAGAGTAGGCACTGGGAAGCATGGGAGTGCTGTGCCAGGCATTGGAGGTGGCAGAGGAGAGGCAGGGAGGCCAGGGAAGAGGCTCTTGCAGACCCTCAGGCAAGAGGTGGGCAGATGAGAGAACTGGGCCTTCACGGCATCATTTGTGCTGTCTGTCTGTCCCAGGGCCTTTTGGAGTTAGGATCTGGAAATTTGAGCCATTTCCAGTTAATGGTGGCTGCTGGTCCACCCCCTCTCTACCCCGCCGCCCCTCACCCTCGTCCTCTCGGCAAAGGGCACACCCATATGTAGTGCCCTGTTTCTTGTCCGAATACCCACCAGTTAAGCCCAGGCAGGTAGAGATCTCTGTGTATATTTTTACACTCCGTTCATCACAACGCTCCTATGATTTTGTTTGGGGTTTAAGGAGCATCTCAGGCAAAGGAGAGAATAATCTAATTGATTTAGGGGATTAGAATTCAAGGCTGCTGAGCCACACGTGAGCAGAATGTAAAGATGCTTATTAGTTAAATAAAATAAATGTGTTCGGTGTGGCTGTGCAATCACTCCCCCACCCTCAGCCGCTGCGATTTTTGTACCAGGTGGGGCTCCCGGGGTTCAGTTAGGGAACTCACAGTCATAAACCCAGCTCCTCCTGCAGACAGCATCACGCACATGACTGTTCTTAAACACAGGGCCGTGGACTTGGCTGACACCTGTAAGCAGATACCCTTCGTGGCTTCTTGCAGTCTAGGAGAAGCTGAAACTTTTCTGTCACCTTCAAGGCTCTGTGCTCTCCGCTCACCCTCTGGGCTGCCTCATCTGGCTTGACCGAGCTCCCCTTCAGCTCCCAATCCTGGCTCCCTTCCCGCCTTCGCACAGGCCAGCCCCTCTGCCTAGGAAACTGTTCTCTCTCTTCCTTCAGCCCTGAGCTCACAAGGCCTCCTTCGATCCTGTGACTCAACCAGCATGCTTACTTTTCTCTGCTGGCTGCATGTCTGTCTCTAATTATCCATTCCTGTGACTCTTTGTTTCACATCTGTCCCCCTGGAGACAGTAGGGCTGGAACTGTGCTTGCCTGATTCACTTACATTTCCAGAGTCTAGCACTGTGCCTGGCACGTAGTAGGTGCCCAGTAAAAAATTATCAAATGACTGTCACACACATACACATACCCAGGACAATGGGGGTGCAAACCCAGACAGATTTTGACACACAGACATACCATCATGTCATGCGTCATGTGTTGCACATGTGAAATGATGGGGTGAAGGGGCTGCTGGGGGGCCATGGGACCTGGGGAACCCGGGCCCTGTTTTGCAAGGCCCAGCTGAGCCAGGCAGAAATTCCGGCCAAATAGTCCTGTGTCTTCTAAAAATCCCAATTTTGATGGAATAGCTCCTGATTTTCAACTAATTTAATTTTGGGGAAACACCATGGGAGAGAAACAGTGTAGTCCACCTGCTGGGCGGCCTTGGTGTTCCCGGGGAGGAAGTACAGTCAGCTTCCAGGGGCCAGTGGGGGCAGGGCTCCGTGATGGGCTCTGGGTGGCCTGTGGGGGCCGCCATGGTAACCCTAGGTGGGTTCGGAGAGGCCGTGCTGAGCCAGGTTGAGATTGTGAGGACACACTGGCCTCAGCTCTGAAAGTCTCAGGAGCTAAGGCCCGGCCCCAGGTCTGCCACCTCCCTGCACCTTTCCTCCCCCACTCACTATTGTGTCTAACACCTACACAGAAGCACTTTGGAAACTGTAAACTCCTATGAATTCGGCCATGTGAATGACAGTGGCTACTAGAATGGAAACAACGCGAATTTGCAAATCATTCGTAAGACTCCTATTCCCAACATGCTGAGGGGCTGGAGCAGTGAAAGGAGGCCCAGCTTCTCTGCAGGAAATGGGTGGGGACGAAGAGAGCTCAGAGTTTTGTAGGGAGTTGTAGAAAGATCATTTACGTGGGCGGATAGGCACCTGTGATAATAATAATAATAATAATAATGCAGCTAACATTAATTGAGTGTCAGGAACCATGATGAGCACTTTACATAAATTATCTCATTTAGCTCGGGGCCTGGGGAAGGACCCCTGGCCTTAAAAACATCTCTCTCGCTATCTTGTACATGCCGAGGATTCCACCATCAGGACCTCAGTCCTGTGGTTCAGGCAAATTCTTTTGCTTAGTGGCCATTTTCAAATTCCGAAAATTTTTCTTTTGTTCTAATTGAAGTCCTTATGTGTTAGAATTTAAGTTAATTTCCCCTTAACAGTTTTGCAAATAGAGATCATCTCTAACTTCCTAATTTTAAGAAAATGTGAAGTTCTCCACACACACCTTCTTTCCCAGGGAGCTCACCCGCCTTTCTCCCTCCTTTGTTCTCACAGAAGTTGTTCGTGCTGTAGATTCACTTCATTTCACTTGTTTCGGCCATGGGCATCCCGGGTCCCCGTGTATGTGTGGTTCGGTGCTCGGACCCACTCATCCTAACCCCCGCCTCCCCTTTCAGTCAAGCCCTAAAAGCCAGGTACAGCTGAAGAGGCTTCTGTCCCTAACCCCTCCCCTCCATTTCCATAAATGGTTCAAAGGCAGCCACATTCATCAGACCAAGTGGCCTTTCAGGTCAAGCCCCTCCTGCCCTACCTGGCTGCGCCCCAGGTGTGGCGTACATGTGGATACCAGATGGGTGGGGTTGGGGGCGGAGACCGTTGGCAGCCCACGAGACCTGCATCCTTCCCAGATGATTATTGCCAGGCCAAGTTGTGGGTTAGGGTTTTCTGCTATAGACATTCCTATCTTTTCTTGAAATTCCTGTAGTAATTCACAATATACATAGGGTATTAAGTCCTGAAGTCTGCAAGGGAGGCGAGTCTCACGTGGGGTCAAAATCATGCATCCTAGGGATCTAGGATGGATCAGCCAGCCTGTGGTCAGGGGCTGTGAAGATGCCTCCGTGATGGCCGAGGTCACACACACCCAGTCCCTGTCCTTAGGATGCTCCCAGTCCATGTGGGAGATGGATGATAACCCAATAATCACATGTGATAGAAAGTAAAATGACAAGTGTGACCATCAAAATGAGAAGAGTTGCCTGGGTGTCAGCCCATAACATAGGGCTTAACCTAACCTGGGGGCCTCTGGAGGGCTTCCTGGAGGAAGTGCTACTTGAGGTGAGCACTAAAGTATAAGTGAGTTTACTAGCAGTAGGGGGAACTTCTCTGGGTATGCGTGTTGAAGGAATTGCTGGAGGCTGGTGTGGCCTAGGGGAAGTGGGGATGAGACCTCAGAGCACCCCTACTCCTGGCAGCCACTTCAGGGAGCAGAAGGAAGGGCTCTAAGTTGGGGGCATTTTGAAAAGATCTGTCTAGCTGTCATGGAAGAGCAGATTGGAAGGGGCCAGAATGGCTTTCGGGAGACCTGGGAGGAGGCTGGGGTGAAGATCCAGATGAGAGAAGCTGGGGCCTTGCTCTGGCCAGTTCATGGGGATCTGGATTCTGGACAGAAGAGGAGGGGACCCAACAATGTTTAGAGGGAAGATCAGTGGGATTCGGAGATGGATTCAGTGTGCGGAAGGAGCAATGGGGATGATGACAGGAGGGTCCGGCTGGAGTGGGTGAAGCTTTCCGGGGTCCAGATCTGGGGAGATCCTGAGTTGGGTTCTAAACATGCCAACAGGCTAGTGGAGTGGCTGGGTGTTGCTGATGGAGGCGTGGGAGTGGCAGAGCTCAGACCAAGGCCCAGCCTGGGGCGGGGACCCCCTGACCCCTATTCCTTCCCCCAGCACCTTCCCGGGGTCACCATATCATTCTCAGGC
>NW_006442491.1:23409563-23424977 GCF_000325575.1 Pteropus alecto
CTGGAAGGCTCTGGAGAAAGATCCCAGCTTGCCCGCCTGATGGCCCAGGGGCCCCTGCCATGCCCGGAAAGGCCTGTGCCACGGGCGAGCAGGGAGGAGGCTGAGCTTGGGCATGGTGTGGACTCGCCTTGTTTCTTTCAGCGTAATTAGGTGCTTAATTGCACCACTAGGGCCTGTCGATGCCTGTGCCGAGGTGATTATGATTTACAGCCAGGCTGCCCTGTGGGGGTCTCTTCTGCTCCTGGCCTCGTCAGTCTAGTTGAAGGTCTGGGCCACAGGATTTTCTGCCCAATTTGTGAATGATGAAATCCAACAGGCAGCTTTCACCACCCCTGAGAACCTGGAGCAGGAAGACAGACCCCCCCCTCCCATAGGCTATGTCTCTGAGAGGGGCTGGGCTTCCCTAAAACAGGGGTCCCCAACCCCCAGGCCACAGACCATGTACCGGTCTGTGGTCTGTTAAGAACCAGGCCGCACAGCAGGGGGTGAATGGCAGACTAGTGAGCAAAGCTTCATCTGTATTTGCAGCCGCTCCCCAGCGCCAGCATCACCGCCTCAGCTCCACTTCAGACTATCAGGCATTAGATTCTCATAGAAGCACCAGTCCCTGGTGCCAAAAATGTTGGGGACCACTGCCCTAAAGCATGGAAGGTTAGGGGCCTGGGATGAGGTGGGATGGGGTAGAGAGACAGACCTGAGGTTTCCTGGTCATCAGAAGCTCCCCAGACATGTGTTTAAGGCCTGGCTTCTATCACAACTGGGAGGCTTGAACAAAAATCACTTCACCTCCCTGAGCCTCAGTTCCTTGACCCATACAAGGGTATCTAGCAGTGCCTACATTACAGGGTTATCGTGAGGTTTAAATACAATGTAGGAAGCTTTAGCACATCATCTCTGTGATGAAGCACTCCATAAACGGTAGCTACCAGCCCTACTATTACTGTTGTTATTGTTTTTGTATTTGCCTTCTCCAGACGGTGCTTAAAGGCACAGACCGCAGGGCTGGGAGGGAGCAGTATCTGACACGTGTCCGCCCCCTTTGTCTTGTTGGAAACTAGCTCACTGAAGTGCTGGATTATAGGTGTGAGGTCTGTGTCTCCACGCGACCACGAGCCCGTGGGCGCATGGCTGAGGTCCAGCTGGTTCACAGCTATATCCCCAGTGCCCAGCTAACTGTGCGTCAAATGAATGGATGATCTAGCCCAAGAAAACTGAGGCCAGGGTCTGGGTGACCTGTCAGGGCCAGAGCCCATCCTCCAGTACCCCCTGCAGTGCTCCCTGTTCCCCACCTCCTCTCTGGGTGGAAGAGCTTCTGCAGACAACGTGTTTGCTGGCAGAGGGGCGACAGGGTGGGAGGGAGCTGACTGCTGGGGTGGGGGGAACAGGTCCAGGCCCAAGCTTCCTGTCTGGGGGTGGGTGAGGGTGGGCAGAGGGGTGGGCCACGCTTGATGCTCCCTCCCGAGGAGTGGCTGCTCCCAGCGCTTCACATTATTACTCCATTAGCGCCTTGTAGGGTTGACAAATGAAGGATAATTAATATCTGTGAGGGAAACAGATGTTGGAGTAATTCGCTCCCCGCTGCGCATTTGCGACAGCATCCCCTAACTCCCTGAGAGCATGGCAAGGCCACAAGACCTCTCTATGCCCTTGGTCAGAGGTGATGGAATCAGTAGGGCTGACAACTTCCAGCTGGGCCCAGTCCCAGCACTGGGAAGAGAGACACCTGGTCCCCACACCAAGAGGGGCTGCTGGAAGCGTTTCCCGCTGCTTGCTTTTGGGAAGTTCTGCCAGTGTCCCATCTTGTGCCTCCTGCTGTACCATAAACCCATGTTTTCCTGCTTTATGGGGGATGGTGACCAGCCAGAAAAGCTCAGAATAAGGGGAGATGGGCCAGGCTCGCTGCTGCTACCCACTTACCCTCTTCCCTTCGGGAGCCTAAGACTGGCCTCCCCCAACCCCCTGTGGCCCTGCCAGCTCCAGGTGACCCTCTGTGGGCCTGTCACACCATTTGGAGGGGTAGAGTGCATGGAATCAGGCCTGGGTTCAGTTCCTAGCTCTGCCACTCGCTGACTCAGTGCCTGTGGGAAAGTCACTTCTTCCAGAGCCTTGGTTTCACCATCTGTAAAGTGGGTATAATCATGTGAATGTGACCTAAACTTAGAAAGCATGATATCTGGCTAACACTTCATTTGGAGAAAGGAGCTACAGTGATTCCATTCATTCAACAAATTATTATTATTGTTGTTGTTGTTGTTGTCATTATTTATAGGGTTCTAGTCCCTATAATGGTCACTAAGATGAACAAAATAGCTATTCCTGCCCTCAGGGAGTTGATAGCTTAACCAGAAAGAGAAACAAAAACCAAGTCAGCATACAAATCAACTAAATGGTTCTCAAATTGTGACAACTACTTTGAATAAAATAAACAGGGGGTCACGATCAAAGGCTTCTTGGAGGAGGTGATGTCTGAGGATAAATGAGAGTCAAGCAGGTGAATAGAGATGGGGTACAGCACCCAAGCAGCAAGACCAGTGTGTGCAAAGGCCCTGCGGTCAGAAAGAGCTTGGCATTTGGGAGGAGATGAGAAGGGACCAGAGGGGCCAGCACAGATGAGTGAAATGATTTGAAGTCACGTGTATGAGTGCCCAGCACAGAATCTGAAGGAAGTCTGTAGAGCAAATGCACTCCCTCAGTGTCAAGGTCATCAGCAGTGGCTCCCCACTTCAGGAGCTGGGGCTTGGCAAGACCAAGCCAGCTTGTTGTCTCTTCTCCCCTCCAGAGGAGATGGATCAGTAGGGCTCAGGGCTGGAGCTCACTCAGCTTCAGCCCAGGCCTGGGTGACCCTGTGATGCAGCAGGCGGTAAGATCGTTGAGAAGGGGGTCACTACCCAGCAGTTGAAGATGCATCTCTGCTGTTCTTTCTAGGCAGGGCGGGGTCTGCAGGAGGTGGGCCAGGGCAGTAAAAAGGCTCTAAGTAAGAAGGGGCCAAGGAAGAATGGAAGCCCCCTCCTATCGCTACCCACCTCTCATAGGCCCAACTACCCACAGGCCCAATTCTCCCCTCCTTTTTTAAAAAACTTTTTATTTTGAATCGTAGACTCATAGAAAGTTATAAAAATAGATCATAGAGTCCACTGTACCCTTCATCCTCCTTTCTCAGTGATATAGTTTATGTAACTGTCCAACTGCCTTTTCCCTTTAAATTGAAAAAAAACAAAAAGAAACTCACATTAGCTTTATGTTCACGGCAGATTTACCCAAATGTCCATCAACGGACAGCTAGATAAACATTGTGGTATATTCAGACAATGGAATACTATACAGCAATGAAAAAGAATGAACTGAGATGTGCAACAACATGAAGCATCTTGATATTATGTTGTGCAAAAGAAGCTGTGCACAAAAGAGTTCAAGAACAGGCTGAACTTAATCTGTAGTGACAGAAGGCGGAGTGGTGGTTAACCCCATCGGGTGAACCCTGACAAGCTAGGGCCACAAGGGCTCACTCTAGAAGGGTTATAAAGGTCTCGGCCTTGCTCTGGTTACAAAGACAACTTTTAGACACTCGCTCCCCCCAAATGTGGTTAACAGTTATTAAAATCCTGATACGTTTGTAATCAGCCTTTATTTTTTTTTAAAGAAATAAAATATTTCGGACTAAGCTAAGAACTCACTTTGCAGTCCGTTGTAGATCCACGGCCCTCCCCTAGGCTCCATTCCCAAGACAACCACCGCTATGCGGCCCCTGTGTTCCCTCCCGTCAGTTTTAAACCTCGATACACACAAGTGCCCCAAACCAGTATAGAGTGTTTTTATGTGTTTATTTACAGAAATGACATCACACTGCAAGGGCTCTGCAATGAATTTTCATTTCCTGCATGTCACTGAGCTGTAACGTGCCTGGCTCTTAGCTCATCTTTTTAACTGCTATGCAGTATTCCATTGAACGGACTGACTTCTGCCTATTTATTGTTCTATTGATGGACATTTAAGTTGCTTCTACTTTTTTGCTGTTTAAGTCCGTGTGCCCTCCTGGGGGTGTCTATGGGGTCCCACCCTAGGCATGGGCTCCCTGGATGACAGTGTCTTCCCCCCCTGCTGCCCTGTGGCCAGGTCACAGTCTCTCTGTCGCCCCCAGGTGGTCAAGGTGGTGGGCAGTAACATCTCCCACAAGCTGCGCCTGTCCCGGGTGAAGCCTACAGATGAAGGCACCTACGAGTGCCGCGTCATCGACTTCAGCGACGGCAAGGCCCGGCACCACAAGGTCAAGGCCTACCTGCGGGTGCAGCCCGGCGAGAACTCGGTTCTGCACCTGCCTGAAGCCCCGCCTGCCGCACCCGCCCCACCGCCCCCCAAGCCTGGCAAGGAGCTGCGGAAGCGCTCCGTGGACGAGGAGGCCTGCAGCCTCTAGACTGATGCCCATCCCACCTCTTGCCCGCCCCGCGCCCCTACGGCTGTACAGAGTGCATGAGGAGCTGCTGGACCGCTGGAGACCGGACTGCCTGAGTCCAGCCGCCTCCCCATCCCCAAGACTGCCTGTGGCCACTACGTCGGCCCTCCACTCACCGCCCCTTTGCTCAGCATGTAAGCCCCACCCAGCCCTTCCTTTTCAGTCCCTTGCGGTGACCTGGCTCAGAGGAGGTGGCCTCAGGCACCAAGGGGCCAACTGCCCCCAACACTTGGGCAGGGCGCCATGCTGGGGCCGGGCTGCCTTCTTTTGTCACCAGCTTCAGTGGAGTCCAGTGTTTCGCTTTGCTTGCTTGTCCCCCAATCCTGTCCCTTGCCGGGGCCTCCCAGCCTTACTCTCCCTCTTTCCCACCATCCCCCTCTTGGACCTGGGGGTGTGGACTGTGATCCCTCCCCAAATGTGGACTTGAATCTTCTGAGCAGAGCTAGGGCCTCTCCCCTGGCGAAGAGATGGGGCAGAAGCCCCCGGGACAGCCTTGCTCTGGGCTGTGGCCCAATTGCAACGTCACTCATAGGGGCCCTGGGAGGAGAGAGAGAGAGATGCAGCACTGCCTCCTGGTGGGTCATTCATGTTCAGCCTCCTTATCCCTAAGAAACAGCTCCCTGTCCCACCCTCCAGGGAGGCGGCCGGGTTGGGGAGTGGAGAGACCAGGAATCTGCCCCTTCCCGTAAGGAGTCAGTAGGAGGGCCTTTCCCCTCTCACCACGCGGTCCCACGCAGAGATTCGCACCAGCAGGACCCTTCGGAGGGTCTTTGAGGTTCCCCCGGGAGCCCACCTCTGCCAGCTCCCAACTTCCCAGCCCCCTTTTGGGGTCCATGCCAAGCCCACCCAAGGGCCTGGGGCTGTTGGGAGCCAAGGGGCCCCAGTACCAGTCCCCTCACAATTACTGATCAGGGGGACACCCACCCCTGGTGATTTGTAAATATTTCTATTGAGCCCAACAGCCTCTCAGAACTGGCTCAAACCTCTAGCCACCTCTCAGCAATGGAGTGAGGGATGTGGGAGAAGCTGAGAGCTTCTCCCAGGGGTGTGTGGGTAACCCTGTATACATGATCCAATTCGTGACTACCAGCCAACCTGAATAAAGCGGTTTAAAAACATCTCTGGGCAGTGTCTTTCTGGGGCATCCGTGTCTGGAAGCAGTGTGGCAGGGGAGGGGGAGGCGGGAGAGGGCTCGGCCAGCCCACACCATGCCTCACTCAGCATATTCTCACTCCTGCTTTCTGCCCCTCAAGCACAGAGCAAGAGCTGGTGGGGGCACAGGGAGAGGGCAAAATAATAATAATAATAATAAAACCACAGCCTCAGTCCAGCCCAAGGCATTTGAATTATTCTTAGATTTTGAGGTAATCACACATATAGAAGAGTGCCTAAAACATGCCTACACTGTTTTGTGAATAAATTATAAAGTAAGTAAAGGTGAGCCGCCACTGACCAAACAGCACCCCAGAACAGAACCCCAAGTCCGGCCCGTGTGTCTTTCTGATCATACCCCCTCTCCTCCCTGCTGGAGGGAACCACCATCCTGACTTTGAAGGTCATCATATTCTCAATGTACTTTTTACAGCTTTACTACCTATATGTATGTCATCTTAAGCGATATAGTTCAGTTTTGTCTATCTTTTTAAATTTTGTATATGTGGAATCAACCATCTCTATTCTTTTATGCACCACTGTATTCGTGAGATTCATTCACGTTATCACGTGTGTCTGTAATTTGTCCATTTTATTGCTGTATAATATTCCGGGCTCTGGACCTGTTGCATGAATATCTTACAACTTATCAACTTATTTATTCATTCTACTGTTGACAAGAATTTGTGTTCTCATCTGAGTACTATTATCAGCCACACTGCCATGAGCATTCTAGTCTGTGTCTCTTGGTGCACATGGCACAAGATTCTCGGGTGGATTTGCCAGCTTGGAGGGTTAGGCACTGCACTCTAGGCTTCTCATTTTCTCCCGGGAGATACCACCATTCCTTTATTCCAGTTGAGGAAACAGGCTCAGAGAGGCTAAGTAGCTCATCCAACATCACGCAGTTGAACTCTGCTGAGCCTAGACCCCTCTCCTAACTTCTCCCATCATGCCCTGGGCTCTGGACTCCCCTTGGCTCACTCCAATGGAGGGTCCCACCCACCACGGTCCTGCCGAGAATCTGACTGAGGGTGTGTCAGTTCAGAGTTCTCAGGTCAAGCCCTTGTAACCAGCAACCAGAGCAACCCACTGGTCTCTCTCCTCCGTGTGCCTGCAGAAACCACAGGCACCACCCACACTGTCTCTGAGCTCCCCTGCCAACCAGACTGAGCGAGCCCAGCCTCCCTTAAGGGTGGGGACTGGGAATTGATGAAATAATGCCTGATGCTGAAAGAGCACAGTGTGTCCCAGGCCCTGTGCTGATCGTCATAGCAGCCCTGACAAAAAGGCATGTATCCTCAGTTTTCAGATGAAGAAACAGGTTCAGAGAAGGATGGGTAGACGAATGGATGAATGGAGGGATGAGAACATAAATAAACCAGGCTATGATGCAAGTCGGGCTCTGGACCTGTTGCCAAATTCAAGCATCCCAGGGCTGGATGGTCTATGACCTGTGGTTCTCTCACTCCAGCAGCCAGACTTTATTCAAAATATATGGTCCCCAGCATTGCCAAGACAATATTATAGAACTCCTAGAGGACATCTTTGCCTTGCCTTTAACTTTAATGTGAATGCTTCCTGTGTTTCCAATGCTGGCTTTTGAATATATTTCCGGGGTCTCCTATGAATGTTTTAGGATACTCAAGCCTTATTGATGCGGCACTCAAACACTTCAGTGTGAATGCCCACCTCAAGTGGGCGCCATCCAAGCCAAGTTCCAGGACTATGCCCACCCCACTCCTTAAAAACAAAGCGTTCTTGGAATGATACTAAGTGACTTACTCTGGTCACCTTCGAGTACAGCTCTGGAAGCCAACAGATTTGGCATTTAAAGCATGGACTTTGGGATCTGATAGACATGGGTTCAAATTTCAGCTCTGCCACTTATGAGGTACGTGGTATTAGGTCCACCTCCCCTCCCTGAACCTCAAAAGTTCCTTGTAGAATTTTAAAAGGGCACTGTGAGCTTAGCATCTGGCATACTGAGGCTGATCTCATTCACCAGCATGGGGGAGGGCAGGGCCCAGGAATCCTCATTGCTGATAAATTTCTCTGCACAAGGAAGTGTGAGAGCTGTTGGGGTGTCACATGGGTACAGCGATTTGTCTGAAAAGACACCTGCTGAGTTGAAAGCAGCGGTCACTTCTAAGGAGTGAGATAGAAGGAATACCCCCAGTAGGCTGAACATTTGTAAGGGGAAAAGTATCCTATCCATCACTTGATACACATATAAATATTTAAAGAAAACCAACCAGGAAACAAAAGTAAATAAAATGGGGGAAATGAAAGAAAGCCAGCATTGGCGGGAACGCTGGTATGTGCACCGTGTGGCGTCTGAGTCCCTTGACGAGTCTCTTCCTCCTGAAGGATCCTCGCTGACATACGTGGAGCAGACCCTGGAGCCACGCCCGCTCCACTCTTCCTCCACCCTCTCCTCCCACTTTCTTCCCCTGCTCACTTCCTTGTTGCTTGATTTAGTCCTGGTTTAGTTTAGGTGTCTACACTCCTTTAAAAAGATGACTCGTCTCAGAAAAGACTTGTGTCCACTCCTAATAACCCCAGTGTGTGAATTTTGATTGATCTAAGCCAGGGGCTTTTTACGTGGAGTCCACAGATCACCCTGACCAAGGGTTTGTGGATGAAATGCACGGGATTCGCAAACTTGCATGAGGAAAGAGACTACTCTGTTCTCACTAACCTCCAACTGAAATTTAGCATTTCCTTCCATTGTGAATGTAAGCAGCAACCCACAGGAGTATTAGCAGTAACTTGTAATTTGTCACCAATAGAAAGCACAAATATTTTCCCCTCACAAAATAGTTATAGGTATCTCAGATCATTATTTACACTCATCACTACTTCAAAATTATGGTCGTTATTAGATGGGCTGCTAGATTTTGTTATTTAATGCACTAATAAAGAAGCAAGTTTATTCCCACATCACACTTTAAAAAATATATTTTGAAAACTATATTTCAATATAATTGGTTTGTTTTGGAATCCTATCATTTTATTTTATGCAGTCTTATGAGAAGGGTCCATAGGTTTTGCCAGACTGCCAAAGGGGTCCATGGCGCAGAAGAGGTGGATGAACCCTGGTCTAAGCCAGTGCTAGCAACTCCATTATCCTAACAGGACCTCTAGTCTAGGAAGTATCATGTGACCTATGATGTCAAATTCACAAATGAGATGCTAGGGGACATCTGCTAGAGGGAGAGTGGAATCCTTCCTGAGAAAGGTTTCTTAAAAGGAGATACAAGGAAGACTGACTTTGTTTCTCTGCTTCTTAGTGTCTGAGCCTGAGACCTGGGAATGTCTTCCACCTCCGGGCAACCATAAGGAGAGCAGTTGATCCAACTGAGATGCAGAAGTGACTGATGGGAAAAGCCTGGGTCTTTGAGGATGTGATTGACTTGGTGAATTAGCCAGATATGGAACCTCTCTACGTCTGGACTCCTATTATCAATCAATAGACCCATTACGATTTAAACTAGTTGGGTCAGTTGTCTTTTATTCTTAGCAAAGAGAATCTTCTCTAATCCATTATGCTAGTTTCGTTCCTCCATGTTTTCCATGCTTGGTCTTAATTGTCATTGGGGTGACATGGAGAAAAAAGCCAGCTCCTTCTTCCATGTTTATAACTCTAGGTCAGTAGTTCTCAAATTTAGGCGTACATCAGAATTATGCTAACGTTTGTTAACGTTAACTTAGTAAAACCCACTTTTCTAGATCCCATCCCCACAGTTTTAGATTCAGTAGGGCTGGACTGAGTCCCAAAAGTCTGCATTTCTAACAAATTGCCAGATGATGCTGATACTGCTGGTCTTGGGACCACAGTTTGAGAACCACCGGTCTAGGTCCCTATGAAAACATGGCTCCCAAAAATGAAACCAGTACTCAAGATGGGGTCCAGTCAGTGCTAAGCAGAGTAGAATTATCCATCACCTGTCTTAATATGAATAGCATACTCCTATTTTTGCAAACCAGATTGCAAACTGTTTTTCATGTTGTCGAGACCTATGTTTCCAAAACTCTGAAACTGGTATTGTACACGTGGATCCTAAACTCTCTCCCTATTCTATAGAATGGGAAGTATCACTTGTTGAGTGCTTACTATGTGCCGAGGACTTTAATGAGTTATCTAATTTAATTCTCATAACAACCCTTGAAATGGGCAGCTGCCTATTTCTTGGGAGACCGATACCCAGAGAAATAAAGAAAAAAATCTCCAAGGTCACCCAGTGGGTAAATAAGTCGAAGGACTCAGGATTTGATTCTGGGTTATAGAACTCTATAATTAAGAACTCTCTTCCTGCTTAACAGCATCTATTTATCAGCTGCCTTTTGGGGCCCAAGACAAATTTACCTAATTGTGTTTCATCCAGCTCATTTCTCTTTTTTTGTCTACAAGGTCATCAGATGTGATTTTTGTCAAATGTCCCAGGTTTCTTAAGCCTCCAAAATCTCCTTCATCTGTAACTCAGGCCTTTCACTGCCCTGACTCCTGCCCCTAAAGAGAAGGAGATGAAGCTTGTGGCATTGCATTTGGACCCACATGAGTTTTGTATCTGAAAGTGTTAACAGTGGGCACATTTTAATGAAGTCCATTTTCTAGACTACCACTACATAAATGTCCCAATTAATATGAAAATGTACCCCTCAAGTGATTTAGGGTGTGCTGGGCCTTTGTTCTAGTTGCAGTTATGTTGATTTAGCCCATAGTGTTGTAGTTAATAATTTAGTGAGGAACCTTATTTTTTAATCTTCCTTTGTTCTCATGCCTTATCCTTTCCCACATTAAGGGACTTAGGCCAGCATGAAGATTCAGTTCAATTAATGATAAATCCTTGAATAAGTGTAGCTGCAAAAAGACAGCATCAAAATGCTAAGGAAGATTTCAAGTTCAAGAGTTTTCACTTTCTTGATGAGATTCTTGGTCTTATCATGAAATATATTGGACTTTATCCCTAGCAATGCTCTTTGCATTATGTTCTATTTTGTCTGATATTAACATTGTTAAACCAATTTCTTTTGGTTAGTATTCAGCCAGGATATCTTTTTCTGTCTATCTTCAACATTTCCGTGTCATTGTCTTAGATCTATTGTTTATACACAGTTTATAGCTGGATTTTGATTTTAAAAAGATCTCATTTAGGTCGTCTCTGCCTTAAATAGGTAAATTTAATCCATTTACATTTATTGTGATTACTGATTTATTTGAATTTACTTTCTACCATCTTATTTTGTTTGTGTGTTTTGTTTTCTGTTACCATGAGATTTCTTTGGGGGTGGGGGAAGCAAGCGTGGTTATTTTAATTTTTTTCTTCTTCCTTGACTTTTGATGGATATGTTCTTTAGGACCCCATCCCTTTTCCTCCCAACTGATTCAAAGACTATAAATCACATTTCTTTTATTAGTTTCATTTAAATTTAACACTAAATTATTTAACTATATATTTTCCTAACAGTGTAAAGTTATTCAGTATCTCTATTTTCCTCTTTAAAGCAAACCCTGTGACACAGTGTAACCACCAACTGAACTGCCTCCCATTCCGTCTTCCTTGCTGTCTAGAATTTTTGTTCCACTATTTATCACAAAAATTCGTATTTACATGGTCAGAAATTAATTCAATTTACCAGTATATTTGACTAATATTTTCCTTCTTTCACTCTCCCTTTTGCTTTAGTCATCCTTTCAGTGAGGGTGTGGGCGGTAAACTCTTTTCATCTATGAAAGTCTGAAAATGTAATTTGCTCTCCTTTTTCAAAGTTAACCTAGCTCTGTATTGAGGTAGGTTCATCTTATTTTTCCCTTTGCATGTTCAGGATAGTACCTCTCTGTCTCTGTCCTCCATTGCTATTAATGAGAAATCTGCTGTTGATTCAACTGGCGTTCTTTTGTAGGCTACTTGTCTTTATTTTCTTGTAACTCTTAAAATTTTTCTCTTTATCTTTGACAGTCTGCTCTATCATTACAATGATTCTGGTTGAGATTTATTTTTAACCGTCCCATTTAGCACATGGTATGTATTTTTCACCTGAGGACTTCCTTTTTGGTTATGAAATATTCTCAGCCATCATCTAGATATTGTACACGGGATATTGTATCCCCATTACAGGTGTTCTTTTCTGGAATTTCTATAACATGTACGTTGGAATCATTCAATCTGCTCCCCATGTCTTAACGGCCCTTTTATATTTTCTATTTCTTTATCTGTCTGTGATGCTTTCTAGGTGAATTATTCAGGAATACCTTTCAATTCATTAATTATCTCTTCAACTGTATCTGATTTAGAGTTTATCCTATTTGAATTCACTTTAAGAATGGTACTTTTTATTTTTAGGATTTCTAATAGTTTCTTTTTCACGTCAACAGTTAACCATATCTGTTTTTATTTCATGACTTTTTTCTTTTTACAGGTCATTCTGTTCTTTACCTTTTTTAGGGTTTTAAATTTATTTTAAATTCATTTCAGATTGCTCCGTTATTTGCACTTATCACGAGTGAATTCATCTGTTTACGAGTTGAGTTTATGGTTGTTTCTCTTGGTGTCAGTTTTCTTTGCGTGCTTTAGACTTTTAGTTTGAGGGATTATGTTAAAGAGGAATTTTTCTGTCCATTTTCTTTCTCTGCTCTTGTCTGAACCCAGACACTCAGAACGCTAGTTGAAAAACAGGCTTCCTATTGGCAACTCAGGATTCCCTGTTTTTGGTGATATCAGAGATATCACAGATGCAGTTAATGTGTCAAGATGGCTTGATTCAAGTCCCAATTTCCAGACTTGCATCTGCTGCCCTGTTACCTAAGATATGGTTTCAAGCAGTGAGTCTGACATTAGACCTCCAGTTCTCAAATGATCCTTTTGGTCCCCATTTACTCAGTAGGACTTAAGATTCCTGGTTACTTCTGCCTGTTTCCATACCCAGAGCCTGGCAGTTTTGAGGCTTCAGCCTCCATTTTATTTGTGTTCCTGTTCCCTTTCTGTTCCAAACAGAAATATTTGTGAGTGTGGTTATGTAACTTTATTTATTTAAAAAATATAATTTATCTATTGTCGTAGTATATGAACAGAGGTTTATATTCCCACTCTTACATCAGTTTTACTGAAGTATGATTTATATACAATAAAGAGCCAATTTTAAGTGTATAATTCAATGAGTTTTGATAAATATATATGAATCACTATTACAATTAAGACAAAAATACCTTCATCATCCTCCAAACTTCCCTTGTGCTCCTTTGCTATCGATCCTCTTCCGCAAACCCCAGTCCCATGTAACCAGTGAGCTGCTTTCTTCAGATTAGTTTCACCTTTTCTAGAATTTCATATAAATTGAATCAGACAATATATACTCTTTTGTGTTTGGCTTTTTACACTAAGCATAGTGGTGTTGAGACTTATCCATGTTGTGTATGACAATACTTCATTCCTTTTTACTGTCGAGTAATATATTTTTTGTATGTGAATACATCAGTTTGTTTATCCATCCTTTTGTCGATGAACATTTGAATTGTTTTGAATTTGAGGCTCTTTTATGTAAATTAGCCATGAACATTCTTACATAAGTCGGTGTGGACAAGTTTTTATTTCTCTTCGATAAATATCTGAGAGTGGGATTATGGGTATTATGATAAGTGTATGTTTAACTTTATAAAACACTTCAGAACTGTTTTTCAAAGTGGCTGCGCCATTTTGCATTCCCATCTGCAATGTATAAGAGTCCTAGCTGAGGAGAAGGATTTTCTTAAAGCATGAACTCAGTGCCATCTTGACTGGAGTTAACCGTAAAAACACTTTAGAAAGTACAATAAGGAATGGTAATGAAGGCTCTGTGAGGGGAAAGACTCTAAGTGTCCTGTTTACTCCTGCATCCTCAGTGCCGAGCACAGGTCTTGGCTCAAGGCAGACACTCAATAAATGAATCAATGAATAAAGATTTGTCTCTTGATAGACATTAACTGCTTATAACAGTTAGGTCAAAGTTTGGACCTACTGCATTTTATTTAACCAAAGGAAGATTTTTGGAGCTCTGTTTTCTCCTCCCCTAAATTTCACTAGATCCTTGTTTGGAACTCGTTGGCATTTTTATCCCATTACTATAAAATCTACCACTGCTTTAGCCAGGCTTCTCTTTATAGCCCAAGATGGTGACTCTGCCTCTCACAACTAGGTCTGTATGTCAGCCAGCAGGAAGGAGAAAAAGGGAGAGGAGGGTACACATCCTCTCTTTAAGGATACAGGCTTGAAGATGAAGATCATTTCTGCTTATCTATCATGGGCCAAAACTTAGTCACATGGCCACATGTAGCTTCAAGGGAGACAGGAAAATGTGGCTTTTATTCTGACCAGCTGTGAGCCTGGATAAATACCAGAGTTCGTTTACTTAGAAGAAGGGGAGAATAGATATTGGATCACTTCTAGCAGGCCCTATCCTTAGCCTGACTTTGCCTTAAACTCTAGGCACTTTGAGCTCAATGTACTCTTAGTTGGAAAACATGTTTATTCCTCAACTCCAGGAAGAACTTTTCAATTTACTAACCAAAAGAAAGCTATTGTCTCAGTACCGCCCAGATCAGCCACCTCACCCAGCCCCTTTCTTCCGGTTGTCTGCTCCAGCTGCAGGGGTGGGGAGCAGCTGAAGGACAGTGCATTCAAAGAGGGGGAGTTAATGATGGGATCTGTAGACTGGCCCACACTGCTGACCTCCCTGGAACCCGAGCGGCTGTCTTCTGGGTTACTGACCTGAGGAAGCTGTGGTGGACAAAGAGCTGGGTGCACTGAGCTGCCCTCCCCACAGTCCATCAGGCTTGATCTCCAGGACATTTAGCAGCCTACAGGGGGTAGGGCATGTCCCAGAGCTTTGCATCCAATATGGTAGCCACTAGCCACGTGTATCTATTGAAAGTTAATAAAATAAAATAAAACATTCAATTCCCCAGTTATACTAACCACATTTTAAGCGCTCAGTGGACACCTATGGCTGGTGGCTACCATACCGGATTAGTACAGATAGGAACATTTCCATCTTTGAAGAAAGTTATATTAGACAGCACTGCCCCAGAGGAAAGACATCTCGGATTGTATTAACAGAGGCAGAATACCAAGAAAGAAGGTAATGGGACCTGTCTATACCATGCCGGGCATAGCCCAGCTGGGCCACCATGGTCCATGGATCCCACACTCTGCAAAGG
Organism: Pteropus alecto; assembly: GCF_000325575.1. Lineage (NCBI taxonomy): Eukaryota > Metazoa > Chordata > Mammalia > Chiroptera > Pteropodidae > Pteropus > Pteropus alecto. Next base: position 23,424,362 of record NW_006442491.1, read on the forward strand.
AAATAAATGAGAGAGAAGAAGGGTACAGGCAAGTGTAACCAGGATGCAGAGGGGTTGGAAATGTATCTGTGTCTCATTTAAAGGATGTCTGAGTGTGGGTTCCTCCAGAAGCAGATGCTGGGACAAAAATTGAAGGGCAAGTAGTTTACTTGGGAGGTGGTACCAGGAAGCACCAGCAGAGAAGTGAAGACGTGAGATAGGGAAAGCATGTATGGTCAGGCAAGCGAGTACTGTGAGCAAGCGGGGCTCCTTCCTACCAGGGAACTCTGGGAGAACAGTGTAAAGCATGCAGCTCAAGGTCACCCTGCCCGAGGGCTGGGGGAGCTGGGGTCTTTATACACCAACTTCCATCAGTCATAGGCCAAGGACTATTCCAAGGGTGTTAATTTGCCAGGACTTCTGGCCTGCCAACAATGGAGACAGAAGGCTTTCTTACCTGTGGAAAATCCTCAGGCAAAGAGATGCAAACATGAGGCAGCTGAAGGTTGGAGCGCACTGAAGTGGTAAGACCCGAGGGATAGGGGCTGGGTACTCAGCCCTATCTGCTACAAAAGAGTAAGACCAGCATCTTTAGCCTTCAGCCTCAACACTCTCTCTCTCTCTCTCTCTCTCTCTC
>NW_006442491.1:23425095-23472061 GCF_000325575.1 Pteropus alecto
ACTTCACACTGGCTTCTTCCTTTTCCTCAGACTCATCCTGTTCCTCCCACCACAGGACCTTTGCATATACTGTCCTGTGTATCTCAAATATGTCTACTTGTTCCTATCTCCCTTTATCTAGTCAAGTCCTACTTATTCTTCAGATCTTGGCTCAAATGTTCTTTCTTCTAGGTACCCTTCTCTGAGAGAAACCATAGCCCCATCCAAGAACAAGATCAAGTCCTATCGCTTTTGCTGTCCCAGCTCCCTGTCTTACGAGTGTGTCAATATATATGTTGGTGAGATTCGTTAATTAACACTGTTTTCCCCCATGAGACTGTGAGAAAGGGAACTTGCTTGTCTTGTTCACAGTGATAAATACTAGGTCCTCAAGAAATGCATGTTAGGTGAATGCATGAATGGATGAATAAATGAATGAATAAATTCCAGTCAGATTGACTGAGACTCCCAGTAGCCAGAGAAGGAATTTACCAGCTAAAGACCCAAGGAAGAGGAGGAGGCTAATTAGCAATTCATTAGGATCCATTTTCAAGTCTGTAGTCAATGCTAATCACTTGTTTGTTTAAAACAGGAAGTTCTGTACTCATTAAATCCATTAGTAAATGAAAATGTTTCTCAGGGAAGTCTGGCCTCCCATACTGGAGTGTAAATTCAAGGGCTTCACCCCTTCTTTTGCACAGACTTGCCAGAAGCTGGCAAAGCTGGTGCTCACAAGCTGAAAATACCCTGGCCTAGGACACTAGTCCTCCTTCATAGCAGGACCTTGGGGACCTGTCACATTGACTCGCCAAGCTCAATGTCTGTCCCTGTGAAATGGATACAATATTCAATTTCATGGTTAGTTGTGAAGATTAGAGGGAGCTGTGTAGCTATTAGATGGGTCTGCCATTTCTGGGTCTAACTCATCCTCATGTTCCCAGGGACCTGGTGCTCTGCAGAAACAGAGCAGCCATCTTTGCCCAAGCACTAACTACATACTAGCCTCTGTGCTCAGTGCTTTTCATGCATTAAATCATTGAGTCCTCACAAAAATTCTATGAGGCTGAGCTACTATTATTATCCCCATCTTGTGGATGAGGGAACTGATTTGTAAGATTACATGGCTAGTAAGTGTGGCAAAGGGCAAAGGAAGTCTGCTTTCAGAGCCCATGCACTTCACCTCTGGGAGGACTGTTCTGCCCCCACAACAGACCTCAGGAATGATGGAGTTGGGGAGGACTTGGAAGTGGCCTGGTAAGAGTGAGCTCTGTCTTCCATTCAACCAGAGCCCTGCAGAAAAGCCCCAGCGACCAATCTCCTTGAGGCAATACTACCAGCCAATTCCTCAGGCATCTATGGGAAGTCTCATTAGGATGACTTTGGGGTATTAAATAGACCAGCCTCCCTCCCTGAAGCCTCCTCCTTTTCTTCGGCCTCCTTGCCTACTGTTCTCACCTCTCATTAACGTGAACAATACCCTGAAATGTTGTGTGAGCCTCTGTCTGTGCTGTTCTCTAGGCTCAGAGGGGCCCTTCCTCCCCTTTGTGTCTGAAGAGTAAATGCTGCAGAGCTAGCTTGGATGGCCTCTCCTCCCTGAAGGCTCCCACTGTCCGTTCAGTTCAACCTCTGTGCTGCCATTTACACCTCTAAGGTATCAATACCTTCATACCGAGCATTGCCCAGGGGCCGGGCCCTGAGTCTAGCACTTAATCAGTCTAATTCTCTCCATGTTCTCAGGGAGAAATTATTTTTATTCCCATTTCACCAAGTCTCAGAGCAATGAAGATACTTGCCCAAGGCAGCTGGGTCAAACCCAGGCCGTGTGTCTCCAGAGGCTGTGCTCTTAACTACTGCCCCTGACCTCCTCCCAATACAGACTTTATTGTTGCCTTCTCACGATGACTTGTCTTGTTTAGCTCTCCTCTGAGCCTAGCTCCTAGGAGGCAGCATTTATATCCTTTTGTCTCTGGGCCTGGCACATAGAAAGCCAGGGAAAAGGCTTGTTGAATTGAAGTTTTCAACCTGCAGATTTTGGATCCTGACCCTGATGTAACCTGTCATGTAATTAATTCATCATGTGATATTAGCAACCTCAGGTTTGAATCTTATCTTTGCCTTTTTACTTGATGCCTTTGGGCCTGTCACTGGATAGCGCAGTCATCTAACGATAAAAGGTAGGCACAAGTCACGGCTCTGTCCAAGGTGCTGAAGATGCAGGCATGAAAGACCCTTGGGTGGGAGGCGGGGAGCCCTAGACAGAACTGTGCCAGAGGCCAGGGTAGATGGCATAGTGCAACGCCTTGAGAACACTGAGTGGGAGCCCTGAATTCTGCCTGGGCAGTCAGGAAAGCATCTCAGGCTCGACCTGCTTCTCTTAGGGTTCTGAGGGGCTGTGATGATAGGGCATGGGTGGCAGGCCGTTTTCCTGCATGCACACAAGAGCCCTGGGGTGGCTGCCTGCACAGTGCACAACCTATGCCCTGAAGGGCATCCTCTTCCCTAATTTGCATTAAGCAATGTCTTCCCTCCCCCAGCCTTGGTTCCCCTTAAGAAATGCAAAGCACAGGTGAGGGGACCAGATATTAGGCTCCTCACACCAAAATGTGAGTTGAACATAGTATTTTAGACTCATGAATACTTTATATTTTAGTAATAATTTTTTGTGAGTAAGTAAGTTACACCATGTGTATGGCTAAAAATGTGACAAGCATAATGGTACAACGTGAAAGGATGTCTCATCACTGACTCTGTTACCCTTCCAAGAGGCTGCCGTTTAGTTGTTCTCTGAGAAATCCCACATATAAAATACCCCATCCCCATAAAGAGCAGCAGTGTTCTGCTTGTCTTTCTTCCTTCCTTCCTTCCTTCCTTCCTTCCTTCCTTCCTTCCTTCCTTCCTTCCTTCCTTCCTTCCTTCCTTCCTTCCTTCCTTCCTTCCTTCCTTCCTTCCTTCCTTCCTTCCTTCCTTCCTTCCTTCCTTCCTTCCTTCCTTCCTTCCTTCCTTCCTTCCTTCCTTCCTTCCTTCCTTCCTTCCTTCCTCCTTCCTTCCTCCCTTCTCTCTCTCTCTTTCTTTTTCATCTGTATTTTTTAAATTAAGTTTATTTGTCTTTGTCCTTAATAATATCTCTTGGAGACACACACAGAGAACTAGCTCTTTTCTTTTTAAAGTCACGACACACTATATGATAGTAAGGCACTTAATTAGCCAGACCTCTCTGGATGGGCCTGCAGGTTGTTTTCAGTCTTTTATTAATGCAAACGATGCCTCCGCGAACACTTCGTTCATCATCGTGCACGTGGACAAGGAAGTTCCTGAAAGCAGGATTGCCAAGTCGAAGGGCACGTGAATTTTAAATTCTGATCGCCATTGCTGTTTTATTAATTTTGTTATATGGATGGAGCTTAGTTCATTTAACCAGCCCATCCCTCCTCTCTCCCCAACCCCTTCTCCAGCTTTATCTTTAATCCCATATTTACTTTTAGAAAATGGTTAACAGTGACATTTCATGTCACTTGCTGTACAATTCTCTGGCGTAGTTCACTAGAATTTGTGTTGTGGTGGGGGGTTTGTTGTGGGGTGTTTCAGCATCTTCTGGACAGATGTTTAAGTCCTTCAGTGAGGTTATGTCTTGTCTTTTGCTCCCAGTCTCTTGTGATATTCATGTAAAGCATTAGGCACTATGCACATACTGGGCATTGAATATTTACTTGTGAGTTTCTGTAAACAAGAACAACATTGCAGTGAATTGTCTATGTGTGTGCATCGTTGTACACATGCGTGAGTATTAAGTTCTTAGAGGCAGAATTGCTGGTCGAAAGCACGTACATGTAAACTGAGTAGATACTGCCAAGCTGACTGCCGAAGAGCTGGTACCAATTTACACACCTGTTTCCCCCATGCACTTGCCAACACTTTATTAACCAGTCACAGATGTTTTGGATAATAATGTGCTGGGAGACTGATTGGTTCAAACCCTTTATCTAGCAGAGAGGGAAACTGAGGCCCGGGAGAGGAAGGAAGTGCCCAAGGTCACCTCAGTTTGGGAAGTGCCCAAACTGAGCAGCAGCAGCACAGTTCGATTCCCATTCTGGCCTCTCTTCTCTCCTAGGGAACTTGGCAGTGTTCTGGGTGGAATGTGTGAGAGCACGGGGTGGGCGGGGGGGAGGTCCATGAGGTGTGAAAGGACACGAAGATGGGGTGAAGGGGCGGTGGGGTGCACCGAGGTCTGTCTACTCCGCACCTCCACCTTAGGGAATGCAACGTGTTTCATTTCATGAAGAAACTTCTGACTCTTCCCCACGACTTCTCTCCGCCTCCCCCACCCCCCTCCAACATCCTTTCCCTTGGAAATGGTCTCAGAGATTCGAAAGGTGCTTTCCTTACTTCTGAGCCCGCCTGTGTGGGAGGAAGCTGAGGACGTGAGGGTACTGACTGAGAGAGCAGGTTGAGACCCAGACGTTGTTGTACAGAAAGAATGGCAAATTATATAAGGAGGGAAACCGGAAGGGGGTGGTGGAGGCAGCCATTCATCGGTGCTTTTTTAACCCTTTCCTGCTGCAAAAGATGCTGGGAGGTGGATGCATTTTCCTGAATAATTTGTGCTGAAGCCTTCGAAGCGGGGACGGCACTGCTCCCTCCTTACCCTTTACAGACAGGCTTTGTACTCTGGGTAAAACTGTCGAAAAAGGTAGAACAGCTCCTAATCTAGGAGATGATTCCTGTGGGAAATCAGGCTGCTTTTCAAGCGTAATTTGAAAAGCTGCTGCCTCCAAACTTCAGTGGTGGTGGGGACCAGGGGGCGCCGAGAGAAGAATGCCATTTATAAAGCAATCAACGCTTCGACAGAGTCAGCCATCACTCAGAATTATTTTCTGAAATTTGGCCTCTATTTCTTACTCTGGAGGAAAGGCAGCACGGGCACTTTGCTTCCAATCAAGCCTGACACCGAGGCTGGGGGAAGTCACACAAAGGGAGAGGGACTCCGCGCTGCTCGTCACAGCTGGAGCGGCGGAAAGTCATTTCTAGGGCTCCTCGGCTCTGCAGAACGAGCCCGAGGAAGCCTCATCAGAGGTTCCATTCATCTCACTTCTTCCTTTTTAAACTTTAAAGCACATATTTATGTGCCTCAGGTCGGCCATGAACCACGGCATGTCAAATAGTTTGGGGTTGATGGAAGAGGGACATTTTCTCGTCCTGGGACTTTCGGAAACATAATTTCATCGCTAGTCTCTCACCCTTCCAATTTCTCCCGTACGCTGCCACGAGGCGAATATTCCTAAAACGCTGCTTTCAATATATTACTCACCTGTTTAAGAACCTTCCAAGGTTTTAAGGCTGGGATTCCCAATTGGTGGTCAAGGCCTTTCATAAACATGGCCTCTAACCTCTAACACACACCTTCCCAGACTGCCAGGCCACCACACTTGTCCCAAAACACAAATTATATAAGGAGGGAAACCGGAAGGCGGTGATGGAGGCAGCCATTCATCAGTGCTTTTTAAACCCTTTCCTGCTACAAAAGATGCTGGGAGGTGGATGCAGTGAGAGACATTTTGCCAGTCAATTTTGCCAGTCTTCATCCTGCATCTCTTTTCTTGGTAACCAAATGCAGTGCCACATTTTAGGGGGAACCACTCCACCTCGGCTCTCTCTCCATATGATTTGGGTGAGCTGACCAGACTGCCTGACTCCAGGCCTGCCCATGAGAATGCTCTGGAGCAGCGGTCCCCAACCTTTTTGGCACCAGGGACCAGCGCTCCTATGAGAGTCTAACGCCTGATGATCTGAGGTGGAGCTGAGGCAGCGATACTAGCGCTGGGGAGCGGCTGCAAATACAGATGAAGTTTTATTCCCTTTCTTGTCTGCCGTTCACCTCCTGCTGTGCAGCCCAGCTCCTAACAGGCCACAAACCAGTTTGGGTCTGTGGCCCGGGGGATTGGGGACTACTGCTCTAGATCATCCGTCGGCAAACTAAGGTCCCCTAATACTAAGGTTAAAAAAAAAGCCCCCTGTCCCCGCTTATATTGTAAGGCCCTTGAGGTAAGAATAATTTTTACATTTTTTAAAGGTTGTAAAAAATCAAAGAAAAATATGCCGGAGAGACCCCATGGCCTGCAAAGCCTAAAATATTCACCATCTGGCCCTTTACAGAGAAAGTTTGCCGACACCTGCTCGGAGGCACGGTGCTTGGTTTGGGGTGGGGCAAAGGGTTGGCTGAGCTGAGAAGAGCAAAGCCTAGGACTGAAGCTGGAACTGTCTGAAAGAGGTGCACACTCTCCTAGGTTTGTTAACTGAAAGAATGTAAGCCTGGAACTACGGGTGGCATCTTTGACACTTCGCAGACAGAGGCTGCTAGCGTAGGAAGCCAGTACTGGGGAAAGCAGACTCAAAAGATGGAGACGGCTGTGGGATCTGGAGCCGGCTGGGCCTGTCTGGTTGTGTGGCCAACACATTTCTTTTTGCTCAAGTCATTCCGAATTGGGTCACTTGTCAGTTGCAACTGAGGGAGTTGTGATGAGCACAGATATTGGCAGGTATGACCGGGCGTCTCTGGACATGTTATTATTTTTCCTATCTGGAATGCCCTTCATCTTCTCTGCCTGCCGAAGGCTGCTTATCCTACCATGATCTTACCTCGTCCTCTGCTGTGGTCCCCTTTAGTTCCTGGGTAGTTCTGAGATTTAACCATCTACTTTCTCAGCTATAACTGTCTGAGGGAGTATGTATCGCATCCCTAACAAAGCCATGAGCAGTAGAGTTGGGAGGGAGGAAGAATACACGTTGTCAGAGCCCCAGGCACTCTGCTAAACACTCTATCAACACTGCCACATTTATTCCTCCCAATGAAACCGTCCCAAGAGGCAGAGGCAGCAACTCTATTGTAAAGATGGGAAAACGAAGTAAAGTGAGCTGCCCAAGGTCACACAGTTACTAAGAGGTAGAGACTGAAATTGGCCCCAGCTCTGATGAACTCTAGATCATCCACGTTCTTTCCACAACATGGTGCCTCCCTAGGACCCCGTCCAGCCCTTCATAGGACCCCCTAGATACAGCTCTCCACTCTCCTGAATCCTCCAGGAGTCCTCCACTGTCTTCAGATCAGAGCTCAAACGTCTCAACTCAAAATTCAAAATTCGAAGCCTTTCCATGTCTGCCTAGTAATCCTTCATCTGTCCCTAACTCCAGCCAAACTAATACGTGAAAACTCTGAGTAAAAAGAGAGCCTCTTCTTGCACCAGCGAGTTTTAACAGGCGAATGTCACTTTGTGATGCATACGTTAACAAGGATTAGATTGAGTCAGCTGGACAGATTTAAAATTAAAGTTGCCTGAATATAATAACTGGAAAAGCACTCTAATTAGTTTTTTATTTTTAATCAAGTGCAATAATCTGCCTGTAGGAATCCAAAAGCAGCTCAGGACGTCTTAACTCTTTGAGGAAGAAATGGGTTTCTGGAACACCATGGCAAATCCTCCCACACGGATTATCTCCTGGACAGCATCCCCAGAGCCCAGGTTTTGTCACAAAGAGGTGTGTGCATGTCCCCTGCCTCTCAATATACCAGCACGGCTTGCCACGCCCCAGGCTCCCCGGGAAGGCCAACTATTTTAATCTCATTGGGAGCTCAACAAATCACACCACCTCTGACCTTTTTTCTCATTTGTCAGGATCTAGAGATTGAATTAGCCTATTACCTTGTGTCCCCAGTGGAATCAGGAATAATGTTGTGAATCCTTTCACAATCTCCTCAATTAGAGGGCATTCCCCACTTTTCCCAAAGGAAATCATCCCAGAATTGAAAAAACTGGAATAGAGTGAAGTGATTATCTCTCTTTCAGGGGCTCTTACTTGGGGGTCCCTGCAGGGTCGTATGTGGAGTCTCTGAAACTGTACAGTTTTGTGAGGTCAGCTGAGTGGACTCAGCAGATGAGATGGTAAGTGACTGCAGTCGGGAAATGCAGTGCCCTCCTGGAAGTGACATGGGAGGAGGAGGTCCTCAGACGTCATCAGATTTCTAGAGGAGCCCAGAGTCCCCAAAGATTAAGAGCTCTCCCTCTGGCTCGATTCTTCCACTTTAAAGGTGGGAGGGATGAGACCCAGAGAGGGAGGGTCCTTGTTGACGGCCCAGCAGAGCAGACCAGAAGCCAGGCTGCTGCCACCTGACCCAAGCTGGACATCCCACTGCCCTTGCAGGGAAGACCCTAAAAGGAGATGAGGGGGCCTCTCCGGAACAGGCCGGGGACCCTTGCTCCAATACGTCCCTGTGCCAACCACCTTCTGGGAGTTTTAGAGTTTGGGGATTACTCACATTTCTGGAAGGGTTATCTAGACACTACCTCATCATTGCATCTGGTGAGGAAGCTTTCGTTATTTCCGCGCGCGCACGCGCGTGTGTGTGTGCCTAAATTTACACAATCTGTGCATTTTAAATCCCCCAGCAAGAAAAATCAAGTATTTACTCTGCCTTTTTTACACAAACTCCCCCAAGGTTACCGCATGGTTGATGAAGCGAAGCCTCCCTTATGCAAGGACTCCAGCAAAAAGCAAGCTGGTGTGCTGGGACTAGGGCAGCGTTACTTGGTCATCTCTGAAGAATGAGTGGATCCAAGCAATGATCACCAAGACCAGTGACACCAGAGATCAAACATCTTAACTCAAAGAGATCAGATGTCACACACCGCCTGATGGACGTATGTCAGTAACACTACATACAGAGAAGTGTAGTCAAAAAACAAAACCAAAACCTACCTGATCAATCCCTTTGTTCTGCCTCCCCGTTTACAGGAAAGACAGGTGACAGGAGCCAGCCCAAGGACCCCCAGTGGGCTGTAATCAGTAAATCGACTGTGGGGAAGGCTGTAGGATAAATGACCTTCTTTCCTCACCATAAAACTTTCCGGGAAAAGAGAAGTGGAGGAGGAATCTATAAACGAAGAGATGCATTAAGGGACGTACATATCGATGACAGCAGTGTATGTTACCTTACGTGGGTGCTGAGTCACACACACTAGGGAAATTGAAACACTGACTGAATACGATATTAAAGGGCCATTGTTAATTTTTATAGGTGTGATTTTGTACGTTTAAAAATAAGGTTTGGCTACAACCTCATGGATTTGCTTGAAAATAATCCAGGGGCTGGTGGGGACGGGGGGATGGGGCGGGTAAAGGTGGATGAAATGAGGCCGGCCATGGGCCAGCTACTGGGGCAGTGGGGTTATGGGTACCTGGGGCATTGATGTACTATTATCCATAATAAAAAGTTTAAAAAATTGATCTCTTACTTAAAAGGTATCCAAAAAATTACCAGGAGTGTTTGCTTTTGGGGAAAAAAGCAGATGTCTGGGGAATGGGATGGGAGACTGACTTTTCGCGGTTTGTTTTGCGCTGCTTGGAATTTTATACCATGACTCTGGATTATCCATTCAAGAACGTACACTCATTTTATAAAAAAATCACCCAATTTAAACAACAAACTTCAAAGTGAGCTCTTAATCACACTTTTCATCCAAGAAATGCCTTTATTTCATTTTCTTCCAAAGAACGGGTTAGGTGCAACGAGTTTGTTCCCTCTCATTATTCGAGGCCAGGAGGGTATATGTGTCTGTGATGCCGGGCTGTGTTCTAAGACTCCTGGATGAGCGATACTTCCACATGGTTCCACGTGGTCCTCGGGCACTCAGAGGACACACATGATGCATAGTACAGGCCTCTGTCCCACGTGTCCTTAAGCCCTCAGGTGTGTGTGTGTGTGTATGTGTGTCGTGGCCTGTGAGGCAGCTAGGGCCTTGGAGACAGTAAGCTAAGGAGTTAAGCCCTTAGAGCTGCTAGACAATGTCATCTGAAAACACCAGGTATGAAATATAAATAACAGTCAGCCACTTTCCTTCAATCCAATTTCTAAGCAGTTGCGTGATCGATCAATTTATAAATCGATCGGCTGTCTGATCCGCCTTTGCAGTATACTCTGCTGCAGCTGCCACCGCCTTCGGCCAGGGTGGGATCAGCTCCCCACCTGGAAGCCGGGGAGGAGAGGTCACTGCAGCTCCTGGAGCAGGAGAAGCACGTTGGCTGTGTATGGGCTCTGCTGCCCCGTGGCCCCTCGCAGCTGCACAGGGCGGAGGCTGGGGTGGGGAGGTGTGAATTGCTCAGGGCAGTAAAGTTCGTTCAGGAGGAACCAGGTGGAGTCCGGGTCCACCTTCATCAAGTGGAGGAAAACCCTGTGGAGAGATGGACAGCAGTGAGGCGGGGAACAAGGAGGGGAAGCTGCTGGTGTTCTACCCAGGAGACTACTTGAGGAAAAAACTGATAGTAACACCAAATCACTGCATGGCAGAACCAACCCACTTTAGCTCGTAAGACAGGGCCATTCAGATGGTTCCAAAGCCTGACAGAGATAGAGGCATAGAGTGTCCCTTGACATAGAGAAGAAAAGCAATTAGTCTGAGCAGAACAATATTGTTATCAAACAAGGTCTTGGCTAAGAAACTGGTTAAGTTCTGGGGAATAAAGCAGGCGTTTTCAGAAGGAAGAAAACCACCAGGCCCTTCATAAAAGGCTTCCCTCAGCTCATGGGACCAGCCCCAAGGTAGGGGCTGCATCCTGCTGGGGGAGCCTGGGCAAGCCCTCGACTTTGAGTCTGCAGGCCCTCTTCTCTGGCCCTCCAGCTCACTGCTGAACTCTGTAGCTCGCCCCTTCTGGCCACGGAGAGCCACGGATTCTTGGTGGTCTGGATACACTTGAACAAGGATCAGATCATTATTCTTCTGGGGCAGGACCGGCTGAGCCCTGTCCTGTGACCTTTGGCAGAGGCAAGTCACTGGTGTCCCACACATGATACAGACAGAGCCGAAGGGCCCCGACTACCTGACACTATACATCTGTCACAGGTGAGGCTCTTTACCTTGGCCAAACTGTGGGGTCACAGCCTTTGCCTCTTTTCTGCTCGTATTCTATTTCTGAACAGTCAGTCATGTGCTCAGGGCCACTGCACTGGGCAGTCTAAGTGTAAACTTCATACACCTGGCCGACTCAATGATTCAGTCTGAAGGACTGAAAGATGAGGCCCTCCACTAGCTGGGCAGCTCCCTCTCGGCTAGCCTGCCATTTCAGCTCACACGGCACCTGCTCAGAGAGGTCACTCTCCCTGGACCATTGTGCCTAGGTGGTGGCCCCTTATTCTTTTCCAGGACACCCTCCCCAGAACTTATCAACTACTTGTCTGCTGGCCATCTCCCTTCTTCACAATACAAGATCCTGAGGGCAGGGTCCATGTCTGGCTCACTTGTGCATCCCCAGCACCTAGCAGGGCACATGGTGAACACTCAACCAGTACTCGAACGAACAGGTTCTCATACTGAATAACTGACTTTTCAGATTGCATACTAATGACTGAAGATGATGTCCCTCTCTGAAATATTTACATTCTATAGAAGGATCTAAAGGAAAAGTCCACTGTTCACCACTAAGGAAGGACTAAGGAATGCGTTCATTCCAGAATTCACATCACCACAGACATCACTAGCTGAGTGGCTGTGGATTATTTGTCTCAGTTTCTGTTTGAGGGACCACCTTGTATTCTTTTTTTTTTAATTCCCCCCACCCTGCCACTTCCACCCCTGACCTATGGATGTTGCTGCTTCCCCTTAAGAATGGGATCTCTGAGGGAGGGGCGTCTCCTCCCACATGCCTGGGGCGTTCACCTGGGGCCTGGTGCACCCGGGGCCTGCTGCATGTAAAGCAGGCGTGCTAACCACTACTCTATGGACCTACCTCCCGCCTTTTATTCTTGATGATCATTCCTAGGAACCTCTTCCATATAGCTGGGCATCAAATAAGAACTTAAATGCTTGCTAAATGGAACTAAATTCTGTTTTTTAATTATGTTAATCTGAAAAGCTTATGTACTTTTGCTTTCTTCCTAGGATTTAATAGACATATGCTAAGGAGGTGAGGGAAGGAGGTGGGAGGGGGCACTTTGAAAATTTTTTTGGCCCGTTTTGTGCCTAAACAATCTAGGTTTTCTTTACTTAGGATAATCTTGTGTTTATAACCTCAGCTGTAGTTGCTAGAGAAGTGATTAGAATATTCCAATTCATTTCCACTTCACCGCAGAAAGGAGATGGGGCCTGCGTGGGAGAAAATTTTTGTTTAAAAACAAAAATATCTTTGATAATTAGAGTAGCAAGGGAAATTATGAAAAAATGCACCAAAAACGGGAAGCAGATTTCTATTTACATGTGACACGGTTGACAGTTTTCCCTAGTGCCAAAGACTGTTAGAATGCAAATGGTTTCATTTGATTTTTTTTCCCCCCTTCAAGAACTGGAACAATTTCTCAAGCTACAGCATGGCACACTCTCAGCTTCAAGGAATATTTTGATCTGGGCAACACCCAGCAAAGTGGTGCCACGGCTCAGTTCAGTCGTAGCTCTGCTGACTTACATGGCAAAACGCTGCAATGTTCATTTTCTGAGTCCTTTTTAACATGCTAAATGAGAATGTTGTATTCGTTGGCAAGAGAGAAAACGCCACTCTCTTTGCCCTGTAATATCTCTAAATAAAATGCTAACAGGGATGCAAAGCAAAAACGTGTGCAAAGTTCACCTTCTTTTATTAAGCGAAACTCTTGGAAGAATTATTTTGGGTCTCATTTCTTAGCTCTTAAAGGGGTAGACTCTGCAGAACGGCGGGCAGCCAAACAAGTTCCTTCTCTCACCTCTGGGGCTTGGAGCAAATTATTTTGCCTCCGTGAACCTGTTCCTTCCTCTTCCTCCAAAGGAAGAAGATCACACCCGCTCCACCCTTCTCACAGGTTAGTTCCGAGGCTCTAAGGAGATGAGGTGCAGGAAAACACTTTGAAGTGCATAATGAAAACACTGTTTCTTCTGGAGAAACTGTGTGCGTGTCTAAGGAATAATTATCACTGCCAACCCCAGCCACGGCCATGCCACGGAAAATTCTCAGATGTTCCAAAAGGGCCTAATATTTGTCTTTTGTTTCGCTCATAATTTCCTGCATATTGTCTTGGTGGGGGTCCCAATTCTCAGTCAATCGAGTTGTAATTTTGCCCATTATTTTCAGGAAGAAATGAATGCAATATTCTTTGCCCTCTGCATGCTTGAGGTGGGGAGCAAATACCGTGCCATGCAACCAGGTGTTGGCAGGTGCTCTTGCTTGACAAAAGGCATGGCTCACTGAACTCTAAACACTGACAAATTCTGAACTAGGGGCTCTGTTTGCTTCAAGCCCCTGGGAGCTGAGCCCGAGACCCAGGAAGTCTTGTCTGAGTGCTCAGCTGCCCAGCTTTGCTCCAAACTCTGGTACCACCACTCTGTGCTGGGGCCAGTTCCCACCCATCATGCGGCTTCTGGAGAGTGAAGAGCAGAAAGCTGAAGACCTCAAAAACTCTTTTTGTATAATCGAAAGCCAGAAGAAAAAGACAGGACCTCTGCTTTGAAGTGATTGCAGTAACTGCCTGGAAAATGTTCCTAATACATCTTGAGACACAGCAGAGATGGCTGTTGAACATGCCAAATGGCCAGCTCCATCTTTTTTCAAACCCAAAGAGAAACACTTTTAAAAAAATATATGTACACTATTTAACTTCTGAACAAAAATTTCTCTCTCTTCCCCCCAGGCCTAAATCAGTGGCTCCAGGGAGCTCTGTTATCACAAGATTATCTGGTCCCCAGAGTTGGGGGAGGCACTCAGGTGGTGCCTCCGCCTCCAAGTGTCCTGAGGCGAGTGATTATCTCTCAATAACCTGTAGGGCCGTGTAGCTTAAATGATAACTTGACTTTAAAAAATTTAGAACTCACTGTTAGGCAGTTTCTAAGCAACCTCTGTTTCCATGGCAAAGAAGCCTGGTGTTTATACTGATTTTTCACTTAAAATGCGGTTTTATTGAATTTCACTTCATGCAGGCAGCCATTTCCCTGCACTTCAGCCCTATCTACGATTGACGGGGATCCGTAAGTACCTAATAAACTCCAGACGCCAAACCAACAGAACTGGCTCGTTCCTTTACAATCAATATAGGGGTGCTCTGGGTGACAACGCCATGGGCGGGGTGGCCTTGGGAGGTAGGAAGTATGCTACCAGAATCTGGTCAGCTGGGTTTGGGTCCCAGCTCTTCATGGCTTACCAAACATTTACCAGCACCTGGTCCAGCCCAGGCACTGCGCCAGGCGTGTGGGATACAAAGATGGACAGACAAAAAGACTCTGGCCTCAGGCTCCCTGTCTGGTAGGGAGGACAGATAAATCACAGAGGCCCACTATGCAATGTGGAGAGGGCCATGCTAGAAGTCACGTGTGGGGTGGAATATGCTGAGTTTCTTTTCTGTAAAGTGGGGGGTGCATCAAATGAGTTCTAAGGCCTCTTTCAGTTCCAATGGTCTACAGCAGTCTGCAAGCATGGGTGCTGAATCACACACCCAGAAATGCTAACTGCTATTATTTTAAAAGGACAACCTTGATTGAGTCTAGAAGAAGCGGGGTCACTTGTACTGAGCACTTGCTGTTTGCCAGGAGCTTTAACACCATGACCCATCACCATTAATCTTGAGGGTACATTCACTCCCATTTTACAGAGGACACTGAGGCTCAGTGGTTGAGTGCCTGTCTTTAGTCACACTGCCTGTGTGTGAATTCAACACCAACTCGTAGCCCGTAGCCCGTAGCCCGTAGTCTGTCTGTCTCTGCACCCCACCCTGCTCGGCGGTGACCACACACACGCGGAGCTGCCTGATCCTCCTGCATGTCAGCCCCACTTCCCCTTCCCCACCAGATTCTATTGACGGGGAGCCTTGTGGGAAAATGAAATAAACCTGCCCGCTTTTAGTTTAATTTGAGGAAAAACCAAAAGGCGCTTCAACCCAAAAACTACCACTTTTTTTTTTTTTTTTTTACGCCTACAGCACCTGGTCTTCCTAGTTGGTCTCCCATCCAAGTACTAACCAGGCCCAGACCCTGCTTAGCTTCCGAAATAAACTACTAACTTTGAGTGAGTTCTGCTCTCTGCGTGACTCAGTCTTCTAGAGTGCAACATGCTTAGAATAAGCACAAATTTTGATTTTGAGGGTTAAATTATCTTAAAAAGATAACGTACACAAAATATGCCTGGAACTATCCCTAATACATACTAAGTACCCGAGAGCTGACTCTGAATATGAATCTTAGTCCCTTCATAAGAGGAAGACTAAAATACTACCATTAGCTATTTACGCCTTTAAGTCAAATGAGTTCACACACCCTTCCCCCCGAAAGCAGCAAAACCAAAAAGAAACCCCTCTGCTGCAGACGCCAATATCACAGAGTGTCCTCACCATCTCAGTCTAGACCGCATCTGCTCAAAGGGATCTCTAGAAAACCGCCGGCCAATCAAGGCCCAGTAAAGCTAAACAAACTGTAACTGAAAGTCAGAACTTTGAGCTCTGCTGGGTGACAAGCTATTCTTTCTCTGTCAATTACTTGCTTGAGGGATCTGCTGCTCCTTGTCTCTTTCTGGATTTATAAAATGCTCTCACGAGCTGTTTGTGTAAGTGCCAGTGATAAAAAAAAACTAGTGGCTTTGTGATCTGTTTAATTGTTTATTTATTTGGGGCTTCTAAAGCAGTTATTCAGGAATGTCTCCTTAGGAACATGATGCAGCCTTATCCACAAAATCATTTTAGCTTCCCTGTTATTCCCTCTCTGGCAGAACAGCCTCCACGCTCTTTTCTCTGGCCATTCCTGTGACTCCATACATGCTGATGCGATAAATGAGGCTGTGTGTTTCCTTTTGAACAAATGGATGCTCAGGGTGTCGATGTGTCCTAGCCAGTGAGCAGTGGGCCGACGTTTCTATACTCGGTAATTTACTCTAATGGGTCTTGGTTCATTGGTTAACCAGTATGTCAAGCCTGTCCTTTTTTGCTATTCAATTTAGCTATCTTTCCCTGCACGGAGGTCGTTTTTTGTTTCTAAATGTTGAAAATGGAGGATTATGACTTGAAGCAATGATTTACTCTCTAAATAAATACTACCAATTACCTCTCCAGCTATACGTTCTCGTTAGACTTAACTATATCCGTTCAAGACCATTCATCTATCAATCAAACTCTAACCCACACACTCACAGACTTTAAATAGTAAAAATATTTAAGTGCAATGGGGACAGGATTTAAAACCGTTAACACCAGGAGAGGCTTATGATGCTAATCGCACCCCAAAGTACCACAGGACAAAGTATCATAAATGCCGTGGAACGACTCCACTGCTTTGTGCATATTTAAAAAGGTACGACGCTGAGAGGACCAATCTGCTACAGGCAATTCAAAAATAAACCAGAACCTAGAAGGATTTAAATCCCACTGGCAAAGGATTTAAAAGCAGCCCCTTCCATCTGGCCCCCTCTCCTGCCTGGAGGCCTCCTGCAGGCCTAGATGCCACGACGACAACGCTGCTAGGCACAGATTTCAGAGTGGCCCTGTGCCGAGCACCAAGGCGGCAGGCTTGGGCCTTGGCACCAGCTGGCTGCACTCTCAGGCCACACGCAGTGTTTCCTGCTCCTCCCTGGAAGATTTGGACCCTTGAAGATAAAGACATCGTCGTAGCAGCCTACCTATTTTGCCACCCCCTCCTCCTTGAACTGTTTTCCTGGATCCCACGCTCTGGCACTACGCCAGCAGCCTCCACTGACGGATGCCGTTAAGAAACAGCTCTAGGAAATGTACTTCTGTATTTACTGCAAGGGTGTTAGGGATATTAGTCACAACTGTACCTAGTGTTCTTCTCAGATGACCCATGAAGAAATTTTCTTAAGGTTCAGCACCACAGAGAGCTGAGCTTCTTTCCGAAAAGCTTTCTTTTCTTATTCTAGTAATGACTAGGATTGCGCCACAGATGCGTTCCCTTTGCTGTCTGTTCGGAAGCCCGGAGCCACACTGAAGGCGCATCTCCAGCAAGGGTGCAGAGCTCCAAGTCTGCATTTTACATATTAACTTCAACCCCGGTTTCATCTTGTTATCCTCTTATTTTTCCTTTTAAAAAATTTGTTCACTTCCTATTTTTCTTGTTGCATACACTTAATTTATAAGATGCCCTAGGTGTTTTTGGAATAAGGAGAAAGTTTAAATAATGGTAACAATGTCTACTGATTGACTTTTTTACTCTGTGCTGATATTTTGTGTTGAATAATCTACATGACTTTACTGAATTCTTGTAATAACTGTATTAGGTGGGAAATAATGGATATGCATATTCTAGCCTTGTAGACGAAGAAACTGACACTTTGAGATATAAATTAATTTGTCCAAGGTTACACCGCTACTGAGTGGCAATGTGAGGCCAACTCTTAACTGTATTCATCTTTGAAATCTTTCAACTCGCAACACAGCAGTTGGCTCACCTCCGAAAATATTTTAAATAAATACACATATGATGAGATAATCGAGGCCATTTCCCTGGCTACTTTACTTGGTACTGAAATCATCACATTTACTCCAGCCTCTTAGGTGTTCAGGACAGACCACAGACCCTGCAAAGTGAAGAAATGGCTACCCTGAGGTCTGCCAAGGCCTTTGATATCTGAAATCCACTTTGCATAGGTGGTTCAGGTGCCAGAAGCATCAAGAGAATTCTGGTTCCTGACCCAGCAGGGTATGTACATGCGCACACACCCCCCAGACTTGCCTTTCCCACTGAGTGGCAAAATGGTTGACCCTGGCAGATTATCAATCACATGATAACACCAAGGAAGCAGGGAAAGGATGGGTAGCATTTGATTTAAGTAGCACAGAGGTCCCTGCTTTCAGATCTGAAACCCAGCCACCCACTTTGTTTGTAATCTGCATGGCAGATGTCTCTTATCTTTGACACCAGGAAACCATGCCTATATATGCACAGTGAACAGCTTTAGATCCAAGCTTATTTTTAGAACAATGAACATGGAGGGAAAAAAAGCAGCAATGCCTGTCAAAAGATGGATAATGGGAAAACTAACTACTTGGGTCTGGATTTGTCAACTATTAATCAAATGTCAAAAGGAAAAGTATTAGGAGGGCCCTCATTTCCATGTTGGGTGCAATCCAAAGCGGAGGCAGCTTTGCAGCCCAAGCTCAAACAAACTGCCCACACCATTTACGAAGATGAGCTACTAATTTCAAGCTCAGCTGAACTAACGGATCACCTCTGTGGCTCCTGATCCATTCAAATATAATAGGCCAGGTGTGGGTAAAGAGAGGCGTTGGGACTCTGACAGGGATGAAATGAACGAGCCTGTGCCAGTCTGTGTTCGTCCAGGGTTTGAAGGCACTGGCTGGTTCTTTGATGAGCTGAGATCCTACTGCTAGAAAGAAAGCAGGGAAGTCAGTCAGTAAATGAACCTTCAAACCCGGTCCTGACTTCTCAAGCAAATGGGAGATAGGGGGAAGTGGCACAATTAACATGAAAAAGATCATTCTGAGGTAAAAACTTCCATTCAGATTTCAGTAAAGATGAAGCAGGTTTACAAGAAAAATTACCATGCCCAAGTGTATATGTGTTTGTATAACACATACATGATACATATATTTGGTATTTATATATATCCCATGTAGGCATGTATACACACATACATACACCTCTGGAACATAAGCACCATTGGGCAGATGCCTTCTCACCTGTGCAATGATTTTGGGAGAAAGGTATTACCACCTCCAGCTTACAGGGAAAAAAAAATAAGGTATAAGGCAACTAAGTCATTTGCTCAAGGTCACAGAGCCAGTAAGATTTGAATTTAGGTCTGTCCACCTCCAAGACTGGTGGATACCGTTTGCCCTCATATATAATGGCTAGGCAAAGGATGCTGGGTGGGCACCCTGCCCCCAAGGACTGCAACATCTAGGACCTGCACAACCAAAAGGTGCACTAGCCGGCTACTAGGTCACTATCAGCTGGCACCCTGCATCCCTATCTGGGTTCAGGGGTTGGCAGGTGGAGGTAGGACTGGGGGTGGAGACCGAGTGGCCGAAGTACATTGTTTCTCCACCCTGAGTCTTGTTGGACATGGACTTTTCATCTTGTTAAAAACAGGTATTGCCTAGTTCCTTCCTTTTAGCCCCAGAGTGAAAGATTCAGGATGATTTAAGACCTCCCTGCAAAAGACAGGGAACCTCAGAGGCTGCTCAGATAGGCCCAGGGAGTGTGGTTTTAATGGAGCTGATTTAAACCAGACTGGGAGCATGTGCTAGCTTGAAGGAAACACACAGAAATTTGGGGCATAGGCTTGAGTTGATTTAAACCAGACTGAGAGCATGTGCTGGCTTGAAGGAAACACACAGAAATTTGGGGCATAGGCTTGCATCTCACATTCCTTTCATGTTTGGGAAGGAAAAGAAAGCTCCATGGCCAGAAAGGCACAGAACTATGGAGGCCCACTGCATTCTGGGAGCTATCTCAGATGCTTCCCAGGCCACATGGGAGCTTAAATCAGTTAAGTTCGCCTCTGCCATGGCTGAAGTGGGGGCATGGCCGACATGACCTGTTATTCTGTGATCCAATGCACCCTCAGGGACACTACCTTATTTACAGCTTGTTATGCTGACCCCTCCTCCCAACTTCAAATATGATTTTCTCATTTGTTATCCACTGAAGTTATTTAACTAGATGGACTTTGGGGGAGCTGGTATTTTTCTTGCATAGCCAGTTAACAGTGACACCTGGTGGTAAAATACAGCAAGGTTATACCCTGTCCCTACCCCCAACCCTTCCCCAGTTGCAAGATTTACGCCCCTCCTTACAAGGCACATTCACTAGATAAAAGCATTAAACTGGAATGGCATCTCCGTTCTTAGCGTTTATAGCCTTGGTTATATCAACCACCCCCTGATCAATTTCCATTTCTAGAGTTTACAGCCTGGATGTAAAAGCCTGCCACAAAGGCTATATTTAATACGACAAATTAAAAAAGCAAACACAGGCTTGGTCATTCTTCCGAGCCAGGAAAAGCAAACAGGAGGAAGGAAAAACCCAAGTGTAACGCACACAAAGATGAATTTTTATGGAGCGGCTGAGTCTGCCTCCATTCCAACTTGAGGGAGGCTGCCCCTCAGCTGTCCCAACCCCCACCTGCCAGACTCACTTCCAAGGCAAGCTGGTCACCTGTCCAGTGTCAAAAACTCACCAGCTCTGAGGGAGCCGGAGCATCTCTGGACGGCTTTGGCTTTCCTGGCTCTTCTGAGTACTGAGCTGAGGCTAGAGCTTTTGTAACCCTCTGGCTACAGGGCTGCCCCTTGGGCCCTGGCAACCAACACAACAGCCTCTCTTCTCCCTTGAGTGGGTGGGGGGTGTCATGGACTGCTGTGTGGGGAGTCTTGAGGGGCAGGAGTGGAAGCAGGGGGCCAGCAAGGAGGCTTCTGTGGTCGTAAGAGATGAGGGTGGCCCTGGCTTGACCTGGCGGCTGGGAGGTGAATAGAAGCAGTTTGAAGAGAGGTTTTGTTAGTTATGTAGACAGGCTTCACTTCTGGAATGAATGAATGGGGTGGAGGAAATAGAATTAAAGACAAACAACTGGATGGATGGTGAGGCCATTTACTGAGCTGGAGACTTTTGTCTCATTCAAGGGACCTTGTTCATCATTCCCTGTAGGTAAGACGGTTTCAATGCTAATCAGTCCACCCATCTCCCTCTCTCTATTCGGTAATGAGGCTCACAAAGAGACCAGGTTTCCCATTGTCTCAGGCTTCTTCTTCCATTTACAGAGCTTATTAATTTTTGAATCGGGATGCCAAAGCGGCTCCAGATCAAGGACAACACTGATTTTTCTCCCCTGACTTCAAAATAAGTTTGCAGATGATGTGTTTGTGAAGTAATCAACCTTGCACTTCCTTCCCTCCCAGCCTGGCAAGAGCGAGGTCATCTGACTCGACCCGAATGGAATGCGAGGGAGCAAACAAAGGCGCTGCAATCAAGTGGTCCGGCCGCGTTTTCCTCCTCCCAGGCACCTTGACTACCAAGTCAAGATTCAGCAGGGTCTAATTCTGTTTATAATTGCTTTTAGTGGGGAAAAAAAAGGAAATGAAAAGATAATAAATTGCGAATATTAGCTTGTTTGATGGGTCTAAACTTGAAGGACGAATAAGGGGCGGGTGTAGAAAAAGAATGTAACGGGAACTATGAAAATCATATCTTTGTAACTCTTGGTTCTAACAGGCACATGAAGAATTTACTTCAAGATGAATTCATTATGTTCTTGAGTTGTCTTTTAAGTCACAGCACGATTGCTTCAGGGACACTGCCTGGGGAGGATCGCCTTCGCCCTAAGTTGGTTCTCTAAGGAATAAGGATGTATAGGGATAAGAAGCTGGTTGGGATGCACCCCTGTGCTTCAGAAAACATGACTGATTCTGGGCCTAGGGGATGTGATGAGAAAGAGACAGAAAGGGAACTGGGGAAATCAAGAGAAAAAAATTGCAAAGGACAATAAATCAATTCAAAAAGATACTTCTGTCACTCTGAGAGTATAAGGTTTAAAAGGGAGCGAGTTGGCTTTCCTCATTTCTCAGAGCAGCTCTCAGGCCCTCAGGGAACGAGATGACTCTTACCCCACAGAGGGGCATGTTTCCAGAAGCCTAAGAAGTGGGAGGGACTATTTCTTTGCCCTGGGACATGGCAAAGTACACAGTGCCAGGCCAGACAGGCCAGCTTTTGCTCCAGCAGCAGACAGGCGGGGGATGACAGTTCCAGGGCACAGGCTGCTCCCGGATGGACAGACAGCTGAGGAAAAGGGGCCGGAGTGCATTTTGGGTCTCAAGTCTCAGGAATGCTGCTGTGCTCAGAGTTTTAGCTTTTGAGAAAAATCCTTTAGGACTCAAGAAACCAGACAGAGTTTTTTTCCCATTAGAGTTGGTACAGTTATTCTTGAATAAGCAAAACTCTTGGAAATGAGAATCACATAATTTCAGTCAGAAAAGGCCCTTTAAACCATTAGCCCCGTGGTTCTTAACATTTCTTGGTTCACAGACTCCTATTATAATTGGACGAATGGGAAGAACCCTGTCTAGAAAAAGGCACATATGTACCTGCTTGCACACACCCAATTTTGCGCATCATTTGTGAGGGTTCATAGCACCTGATGCCCATTATGATGCTCCTTAGAGTCAAGGTATGCAAGATCAGTAACCCAATGCTTTCATTTTGTAGATGAGGGAGCTGAGGCCCGCAGAGGTGCCAGGGTCACTTGGTCACCAGCCGAGCAGGGCCTAAAAGCAGATCATCCTCCAACCAGGAGAGAGTTTTGTCCCATTCAGCACACCATCTTTCTGCTTTTTGCCCTTCTGGAATTGCTGCTGACGTTGCAGTAGAGGTAAAGGTTACTTACAAAGAGAAACGCGTCTAGTAAAAATGCCATCTCTAGAGTTGGCACAGTTAAAAAAATCATTTTAACCTGGTAAGGGAGAGAAGAGGAAAGAGCAGAGATGCCTCACCTCTGCTTGCCATTAGCAAATCATCTATAATTTAGGACAAACATAAAGAGATGCGGATGATCAAGCAGACGTACCTCCTGGCAGCCTCTTGTAATTTCATGGGCTGTTTGGCGCTGAGGTAAATCAAGCAGGCATCAGCCACTTTATTCAGGTCACCCTCACCTGTGGAGAGGAAAAACAAAACAAGTTTTGGCCCTCAGACTTCATTTGGAATGAGCAGTAACAAACTGCTGTCTGGTAAAACTGAAGACAGCTAGGCAAGATGCCGTGGGCTCTTTATTCCATCGCACAAGTCAAAAAACACATCAAGGTAAGTAGATAAATGAGGCCGAAGTAAGACTGAAGGATGAGCACACGAAGGGAGACGAGAGGAGCACGACTAAGCAGACGGTGCAATGGTGGGGGTGAGACAAGGCAGAGAATGTGTGTCCAGGTGAGGCTGCCTGGTACCTACCTAGGTCCAAACTCTCGCAGAGGGGGCCCAGGCCTTGCAGGACGGCCAACTGTAACTTGAAGGCCAGTGTGTGGGAGTAAACTGGTCCAGCCCTGGCACTGACAGGAGCCTGGGTGACTAAGGAGCCAGCCAGCTTTGGCAGAACATCTTTGCAGAACCGGCTTCGGAGAAAATCGCCGCACTTGCCTCCCAGGGTACGCAAAACCTGCAGAAACAGCCCCCGACCTGGTGACTGAATATCGCCAAGGCAGCGAGAGAGCTAAAGAATGCTTGGTAATTCAATTTCATTTAGGTCTCTGCTTGAAAAAAATAGAATTACTGCTGTTAATTCCCTGCCTATGGTTTGTGATTCTGCCAGTTATGAATTCGGAGGTCTCTGCTCCCAAGGCATGGCTGCTTCTATCCATAAATACAGATTACACGGAGAATAATTCAAAGGAATCTTGGGTTGGATGAATATGATTAATCCCTTGATTTTCCTCCCTTTTTTGTTAAAAAAAATAAAAAGACCTTAAAGCAGTTCACATAGATCATCTCTTGAATCTTCCTAACATCTTCCGAGAAAAGACTTGTGCTTTTAACTCCACCTAGCTGAACAAACACACACACAGAGGCCCAGCTGCTGCCATGTGCAGGCATTGAGAAGGCAGTGGCTGGCTGAGGTCCCCTGGCTAAGTAAGGCCAGGGTCACCAGTGGCCAGAGCCGAGATGGATTTCCTCGTTCCACTGCCCAATCTCTTACGTATATTGCCCTCATTCCATCTTTCACAACAGGCAGTTAGTTTCCTTGCATGTCTCATTTTAAACTTTCTCTAGCAGAACATATTGAAACGTTTTGCCCCGCTGCACAAGACTAAGTCTACAGGATAATAGGAATTTCTTTAAAAATTGGTAAGCAAGGCATAACCAACACAGAGATTGTTTGTGGACTTGGTAGAGAATAAGGCACTTATTTTCAGGTCCGTTGGCTGGACTGCACAAGGCCTTACAGACCTCAGGTGTCCCCAACGTGTCTGGGGGTGAAAAAGCAGCCTCAGTTACGGCGCACACGTCTTTTATATTTTTTCATTTTTCTAAGCTTGCTGTCATTTCATATAACCTATTAATTCTCATACAGAAAAGCCGCACATCTGAATAAGATTTATCAAGACCTCCCTCCCCTTCCCAACCTCCCTCTTCCCTTTCTTTTTCTCCTCGCTCTAGCCTTCTCTCTCTCACACACATCATTTTGCGTATTTTGCTGTAGGAAAAAATATTAGCAATTTGATACATTTTACATGTAAGCTTGTAGTTTGATCTGGTATATGCTGAAGAATCTTTCAGAAAACCAAAATACCTTTGCCAATTGTCTTAGTTTCATTTTATATTCCTACCCATCATTTTTCTTTGCCTCATCTTGCTCTTCTTCTAATTTATGTGAGTTTGCCATGGTAAATATATCTCTGTAGGATGCCTTAAGTGCTTTTTAGAACAAGGAAGAATATAAACAAATAAGCTAAAATATAAACCAAACTAAATCAGAGAGAATAATACCTTACATATATGTAGGGCTTTTAATTTTTCAAAGTATTTCACCAAACAGTCTCATTTTATCCTTGACAACAACACTATGAGAAAGATGGGACAGGTATTCTTAAACTCAATCTGAAAATGGGTGGTCAAAGGCTTTGCCTAAAGTCACGTGGCTGGGCAGAGGATGCCCATTGCTAGAGCCTAGGTCCCTTCACCTTGACTTGTGCCAATAACATGGGCATGAACTCACAGATTTGGGTTCTATCATTTATTAGCTGCGTGATTTTGAGAAAATTCCTTAGCTTCTCTGAGCTGTTTCCTCCTGTCAAAAATGGGGATAATAATATCTAATTTGCAAGGTTACTATAAGGAGATGAGCTCATGTGTGGGAAGTGCCAAGCACACAGCCTGGCACTTAGTGGGTCCTCAATAACTACTGGTGGCCCTTCTAACCACTAGTTCACTCTGCTTCAAATTCAGAAGGAAACTGACTTTTATTTTCTTCTTTGTGCTCTTCTTATTTTTCTATACTTTCTTCAAGGTTATTACATTGCAAGCAGGCATAAAGAGAACCAACCCCTAAAGACACTGGTGAGCTCTGTGCTTGCTACCCTTCATCACCATGACAGTTGTGGGCCACCTGAGCAGTACCTTGAAGGCTCTGAGCACTGCCAAAGGGTCATCATTTGTAAGTCGGCGCACGAGCGAGGGCCAGGCCCGGTGAGCCAAGGGAAGGAGCTGGTTCTTATGGGACTGCAGAACAACCACACACAGATCCAACACATCTAAGACCTGGAAGAAAGGAGGACATGATTTTCGAAGGCTTGAAACCAGATACTTGGGATCAAGTCACCATTTTAAAAGAATAATATTTAGAAACTCATTAACTGAATAAATACTTACTGAGTTCTAACAACATGCCAAGCACTAGTTGATGCACTGGGGAGCAGGGTGGGAGGACACACAAGGACAAAATGCATATGTTTCCTTGTCTTCGCAGGGCTTATAGTCAACTGGGGAAAGATCTTAATTAGATAACAACCAAATAAAGGGATGATTACCAATTGTGACAAGGCTAGGAAGAAAAGTAAAGGGTGAAATGCAAAGAAACTAAAGGGAGGGATGTAAAGCACATAGAATGCTGGGAGGGCTTCTCTGAGGAAGCAACTTCTAAGGGGGACACAGAGGGTGACTAGGAGTTAGTCATGAAAAGCGTGAAAGCATGTTCCTAGAACTGAAAAGAGTAACGAGGAAAACTCGGAGGTGGGAGAGCTTGAAGCGCTGAGGAAACCCAAGTGGGCAGTATGGAGCAAGACTGAAGAGGGAAAGATGGGGCTGGACCACAAAGGTGTCATGTTAAGAATTTTTATTTTGTAGTAAGTGTAGTGGGAAGCCATCAAGATGCTTCAAACAGGAAAGTGACAGGATACAATTCATGTTTTAAAAAGGTCTTTCTGGCGGCTGAGTGGAGAAGGGACTAGAAGCGGGAGAGAGAAGTGAGGGAGCCACGGCACA
The DNA here is from genome assembly GCF_000325575.1 of Pteropus alecto. NCBI lineage: Eukaryota > Metazoa > Chordata > Mammalia > Chiroptera > Pteropodidae > Pteropus > Pteropus alecto. The sequence continues at coordinate 23,451,003 of NW_006442491.1, forward strand.
TGTCCGCATAGGAGGAAAGTGATGTGGCCCCATGATGGTGGCAGCGGCAGAGAAGTGAAAGGACTTGTTATGTTTTGGAGATGAAATGGCTTAAATTGCTTAAAGACTTGATATTGGGGAGATGAAGAGAGGTATTAAAAAGAGCTACTTGGGTTCAGGCTTAGCAACTGAATAGCTACAGGTGCCACTTGATGAGACGGGAAAAATGGAGGAGGGGCAAATTGAAAGGTAGGGTAAGATCAAGTTCTGTTACTTCTAAATGGAGAGGTCAAGTGGACAGCTGAGATATGGGTCAACCTCAGAAGAAACGTGTGGGGTAACCTAGATGTAAATTGGATTTTTCATCTTTCCTGAGCACATGTTTTCTAACCTCTCATATCTCAAAACTCACTGAAAACAGATGGCCTGCTTCAGTGGCGTAGGCAGCGGTCACCATGATGGCCAGTGCAGCTTTCCCTCCCACACAGATGGGCCAGCCTTCACAGAGCAGGTGCGGGTGCGTGTGTGAGGCAGAAAGACAGAGTGAAGTCTGCCAACAGTAAGAACTAAACCCTTAATGCATGCCTACTATGTGCTGGTCACACTTAGATTGGAACAGAAACAAAGAACAAAAGAGGCCCTGTCCTTGAGGGGCGAACAGTTAGGCAGGTGAATGAGATACCGTAGTATACAGCAGAGAGCATAGTACAGTACAAATGGCTTTGGTACCACTGACTGGCTCTACATTTGAGTTCTGTCACTAACTGGGCAAATTACATCATACTTCATTGATTAAAAAACATATTTTCCCCCTCTACCTGAAACGTTCTTCTCTCTGCCTTTGCCCCTTTGTATTGCTGGTTCCTTCTCAACCTTTTAAATCTCGGCTTAAATATTCCTACCTCAGAGATCTTTCTGATGATCTAATCTAAATCAGAATGCAAGTTCTGTCTTATTCAACAAGGTTTGGTAGTCGGCTCCTAGCACATGGGTGAATTACTATTTTCTTTCATGGAAACTGCTTATTTACCTTCACAGCATTTCCTCTACGTGTTTGTGTATCACCCCTTTCCCCACAAGAGACAGAAAGTTCCATGAAGACAGGGATCACGTCTGCCCCATTGCCTTCTATCTACCGCATGCCTGACCGATAGTAGTCCCCAATAAACATTTAATGAATAAATGAATGAGTGTATATGTCATACCTGATGCTAAATGTTTTATATTTGTAAGCACCAATCCAGTGAGGTAGGTACCATCATCTCCATTTTACAGATGAAGCTGAGGCTCAAAAATGTGAATTAACTAACTCAAGGTCACATGGCTAGTAAGGGGCAGAGCCAGGATTTGAACTCAGGGAGGTAGGTCTGACTCCAACGCCGGTGCTCTCAATAATTACGGCAATGACTACAGGGTGCGAACAATTGCTACAACGCCTCCATAAAAGGGAAGACACTTCACTAATCTGTCAACCAGACACCCATAGTAAAGCCATGTCTATAGCAGGCGCTTGAAAAGTGCCTCCTGAATGGAACAACAGATGAATGCTAAGAAGTATCTCTGGGAAGACAAAACAGATTCCACAAAACACAGCGGAACTGAGATAACCTGTGGATCAGAGTTTCCCAGCCCTCCACTCTGAGTGGGGCAATGTGCTCTCAGCACTAACGGTAATTCACTGAGGCAGTTGTGTTTCATATCCTGGCTTGTGGGTGGGCTGGAGCGGGCCAGGCTATGTTGTTTTCCTTAGAATGTTAAGATCATCCCCCAAGTGATTCCGAAAGCCCTGTCCCCGAAGCTCCCCCACCGCACCCCACTGTCCTGTTATTGGAGTCACTACTGTGTAGTTTAAGTCCTTGCTGATGGGGATGCTGCTTGGGAAACTGCCAGCAAATGAAATGAATGAATAAAAAAAGTGTTGGTATTTCTCCTAGAATGAAAATAGAAACAGAAACAGAGATAAGGGCTAGCGTCAGGCTTGGAAGATGACCACTTTAAAGAACTAAACCCTACATCCCGCATTAAGTCAGCTCGGAAAACGACATCCTTTCCAAAGCATATACCTTTCTTTCCCTTGATTCAATGAATCTCCAAAACTTTGTGGTTTTTAATTCCACAAAGGGGATTCAGCTCCTTTTGGCATGTGAACTGATGCAGAAAGACCTAAGACTGTCATTCCACAGACAAATTCCTCTTGATGGCTTCTGTTGGCCACCACACATGGACCAGGAGATAAGGGCAGCTACTTGCTCATCCGTGCAGTCTCTGCCAGCCAGGCCAAACTGTGGTTCTGCTGCTCTGTGAATGCAGGGAAAGGGCTGCACACTGACCTTCAAGCGGATTTTCAGATTTTTATCTGATAACAAGTGGATGCAGCGCTCCATCACGTCTGTGGCTATTTGGATCTGCACTGGCAGTGGTGGCTCCACGTCTGGACCCGTGTCATTCTCGTCCACTTTGGGGGGAGGATTTGACTGCTCCTCTAGAAAAAAGAGCATAACCAGAGATGGTATTTTATGAGAGATGCCCCACTTCAATTTGATCTCCCAACCTTAGATCAGGAACAGGACTTACGAGGGAAAATGCCTAGAAACTGGTTCGGAGGAAACCATGTAAAATTTGGGTCAAGATATAAGTCAAAAAGGGGGTCAACTATATGGTGATGGAAGGAAATTTAACTTTGAATGGTGAGCACACAATGCAATATACACATGACGTATTGCTGAATTGTATATTTGAAACCTGTATATTTTGTTAACCAATGTCACACCAATAAATTTAATTAAAAAAAAAAAGAGACCGAAAAAAAGATGTAAGTCAAGCTATTCACCAAAGCATTAACTATAACAGCTAAAAACTGGGGGAAAATCTTCCATGTTCACTTAAGGAGGAATGGTTTTATAAACCTTAGTCATCCATACAATGACATGTTATGAGGACCCTAAAATTTGTGTTTGCCAAGGGCTTTAATGACAAAAGAAAATGCTTATGAAATATTGTGTGAAAAAGAGAAACGCAGGATACAAACTTGCATACACAGTGTGAGCACTACTGAAAATTTTTATATAAAGACAGAAGTACAACAAAATATTAGCAGAGATAAGGTCATGAGATAATAGATAATTTAATTTTTCCCTATACTTTTGGTCTTTTCTAAATTTCCATTAACAAATCTTTTAAATAAAAACATAAGAGGGCAGGTGCTATCACGGAGCCCTGAGGCTGGGCAGTTCCCTGCTGGCCGTTGGCCCTTTACTCTTTCCTCTTGGTTTCTCCTTTGGCTAAAGGGAGTACATGGCTGTCTTCCCCACCAGCCTTTCAGATCTTTTGATGGCCAAGATCAAGCCTTACTTATTTCTCTCTGTATGAGAGAGAATATGAGGGCAGCTTGGTACAATACATAGGGATGGGGTTTGGTCAGGGGAGGGAGTTCAAGTCTTGCCTCCACAACCTATTAGCAATTCCTCTCATCCCATCTTACCATGTCTGAAAAAATGGATAAAGCATGTATACCTTATTTGCTTGTTGAGAGTTAAATGAGATGAATGTGACCAGCTATTATTCTTTCACTGCCTAGAGTGCTGTGTTGCATGAGAGGCATAAGTTTGTAAATTAAAACCACAACAAAAAGACTTGAGAGTTTCAAGAAACCTAGGCGAAATTCCCTATCTTTAAAAATTTTCCTCTATCCACTTACAGCCCCCAGCCTCCCCCCATAGCCCCATTACCAGCTGTGCTCATTTCCGTTAAGCTGAGCATTGCTCCCTTAACTTTTTTCCATTTCAGTCTCTTCTGCTGGGAAAACAGAATCTTACAGTAGAGGCCACACCTGTCTTTAACAGATGCTGAAGAGATAAATGAAAATGCATGTGTTGAATGCTTTGATTTCTTGGAGAAAGGGACCTCGGATACACAAGGTGCTTTTATTGTGGTTAAAACAAAAAACGCATGTCAAACCAACATCAAGCCAAACATTCTTTATAATGCCAAGTGTGTGGTGTGTACTTGATGAATGATAATTATAAGAATGATAAGGCTGTGCTTTTCTTCCCAGAGGAGGATTTGTTGCTCGAGATTCACTGACTGCAGAATGTTATTTGAGGGATGTGGATTTTTCTGTTACTGGAAGAAAGGTTTGATTCATTCAGTCTGCTCCTAGTGAACATCAACTAGAACCAAGATTCTAATCGGAAAGAATGGAATCACTGACAATGCCAGAATTTCAAAGAATGGCAAATCCGGATTATGAGGGATCAAGATGCCTCCTCTTCTTCAGAGTTTACAGGTTTGGGTGAGGGGTGTAGTTCATGAAAAGAAGGATTGGGTTGGAAGAAACAAAACTGAGAAGAAAAAGCCTGATAGATTTCTGATCAGAAAACTCTGTCCTTGGAGAGAGTAAAGACTCAACTTTGCATTAATCATTACTTGGGCCCTGTGATGTTTCCCTACTATTTAAGAGGAATTTGCTGGATGTAGTTAGTTGCATTGAGCTACTTGCTACTTCCTGTTACCCTGGAAGTATTGGCTTCAGTTCATCAGTCTCAGTGTAGAAATCTCGCGCGCGCGCGCGCGCACACACACACACACACACACAAAAGAAAAAAGAAAGAAAAAGAAAAAAAAAGAAATCTGTTCTATTCCAACCATGTAAACTAATTTGGGACTCAGTTCGATTTAGGATAGTTCTGAGACCACCGAGCTCATTATATCTTGGCATTTCCTATTTGCAGAGGAGATTCTAATAATTTATTAATCCTTTTGTGACCTGAAGCTCCAGATTGAGCTTGTGAATAAAACAATAGGCCAGAGCTTCAGCTAGTCTGCACTTCCTTCTCCTTTATCATATAAATTGATAAGAAAAACATTGAAATCTCCTCCCACTAATAAATAAATGGACTAAGCATATGAAAAGACAACAGGGATAAGAAAAAAATTCTTAGGAAAGAAGCATATAGAAAAATATTCAACCTTTCCACTAATCAGAGAAATGCAAAGTAAAATAACAAGAACCATTTAAATTTAGAAATTTAAGTAAAATTTGTAATAGCCAATTTTGGCAAAGTGGTGGTGAAACCAGTATTAATTCTGTACTGCTGAAGGGAAGGTGTAAATTGGTACAACCTTTCTAGAAGGCAATTTGGCAAGCATAAAATAATGTTCATATCCTTGACCCAGAAATCCCACTTCTGGGATTTATAAAGAAATATCCAAAAAAGAGGAAAAGGTCACGTGCACAGAATTATCCACTGCAGCACTGTTTATTAGAGTGAAAAGCTAAGAGCAATCTAAACTTCCCACAGGGGAATGAATACTTAGTAGCAGCTATTAAAACATTAATTATGAAAACTCCATAGCAACATGGAGATCCTTATTATATAACTAAATGTAAAAAGGGCATTTAAACTGAGGCTGCAACCATATAAAAACAGGTTTGCAACAACAGGAACAGAAAAAGATTATACGAAAAGTGAGAATGCCTATGTTAGCATGGTAAGGTTATGAGTGACTTTTCATATTTCCAAACTTTCTATAATGATGTTTCATCGTTTTTACAATAATCTGCTTCAAAAAGAAAAAAAAAGGCTAAGTCAAAATAATAGTTACCTTCCTCATTATCGAAATCTGAGATATTTCCATCTGCCACATCCTTTTCCTTGAGGTAGTTCAGCAAAAACTGCTCAATGTCTTCAGCTGTGGTGGTATTCGCACATCCTTTCTCAAAAGCTTCTGGTCTTTGGCTCAAATGACTTCCCTTCTCCCCTACATTTTGCTCTTGGAGTTGCCCACAATCACCTGTGTCTGGGAACCACTGGGCTGTAAAAAAACGTTATAACGATCACCTTGGTCAACTGACAATAGGCGTCAATACTTTGTGTGTAGAATAAGCTCTTTGCCATGGCTTGCACGGCCCCTGCACGGTCCAGTCCCTACCTGTCTCTCCATCCTCATCTTCTAACCACTCCCAGTTGCCCATTAACTGACCACCTTCTAGTTCCTCCAACGCACCAGGTGTTTTCTTGCCTTAGAACTTTTGCATCTGCTGCTCTCACTATCTGGAATACATCCCTCCCTGCCCCGTCACATTTGGCTAATTCCAATACAAATATAACTTGCCCAGTAAAGCCATCTTGACTCCCCAGTCTAACTTAGGTCCCTTATAGGCTGTCTTATATAGCGTCATGTTCTTTCCTTTCATGTCAACTCATCACGATTTGTAAATTATACTTAGTTTGTGTGTGGTTTAGTGTCTGAATCTCTCATTAGACTCTATGCTCCATTGATCGCCACTGGAAATTCAATATACCCAGCACAGAGTAAGTACTCAAAATATACAGTGAATGAACAAATACACTAGACTGGAGAATACATACAAGTGACAAAATTCTCAGTACAGATACATTACTCATTAGCAGAAGACAGGCTCTACAGAGCTTTGAGAATGGACACAATCTCACATAAGTATTTCTGACATGAGAGAAGGAATTTTCTCTCCAAAGCTATTCCTTCTTCAGAGATGCACCGATACTTCTGATGTGTCACCATAGAATAAGCCTTAAACATCACTGTACCAATGGTTTTCAAACTGTGCCTTGAGGAGCCCTAGGACTGCAGAAATGTCTCAGGGTCACGACAGGGAGGCCAAGAGATAGCAGGCTAAAGGGGGTGGATCCAGGGTTTCTATCCCTTCTTTAACCACAGCGGCTCTAATTTCAACTATATTTGTATACTGGGTTCAATGAAGCCTTAGGGTAAGGCTTCATTTCTGAAAGGCTCTTAATACTTAAAGAGTGAAAGAACAAGATAACCCCGCAGCCTGAATTTTCGCCCTCCTTTTGCAGAAAGCAGAGTCTCTGATAACTTTTAGCACCTGCTAACCTCCTTTCCATCAAGGAGCATCTGCACAGAGTCAGAGCAGCAGCAGATGGGAGATGCCGGGTCAGGCGACTGGGAGCTGCAGAGAGCAAATGCTGAAGGGGAGAGCCTCTGATACAGTATCTGGAGGTTCCTCCATGGGGGGGTCAACTATGACATTTCTTCAGTGACTCATCCCCAGACCCTTAGTGTATGCTAAGGGATTGCATTTGCAACGTGTTAAAAGTGAGGACCCAGCATTTACGCTGCTACAAGTAGACAGGTTATGAAGATTATTTTCTAGATTTAAGGCTAGCGCCAGATATTAAAAAGTCTTTGCTCACAAATGGATTTTAAACATATGAAATGAAGCTCAACCTCACTCTTAATGCAAATTAAACTATAATAAGGTGCTATTTTTCTCCTATTAGAGTAGCAAAGATCAAAAAGCTTGGTGCTGTACAGTGTGGGTGGGAGCATGGCAAAATTGGCACTCTCTTACATTGCTGTTGGGAGTTTAAATTAGCACGAACTCTTTGGAGAGCAATTTGTCACTCTCTACCAAAAACTTAAATGTAATACCCTCTAAGCCAGCACTCGTCTTAGGAAATTACCCTATTGATATACTTAGACGTGATCAAAATGACCTACAAAGATATTCATTACAGCATTTTTTGTGATAGCAAAAGACTGGAAACTGAAATGTCCACCAAGAAAGGACTGTTTAAATAAATTATGGTGCAGCCCCACACAGCTGAATACTATGCAGCCACCAAAATAATGTGGCAGCCCTCCACATACAGATGTGGCACCATCTCCAAGTGCTGACATAAGGTGCATGGATGCTTTCTTACTTTTAAAGCTACCTTACTGTTTTGTTACAAATAATCAACCAGTAGCTGGTGCTTAGGAGTAATTTAACTGATAGCCCTTAGCCTCACAGTGGTACCTAGTGCTTTTTAATCAATGCTTATGAAAAACTCTGTTTATGCTAACTCGATTTCCTAAAACATGTATTAGGTTCTTTTAAGACTTTTTGGAAGTTCCATTAGACCACACTTCCACTCCCATCTGAAAAGAGTGACCAACAGTTAGACAATTCAATGACCAAACAGAAATGCCAGCTTCCAGTGCTACTTTGATTCATACATGACCAATCAACTCCACCTAAGTACTGCTTACCATTCAGAACGCAAGTGTTTTGGGTTATCTCAAAACTTTCGGAAAAGCTATCCCCAACTTTGCTTCTTTTCCTAGGATGCTCTCAAGTTAACCTTACTCACCCTCACTATTCCTTTCTGCAATGAAAACACCCCTCTTCCTCAACTTCAATTAAAAAAAAAATGCCACACAGGATTTCTTCTTGAGAGATGACCCAAGTCATCAGCGATCCAAGGCAATTCAATTTTCAAGGCCCAAATTGAGCTTTCTCCTGAGAGGATACATTTAATAGGCCTTTTCTTAATACATTTTTTAAATCTCAAATTAACATGTAGCACAGTTCCCCAAATCACTAAAGGTAGAAGTCTGGACCATGGAAGCAGTCACAGTCTAAAGTGTGTAAGCAGTTAGCCAGTCTGAGTAGAGTTTCCATGAGAGCAGGGACCAGGTTCTTTTTGGTCACTGCTGACATCCCAGTGACTGGTCCAGGATACAGGCCTTCTGAATGACTACAAAATAAAATCTAAACTTCTTCCTTTGGTCTAAAACTCTGCAAGATTTCACTTTTCTAATTTCACCTTGTACGGACCTCTCCACAATGACCTCTCTTCCATTCTCCAAAGACCCCAAGCCCTTTCTTCCCTTCAGGCCTTTGCAGCTGCTGTTCCCTTTTGTCTGAAATGTTCTTAAAAAGCACAAAAAGGATGTGACAGCTCCACACGTACTGAGGGGCCCCTCTCAGCCCTCAGGTCTCAGCACCAGCACTGCTTCCTTAGAGAGACCCTCCTTGACCACTTTTACTTTTATCCAAAGAGCGTATCTCTGCTAAAGTAGCCTGTCCCTGTTACTCTCTTGCATTAAGTTGCCTATTTTCTTCACAGTGCTTATTAGAATCTAAAATGAGCTTAATGATTTGTTTACTTGTTTATCATCTCTCTTGAAGCAGCAGGAAAGCTCCATGAGTTTATTCGTCTTGTTCACTGCTGTACCCTGATTACTTAGCATGATGTCTGACATATGGTAGGCACTCCTGAATGAATGAATAAAAGAACATTTACACTGCATATGAATGTTCACAAATGAAGGAATGAACATTGGAAATGTATCAGCTGCAGGCCAGAGGACTGTCCCTGTTCCAGTCACCTTCTGGGAAGGACTTTCTTACATGGTCTTGGCTTTCCCAGCTGACAAAATGAGGTCGGTGACCTTTCTACCTACTTTGGAGGCTATTAGCTGTACTGAAATAAGTATTGGAGCTATGCTCTTTGGATAAATGGGCTCAGGTACACAGCTCATTATTTTTTTCATTCAGAGACTGATTATTGAGTTAAGGGATTCTTTTTCTTATAGTCCAAAACTGCCATTTTAATGGTGGCTAACACCTCCAACAGACACCCAGCAGGATCAAAGGGAAGGAGAAAAACTCGAACCCCCTCACAGAATTAAAAAGTTAATTTTTAGATATGGCAGTCAGTAGCTACATGTGGCTATTATTATTAATTAAAATTAAAAGTTCAGTTCCTAAGTTGCACTAGCCACATGTAGCTGGTGACTATTGTATAATAGATACAGAACATTTTCATCATCACAGGAAGCTCTATTGGACAGTACTGTATGAGATTATCTGTGGACTGAATAATTCATGTTATAACTATTCTCCATTAGCATAGCTACTGCTAATTCTTAAGAATCATCAGGAGCAGCTTGGTATATTGAAAAGAACAGAATCATAAATCCTGACTTTACTCCTTATTAATTGTGTGACCCTGGCTAAGTAGGATTTCACCGAGCCTTAGCTCTCCTTATCTTTAAAACAAAAATAATATTTACATTTAGTCTGCAGGATTTATGTCCCTGGCACAGACCAGGAGCTCAATATATGGTAGAGCTTATCAAAAGTATATAAGAAAAAAATAAGCAGTGGGACCCTACCATAACATGTGGGGCTGGATGAATTCAAATGATATTCAAATTTGAACAATATTCAAATAATGTCCTCCATAGCATAATCACAAAGAAAAAAACAAGGTTAGGCAAACAAAGGTACTAGCCATTCCCCCAAATCAGCATTAAAAAGGGCTCTCAATGTACCTAATGCTGCCAGCAGAGCGTGCAGAACACTGACAAAGGCAGTGGCTCTCTTATCATAAAATTGGTCCAAGGTAGCCAAGACATCTTGAACCACATCTGCCACCAAAGGAAGTAGGTTAGCATCTGAGTTCTGCAGCATGACTTCCAAGACCTTTGGGGTATGAGGGTGCAGAGAGAGATGACGTAGATTTAAAGAGATCCCGTTCACCAAATAGTCTGAATTTTGATTGATCAGGTGCTGCACAGAGTTGTAGCCACAAGCATGGCAAATATCCATCATGGTGCTGGCAGCTGCCTGGCTAATGAGCAGGGTTTGGTCTCCAGCCTTCTCCAGTACTGGATAGAGGGCTGACATCAAGAGCAAACGGAAGTCTGTTCCCAGTGCATAAGCGAAGTGGCCAATCCCTTCCAACTGGATGCATATTTGCCAGATGTTGCTGTTCATAGAGCAGATAGTGGGACTTGGCTTTGAGAAGGCTGGAAAAGATGTAAGTTGGCAGGTGTATGCACCAGATGTGATGGCCTGGGGGCCTAATTGCTTCATTGTTAGCTCCTCTCCCATTTCTTCAGCTTCGATACAAGTGACCAAATACCAGTTTTCTTGGCTCGTGTATTCTTCAAGTATAGATGTCACAATCTCTCTCAGGTCCTCTGAGCTTGTTTTAATATGTTTTTCATGAAGATTCTCCACCTCCAGCCCGGCAGCTCCTGCGACCAGTTCATTAAGGATCATGGCAGCTTGCTTCCGGTAAACCACGGATTCGTGGTATAGTTCCATAAAGTGATCCACAAGCAAATAGAGGTTCCCATAAAAACCAAGAAGCTGACAGACCTGCCGCAAGAGCAGGAAAACCCTCTCGTCAGTGAAGAAGCGGAAATATCGCCTCTGGATTTGACTCCGTGGTTGTGCGGCTGTCTTCGGAGAAGCACTCAGATGATCAGAGTTCCAACGCCGCTCTTCAACAATCTTGATGTCAGCTACATCTAATTCCAGAACTTGGATAAGCGCTTTGGAAAGACGTTGGAGATGGGCCACAGAGTTGAGGACAAAGTTCACTTTGGGGCCCAAAAGTTTCAGATAACCGAGTAACAAGGAGAGAGTAGAGAATTTGCCCTGATCATCTTGGGAGCTCATTAGGCGCGGAAGAGATGTGGCAAGGGAATGTAGGCTTTCTGATAGGATGTCAGCAAAGGCCCTGTTGCCCACCACTACTTTCTCATCTGCAAAGCGTCTCAGAACTTTATTGCACTGCGCCTGGACTTCAGGACTCTCATCATTCAACAGGCCCACCAAGGCCTTCAGAAGGGGACCAGCAGATTCAACTAGGGACTGACTGCACTTGAAAAGAAGGGCCTCAACAAGTTCTATTAGCTCTAGCCTCACCTTCCAGTGCGGGTGAACTGAAACACACTCAATTATCTTTTTAATAAGGATACTCAACTTGTCGCCAGTATTTTTTACCCAATCGGCTTCCCTGTGAACTATCAGCTTTGCTACTCTGTGCTCCACTGCAGGCTTTGCTTTAACCTTTGAGATTCTTCCGAGCTGTACGTCAGCCATGATGAAGCCCACTGTCTTGTAAAAGATGTTTAGGGAAGATACCACAACACTGTGACCTTGTTTAAAGTCTCCTGTGATAACCCTGGTCAGTGCAGTTGAGATTCCAGGTAAGAAAGAAGCAAACAAGTCCCCTAGCTGCTTTTGCTCAGGCTCATCCAAGGATCTGGGATGGTCGTCACAATCACACTGAAAGAGTAGAACCTGTAAACATTTTAAGGCAGCAATTTTAATTTGCTTTGATTTCTCCTGTTCAGCTAGGCCTAACAGTAAAGACACAGCAAATCCTAAACGAGGCAGGATGGAGGGCTCATAAAAAGTCAGAATGATGTCCCCATAAGCCGAGTGCATTAACGTGCTGAGGCCCCGGATCACAGCCAGTTTCAACTCCTCTGACACGGTGGCGGGTTTTTGGGAGTTGGGTGAATACAGACAAGCAGAGAGTTCCGAAAAGAGTTCCTGGAGAAGTTCCTGTTCCTTCACACATGTTGAGGACAGGACAAACGTGAGGCACTCCACCACACTCTGGATCAAGCGCTCTCTTTTGGGACCCGGGGTCTTCAGGGTAAATCGCAAAGGGAAGAGGATGTACTGCTGAAGTTCCTGAAGGGCAGAGTCACTCACGGCTTGTAAGTGTGCCTGCAGCTGCTCCACGTTCTCCACTGTCTGGGTCTTTGTGAGCTGAACACAGACGGGACGTAAGACGCCAAAGGCTTCCTCAGGAGTATCAAAAACTGCCATTGTGCAAAAGCATTCCTTTCACTGAGGAAACATCCTGCAGGCTGGAAGAAAGCAACTTTTCAGTAAGGAAGGTCAAACCCAAAGCAAATACAAGGTGAACTTAAATTCTTTCAAAAGACATGTAGTGGGGGCCTATGTGCCAGTCACTGCACAAGATACTAGAAGAGAAATGGAACTGAAAAGAGATGGTCCTTATTCTTAGGGAGCCCCCAGTCCAGTGAGGGAAGCAGGTGTACAGTTACGACACAGTCTGTAAAGAACCAGGGTAGGCCTATGATTACTGTCCTAGTGAATATGGAAGATCCATGTGTCATACACTGGGAAAGCCAAGATGGGTTTCACAGGAAGATATTTGAGCCAAGACTTGAGGGAGAAATGAATAGGAAACTGTGGGCTAGTCTAAGGAGTTTGGATTTTAGCCTGTAGTAGTAATGGAGAGCCACTGAAGGTTCTGTCTTTTTTAACTTGAGGCATAATACACACAGGGTAAGATACATTAGTCTTAACGTACAGGGCAGTGAATTTTTATGTATGTAGAGACCCTTGTAACTACTACCCAAAACAAAATACAGAATATTTCTGGAAAGCTCCCTCATTACCTTTTGCAATCAATTCCTACTTTCCCTGCCCAGAAGTAGCCACTACTCTGACTTGCATGAGTATGGATTAGTTTTGTCTGTTCTTGTCATAAAGAAGTTTTAAGCAGGGGGTGATATGATCAACTTCATGCACTGAAGTGATCCACTGTGAGCCAGTAATATGGGAGAAGAATCAGAGCTGGGAGAAGCTGAAAACAAAACAAATGAAAAAGAGTGGCCAGAAAAATGTGAAAACCAGGAATGCACATTGTCACAGAAATCATGGGAGAGGAGAGATTCAAGCAGGATGGAAAGATGGACGGCAAGCAGGCATACAGGCAGGCAGTGAAAGGAGACAGGTTTATGGGTAAGTAAAGGAGCTGAGCAACTTAATATGAGTCTCTTTTCTCTGTGAGGAGAAATTCAAAGTCATGGGCTGGTAATGAACAAGAAGGAGGGTAAACAGAGGGCTTGAAGAGAGAGATAAAAGTCTCAAATATTCCCTTTGGGAAAGCAGAGCATGCTGGGAAGACATAAAAGTGTGGCCCAAGGGTACAGAGGACTGAGCTGAGCTGGAGACCATAAATGTGTACAACTGTAAAATGCTGGCATTGGATGGAGGCTTAGAGACCATCTAACCTGGTGGTCTCTCTCTGTCCGTTTTTTTTTTTTTTTTTTTTTTTAGCTCTACTTGCTAGAGTAGTGGGGTGCGGTCCTAAATAGATGATGATGAGAAACTGTCCTCAATCTCATGAACTCTATTGAGCTCCAGTGACTAGAGCTGGCAGGCAAGTGATGGCTGGTGGGTGTGGGCAAGACATGCTCAGCCCAGAGAGAGAGCTGGTGCTGGATTGTGCCCCGGGGTCAGGAGAGGGCTCCAGGGTAACTATCAGGCTCCAACACCCTGGAGAGAGTCTGGTCCACAGAGCTCCATGGACCTCTGCGAGGAAGGGCAATCCTAGTCTCCATGAGACTTCTTAAGGTGGTACCTCCTGGTCTCTGTGACCCCAAAGAAGCCAGGTGAGGAAAGAAGCTTAAATCTTCCCTATCCTAGGCTAGGAAGATGCCATGTATAGATAACAGAAAGCTTGGCTGGGGACTGCTGATGCCTAATCAGGACCAGCTCACACACTGATGACCCAGAGGCTGCTGTGCCATCCCCTGCCTCAATCATTGGTAGTTGGAACAAGAGAAAGATAACCACTTAATGGGACCTAGCTGTCAGAGGTAGGAAAAGCAAATACAACACCCCTGAAATGGTGAATCTTAGATTAACAGAACCACTAAAGGAGACAGCCAAATATTTGAAAAATGAGACTAAAAATGAAGTTCAATGAAAAGACAAAAGATATTTCATTAGAATTTTTAAAACAGGATTTTTCACACCAAAAAAAGCTCAACTGATGCGGGACGGGGGTTGAGGGGATGGGATGGCTAATTGCTGAGATCCAGTTAGTGCCTGGAAGATCAAGGAGAGCTACCTTAAAACTCTGAGCAGAAATACAAAGAGATGGACCTGGAGGACAGATCTGGGAGAACCAACATGTAAATAGCTGGGAATTCTAGAAGAAGGAGGAACAGATGGAGGTGCTAAAACAAATAAATAACTGAAACATTTTCCGGAGCTGCAAAAAAAAAGATTTATCTGGAGATTGAAAAGACTAAAGGATACATACCTAGTCACATTCAAGTAACATTCTTGTAGACTAAAAGATCAAGAGAGAAATCATATGCTTTCAGGAAGAAACAAGTAACACACATATATATATAAAAGACTGGCCTTGGATTTCTCATTTGCAACAATGAAGTAATAAGTAATGGAGCAACAAAACTGTCAGTGGAAGAACATCTACAGACTGCAAATGAAGGACTGTGGACTCCAAACCCTATATACAGCCAAGATATTCACCTGTCAGGGTGAAAGGACAAAATGCAAAGATTGAGGAAGGTATCATCCATATACCCTTCCAGAGGAAAATGTCTGAAAAAGGACTCCATTCACATAACAAATAAAACAGAGACCTAAAATGGGAAGATGAATGAAAAAAGGAAATAATGCTGAGAAACTCTTTTTTCTTTTAACATGGAAAACTTTCTTCAATAGAACGTTTAAGTGGAAACCCAACGTGTAAAACAGATAAAATCAGAAGGTATGGTTAAAGCTGGGGTGAAGTTCATGGCCTGGGGCTCTGCATTCCTCACTTACCTCAAGAGTCTGAAGAGGTACCCTGAACTATGTTCTCAGATTATATGACAAGAACTGTGATAGAGCTAATAAAGTGGGAACATACAATATGTTCAAAATTGAAATTATATGCTCTTTCTTCTATATTCTCTTTGTAATTTACGGTCTTCACCTGAGCCAGAAACCATAGACTCCGCTTTCTTTCGCCTCCTTCTTCATTCCACCATTCCCTTGCGTTTCATCAATTCTACCCCATCAACATATTTCAAATCTGTTGATGATAATCATCTATTTAATGTTGGACTGACTGTAACAGTTTCCTCTCTGGCTCCCTGCCTTGTGTACTTGCCCTTCTTGAATCCACATTTCATGCTGACATGTAAGTAATCTTTCTAAACAAAAATCTGATCACTCTTCTCCATGCTTGAAATTCTTCAACTGCTCTCCGTAGCCTGCCTAAAGTACAAACATCTTTTACAATGGCATACAAGGCTCTTCATCATCAGGCCGCTGCCTATCTCACCAACCTCATCTCTATTGCTTCACTCCTTGAACTTGAGACTGCAACCATGTTAAATTCATAAAACTTATAATTTCCCAAACAGGTGATGCTATTTCACATTTACCTCCTTTGTCCTACCACTGTACACATCGCTATTACAGCATTTAGCATACTGTAATATTTTGTATATATTTGTCTTATCTACTTTAGACTGGGCAATCCTATACCTAGAGCCTAAAAGGGCATCTGGCACCTAACGAGCACTCAAAAACAACTATACAGATTCTGCTTTTGAGTAGGATATAGTAAAGTGTGGCAGGCCAATACTCCTGCTGACAATTAGAAAAAGCCAGATAAATTGTAAAAAAAAAAAAAAATCATTTCTTAAAGCGTCAATTAGTTGTGGAGGCAACATGATAGAGTAATACTCTAGTGAGGGGTGAATGTTCAGAGTGAGCCAACAATCAGTAGCTGTTCCCCACCAGTGCATTTGTTGGTCTTGGACAGGAGCTCAGGATTACAGTGTAGCCCAGGCCAAGGGTTAACACTGAGGAAAAAGAAACCATAATGACTTTAATGTGGTCATGTAAGACTGGGGTGGGGGACAAAACTGCAGTCTTCAGGGATATCAAAATACATGACTTCTGGGAGATGGCTGCTGCGGGGGGACAAATGACTGAGAAATGTCCAAACAAATGAAAGAGATCAACTCACAGATTCAAGAAACTCAGCAAACTCCAAGTCGGCAATACCAAGAGAAATACATAGATACATTATAGCCAAACTACTGAAAACCAAAAGTAAAAAGTCTTAAAGTAACTGGAGCAATAAGACTGACAGACAACTTCTCAACAGAAATGATAAAATCCAGAAGACAAGACATGATATCTTTAAAGTAATGAAAGAAAATAACTACCAACTTTGGATTTTACACCATACAAAACATCATTCAAACTGAAGGTAAAATATAGATGTTTTAGACAAACAAAAACTGAGTAAATTCATGGCTATCAGGTCTGCACCAAAGAAAAAATAAAGGGAGAAAATGAACCTAACCACAAGCATGAAAATGTAGGAAGGAATGAGGAACAACGTAATAGGTCAATATAAAAGAATATTAACTGAACAAAATAGTAATTATGTGTTTTGTAATTTAAATATAGATATGTGTGTGTATGTATATATATACATACATACATAAATATATACATATATATAAACAAAATGCAAGACAATAATGCACAAAAGCTGCATAGGGGTATGAAAGGAATTAAGTTGTATTAAGCGTCTTAGCAGAAGCAGGAAGTGGCAAAATAATTTGTATTAGACTATAACATGTCAAGAATGCATGCTGAAATCTAACTCCAAAAGAACTGTAAAATAATATATATCTAATAAGTTCAGAGAACAGTAGAAATGGGAAAACAAATATTTTGATTTATCCAAAAGAAGGTAAAAAATGAGAAAAAAAAAAAAGCAGCAAAACTGGTGGGTCAAATAGAAAACAAATAATAAGCTGGTAGACAGAAGCCCTGCCGAAACAGTGAGGATATTGATTCAGAGTTTCTCAACAGTGGCATTACTGACATTTTGGGCAGGATAATTATTTGTTGGTGGAAGGCTATCCTGTCCATTGTAAGATATTTAGCATCTTTGGTTTTGGTACCCCATATGTCGGTAGCACTCCCCCAGGGGTGACAACCAAAATGTCTCCAGACACTGCCAAATGTCCTGTGGAGGGCAAAAATCACATCTGGATGACGACCACTGGTGGGGAGTCGACATTTAGCAAGATTTTTGTAGAAAGTAACAAGATGATTCTAAAGTTGATATGGGAATGCAAAGCACCTAGAGCAAAGATAATCTTGAGGAGGAATTATTTTTTAATTAATTAGTTAATTAATTAATGGTGACATTGGTTAACAAAATCTGGTAAGTTTCAGCTGTATATTTTAACAGTAAGACATATATATACTTACATTGTGTTCACCTCCCATAGTTAGATTTCTTTCTGTCAGCACATATTTGACCCATTTTATTCCATCTACCTC
Organism: Pteropus alecto; assembly: GCF_000325575.1. Lineage (NCBI taxonomy): Eukaryota > Metazoa > Chordata > Mammalia > Chiroptera > Pteropodidae > Pteropus > Pteropus alecto. Next base: position 23,468,701 of record NW_006442491.1, read on the forward strand.
CCTCCTCCCTGCTCCCTCCTCCCCTCTGGTAACCACTAGTCTATTGTTCATGTCCATGAGTCTCTGTTTGTTTGTCCTGTTCCTTTGTTGCTTTTAGGTTTATATCCCACATATAAGTAATATCATGTGGTTTTGAAGAAGAATTAAATTGGTAAGTTGTCGTAGTGTAAGTTCGTACACCATCTGATTTCAAGATTTACTGTAAAGGTACAATAATTAAAGGCAGTGTGTTATGACAAAAAGACGAACTGATTAATGGAACAAAAGAGTCCAGAAATGCGCTCACTTATAAAATAGAGAGTCCATTTACAGACTCATATACCTGATAAAAACGATAACTAAAATGAACTGGGGAAAATGGTCTTTTCAATTAAAGGTGCTATGTCACTTGGCTATCTATGTGAAAAAATATGTATGTCTTGATTCCGTCTCACATCAGATTTAAATGTGAAATGTAAAACAATAAAGCTCTCCAAAGAAAACAGAGAACATCTCTGTGATATTAGAGTAGACAAGGATTTCTTAATCAGAACATAGAATAGGGCTAACCATAAAAAAATGATAAATTCGATTATATTAAAATTAAGAACTTATGTTCATCAAAAGACAACATTAAGAGAGTGAAAAGACCCATGCAGTTTGGAGATTTTCTATATATATGACAAAACACTCATATTTATAAGATAAAAGATTTTAAAAATAAATTGTTAAGAAAAACACAGTCCAACAAGGAAAAGGACTCGAATAGAATATCACAAAAAAGGATATCCAAACAGCCAATAAACATATGAAAAGACATTCAACATCGTTAGTCAGAAAAATGCAATTTAAAACCACAGTAAAATACTATTACAAACCCATTAGGCTAAGCTGGAAAAAAGGAAAAAAAAGAAAATCAAAATACTAGGTGCTGGCAAGGATATGAAGTAACCTGAACTCACACTCAGTATAAATTGGCACAACTACTTTGAGAAACACTTTGGTGGTATCTATTATTCTAACGGCGGACATACATATATGTATGCTTTATGATCTAGTATTTCCATTCTTTTATATATACCCAACAGAAATGGATAAATAAATTTACCGAAAGATGTGTTCTGGGATATACTATCCACAGTTGCCTCCAGATACTACCCAAATGTCCACCTATAGTGGATAAATTATGGATATAGTAAATAAATGGATAAACTGTGGTACATTCTCTCAATGGACTACTATACGGATGAAGATTTACCACAACTGAAGATCTTCAAAAGAATGGGTTACAGGCTCAGAAATATATAAACTAGCTTTCCCTGAGGAAGACAGTATAACAAATTGCTACTTTGACATGACTATAAAAGGCAATCATATACCTTTATGGGATGGCAATGAAATCACACTTGTGTGACAATATGTCAATTACAGAAGGAACTGTTTAGAGATTTAGAACCTTGGAAGTCCTAGATTCTATTCCTATAAAATACAACTCATATTACTTAAAGTGGTGCTGCTAAGTTTGATGTTGATATAATTGACAGCAACAGGGGCATTCTGTCCCAGAAAGTGATACTAGGATGAGGATTTCAAAACAAGTTGATTCTCTGGGTTAGCAAAGAAAGCCCAGAGCTCAACTGTGGCAGACATGACTGAATAAACATAAGCCTGAATAACCAGTTCTTGACCACTGATGGCTATCTAAACCTTTCCTAGTTCAGTATACGCCAACCCAACCGTGGTTGTGGAAAGCAGACACTGGAGAGATGAGGGAAGAGATCCGCAATCATAGGGCATAAGTAAACCTTTTCCCCCTGACAACCTCCTCCCCTCCTCCTTATCTCTTTCTGCCTCATCACTGGGATGGGCTATGCAAGATCCCTGGGCCATGACGTACAGGTGGTGAAGACAAATGGGACAATCTGTACACAATAAGGTGCTATACTTTACAGACACTTAAAAGATAAGATGGTAGATCACAAGGTACTTATACAATCAAGAAGTAAAAGAGAAAAAAAAGTGCATAAGATATTTGGACAAAGAATAAAGACCAACAGGGAAGTATTCGTGGAGGGAGGAGGATCTGTGTTGGGGTTGGGGGACTAAACACTTGGGGCTGTGTGGGAAGGCTGCTCAAGGTAAAATAGCTGTCACAAGCAAAGGCAAGAAGGAAGCAAAGTTATAGCACCTAGTAAGGCAGAGAGACAAGATACAGATGCCATCATGTAAGTGAGCCACACCTCACCCAGGTGTAACATCTGATCACTTACTCAGGGCTTTTGCACTTGCTGTTCCATCATATACCCTCATGGCTCACTCTCAGTTCTTTCAGAGCTTTGCTCAAATGCAAATTCTGGATGCAGCCTTCTCTGATTCCCCTTATTTAAAACTACAACCCATCTCACTCTCCCCGACCCTGACACTATCTCCTTTCCCTGCCTTCAAAACTTTCCTATATAGCACTTAGCACCATCTGTCAAACCAGATTATCTACCTATTTATTTGTTTATTGTCTCTCTCTTCTCACTAGAATATAGGCTCTATGAAAGCAGTGGTATTTGACAGGTTTGTTTATTGCTTCTGGCACAGAGCAGATATTCAGTAAATGCTTGTTGAACCAACAGCCATAGTCCCCAAGGTCTGGTTCTCTCATTGGTAGAGCTTTAACATCAGTTATGTCTGAACTGGATTCTGGGTTAAAAAATGCCAAATTCTCTTTTCTTGGGATGAGTTATTCCCATAGGTAGTTGATCTGATCCATTATGGGAGGATCTTGCTAGATGCATTCTTAGGAGGGGAAATCATAGCTCTTGATTTTGGCTATATCCAGGATAGGAACAAATGAGTGTAAGAACATGAATTTGACAATCTGGGTGGTTTCTAGTCCTGCCTCTTGTACCACCTGGCTATGTGATTTCCATGAATTTCAGTTTCTTCAATCTAGCTTTGATTAACCAGCATATAGATAGGAAGACTGAGTGTAGATCCAGAGACAGGAGTTCAGACAATAAGAATTCCCAATACAAATTCTTAAATAGAAGGAAGAGAATTAATAATATTTGTTGAAAAAACCCACCATATGCCAGGCAATGTGCATAAAAGTTTATGTTTTCTTATGTATGTAATTTTTTGTACATAAATTCCTCAGCCACAAGCTGAGTAACACAAGGCTCAAAGAGGTTAAGTGATGCCCACAGTCACACAGTAAGCAGCTTCAGACCTGGAATCCATCTAAAGCCTGTGTGACTCCAAAGGCTGTATGTACTCTTTCCACTATACCAGAAGGTCCCAACTCGACTGCATATCAGAATCAAGGGGAACATCGTAAGTACAGATTTCTTGCTTCCACACCAGAATTATTGAATCAGAATTTATATCGGGG
>NW_006442491.1:23472084-23499953 GCF_000325575.1 Pteropus alecto
GGTTGTAGGTTTTAAAAAGTTCACAAAGTCTGATGACCAGCCAGCTGTGGGAATCCTGTAGTATACACTCTACACACTCCTGTCTTCTGAAGAACAAGAGTCAGGTGATGAAAGAGGTACTTGTTCAATAATCCATCTGGCAGTAGTACTTATTGTACATTGGAACATTACTTCCTTGGGTTAAAATGACTGGCTTATTTGTGTATCTCTCTAATAGAACTGGTATACATTTTTGGCATTGCAGCTTTATTGTGGTTTTCTCAGCATCTGGTACAGTGTCTGCCAAGAAGTTCCCACTCACTGTTTGTTTAATAAATGAATAAAAGTTGGATAAACATTAAACTTACAGCATACTCTGAGGTTTTGCAGCTTCCTACTCATCCTTTCTTCTACCTAGAAATGTTCCCTTAGCATATACTATGTGCCATATGCTGTGCTAAGCTCTTGCAGAAGGACTAGTGATACAAAGTTAACTAGAGGGTCTAGCCCTGCAAGGGGGGAGTGTACTGCAGAACATGAAGTACACAAAACAGAAAGTGGATGAAGGGAATCAAGACTTTCATATAAATCCTTCCAGAAATTACTCTAGGCTCACTTCATACTTTACAGAGTCCTCTACAGCAGGGGTCCCCAACCTCTGGGCCACAGACCAATGTCCGTCTGTGGCCTATTAGGAACTGGGCCTCACAGCAGGAGGTATGTGAAGGGCAAGCAAGTGAAGCTTCATCTGTACTTGCAGCCGCTCTCCAGCATCAGCTCTATCTCAGATCATCAGACGTTAGATTCTCATAGGAGCACTCATCCCTGTTGCCAAAAAGGTTGGGGACCGCTGCTCTATAGAACACTTGTGAAAGAGTGCCCTGCATTACATTAAAAATAGATAAAACTGACAGTATAGATGGTAACTTCAACATTCCTCTCTCAACAACTGATAGGCAGAAAAAATAGCAAGGATAACAGAAGACCTCAACAACACCATTAACCAACAAGATCTAATAGACATTTACAGAATACTTCAACCTACAACAGCAGAATACACATTCTTTTCCAGTGCCTATAGGCCATATACTGAGATGGATCATATTCTGGACCATAAAACAAACCTCAACAAATTTAAAAATTTAAAAGAAATGAAATCATACAGAGTGTGTTCTCCAACCACAATGGAATCAAATGAGGTCACTAACAGAGATAACAGGAAAATCTCCAAATACCTGGAAACTAAGCAACATGTTTCTAAATAATCCACAGACCAAAGAGGAAATCTCAAGGGAAATTAAAAAAAAAAAACAACCCAAAACAGGGAAATAAATGAAAATGAATATACAACAAAATTTGTGGGACAGCGCTACAGCCATGCTGAAAGGGAAATTTATAGTACTAAATACATATGTTAGAAAAGGGGAAAAATCAATATTCTAAACTCTCACCTCAAGAACCCTGAAAAAGATGAGCAAGATAAAACCAAAGCAAGAAAGAAGAGTATAATAAAGATCAGAGCAGAAATCAATGAAATTGAAAACAGAAAGCAACAGATAAAAATCAGCGAAACAAAGAACTGATTCTTTAAAAAGATCAATAAAATGGACAAACTTCTGGCAAGACTGATATGAGAGAAATTAGCAACATCAATAATGAAATGAGATAGCACTACAGACCCTGTGGACATCAAAGGATAATATAGGAATACCACAAACAACTTCACACACATAAATTTGACAACTTAGATGAAACAGTGAATTCCTCAGAAAACACAAACTACTATAATTCACGTAATAAGAAACAGGTAATTTGAATAGCCTTATAGTTTTTCAGGAAATTGAATTTGTCATTTGAAAACAAAAGAAAAAGAAAAGAAAAGAAAAGAAGGAAAGAAGGAAGGAAAAAAGAAAAGAAATCTCTAGGCCCAGGTGGTTTTACTGGGAACTTCTACCAACCACTTAAAGAATTATCAACAATTCTACACAATTTCTAGAAAAAGAAGAGGAAATATTTTCGAATCTATTTTATGAAGCTAGTATCACCTTGATACCACCAAAACCCAATAAAGACAATACAAAACAAAACAAAAAACAAAACAAAAAGCAGACCAATTTCTCTCATGAAATAGATGCAAAAATCCTAAATAAAAAATTAGGAAATATAATTCAGCAGTATGTAAAAAGAATTATATATCAGGACAAAGTCATGATGAAAGGATGGCTCGATATTTGAAAATGAATTAGTGTAATTAATATTAACAAGCTAAAGAGAAAAAAAAACATGATTATATTATCCTCATCTTTTGGACCGCTAGAAGTTGCAGTGTCCTAGGACTCAGACACTGGGCCTTTTCTTTCTACACCTATTCCCTTTTATGACTCTCACATTTATACCTCTAACCCAGTTCTCTCCCATAAATCCAACTGCCTACGAGACATCTCTATATGCAGGCATTTCCAACTGGACATGTACAAATCTAAACTCCTGCTCTTACTCTTCAAACCAGCTCTTTCCTCAATTCTGTAAATGGAAAATCCATTCTTACAGTTGCTTAAGCTAAAACCCTGAGGGCCATATAAATTCTTTCTTTTACAGCTTATATCTAATCTGTCAGCAAATCTTGTTACCTCTTCTTCTAAAATATCCCCAGTATCTGACCATTTCTTACCACCTCCACTCTGGTCTGAGTTAGCCTTTCACCTGGGTTATTACAACAGCTGCCAAACTGGTCTTTCTGTTTCTATCCTTGTACCCTTACTATCTTCGACTTAACACAATGCTCCTTCTTTGCTCAAAACCATCCAACAGGCTCTCACTTCACTCAGAGTAATATCCAAAGTCCTTACTATTGCCTACAAGTCTTCCCATGATGTGGTCTCTGGCTACTTTTCTGAGTTCATTTCTAGCCTTTGGATTCATATCACTCCAGCCTTACTGTTCTCCTTGCTGTTCCTCAAAAATGCTCCAAATAGTCTAACCTCAGGACTTTGTCCTTGGTTTTTCTTTTGCCTGGAACAACATTCCAACACATAGCACATGGCTTGTTTTCATTTCTTTCAGGGCTCTGATCAAATGCCACTGTATCAGTGAGGCCTTCTCTGCCCACACATACATTCCTCATCTCCTTTACCCTCCTTTACTTTTATTTAAGGCACTTATCACTTTCTGACTCAGTTTATAATTGCATGTTTACCTATCTTCATCTGTAAAAGGTAAGCTTCCAAAGATTCTGTTTGCCTAGAATAGTGCTTCAGACATAGACGCTCAAAACTATTTGCTGAATGAATGAAACACTAGCTCGGGAGTGAAGAACTTGGGATCAGACATCAGATAACCTTGATCTGACTCCTGGTTCTGTCATTTCCTATGTCCAAGTAACCCATGTTTTATGTTTTCTCATTTATCAAATAGTGATAATAACTCCCACCTCTTAGCACTGTTGTAATCATTAAAGAATGTATGTGATGTGCTCAGTACATGTCACTGTTACTTACTATACAAAGATGGTTTAGATTTGGACTCAAAGATCCTAGTTTATAATTATAATTAGATACCAACTGTGTGATTTTAGGCTATTCACTCTTTTTATATTAATTCACCCAATCAGCTATGGATCAGGTGCTGGGGCAAAAAAGATAGATGAGATGCAGTCCCTTCCCTCTAACCTTTTCTTCATTTGTCAAATGTAATACCTATCTCACAGCTTTGTCTGAGGATTAAATGAGTTACTATGTGAAAACACAGTGTCCAGCTCATAGCAACTGTTCAGTATGTTGGCTATGATTATGGTTCTAGTCCGGAGAAGTAGAAGCATCTAAGCAAAGAACTACAGTACAGTGCGGTAAGAGCAAAAACAGGCATTAACTAGCCTATCTCTTAACTGCAGTACGCCTACAACTGTTCCACGATGATCAGGAAATTTTAAAATTCCATGTCTACGATAACCTAAATTCCTACCACCACACCCATAGCAGAAGTACAAATTTCTCTGTTGATTTGATAACTGGAATTTAAAACTTTTTAAAAATAGGAAAGGGGTTCAGAGTCTCAAATAGTGTTTCTTAAAGGTCAACGTTCCCACTGACTTCTCTGCCTCCACCTCCCAAAAAAGTTAACATTACTCAAATGAGACAGTCAAATGAACTCCCAGAGGGCAGCATGTACTTTTCTGAATAAAGCAACCTATTAAGAGTCAAGAGCAGAAAATTATTTTATGGCAGTGCTGTCACAGACAAAACGTCAGAACTGGACATTAAAGGGTAGTCCTGGACCTAATGAGTGCCCGCCAGGTGAGAAGGGGGGGGCGTCACCTTTGGAGAAAGAACAACAAGAGCCAAGGCGTGGAGGCGTGAAAAGTGCACGTGGGAGGCTTGGCAGAACCAAAAAGAAGCTTTTGGGGGAGGGCAACCAGGGAGCAGGGCGTGTATAGAGGAAGAGTGTGGGTCGGCACCTGCCAGGTGAGGGAGAAAGCCCCCTCCCATACCCAGGTCATGAGCTCTCTGCCTGTGTCTCGAGATCCCCCTCTAAGGGCTTCCAGTTGTCGGACTCCCTCTTGCTCCCGCCACTCTTCCCTTACCTCGTCTTCCAGCCTTTCCCTCTCTCTCCCGCCTCCTCCGCCCCGCCGGAAGTGACGCTCTAACTACCGCGCCGTACCGCGCCAGAAAGGTTCTGCGGGAGCCAGAGAAAGGGTTCCGGTGAGACTCACTGCGCAGGCGTGCGGGCGCGGGCGGTCTAAGCGCCTTCCGTAGGTCCCCGAATTGCGTTCCTTTCTGGGTCTGTCGCTTTCGACGTGCCTTGAGCGACGTCTAGAGAGGCCGCCATCACTGCGGGGGCATTTTTCTATACCTCTTACGGCTCCCGGTGTCCAGATACTTCGGCCCTTGCCCTTTGACCCTGCTCTCGCAACGGGGTGAGAGGTCGGTGGCCATCTTGTGGCAGCGGCGCGGGCGGCTGTTACTGCGGAGACCCATCCCCTCCCCCTGCGTTGTCTGCCTGGCGGTCTGTCAGTCACTAAAGAGTCCCCCAGGCCGTCAGGTGAGGCCCCGGCCTCGTGCTGTCGCTCTTCCCGCCGCACTGGGCGGCCCAGGCCGCTCCCTGCCGGGCCTCGCCGCCGCCACCATGTCCTCCTTTTCGGAGTCGGCACTGGAGAAGAAGCTCTCGGAGCTGAGCAACTCTCAGCAGAGCGTGCAGACCCTGTCCCTGTGGCTCATCCACCACCGCAAGCACGCGGGACCTATCGTCTCGGTGTGGCACCGCGAGCTCCGCAAAGGTAAACACCCTCTCCTCACCTTCTGAGGCCCTCCCCGGTTGTCCTCTCCCCCACCCACTGCTGAGGTCCCTCTAGCTTCTTCGCTGGGCCGTGCTTTCCAGGCCCGGACGTCTCATTGCGCTTCTGAGGTTGGAGACAGTGTTATCCCCATTTCTCGGAGAAGGAAACTGAGTCCCAGTTAGGTTTAAGGTACTTGTTTGAGGTTCCACCGACTAGGGCTGCAGTGCCCAGACTCCCAGTTCATCCAGTCCGTTTTCCCCTGCGGCTCCTCCTGACACTTGTGACTATTATTATCTCGGCAGCGTTCAGCACCTTGTGGAGGGTACTGCCGTGCCAGGCGCCTTGCTGGGCGTTTGGAGTAAGAGCCAGCAGACTGTGGAGTAAGACTTTCCAGATCGAGTCCTGGCTCAGTCACTTACTAGCTGAGCGGTATTGGGCAAGGTATTGGGCATTTCTTCAGCTTTATGCCTCTGTTTTCGCATCTGTAAAACGAGGACAAGGATAGGTGCCACCTACAGAGCCTTTATTCTTTGCCAGTCGCTGTGCCAAGACCTTTCAGTATATCCTCGCATTTAGTGCTCAGAACAGCCCTGTGAAGTGGGTACAGTTACTCCCAGTATGGAGAGGTTAAGGAGCCACACCACCTAAGCTCTTCTCATGCAACTGTCATTGATTCTAGATCCTACTCGGGATCTGACATTCATTGAGCTCAGCCTGTTATGTGCTAGGCACTGGGTTGGGTGCTTGAAAGCAGGTTGGCTCCGGAGGCCAAGTATCTGCAATTTAAGCCTGACTGTGACATTTACCAACCCTAGCCACTTAACCTTTTTACCCCTCAGTTTCCTTAGCTATAAAATGGAGATGATGATAACTGATATTTACTGCGCCTTTATTATGTGCTAGGTGCAGTACTGATATTTTTACATACGTTGTCTTTTTAATTCTCAGAGTCCTGTAAAGTAGAAAATTTGCAGATAAGGAAAATTTGAGGCTCAGACAACTTGTGGTGAGGAGTAAACAGGGTGATCTAAGTGAACATCTAGCACGGTGTCTGGCACAGTAGGCTTTCGGTAAATAATGGTGAGATGGGGTTACTGATTACTCAGTGTGAGCTGTGGTCTTTGCTCTCAAGTCGTTTATGGTCTGGTGGGGAAAGATGTACACCTACACAACTATCAGATACCCCTGTGAGTCCCATAGTAGAAAGCCGAGGACAGTCTGTATATGTGGACAGCTCGTATATGTGGGTAGACCCTTTATAGCATAGGAAACAACTTTACATGTGTTTCTCTACTATCTATGAGGTAGGGATTCCACCTTGTTTTGCAGATGAGGACACCGAAGTGGCTAAGTGGTATTTTTAAGGCCTGGTGAGACTCTGACTACATTATGCTGGCAGACACTAAAATACAGGATTCTTTCAGAAGACTCAGTTCTAGTCCTCTAGCAGAGACATCCCGCCCCCGTACCCCGGATATGTGCTGTACTGAAATAGGGGTGCCCTCAGCCCTCTGGGCATTTCAGATATAGAGTCTGGAACTCCCAGAGCCTCCTTCATGTACCCCACTCTGCCATTCAGATATTTCCAACATCTGAGATGTGAAAAAAATGTGAATCGTCTCTACAGTATCCTATCTGGTAGAATCTCAGAGACAGATCAGAATCTATCTCAAATGACACTTCTTTTGTGAAGCCTTCTTGATTCCCCACCTCACCCTGTTCGAACTAGGGAAAAAAAAAAAACAATTTAGAGAGTACATTCATTTATGCAGCTCCTTTAACCCTAATCTCATATGCTGGAACCTTAAGTAAGCCAGCATTATTATCCCCCATTTTCTGGATTGGAAGATAAAGATACAGAGAGATTAAGTGCTTTGTTCACCGTCATATAGCTGGGACATGAGCCCAGAGCTGACACCAAAACTCGTGCTTTCAAGTACCCAGTGCCTCAGTGCACTTAATAAGTGAAGGTGATCATACCTTCCAACCAAACCTATAGTGCTTTTATTAGAATTAATTACTGCTTCCCATACCCCATTCCACATCAACTTAGCATTTACATTTGGCTCACTATGTCTGTGGGTTTTGTATCCCTGGATTCAACTAACCATGGATCTAAAGTATTCCAGAGAAAAAGTTACGCTGTTGCTGACGTGTACAGTACAGTTAAGCCTAGGATGGTTGGTTGCATCTTTACTGAACAACACTTAAAGACCTTTTTTCTTCTCATTATTCCCTAAACAATGCAGTATAACAACTATTTGCATAATATTTACATTGTATCAGGTATAAATCTAGAGATGATTTAAAGTATAGAGGATGATATGCCTACATTATATACAGATACTAACCATCTTATATAAGGGACTTGAGCAACCGTGGATTTTAGTATTTTAGTATTCGAGCAGGGGTTGGGTGGAGTCGGGTGGGGAATCCTGGAACCAATCTCCCATGGATACAGAGGGACTACTGTATTTCATCCTTACTAGTTAATGTCTTTTTCACTAGATTGTGGTTTGAGGGAGAAACTAGACCTCTTGTTTCTTTGTAACACCTACAGCATTTAGCATGGTGCCTGTTACACAGTTAAAAAGTAGGTCAGGAGTTAAAATGTGGTCTCTGACATCATTTTCATGGTTGCGTAAAGGATCCAAATAGCACTAATACAACTCTCTATCATAGAAATGTTTTACGTCTGCGCTGTCTAGCAAGATAGCCCCTTGCCAGGTGGCTATTGAGCACTTGAAATGTGTGACTAATGAACTAAAGTTTTAAATAAATCCAATAAAAAAATTTAATTCCTGAGCTTTGCTAGCCACAATCCTAGTGTTTACTCATGTGACTAGTGGTTACCACACTGGACAGTGCAGAGCTAGAGGATGCTCTTCCAAGCATCAAGACACAATTCCTAATACCTAGGCTTTCTTCATGAATTGAAAATACCCCCACACTAAAGTAGAAAAGATTTTGTGCCATTGTTCACATTCACCAGCCACTTAGGTTCTGGCCCTTCCTGAATCTTTGAAAGGGGACATTTCTGTCTGTGGTTAAGTCATTTTCCCTGAGTTGTTCACAGACTGTCTCAGAGTTGCCTTCAAATGTTAATGAGACTTACAAAAATTACTTTTTCTTGGTTGAATACTACTACTACTACTGATGTGTTATTTTCTTTCCATTTTCTAGTAATAATTCTTAATTTATCCCTCTGGGCTCTGTTCTAGGTAGAACTTCTCCCTTTCTTTATAGAGCAGTTTGGTGTAAAATGCTCTTTGATGAATATTTTTTAGTAATGTTTTTGTATCTTGGCCTGAATGCAAATACATAGGCCTTTTCCCCAAAGTTACTAGATGTGAAAACCAGCCAAACAAGTGAAAATTTTTTAGTCAGCTAGTTATTTAAATTTTGCTCAATAACTATTTCAACCAGTTTGGAAAGGGCATAGGTAGGGTGTGAAAAGATCTGTTTCGTTATATTGGAAAGACATCTGAACAAGTGAGCTGTCACCTGGGGCTGGAGTGGAGGGTGTGTGTGTTGTATGCGTTATGACCGTTTAAGTGCTCTCGGGCTTTGTCATATCACCTTTACACATATGGTGCTTATGTTGACTATTCAGGGTGCTGGATGTGGAGGGATAATGTTTTATCCTAGATAAATCCCAATTGCTAAATTTGAGTATGATGAAAATTAATTGACATCATAGATACTGGAAACTTTGGCTCTCTGGCTTCTTAGCTATCATATTTGTAATACTGAAAAATATATCATTCTTGAATGTCCACATTGACATTTTATAATATGGATTCTGGGGTTTTTTAAACATAAAGTACATGGAACTTGTATAGCTTAGTCAGATTTGCTTTGTTGAAGTTCTGTTTTACTTTGAATCTGTTAACTTTCATGCCATAGACTTGGTAGCTTTACTTGCTGCAAATTCCCAGAACAAGGTTTGCTTTAAAAAAAAAAAAAAAAAAAAAAGCCTTTTGCCATAACCATATCTTTTTAGCAACATAGTGCCAGGTTTTCAATATTCTCATCAGTTGGCCATCAAAATTAGGTTATTACCAGAAGGTTAATACAATTCAGGGTATCCATATTTAAGTTTATGAACACTTTGTCATCAGTTTAAACTATAATATACTTCAAAAAATCTTGTTTTTAACTTTGGTTACTCTTCTGTAGCTACATTTAAAAATGTCAGAATCTTATGCTTCAGAATTTATACACACTGTGTGCATTTCAAAAGAAACAAGTGGTTTCCTAGAGAAACAGCAAGGAGTAGTTATTCAAGTATGTAAAGGGTGACAGGGCTTGCTTGAGTTTTTCAGGTACTTTGGCATTGGAGAAACTTAGTGTTTTGAACTATCTGATTGTGTTTATATTTATTTCTTTTGAAAGAAAACTGGGACCAAAAATTGTAGTGATGTATGTAACTTTATGATCGAGAAGTTAGGTGCGTAGAAGCCAGGAAATTCAGTAATGTTCCCCCAAGCAACTGTAACTCAGACATATTGCATGAGGTTTTTATGGTTTAATATATGATACCATATAGAGTAATAGGAAATACTACATTTAGTATGTACAAGAGAGAAGAATTATGTTTTTTGTAGGAGCCATAATTTTGCATATCCAGATTTCAAACCTGTGTAAATTTTCAATAATAATGTAGCATTAATATATATTTGTATTTGAGATAAATATCCATTGTTGCATCTAGAGATTCCTCTGGATTGTAGAGTTAATGTCATTGACTGATGATAGTTATTGGGATTTTCAAAGAGAAATTCTCAGTCTAGGAGCATAAATTACAGGATTCTATTTTAAAATTGAAACCTAATTCAGTCTTTCTTTCTGCAGTATTTGATAATTAACAGTGAGTTAGAACTGTTCATCTTTGCAATAGAATAAATGAAAACCTTGGTTTTAACATGTCTTTCAGAGAATATTGACTGCTTATCCTTTAGGAATTTTCTTTAGATTATCTTCATTTTTACTACTAATTAATTACTCCAGTTAAGTAATTAATGAAGGTGGCTCATTCTTGTTTTGTTTTTTACAAAAATTGTATTCTCCTTTTTACAGATATCAAGAGTTCTTTAAATTGCTTTTCAAACATATCCGCCTTGACCTCAAGTAGATACTGCTTATCTTAATGTTTTTTTTAGGAGTAGCTTAGGGCAGAAGAATTGGGAATTGGGAATTTCCTTGGTGTAAGTTTTAAATTATCTATTTTTTCCCTTTTTTTTCCAGCCAAATCAAATAGAAAGCTTACTTTTCTGTACTTAGCAAATGATGTCATCCAAAACAGTAAAAGGAAAGGACCTGAATTCACTAGAGAATTTGAATCTGTCCTTGTGGATGCTTTTTCTCATGTTGCCAGGTATGTTGTCTCTTTTTATGTTCTGTTTTGTTTTTAAATACATTACCTTTCCTCCTTTTTGTTCTTTTCCAAGGTAGTCTTTGTAAATTGACAACTTATACTTTACAAAGATGTGTTTTACAGAGTGGTGCAGAGGCCAAATTATGGTTTTGTTTTGCTAGGCCCTTAAAAACTCTCTCAGACATGTAAACATTTTGATGTATTGAGAGGATCTAGCACTTGAAGTACATCTTTTCTTACTAGATGTATTTCATTCATTGAATGCATTTCTTTAATATGGTATTTTTCTTATTTTGGCTGAATTGCCCCTCATTAGCTTATGGTCAGAAACAAAGCCATGTGGCACAAGGAAACCTTCCAGTAACAAAATCTTATTAGCAAGAAATTCGTTGCTTATGTCTTCAGTTTCACTTACTTCCATCTGGATGTCTGGATGTCTGGTTTACTAGAAATAGTAGACATTACTGTAACTGCAAAGATAATTACTAGTGTGGAAAGTAGATATTTGCTCTGGCTATATCACGTGAAGTCTCTGCCACTATCATGTTTTGTAACAGCACTGGAGTACAGAGCACACATATAGCTAATATCACAGAAAACTTACATTCGATTAAAAGTTTTATAAATCATTCTCATTCATTTAAAAATAGTTTTTCTGCAGACAGAAATTAGTTGCCCAGGAGGAGCAGAGAAAAACTATTTTTTACTAGAATATTACTAAGTAAACATATAAAGATAAACATCTTTGCAAAGGAAATTGAGAAAGGCACAAAGGAGACTGTTGAGTTAAATAATAAAAATTGTTTGGTGGTCTAAAGTGTGAGTAAAAGATCTTAAATGTGAAAATAAGTCTGGCATTCCATGAAAGACTTGAAACATTTGAAGGAATAAAATGAAAAATTAAAAAGAAGGCAATGACATCTAGCTTTCTAGAGATGGGAAACATTATTTTGTTTGTCTACTACATAGCTGGCTCTTTTGGTGGACACAGACACTGAAGAAGCAGGATATCTTAAGAACTTGAATAATACTGACTCCTCACAACAGAGTAAGCTTAGAACAAACTACCAGAGTAGCTATCCGAAATTGGAGATGGACATTTTCTTGTTTTGAGGAGATTTAGTTTAGTTTCTTAGATGTTGGCTGTAGCTCTGTCTCCCAACACTGAGTGACTTCAGATATGTTAACTTAGCTTTCTGAGCCCAAGTTTCCTAATGGTTTAAAAGAGAATGACACCACCTATCTCCTTAAGGTTGTGAGGCTAACATGAGGCTAAAGTAAAACAGTATGTTTGAAAGTACATAGTACTGGGAACAATCCATGGTCTTTGCTCCTTCATGGGGATTTACTAAATTATAAACTCTGTGAAGAGAAGGACCATTTTTTGTTGTTGTTCTTTGCGGTATCCCAAGCACCTAGCGAAATGTCTGGCACCAGCTCTGCTGCGTTACATAGCTTTAGAGAATACCATTTATGTAGCTTCAGTGTGATTGGTGGTGTCCAGGAGCTGGGCAACATTGTGGTCTGCCCTGGCACAGAGAGCAATTCAGTAAATATTTGATGAATAAGTTAATTGATTTAGAAGATAGGTAATTGACTAAAATAGTTCCCTGTAGGGTTAGTAAATATAACATTTTTGTTTAAAAATTGAACAATAATCGTTAGCTGCCCCCAAACCAGAAAAGGGTAAATAGAAAGGGGTGGGAGAAGATTAATGGGTAATGCCAGGATTGAAATTTTCTTTTCTACTTGGTAACATCTTAAAACCTATCTGGGAGGAAATGTAAAAAGGTCTTGGCAGATTCTGTGGCAATGTGGGGAAAATAAACCTGATCCTTTTTATTAAAAAAAAAAAAATAGCCCTAATTAATTAATCTCCCTTTCTCCCACTCCCTCCCTCCCTTTCTCCGTCCCTTCCAGTTTTTTAACTCCCTTTTGGGTGTTATATTTGGAACCTCCGTGTTTCCAAGACCCTCCCGCCACCGTTGTTAGAACAGAAAGGCCAGCCACTCCACTTCAGTCCTCATGCACTTCACCAACAGTAAGAAGTGCCCTTTGTATAGCTTTTCTGTAGCCAGTTGGTGAACAAAGATAATTTACCTATTAATATTGACCAAAATTGATTAGGAATCTCATGATCATTTTCTACCCTCTCCCTCAGTCCCTCCACTCACCTACCCCCCCAAATACCCAAAAAACAAACCTCTTAAGTCAGGAAGCTGCCAAGCTCATAGAGTACATTAAATTTGAATAGCAGTGTAGTTAACCAGCCTGAACTTTTTTGCCTTCTTGTTTTCTCAGTTCGAAGATAGTTATTCCTCTTATTTTTCATTCAACATGTATTTGAGTGTCTTCTGTGTACCAAGAACTGATCCAGACAATAGGGAACAGCAGTGAATAAGGCAAGCAAGTACAAATAAATGAACAAGATACTTTCAGAGAGCGATTATGTGGATGTAAAATAGAATGGCATTCTGGAGTGGGATTTCGTCTAGCATGGTGAAAGAAGGCTTCTTTCAGGAAGTGACATTTGAGGTAATCATGTGAAGTAGGAACAGCTATTGAGAACTTCAAGTAGAAGTAATCTTGGCATGTTAAGAGGATCAGAATGAAGGCCAGTGTGATTAGAACGCAGTGAGCAAACGGAAAAGTAACATCCAGATAAGATCAGAAAGGTAGGCAGATGCCAGTCATATTCCTTGTAAGCCTTGGAAGAGAGGATTTTGCTCTGATGAGATGTCACGAAGGGTTTTAAGCAGGGGAATTACATATTCCATCACATTGTTAAAGATCCCTTTTGCTTGATTTGGGGAATGGATTATAAGGGCCAAGGGAGGGGCAGGGAGGGTATTGCTCTAGTAAAAGCTAGAGATGACATCAGCTAAGACTCAGAAGCAATGAGAAGATAATAGCTTCTGTTCATTTAATTTACTTCGTGGTTAGATTCCACCCCCCACCCCCCATGTAAAACTGATAGGATTTATGGGAGTTGAGTGGGAGCTAGTGGGAAAGATAAAGGAAAGATTATTTCTTGGCTTTCGACATAAGTAGATAGCTAGTTGTGCCCTTTACTGAGATGAGGTTTGGGGGAAAATATGGCAGAGGAAATCAAGGGTTTTGTTTTGGCCATGTTAAGTTTGTGATGGCTAGTAGACATTCCAAGGAGCAATGCCAGATAGATAAAATACAGGCACACCTTGTTTTATTATGCTTCGAGTTACTATGCTTCACAAATGTTGCTTTTTTACAAATGAGGGCAAGACCCTCCACTAGCAAAGATTACAACTCGCTTTATTGTTAAGGTCTGGAACCAAACCTGCAATATTTCTGAGGTATTCCTGTAGTCTGAAACTTAGTAGGAAATTAGCTTCTGGTGACATAAATTTGGAGTTAGTGTTGTGTCATGGCTCCCCAAGACCATTTCCAGGTTTGGTGACTTGCCTCAGTATATAGTTATGCCCATGGCTATGAGTCATTACAGGGAAAGGATACAAAGCAAAATCAGCAAAGGGAGAAGGTGTGTGGGACAAGGTCCAGAGGAGACTAGGCATAAGTTTCTAAGAGTCCTCTCATGGTAGCATCATACAAGACATACTTAATGCCTCCAGCATTAAATTATCGCAATAAGTATGAAATACTGTCTACCTGGGAAGCTCATTAGAGACTCCGTGCCCAGGGTTTCTAGTAGGGTTGGTCACAGGCATCCTTTGCCAAAATTCCAGACTCCCAGAAACAAAGCATATGTTCAGTATAAACTTTATTGTTCGCAGACAGTTTAGCCACAGTAAACCACCCTTATCAGGAAATGGCAGAAGCACTCCTGAAACCCAAGTTCCCAGATGCCCGTCAAGGGCCAACCTTGTGAGCAGGCCTTTTTCAGGGTAGGCATCTCAGGCTTGCTTTGTTAACTCATTTCTGCACAATTGCAAAGGGATGTTTCTACTCCAGCTGTACGTGAGGTACTATTAGAAATATTGGAAATACTTAGAATTCCTCCTCTGAGGCTGCCGTAGACCTACTGTACAGCATATAGGATAAGACAAAAACACAGAAATTAGAGTGATTGTACCAAGAAAGTGCCATTAAAACTGCAAAGAAAAAAACTGCAAAGAAAGAAGAGGTCCGTCAAGATGACTTGGCAAGGCATCAGGTATCTAGCTGACACTAAGCAGTAGTTCCATGTGTGTATAATGGACACTTTTCACTTTTTAGATCAGTTTTACAGTGATTAAATTTATAGAGTTAAAATATTGTATTCAGTATAATAAGTTACATATGTAATTATCATCTTCTAGTTTATTCATGGATGAGTGGAAAACAGTCTTTTGGTGTTTTTTTCATTTAAAAGATTTCTCAGTTTAGAATGGAGTTAGTACAACCTGAAAAGAGCTCCTTCTGTTACAAAACTACTTTATTGCTTTAGTTGTATCCAATTCTAGATGCTAAAGTGACATCGTGTTTGTTGGAGCTACTTATGGCAAAACCTCATCAGTAAAAAGATTTCTTGACTGTTGTATCTGTAACTTTGAAACTTATCTGGCAAGACCTTTATTTACTATAGTGTTCAAAGAATTAGCCTATCCTGGTTAAGTACATTCACCAATTAAAGTAGAGCCTCCTTTTGGTTTTAGTCTTTAGTGATGAAAGTCTTGAAAATGTCTAGGTTATAAAAGGTTTGAGCATCAGTTTCCACTGTATAATAATATGGCCGAAGCTGTACTTAACTCAGTCTTAGTCTTGAGTCCTAAATATCTCCAGGGGTGATGGGTGGATGGTGGGTGGATGGTGGGTGGTTGGGTATTGTGCCCCTCGTGCCCTCACCTCCCTTTTAACTAAATCTTAGATAAGAATTGATTGTCATGATTAGTTTATGTGAAGGGAGAATTTGCAGAGAACAGATTTTGTGTTAAAAGTACCAACCAATTAAGATCTGACTAGTTATGATTTGATTGTGTGTGTGTTTTTTTTTTTTCCTAAACCATACATTTGATCACATAAGAGACTTTCCTTTGCCTTCAGGATAAAGGCCACATACTTAATAAGGCATTCAGGACCCTCTGTAATCTAATTCAGTCAGTCCCACGAGATTCTTCTGCTATTTCTGCACACTCCCCATACACTTAAGCCACCTTAATCACTCGTAACTTCTCCTTCTTTACCTTATTCTACTTTGGGGATTCCATTCAAAGGGGAGGAGATAGCATGAGCAAAGGCACATGCAGAGAGGGAGCAAGTTCTGGGTAGAAAATACATATGGTCGAGTGTTGGTAGAATGTGAAGCCCCAGATAAGGTTTAGAAAGATGAGGGGCTACTGGGTCAGGCCCTAGAAGTCAAGACCTAGGCTTAATTCTTTGTATTCCAAGCATAGTATTTCATAACCTCATCGAATGAGCAGGTGAGTGCTCAGTCGATGTCTAACAGAATTGAAGAGTAAGTAATATGATTACCGAAAGTTAAATAATTGTATGGCTTACTGAAACCTTTCTGAAATTAAAAAAAAAAAAAAGATTACAGTTAGCCAAATACAGTGCTTCTAGGGTGGATAGCAGTCGGGGGAAAGATCGCTGCCCTTGTGGAAATACGTCAAATGGGAAGTATGTAAACAGCATGTAAACTACATAGTATATCAGAAGATAAGTTGTGTGGAGAAAAATTGAGTAAGAGTAGAGTGTAAATAGGAACATTAGGGAAATACTCACTGAAAAGGTGCTGTGTGAGTAAATACAGACCTGGAAGAGGAAAGCAAATGAGCCTTGCCATACCTGGGGAAATGTGGTTCCAGGCAAAGTGAACTTCAAGTGGAAAGGCCCTGAGGCATGAGTGCCATAGTAGCTGTTTAGGGGGTGGGGAGAAGGTGAGGCCAGAGAAATAATGGACTGGGTAGAGAATGGCTTCGTAGGCCTTAAAAAGACTTTTACTTCTATTCTGAAGGAGAATGGGAGGAACTGGAAGTTTTGAGCAAAAGAGTGACATGATCTGCCTTTACACAAGAGCTAGAATTATATTTTTAAAGCTTTAGGATAGATTATAGGAGAACAGGGGTGGAAGCAAAGAGACCAGCAATGAGGTTATTGTCGTAATCAGGCAAAAGATGATAGTTGTCTGGACCAGGCTGATAGCACCTCTGCTATCCAGTTCCTCCCATTCTCCTTCAGAATAAAAGTAAAAGTCTTTTTAAGGTCTACGAAGCCATTCTCTACCCAGTCCATTATTTCTCTGGCCTCACCTTCTCCCCACCCCCTAAACAGCTACTATGGCACTCATGCCTCAGGGCCTTTCCACTTGAAGTTCACTTTGCCTGGAACCACATTTCCCCAGGTATGGCAAGGCTCATTTGCTTTCCTCTTCCAGGTCTGTATTTACTCACACAGCACCTTTTCAGTGAGTATTTCCCTAATGTTCCTATTTACACTCTACTCTTACTCAATTTTTCTCCACACAACTTATCTTCTGATAAACTATGTAGTTTACATGCTGTTTACATACTTCCCATTTGATGTATTTCCACAAGGGCAGAAGTAATTTCCAGAAGTGAGAAGTAATTTGTCTCTAGGTATATTTTGAAGATGAAGTAAAAGTGTTTTATCACAAATAATTAGGTCATATCTTTGTGTTTAATAAACTATTAGTAGAATTTTTTTTCCCCTCACCCTAACCTCTCACCAAAGGAAAAGGTTTAATAACAACAAAAAATTAATTTATATGTACCGTGATTTAGTACTTAAACCCCAGTTTGGTGAAATTTGCCACTAATAACTTATAAGTAACATAGTCTGACCAGATTAGGCCAAAACCTCATCTCACCTTGAATGTTAACATAAGTTTTAGAAAAGTGCTGTCAGGACTAAGGGTAGATGAAATTCCCATCTAAGTTGATTTAGGATGGTTTCTTCTTGAAGTTCCAATTAAAAGTATTGACTTAGATACTAAGATGTCAGGGTACCCCTTGTTGTTTGAAGTCACTCAGTATAAGATCAGTGACATCCAGCTTTACAAATCAGAAAAATTCACAGTAACAAGTACATGGTGAGGGAACTTGTTTTCCTCTCAGGAAGTCTTCCCCCACTCTTCCACTTGCTGTCTGACATTTTAGGGAAGCCATTGGTTCATGCTGAGTTGCAGTTATAGTCACCTCGTTGAAAAATATTGTTTGAAGAGTGTAATATCTCAGGGGAAAAAAACTGTCTAAATTAGTAAGGACTGTATTATGCTCAGTGTGTTGTAAGATTATCTATTAGACATCTTTGTGTGAACATGGAAGACAGACCTAGCCCAGAATTAAAATAATTACGAAGTAGTTAATTTAAAGTTGAGATCAATCTTGGCATATACGTGTATACAATTGTATTTATACATGTAGAGGTGTTAGTGTGTTAGCATTGATGAGTTGTAGTGAATTTATTCCCTGTTAAAAAAAATTTTTTTTTCTGCCCCTAAAAGTTTTGGCCCACTTTAATTTCCAGCAGAATGTCTGGTACTAGATTTTAATTAATGTCTTCTTAAAAAGCAAACTTTTGATGTTTGTCACAATTGATAGGGTCAGTTTTTGATAATTCTGTCTGTAAAAATCAGCCATTGGCTTTTCGCCCTAATCGCCCCATCTTTCAAAGGGAATAAAAGACACAGATTACTTCTATAACATGTCTCTTCCCTGTGCACCACAGGAAGAATGTAGTTTTTGGTCGAGTTCCATTTCTCACAATATGTACCTTACTCTTCCTTCTGTTTTTAAATGTGTAAATCATTTAGTCAGTTGTTGATTTTTTTTTTTTTAAAGTAGATCTGTCCTAATTAAAAACAAAAAATCTTAAGCTTATATATCTTTTCGTCTTTTCTGGGCAGAGAGGCAGATGAAGGCTGTAAAAAACCTTTAGAAAGATTGCTGAACATCTGGCAAGAAAGAAGTGTGTATGGCGGCGAGTTCATACAGCAACTGAAGCTGTCTATGGAGGACTCCAAGAGCCCTCCCCCCAAAGGTAGAAACATCACCACATGTTTACAGCTCTTGGTCTTTGCCTACTTTCGAATCAAATATGAAAAGCTGCAGTGGGGGTTGCTGTGAACCACCAGCGATTATATGATTCTTCAGAGAGAGATGATCATAAATGATGGTGAGAATTTATGTAGTGCTCGCAGCGTGTAAGCCTGGTTCTAGTGTTCATGCTATTCATCATCTCATACCTTAACTTCTGCTCTGTATTCTCCTTGGCTCTCTTCTGCCTTTCAGAGACTTTCTTTGCACAAGGGAAAAGAACAACAAAGTTGTTTAGAGTTGTGGGGAACTAGGAAGTACCCTGGATTAAGAGTTTGTCCTAGCCCTGCCACTAATTACTGTAGGATCGTGGCTAAGTCCCTTAGCCTTTTCAGATCTTGGTTTCATTAAATATTGATGTGGTTTTGTACCATACTTTTGATGATCGTCAGCTTGCTGTCTAAAATTGATTTGGGGCTGAACTCAGAATATCTTTGGGAAGTGTGTACATATATGTTTGTGAATTTCACCAAGTCTTTAATAGCTTATATTATTTTTTTTCTTTAAAGAGAAGTAAGACCAAACATCATTTGGTTCTTTGACTTCTAGTTGTGTTTAATTTTGCGGGGGAGGGAGGGCATTTTATTTATTCATTTATTTTATTTTTCATTAAATGTATTGGGGTGACATTGGTTAATAAAGTTATATAGGTTTCAGGTAGTTGTGTTTAATTCTAATTGGCATGATATGTTTCTGAGATACAGATCTGATCTGACTGCACATGTACTCATTGCCTAAAAGATTAAGTCCAAGTACTAACATAGTATTTAAGACTCTTTGTGATATGGACTAGTTTACTTTTTCAGATCTTCTGCCATTCCCTCGCATATACCATATTCTTTGGCCATACCCAACAATTTCCCCCCTGGATGCTCTGTTGGTGCCCCTTTCTTTGCATCTGATATTACCTCTGCCTAAAATATCCTTTCATTCCTTTCACTGTGTGGTGAAGTCATTCTTCAAGAATGCTACGTCCTGACATCTCTAGCTCGTCTGGGCACATGTAGCCATTCTCTCCATGTTCCTCTGGTACTCATTTATGTCTTCGCTGTAGAACACAACCATGATGAGTATGCACGATAATAGCATTCATTCGGCAGTCTTTTATTGTGTACTTTCCATGGTCTCGTTCAGGTCTGAGTTTATATGCATTTTACAGTGGGGTAACTTTCCTATGAAACTAGAGGTTAGAGACTCTCTAAGAATGACATAAGTGCTTTCAGACTGCAAGTCATTGTTGTTTTACTTGGTGTTGATAAAAAAACAATTTTGGGGTCACTCTGGATGGTAGCTTCTGAAAAGCAAGATGTTTCTTACTCTGGTAGTGTTTGTATTGTGTCCTTTGGAGGTATCTGCACAGTGTTGGAGAGTTATCTATCATTCTTTACTCTGCCTTAGAGTTCATTGGTAAACTGCTGATTTTTTAAAACAACCGTTGGGTAGGTATGAGTACTCTGAAAGACGATGTTTAAAGCTAAGCGCTGACTTTCAGTTTGACAAGCATTTGCCATAAATGTGCTTTGAGTACACAGCTCTGCTAGGTGCTATAGGAAAGAGCGAGAGAGGAATGAGAAATAGTTCTACACACAGGGAGCAGTCAGACAAATTTGGGAATTTGTGGCCCTGATTTGAAAATAGCTCCATTGGGTTTTTCAGTTTTTTGAGTGTCTAGACATTAACAGCAATAGAGGCAGTATTCCTCTGTGTGGAGGATAATACTTATCTAAGATAATTTCTCCTTCTCTATTCTGTAAAGACAAAAACACCTAATCGGAAGATTCCACCATGTGTATTAGTCCCAGTTAACCCATTCTGTCTTCTCACTGTCTTCTTTGGACCTGAGTTATCAGAGTATCTTACCACAGTACTTTCAAAATATTGATTCCTCCAGAAGTTTATTTCTAAGTTTGAATAGTCCTTTTATATTTCAGCCTTGATTCATGGGTAATTCTTTGTTTTCAGACAACCTTAGAATTTATCTTTAAAATTAAGAGTTTCCTGTGGAACTTTGACAGTTCTTCTAACATTGGAGAATGCATGAGCTTATTTTAGAACTGGAGATTTCTTGAATTTAATATACCAGTCTCCCCAGGTGCAAGACCCAGGTATTCTAAAGTTTTCTCTCTTTTCATGGGAATACGCAAGCTTTTGTTTAACTGAATGGAACTTCATTATTTAGTTGAGTCACACATGAATCACACAGTGTCCTGTAGTTGTAGAGGGATTTAGAAAGGAAAGACAGATACAATGGAAATAGCATTTATTGAGCACCTGTTAGGTATCAGCCTCTCTGCTGATTGCTTTTCATGTTAATTGATTTTAGATCTGTATAACTACTCTGTGAATTTGGTATTATTTTTATATTTCAGATGAGGATGCTAAGGCTCAAAGGATATAGTAATTTTGTCCAGTTAGGGATAATTGATAAGTGGATAATTCAAACCCAGATCGATATGACTTTAAAGCTTGTGTTCTTTATACCATACTTTCACCTGAAAGCACATGGATTCAATGTATTTGAATTAGACTATGAATTCATAAGCAGGCCACCCAATTTTCCTGCACCTTAGTATAGTTAGTTTAGCTATTCAGAGCAGGAGTTTGAAATCAGACTTCCAGAATATGAACCCCAGCTCTTTCACTTCCAGGCTGTGTGACCTTGGGTACAGCATTTGACCTCTCTGAGCCTCATGTTTCCATTGTACATTATGATTGTTAATACTAATACCTCATAGGGCCATTGAGAGGATCACTTGAGATCATGTAGTAAGATGTTATTAATTGGGTGATGACATGACTTTTATTTGCCCCCTGTTCTAATATCTAATATTTTGAGTTTCTAAATATGAACTAGTAGCAAAAGTAGGAGGAGACTTATTAGTATTTTTAGTTTCTTAGATTTTGTGCAAGACTAGTGGTTAAGAGCACAAGCTCTGGGACCAACTTCCCCGGGTTCCAGTCTGGACCTGGCCGCTCACTTAGATCAGTGAGATGATAAAGGAAAAGTGCTTTCAGAGCCGTGCCTCAAATGTCAGCCCTCTGTTACAGATCTTTTTCTTTCCATGAATAAAGTTTAATGTATTTTAAATTTTGTTTTTTATTATTTTGCAGGGAGGGAACAAAGAATGAGGGAGCTATTGCAAACAATATTTTCTGATTCTTTTCTCATTATAAAAAGTAATATAAAATCTAGGGGTTTTTCTTTGTTCTTTATTTTTTAGCCTAGAAAATTTTAAGTGCATTCTTTAGAAGATCCAGCTTTATAGGTAGATGACTGCATTTTGTATGTGATTTGGGAACCTTCATGCTAACTTTTTGCCTTAAAATTAATTTCGTAGTGTGCCGTAGTGTCTGAATTCTGCCACGGTTCAGGTCTCCAGCAGGCATACCAGGGACACCTAGGTGACCAGGATTACTTGAAAGCTAGATGACTATAAGGTCTCTTAGAGACACAGAGACAGGTTGGTGGGTAGAATAGGATTTGGGCCACCCATAGTGTTTGCACTACCTGTAAGCAGTGTTCGAGTGAAAAAGGGAGTGTAAATACTCTGGTCGAAAGCTCGATTGATAGCAGAAGGGTGCCTAACCTTAAATTTAGACATAGGAATCGGACTGACAGGTATTCTAGGTTATTTTTAATGGCCATTTGACTACATTGAGAATACTGGGCCTCCTAACCGCTAACTTTGTACTGATGAGTCAGGGTAGAGTTACCAGGGCAGGCTGTCCTGTTTGTGTAAAGGGACGCAATGATAGTCATTTCTGGCATAGCACCAAGGGTTTCCAAGCTCTGTGTTTCCTCTATATTCAAGAGGTTTCAAACTCAGGTCTGTTGACAGTTTCCCATGTGTTATAGAGATGTAAAAGAATAAGACACTTAATGTTTCTATCAAAGAAGTAAGGCCAGTTGCCTGCTGCTGGCCTTGCAAAATAGCAACAGCCAAGTACTGTGGGGGTTAGAGGGAGACGACGACAACTGAGAGAGAGGGAGTGCTCAAGATGATATTACTTCGACCACGAGCAGGCTTGGCATTTGGGGAGCCATTCCAGGTTTTTGAATGGAGGCATGACGGAGTGAGAGCTCAGCTTTAGAAAGGTTAATTTAATGAGTGTTGTCTAAGTTGGAAGAAGAGCAACTAGAGGTAGAGAGACCATGGGACAGTGGTCTGGACAAGGCTTGGTGAGGAGCAGAGCGCTGGTAAGAGGCTATGGGAAAGAGCAGAAAGAGGAGATATGTAAAATATTCTTCAGAGGTGTGGAATCTGCCAGAAGTTGGGACTTTGGAGAGATTCCGGTGGTCTCCATGGCATTGTACTTGGAAGGTGTGACCAGTGGAAGTATTCATGATGGAAATAGGTAGCTCAGGAAAGGAGGAGCCCTACAGGTGAAGTGATGAATTCATTTCCAGTAGGTCCTCCACTTGGAGGTAGTCTAGAACTGGAAAAGTACGATGGTAATGGTTACCGCCTGTGCACCCTCTTCCGTCAGAATGGCAAAGGACAGAAATGGCCTTAAAATTATTTGCATCAGTTTTGTGTCAGTCTGTGAGTGAGTGGCAGCCTGAGGTGGGAAAAGGAACTCCAAATTAGGAGGCAGATGACTTTGGCTGTAGAACCCAGACTTAAGACTCATGAGCCATCTGACTTTGGACAAACCACAGCCTGTGGTCCTTGCTATTCTCATGAAAAATGAGGCGAGAGAAGCAAAGACATAGGTTTATCTAAGGCCTTCCAGTGCCAAAATTCAGTGATTCTGAGTGCCCTGAGGTATTTAATAGTGTGTGATTTTTATATAAAAATTTTTGTATGAGATTTAGAAAACTGAATGATTTGAGTTATAATTTTTCCTACCTTCTTTAGTGTATTTAACAATTATTTATTGAGCGTTCTAGGTGTTTGGAAGTGAACAAAATATATTTTGTGTTTTGCTCTTGTACTTATGTTTTTGTGTCTGTTCCTCACACATGGCCACCTTGACTAACTGTCTACATGGGTCATAAAACTCACTGCAGACTAACTAGTGAGCTGCTGTGAGTAAAGTACTGCTGGATATTTCATATGCAAATTATATCATAATAGATTTTGTTTTAAAAATCAGCAGTTCTTTCTTTGCCTAGTAGTGCAGGAGTATAAGATGACCGTGCGAGCCGAAACTGCTAAGTGATCTTAATAATCAATGGGAAATTTACAACTATTTTGTGACTTTAAATTTTTTTGTCAAAGAATTAAAGCCTCACCGTTGGTTACGGTTGTATAGTGAAACAAAAAAGACAGTAAAACTAACAATTATTTAGTATTCTATAATATAAAAAGTTAGAAACATGGAGAATTAACGTGTTTATTTCTAACAAATGTACCAAGAGTAGTTTGAATTTAGATTGCTTGCTTGTAAAAATGTGTAATTTATGATATGGAGCAAGCATCTTTTCTGTCTTAGTGTATTGTCATACTCCTTTGTAAGTTTAGATCAGCTTCCAACATTTTATCCTCTGCTTTCAGTGTCATGAAATGTCTCTTAGAGTTCCTTTAATAGGAAGTTTTTTGTCGGCAGCACTTTCTCTGGGACGTTGTCATTCTTTTTATCACAGCACTTTTTTCATTTATATTGATAAGTTGGTCTACACTAAGTTCCTCCGGCTTGATCATCTCCAGTTGGGTGTGGCAGAGCCAGCATTCCCCCAGACAGCTGTTTCTGCTACAACTCCATTGACAGTCCTTTCAGATTTCATTTTCAGCATTAGTTTGAGTTTCTTTGCTGCTCTTTCATCTTTGTCAGTCAGTTCTTTATTTTGATTACTCATTTTTACAAAATGTCATGTGGATTTTATCCCTGGGAGACAACAACACCATTTTGCTGTCTGCGTGTGAACTGAATAACAGATGTGCAATAACCAATCACTGACCTTGAAAGAAGTGATGCGGTCACTGATCATGTTGCACTTCTCTTATTTACATAGTAATTTGTGGACTAAAGTTAGTAGCGAAGTGTGTTCTTTATGCAGTTACTCATAGTTAACATGCCATGGTAACAAATTTGAACCATATTGTTGAGAAACTTGTGTTTAACTAAACTATGGAAACAAATTCATGCATAATAAAATTATGCAAAATGAGGATTGCTTAGATTGCAAATGTTTTTGTAGTAGAACAAACAAAAACATTAAGAAAAAATAAAATCCACAATACTGACTTGGCTTTCACATCAAATGTAGTTTGGTCGGTTAATGTGTCAGGTAGAAAACAGGAACTACATCCTTGGTTCTACAAGAAAATGTTTAATTTTAATTAAGCAAGAAGTGAACGTTCTTTTTATAACTCACAGAGTTCTGAGGCAGGTGCATAGTGGCCTCTTCTTGACAGGTGCTCAATAATTTGTAGTGGAAAGAGCACAGATTTTGCAGTCCTATCTTTAAATAAATTAAACTTCTCTGGTCTTCATTTTCTCTCCTGTAAAATGGAAATATTACATCTTAGAATTGTTGGGAGGATTAAATTATTGCAATGCCTGGCACACTGGGTGTCCAGTGGTTCCTTTACTTTCCATATCTAAGTTTATCATTTAGATTGATATCCCACAGATTTTTGGCATTTATTTTGTATTGTTCAATTGGATGCAAAAAAAAGTGATTTTGGAATTTACACATCGATCATAATAGTTTAAAAGCATACAGTACAGATAATTAAAAATGTAACCTATTAGCCTCAAAGTAGTTAATTTTAAAATGGAAACTTAAGTAATATCTCTCAGTGATAGCAATCATATTTCTCAATAATGGTTATTTTTAAGGTAAAATTTTGTTTTTAAAGGGATAATTTAAAGCATATTTGTGTTTAGAGTTTTTGACAGTTATATTGATGACTTTCTCTTTACTGTTTTCTGAACTTACCCTGGAAAACATAAAGAATCTCATATGCAGCATATCCCCTTAAACCCTTGCATACATTGGCTTGCTTCATTATATTGTCTGATGGGTTTCTTACCATTTTATTTCTCCCATTAACTTTTTTTTTTTTTTAAGATATGGAGGTTTTTAATGAAATGTGTTCGATAAGTTTCACTTTTAAATTCTTGTTTTCAGTAGTAGTTTTTCAGTGAGTCAATCCGAGATGACAGCCTGAGGCCTTTTGACTCTTCAGTAGTGTAAGACCATGACCAATTTAAAACAACTGGCGTAAAGGTTAATGTTTAGCTATCTCTGGAAATGCCCCCCCTCCTGCCCTTTTTTACGTGTGATCCATTGTGCATAGCATTTGGTGTACACAGACTATGGTGACTCAAATTTGTCACTTTTTTCTTTCCTCTAGCAACAGAGGAGAAGAAATCTCTGAAGCGGACTTTTCAACAGATACAAGAGGAGGAAGATGACGACTACCCTGGAAGCTACTCTCCCCAAGATCCTTCTGCAGGACCCCTCTTGGTATGTCTTGACCCCCAGGGTAGGGCATACAGAGTGGTTTGAAGTGACCTCTGGTTGGAGATGATGGCCACAAGGTGGCGCCGGTGACCAATAGTATGGAATCGCTGGAGGGTAGCTCTGGGCACTGGGCTCAAGATCCATCCAGTGACGCTTGCAAGACAGTAGGCTTGACATTTGTCTTTGCATGCCAGGACTCTGGTATGGATTTATGTTTTATAGTGTACGTGGATTTGGCTTTACTTCACTCCTAGAAATTGAAAATATTCTTAAAAAATGGATTTTTATGAAAAGGGTAGATAATGTTGCCGAGACATTCAGAAGGCCTCTGCCATGGCATGTCTCCAGTAGCATGGTTGATTTTTATAAGTAAACAGCTCTTTAGTTTCTAAGGATAGCCTTTGTGGCAGAAGCAGGTTTGCTTCACTATAACCTATTTAAATATTAAAACAGGGAGCTAGTGTTTACTGAGTTGTTAATCACATATTTGGATTGTTAGCTCATGAACTGTGTGATTGGTTCATTTTGTCTTTATGTCTGTCTGTCTACCTACCTACATATCTATAGTCAAAGAAAGTGAAGCTCAAGAAGGCAGATTTAGCAACTCACCCAGTGTCTTAATTTGAATCTGGCTCTGACTACAGAGCCCATGCTCTTCTCACTGAGTTACACTGCTTCTCATTTTACCCAAAACAGATTTTCTTATACATGGGTGTGTTAAAGGGCTTTGTAAATAGGAAGCATGTGAGTTGCATTATGTTAAAATGTTGAATTAGACTGTGGTTAAATGAGAACAGTGTTAAGCTATATATCTTTGAGTTTAAAAACTTTCATGAGAACAGCCTGAATTATCAACTTTCAGGATAACCTGACTACCATCTACATCGTCAGTTACTTCTGGGTCTTCATGGACTGCCCCCTATCAGTTTGCTGTGTTTGCTGATAATTTAAAAACCCTTTTTGGTGTATACAGACTATGAATTCTTGGTTTGCGCTTTTTTTTTTTCCCCTTTTGTTTGTAATTAATGAGTTGACACATTTAATTTTGGGAGTGGTTGCCAAAATCGAAAATGTCATGTTTTTTACATTCATTTTGTCAAGCCGATCAAAGAAAGAATTAAAGTAGGTAGTGTCATTTCAGTCAGTCAATACACAGTTGTTAAACATCTGACATATATACCTTTATACTGAAAACCATTCTGTACTAGAAATCGTGCATCATTTGACACTAAGCAATATGAACCAGACTCCATTTTTTTATGTTGTCAAAAACATGCTCTTTTCAAAAAACTCTTTTAAAGAATTATGTAGACTTTATTCGTGTTCTGCCTTGGAGTTAGAAAAATTAACTTTGTACATTCTCTTAGAATCCATATCATTGACTTTGGTATAAGCTCCAGGATTAAGAACAATGTTTTTTCAGATGTCAGGAATGTTCATTCTTAGAATTTGCCTCTACCTCATTTAACTCCAACTAATTTTCTTTAAATGCCATGTGTCTTAATGAATAGTATTGTTTGTGTTTTATTGTGTAGACTGAAGAACTAATCAAAGCTTTACAGGACCTCGAAAATGCTGCATCAGGGGATGCTACTGTCCGTCAGAAAATTGCTTCTTTGCCCCAGGAAGTACAAGATGTTTCTCTATTGGAAAAAATAACAGGTGAGAAGGTAGAGTTTGGGTGAGAGATGAGGGAAGAGGCACGTATCTCTAATGCATATCTCTAAACCCCAGGACATACTTATGTGTGTGTGTGTGTGTGTGTGTGTGTGTGTGTGTGTGTGTGTGTACACA
>NW_006442491.1:23500017-23510908 GCF_000325575.1 Pteropus alecto
CCGAGAACCCTAGGTGTGTATTGGTAGTTGTGTTATTTTGCCCTCTTGATCCTCACCTAGTTAAACAGGGAGGGGCAGTTGACATTATTCTCACTTTAAGCATAGAAAATTGAAAGGAAGGAATGAATCGTGAACTAATATTTATGACATAGTTTCTGTGACAGATCCACTCTTCACTCTTCGCAGTTCTCTGAATGTATATTCCCGTATTGCACAGGAGGAAGTTGAGGCTTTGAGATCTCAGGGGTCTTGCCCAGGGTCACATGAGTAGCGAATCTTGGGATTGGAGCCTAGTCTTGTAAGCCTATGTTCTTTCCATTGCAAAAGCTCGGACCTTTTGTTCCACTCTCTTCCGAAGGCCACTGTTTTTCCTTTCCAGTCCCCTGACTTGGATGCCTCACCACTTCTTCCATATCCATTTAAAGGAAATCAAGGTCGCTCATGAAATATTTCCTTCATTCAACAAATATTTGAGGTACACTGTGTGGCAAATGCTCTTGGTGTTCCACCTACATCCCCTCATGGATTAAGTGCCAAAAAAGAAAAAGCAGGGGTATGGTGGTAGAGATAATCGAAGGACGTACTATTTTAAAGGTGGTCAGGGAAGGCCTTTCTGATGAGATAATCTTTGATCAGAGGCCCCTCCCCCAAATTAGGAAGCAAGCTGTGAGCTTATCTGGGGGAAAGGAAGTGCCGCCAGGCAGAGAGAACAGTACTTATAAAGACCTTCAGGCAGGAATATGGTTAGTTGGAGAACACACCATGGAGGCCTTCCAAATCATACAAGGAACATTTCAGCTCACTGCCTCTACTTCCCCAGCTCTAGCAATGGATTTAACAGTCCCATCGATCCCACAGCCTATTGATCATTGCACTTTTTCAAGCCTTCACTCTTGTGTCCTCATTTTCTTCTTTATTCAGCCTAGGGTCTTTATAATCTTAAGTGTACAGTTCAAAACTATTAAATACGTTCACACTGTTGTGCAATCAGTTACCGGAACTCTTTTCATCTTGCAAAACTGAAACTCTATACCCATTAAATAACAACTCATTTTCTCCTCCCCCCAGCTCTTAGCAACCACCATTCTTAAATGTAGCTTTTCATCTGTTTGTATCCTGGATCTGCACAGCTGAATGTGGCTGGGGAAAACAACACACATGGGCTCACTTCTTTCTGTGGATGAATACACTTTTTCTAAACCAGCCCCTCTACCTGTTTGTTAGACCTGTTCCTTGTCTTCTACTCAAGGACATTTCTCCAACAGATCTCCCCTTTTCTCCTGCATCTACAGTTTTTTTCCCCTCTACTAGATCATTATCCACAGCATAAAAACATATATATTTTTTTCCCATGTGGGAAAAATATTTTTGACCCATATCTTCCTCAAGCTACCGCCTCATTTCTCTTTATAGCAAAACATCCCAAATATACTGCATATACTCATCTGTCTCTATTTCCCCTCCTCTCATTTTCTTTTGGTTATACTTTACTGAAATTGCTCCCGTCAGTGTTGCCGATGACTTCCATGGTGCTAAATTCAGGGGTGAATATTTTGCCCAATCTTAACTTAGGTCATCCTAAATTGACTTCAGTAACATTTGGCCCAGTTGATCATTTCTTCTTCCTGAAAATACTTTCTCACTTGTTGTGGTAGACAAAATAATGATCTTCCCAAAATGTCCATGTCCTGATCCCCAGAACCTGTGAATATATTATCTTATATGGCAAGAGAGACTTTGCAGGTATAATTACAGTAAGCATCTTGAGATGGGGAGATTGTGGGTTATTCAGGTAGGCCCACTATAATCACAGAGTCCTTGTAAGAGGGAAGTAGGAGGAAAAGAGTCAAAGAAGAAGGTATGACTGTGAAAGCAGAAGTCTGGAGTAACGCACTTTGAAGATGGAAGAAGTGCCACAATAGTAAATGTTAAGATAATACATTTGTGTTGTTTTAAGCCACTAAATTTGTAGTAATTTGTTACAGCAGCAATAGAAAACTTGGACTCCTTATTCTCTTAGTTTTCCTCTTCTCTCTCTCTCTTATGTCTTTTCATTGTCTTTTGCTGGTTTCTTCACTTCTTGACCCTAATGTTGCTTAGCACTCTTCATTAGTTAGGGTCACTGATAGTTCGGCTCATCCAGTTTGATAACAGGTTTTGGGTGTTTTTTTTTAATGCTGGTGATCCATAATTTACATCTCTGCTGTTAATCTCTCTCTTGACCTTGAGACTGATTCATCCAACCTACTCAGTGTTACTGTTTGGATATCTCGATAGACATTTCAAACTAAACCTGTCCCAAATCAAACCTCTCATCTTCCCTCTAAAACCCGTTTCTCGTGATCTTTCTTATCTTAGTAAGTACCCCCCTTATTATTCCTGTTGATTAGAACCAAACCAGTATCTGATACCTTGTCACCACCTCCACTGCTGCCACCTGACAAAGTTACCACCATCTTCACTTGGATTAGCAGTTGCCTCCTACCTGGTCTCCCTGCTTCCTTCTTATCTGCCACCCCCAGCCATCATTCTCTTCTCAACACACTAACCAGAGTGATCTGTTAAAATGGAAGTCAGATCATGTCTCCCTTTGCTCAGAACACCTCACTGACTTCCCCAGTCACCTAGAGTAAAAACTAGTCTTTCAATGCCCATCACAGTTTCACCCCTGTTACCACATAGACTTTCACTTTGCCCTTGCTCAATGCTCCAGTTTCATGGGCTTCCTGCCAGTCACTTTCCCCTCCTGGGGCTTTTGTTCTTACTGTTCCCTCTGCTTGGAATGATCTTTCCTAGATAGTCACACATCCTTCCCCAGATTGTCCTCTGACTTCTTCAGGCCTTGGTTTACATTATCATCTCATAAAGCCCACCTGACCACCTCATTTAAAA
Organism: Pteropus alecto; assembly: GCF_000325575.1. Taxonomy (NCBI): domain Eukaryota; kingdom Metazoa; phylum Chordata; class Mammalia; order Chiroptera; family Pteropodidae; genus Pteropus; species Pteropus alecto. The sequence goes on from NW_006442491.1 coordinate 23,502,910, forward strand.
TTGCAGTTCTCCCTCCAAATGCCTTGTTTTTTCCTCTTCTGTCTAGTTTTCTCTAGAGTTCTTTATCTTCACCTGATAAATAAGTAAAATATAGTATATCATTTCTCTTTCTACCTGAGAATGTAAACTTGGGGACAGAGATTTTGTCCTTTGTGTTCCTTGCTGTCTTTCAGAGCCTAGAACAGTGGTAGACTCACAACAGGAGCCCAAATATTTAAGAAGCTAATTGGAAGGTTTCTAGCAGAGGATCGACAAGTACAAAAGTCTGATGGAAGTGGATTTAGTGACAGTGGGAAGAGAGAAGGTGGGTACCAGGAGCATAGACAACCCTTGAGTTTTGCTGTAAAAGGAGCAGGGAAAAGGGGCAATAATAGAGTGACATGTGGCCCGAAGATAAGAGCAGTGTGTTTGTATGCTGATGGTAGTGCTTTAGGAGAGGAAGAGAAAAATTGGTGACATGTGGGAAAGCACAGGGAACAGTTGCAGAGACTGAATCTTGGAGTAAGCAAGAGGGAATGGGATGCCCATGCACAAGTGGAGGGCTAGCTGAAGGAGGCACACAGCGGCTCATCTGTGTAGCAGTGGGGCAGAGCCCCTGAGGGACCACCACAGGTAAGTTCTCTGAAGCGAGCATCTTGCTGCTACATTTTTATTGCATTTTTTCTGTAGCTCATAAAACTTTTTACAAGTTATTTTTCTGGTTTGTAATTTGTGTGAATGGATTCTCTCCTTTGTACAGGTTCTTAGAGGTTGAAAGTGATTTTTAAAAAATCTTAAATATTTGTGTTTTTCTTGTCATTTTCTTGCCACGGGTACTTAAACATCTTAATGAATTATGCATTTAAACAAATCATATAGCCAAACAATGACAAAGCTAAAACCAGCCTAACTACCTCACCACGTTATTCCCAGACCAGACCACCAATCTGGAAGAATAAGTGTCCTCTTTACCCTCAATGACTGAGATTGTCTCTTTTCTTTATGTTCTGTTTGGCTCATTCTTTCTTCACGAAGAACATCTTTTTGTTTCTCTATCCTTGAAGAGGGTAGAAATCTCTGATCTTTAGCATCAGACATAATTGGGAATCCCTCAACTGTTCCTTCTCCCAGTATTCATATTAAGGCATCTAAAACCCAGAATTGGGAATTCAGAGTTCCCAATTTTATGAGAATGCTGAGGTCTCTCACCTCTGACAACCTGTAATAGTGACAACTTATCTGTATCGCCTGTAATTCTGTTTTAGTTTGTCCTTTAGAACTACTGGAATCTCTGGTGCTCTTTGTTTCAAAACAGCCATTTACTCTTTTGATTCTTAAAGGCCTATAAAAACTGAGGTATAATATATTTAAAGTTCTAATCTCACCATTGCCCATGTATAATTATATCTGTTCTTTTATATATAAATTATCCTTTTGTCTCTTCTAATTTCCTAATGTTGAGCCTTTTTCATCACTTCTTTCTAAGACCAGCCTTTCTTATACTTCAATACTTCAGCACAGTTTTTCTTTTCCAAACAATGAGTTGTAACCCATTAATTGGACAAATCAGTCTGTTAGGTAATAATCCCAATTTTTTTTAATGGACTAGATAGAACACTGCACATAATAAGAATAAGTATTGCTTTATGAAATTTTTATTTCTTTTATTTTCATATGTTTACATATATTTCTTACCATGGGTCATGTTCAAAAGCATTTGAAAGCCTCTGTTTCATCAGACCCGATATTTTATTGAATGACAGAAGAGATCACACCCAGGTTTAAGGCTTCCATAGTTTAAGATGTGGAGTCCTGTAGGTCCATTTTAGAGTCTTGGTTTTGAGTCCCAACTCTTTAGCTAACCACCTGCTATGGAACTATTGTGCAGAGGTTTTTTTGTTTGTTTTAGTTTTCACACCCAAGAAATAAGTGCTTGCTTTTGTATTTTATGTAGTGCTTGTATTTTGTATTTCAGAGGAATGTTCAAGAGAAAACAAAATAATACAAATGAAAGCACTTTTGAAATTCTCAGAGGCAAGGAAAAATTATTTCATGTATGACCTTAAATATTTTTCTATTTTACTTGTAGAGCTTTTAAAGGAATAGGCATTTAGAAATTTTTGCCAGATTCCCCTCCTTGTATCATGTCAGATAATTCAGAAATATCCTGTCTTTTTGACAGGTATGAATACCTTTGGATTTCTCGGTCAGCCAGTCTATGTTTTGTTTACAGGTTCTGGCTTATTCTTGGACTCTGTACTTTGTGAGAGAAACTGTTAACCTCCTACAGAAATGTTTGCGATCATGCCTATGTGATTTGTGTATTATCTCTATTTTTTGATTTCATTTGTACCCAGACAAAGAGGCAGCTGAACGTCTTTCAAAAACAGTAGATGAAGCATGTCTGTTACTAGCAGAATATAACGGGCGCCTGGCAGCAGAACTTGAAGACCGGCGCCAGCTGGCTCGGATGTTGGTGGAGTATACCCAGAACCAGAAAGATGTTTTGTCAGAAAAGGAGAAAAAACTAGAAGTGAGTACTTTGCAAGGCAGACCTAGACTTCCCAAATTTCCTTTCCTATAGCCCACATTGGAAGGTTTTTATTATGCTTTAATTAACACTATTTTTGTCTTTTAAAAATTCATGAGATGAGACTATCCATCAGATACTGCAATTATTTGAATGTAATTGAAAATCAAAGCCACTTTTTTATATATCTAAGAAGGAACAAATCGTAATGCATTAAACAATGAACTCTTAAATCACAGCATTAAGTTCTTAATATTGCTTTAGTTTGAAGCTAACATTTAAAAAAAATTGTAGAATGAGGTACAAAAAGAGCAGGAGATCAGCAAAATCAAAGAGTTGTTTATTTGGTAGTATTTGGGAAATGCTTAAAATTTTCTTTCTTTGAATTATATTGAGATTTGTTTCTGACTTGTGTCATTCTAAAGCCAGTAAGTAGTCTGCCTCCAAATCCTGTCTGCAGTCAGTTCTGAAATTTCACTCTCATGTTTATGGAGCCCAGTTCTGAAACAATTGAGGAGGAACTGATTTCTACCATGATTGACATTCTACCATGAAGCCCGTGGGGAGAGGCTTCAGAACTAGTTTCTCACCTTGCATTTGTTTGACTTCTTAATTAAGTACATGGTGGTTTAACACTAGTGCTTAGTCCGCTGGGATAACACAGCCAGCAGTGTGGACATTGGGGAACGTTTGCTTGCCGCAAGCTCCTATGCTGCTTTTTCAGGAATGTCTGCCCCTTTTTATTTTTTAAAGAGGCATGGAGAAGAGTTGCAACCAGTGGTTAGGAAGGGAGGACAGTTTTGAGTTGGAGTACCAATCAAATATTACAAGAAACGCCAGAGTGGATGATGGAGGGGATTGTACCCCTGTCCCACCCTGCACTCAGGAAGCACTGTTCTCTGGCACTGACAGAAGGGAAATTGAGCTAGTCCTGTGGCTGAGATTATTGTGTTGGCTTTGAACGCAGTCATCTGACTTGAAGGGGGAAATGAATGATGGGCGCGCCTTATCACATCCTTACCTGCAGTGATTATGGGAGTGATGATGGGTAGTGGTATTGGGAACTTCATAATCCTAGCCAGCTTGAAAGTGGAAGATGGGAAACAGCTATAAAAATAGTATGGCTTAGATTTAGAAATCGACACTGACCAGAAATCCTAAAGGGAGCTTCACAGGCAATACCAGACGGTCATTTATCTGAAATGTTCATCTTTCACTGAGGAAGCATTTTTAGCACTGTGCCCTGGGACTAGTAAGAGAGTGTAATTAATGATTCTGGTTGTAAGTCACCATGCCATCTGTTGAACTGCCCCTTGGCGACACATTAAGGGCTTTCTCTGATCTGTCAGACATTGATTATCATGAGCAGCTGTTGTTGGGTGGAATGTGGCAAGCAACTATAGAGGACAGAGTCTTTGAGAAGGAGGGTGGGCTGGTAGAGTGGATTAACTCTTTGTTCCTTTCCCTTCCTCACAGTTGCACTTTCCTTCCTGTAGTATCTCTAGAACCAGTGGTTTGCTAGATGCCATGAGAGGTCATTAAGGCACTGAGATAATCAGAGAGATTTGAGTCAGTTCTGTAGCTTTCCAGCCCAAATTCCTCACTCACCTGGGCACTGAAATTCCATTGCTTAAGAATCTGAGCAGGAAGGACCCACCACTGGACAGTACAGATTCTGAACTAAAGGTTCTTATCCCAAACCATGTCTCTCAGCCACTTTGAGCAAAATCATTTTTTGTAAAAATAGAGCTAAATTCGCTGCATTTAAAAAAGCAAATGACTAGATACTACATAGGATGTGGAGACATGGCTTTAGTTCTTTCTTTATGCTTGCTAACAATGTGAATAGTCTGCTCTCTAGAATCTAAGATTTTTCTCTCATATCCCGTAATAGACTGGTCTTATTTCATTATCTCCTTATGGTGATGGTAAATCTTCCAAAAGCCTTTTTAATGAGGACAGTACATAAAGCATACCTATCTTTTTAACATTCATTTTTTTTTTAACACTGCCTGTCCTTGTTTTAAACCACCACATCAGAATGCTAATGAAATCTGCTTTTATTTTTTAATCCTTCTCTTGCCTTCAGTGTATAAATACGTGGAATACTTAGAACTTTGGAAATGCAATTATTTGCTTGAGAGTCTTGTTTTCTTTCCGAAGTTCTAATTTTTTAACTCATGAGTTTTTTCTTTTTTCTTCTTTTTTAAGTATATAAATACTTGTTGTTGAAATGAAATTCAGCACTTGATGAAATCTTTAATTGAGGAGAAATTTACAGAACATTAAAAACCATCTTAAATTCTGTGCATTTCAGTGACATCTAGTATATTTATAGTATTTTGCAACCACCACTTGTATCACATTCCAAAACATTTCAGCTTTTATCACACTATAAGAGAACCCTATACCCATTAACCAGTCACTCCCTATGCCCTCCTCCTCCCAGCCCCTGGCAACCATCTGTCTGCTTTCTGTGTGTATGGATTTGCCAGTGCTGGATATTTTATACAGTTGTGTTTGGCATCTTTAACTGACCATAATGTTTTTGAGGTTCATTTACATTGTAGCATGTATTAATACTTCATTCCTTTTTATGGCTAAATTGTCCACTATATAGATATGTGACAATTTGTGTATCTATTCATCTGTTGATGGACATCTGGGTGATTTCCACCTTTTGGCTGTTATGAGTAATGCTGCTATAAACACTTGTGTACAAGTATTTTGTGTGGACATACATTTTTATTTCTCTTGGGTATATGTATGCCTAGGAATAGAATTGGTGTCACATGGTAATTCTGTGTTCAGCCTTTTGAGGAACCACCAAACTTTCTCACTGCAGGTGCACCATTTTATATTCCCACTAGCAATGTGGGGCGTTACAGTTTTTCCACATCCTCACCAACACTTGTTATTGTTTGTCTTTTTTTTTTTTTATATCCTAGCCATTCTGATGAATCTGGAGTGATATCTCATTGTGGTTTTGATTTGTATTTTCCTACTGATTGATGATTGAGCATCTTTGCATGTGCTCATTGGCAATTTGTATATCCTTTTTGAGGAATGTCTATTCAAGGCTTTTGCCCATTTTTGAATTGTGGTGTTTATTTTGTTGTTGAATTGCAAGAGTTCTTTATACATTTTAGGTCATAGACTCTTGTCAGATTTATAATTTGTAAATCTTTTCTCCCATTCTCTGTCTTAACACTTTCTTAATAATGCCCTTTGAAGCACATAAGTTTTTAATTTTGATGAATTCCAATATCTGTTTTTTTTTCTTTTGTAGTTCGTGTTCTGGTGTCACATTTAAGAATTCATTACCAACCCCCTCAGATCATGAAGATGTGCTCATCATATATTTTTTTCTAGGAGTTTTATAGTTTTAGCTTTTAAATTTAGGTCATTGCTACATTTTTAGTTAATTTTTGTGTATGGTATGAGGTAGGGGACCCGCTTCATTGTTTGCATGTGGATATCCAGTTGTCCCAGCACCATTTGTTGAAGAGACTGTTCTTTCCCTCACTGAATGCACTTTTGTCAAAAATCAGTTGGCCAGAGGTGGATGTGTTTATTTCTGGACTCCATTCTATTCCATTGATCTATATGTCTGTTCTTTGTTGGCATCACACTACTTTGATTACTGTAGCTTCATATTCAGTTTCAAGATCAGAAAATATGAGTCTTCAAACTTTATTCTTCTTTTTCAATACAAACACATTTTTGCTATTGGGGACTCTTGCAATTACGTGTGAATTTGAGGATCAGCTTTTCAGTTTCTGCAAAAAAAGCTTTTGGAATTTTAATAGGAATTGCATTGAATCTGTAGCTTGCTTTGGGGACTCTTGCCATCTTAACAATCTTAAGTCTTCCAATCCATGAACATGGGTTTTCTTCCCATTTTTTTAGATCTTGAATTTTTGCTGCAGAATTTTAAAAAGCATGCCGGAGTACCACTTACTGATGCATTTGACGTTACAGGGCTCTATCTAGATGCCATAGGTATCAGGGACCACAGTAGAAGGTAGTAGTGCATGTTGTCCTTCAGTAGGCATTGTTTGTCCCCCCACCAGAAGGTAATGAGTATGTATGCCTTGTACTCAAGCAGATTATTAGGGCACAGTCATGACAGTCAACTTCCCTCTGTAAACTAAAATGGCACAAAGTAAATTGGCCTGGATGTCTAGTTAAAGTCTTGTAACAGGATTATTGAGCTGGATGAGACTTCAGAGATCATGTAGTCTGATTTCCAAACTGGTGAAGAAACTGAAGACCCAGAGAAGGGAGTTAGCCACAGACTAAGAATAGAATCCAAAGCAGACCTATGATAACTTTCCATCAGGTTTGCGTTTTTGTTTATTCTTGGTTTGTTTCTTTTAAATTTGATTCCATAAGGTCAAAGGCAGGAAGACATCCTACGCAGAAGAGTAGCTAAAGTTGAATGATTTCAACAATTCTAAAGAACCTTGTTTTAGAGAAATGACATCATATGTTGAGGGATTAAAATGGTCGCATGATGCATTTCCAGAGTGGCCTCCAAGAATAATACCTTTCTAAAGTTTGAGAGTGCCCACTCTGCCACCAACGTTCTAAGTAATGTCCTCACTGTAACTCTGCATGTTCTTGCTTTTAGGTGGTGGTGGGGGGGGGATTGGCTAATTGAACTTGAAACTGCGGCTAATTTCCCCCAGCTTGCACCTTTGCCTTGGCTATAATAAATACTTAGGAATAGAGCCTTTTACTTTAGACAACACAGCTGGAAAGGGGGAAAAAGCCCAGAATCCAACATTGCCCTGTGACTCCTCATATTTCTGTTTGTAATTTGGTTGTAACAACTTGAGAGATTTTTTGGCCATAGCTGAGGGAGTACTAAACCAAACCGATGGCCATCTGTTGTTTTTGGCAGCATCCCCCACCTCCTTGTGGGTTGTAGATGGTTAGAAGCATTCATTTCAATAATGGGATAGGCAATAGGTGGAGATAGAGCATCAACTTTGGAGTAAACTATCCCCTTTTCCCATGATGATCAAAGCCAGTGTCATTGTCCATCAAGAACAGGTGGAAACAGTTGATCTGATCCTCATTCTAGATGAGAAGAAAATACATAGGGCTCCTATCAGCAGTTTAAGGTTACAGAGGACATCAGTAAGGACCAGAACCCCAATCTCCTGACTCTTGACTCTAGAAGAGAACTGAAAATCCTTGCCCAGAGCTGCCTCTCACAGCTCTGCCTACCCTGACCCCATCTACCTACCAGTTCTCTGCCTCACTGCTTTTTCTTAGCATATAATTCTTTCCTCCCTACTTAGCAATGCTATCAGCAGTGCCACAGGCTGTCTGAACAGTTGTTGAAAAGGTCAGTCTGCTTATATTGGTCAAATGATCATGGGCGGCTTGTACTCATATCCTTCCCCACATGGCAGGCCATGGCTCGCTCACTGCTTTGTCATCCCTACATTGATATGAGAGCTTCTCTTTTATTTCCAGCTT
>NW_006442491.1:23510938-23511415 GCF_000325575.1 Pteropus alecto
TTTTGAGTTGTGTGTTTCTGTGAGTGATATGGAGTTTAGAGGCTATGTGTTGGATCCTTGGATTCCTTTCATTCATGTCAGTTGCTGAGGGCCCTGATAGCTCAGGCCACATTTTTAGCTGGACCATCAGGGTGTGTGTGTGTGTGTGTGTGTAGGTAGGTACGTGAATGTATTCTTTCTGTGTCACAATGTGAAACCTTTTGTATTCATATCTTCACTCTAGAAAAAAAAAGGAAGCCACATAATCATTACAATGTCCTTTGCATACTTGGTGACCTAAGGCCATGGTTCACCAATATTTGAGACTTCATGTTGAAAAGGTGACGTGATTTCAGAGCTCTCTCCGCTAGAATCCCATACTTTTTAGCCATAGCGTTGTATGTATATGTGTGTATGTGTGTGTGTGTGTGTGTGTGTATCTATATCTATATACACACACACATACACATACACACACACACACACACACACATATAT
>NW_006442491.1:23511436-23514113 GCF_000325575.1 Pteropus alecto
TATATATATATAAAGTCACACTTTTGGTGATTCCTCCTACTTTCTAGAGTAGCGCCACTGAGTTTTAGCTGGTCTATGTAGCACTAATTTTTTATATTTATAAAGTACATGTAAATGTTAAGTCAAAACAGTATCTGGGCCTCTTGTCACTGGGCTTATTTGCCAGAACATTCATTCTTACTCAGTATTCTCAGATCTGTATTTCTTTTCTTTCTTCTGTTTATAAAAGAAACACATCATAGGATACTTAGAAAATAAATATAAAGAAAAACAATCAAAATCACACTACCCAGAGATAATTACTTTTAATTTTGGTATGTTTCATTTCATTTTTCTCCTATTTTAAAACTAAAATGATCATAATATGTAGAGAGTTTTGTCGTACTTTTTTTTTTTAACTTGATCACATTTACAGAAACTTTATAAGCATTTTAAATGCTTAAATACGTATGGTTGGATATTCAGTGATTGTTTTTATTGAGCATCATGTTTGTCTTTTTTTTTTTTTTTTACTTTGGGCTAACTTGCAGTGTTTGGATTATTCCCTTCTTGTAAATTTCGGGGGGAAAAATGGATTCTTTGTGTGTCTGCCTGTCTCATACATGCTGAAGGCCATATACATTTTAAGGTCTTTGTCACCAGTATACATTCCTGCCTTGGGAATTCTTGTTCTTTTCCACAGTATTTTAAGCAGTCTAGAATTTCTCTGAGTTTTGTAGACAGACAGACAGATACAAAGTAGATATATATTTCCACAAGTTAAAGACTAATCTTTGTTTTATGAAAGAAGAACATTGAATAGTTTAATTAGACAAATGGGGCTCTCTTCTAGGTTTTAAATTATTTGTTTACATTTGAAACAGCTGTGGGAAAATAGCAGCTACTTTATAACATTGACTCAAGTGAGCATAACTTTGAGAGCAGAGTTCAGATTACAGAAATTTGAGCTCTAGTATCTGAGTGTCTTTTTGACCCAAGGGGTACATGTTATCTTGAGCAAAGATCTATTTTTAGTTTTTATGAAAGGTTCTGCTGCAGGCATACCTTTTTTATTGCACGTCAATTTATTGCACTTCACAGATGTTACAGTTTTACAAATGGAAGGCAAGACCCTCTACCAGCAAAAAAGAAACACATTTTTGTGATCACTTTATTGTGGTCTGGAAATGAACCTGCATTATCTGTGAGATATGCCTGTATTGTTAAGGTGAGCCTTCTACTCCCACTTCAAGTCGTGATCCTTGAGGAAAGCCGAATTGATTATGGCGTACTTTGCAATATTGGAAGTTAACATCTCTGACTTCGTTTTACTCTCAATAAAATGTGGGACTTGAAATAAGGTCAGTTTGACCTTTTCCATGATTAGGGCAAAAAATGTTCATGGTTATAATCAGGAGCCAAAAATGAAACCTTTGCAAATGAAGCCCATGAGCTCCCAAGGTGTACATGCTTTATGTGAAGATGTGGTGTACCAGCCAGGTGTCATTCAGACTTTGCAAGTCTCCTTATTTGTTCTCTTCTGTATTCAGATCCTATAGTCATCTTTAGGAAAAAGTGTGGACAAATCTTTTTCCATTAGATACTTTGATAATTTTAAGCAGAGTAGCTTTGCAAATTCCAACTCAAAAATTTACCAGCAGCCTTCTTGGGGTTTAGATAGTGATTATGAAGACACATCCCACCTTCTTTTCATGATGTCTGTTATGATGTATTTGGTACTTTTCTGGCCCCTTCTCTTTTGCTCAGTTTCTTTTCTGTGGCTAATAGACTTAACTAGGAGTTATTCCCATAAAGATACCATTTACACCTGTTATGATTCAGTGATGAGGACTTGCAATGCCTGTTCCAGGCTCTCTCTGCTTTCTCTGTTGAGTCCAGTGGTCCTCGCAGCCTTTTATCTTTGGTGTGGTTTCTCATTTATAAAATAACAATTTTACCCTCTCCTGAACAAATAGTTTTCGACACTTGTCTAATCTGAAGTTGTTACTATCCGGCTTTCCTTATCATGCAGGGCATTTAGGGCCAATTTATTTTCCTTTCTGCGGAAGTCTCCAGTGGACTGGTTGAAGGTATTCTTCTCAGCAGGCAGCATGCTTTGCATCTCTAATATGTATGTATTTCTCTAAAATTTCATTCACATGAGCACACCCCACACCACTACCACCATTCCTTTTTAACCAGCACAATATCTTGTTTTCACTTGCTACCTCTACTTCTGCATCCACTGCAGCTTGGCATGCATATCTTCATTCCACCGAGGGCGCTGTCTTCAGAATTCCCCACCAATGGTCTAATTTCAAACCAAAAGATATTTCTTAGTCTCCGCCTCTCACCTCCTTTCTCCTTTTGGCCCTGTCTGTAGCATTTAATACTGTTTATTACCTCTTATGTGTTTTCCTTGCCTGGTGTCTGTGTGCTACCCTCTGCTAGTTCTAGTCTTTTTATTTATTTATTTTTTTGGGCCCTGTGATAAACTTTTCTCCATCTTTGTCCTGTAAATGTTGGCATTTCTTTAGACTTTTTTTCATTTTGGACCTTTTCCTTGAGTGGTTTAAATCTAGATCTCTAACCCAGACCCTTCCTTGTACTTCATACTCATATATATTATTTCCACAGACATCCCAAACTTAATATAGTCAAAACAGACCATCTTTTTCCTTCTAACATTTCCTTCTCT
>NW_006442491.1:23514148-23525666 GCF_000325575.1 Pteropus alecto
ACACTAGACCTTACGCAGTGTTTCTCCCCCTCTTCCTTATCTCCCACATCAGTCAGTGAGCTGCCTCTTCCCAGACTCTCCTCTGCTGCACTCTACCATACAACCTCCCATTGCCTCTCTTCCACATTGGAGTAATTGCCAAGCGTTGTGATTTTTATCTCCTCAGTTTTTCTTGCATCTGTCCCCTTGTCTTTGTTTCTGTCTCTATTTCTACCACCTTAGTCCAGACTGTCATTGTCTCTCATCTGGTCCCCTGTAGGAGCCTCATTACTGATCCATGTGCTCTTACATCTTCTAATCCATTCTTCCCATGGCAGCCCTACGATGTTTTCAAAATCTGCTCTGAGCATCATTCCCCTGCTTAAACATTTAAATGGCTTCTCATTGCTCCTAGAACATAGACCCAAATCCTTGCATGTTCTCCCCATCGCATACACCCCATGACTCGGCCCCTGCTGATGTCATCACCCATGTATCTCCTGCCACGTTCCATTGCATTTTGTTTGCGCTGGCCTTTTTTGTCTCAGCTTTACATGTACTGTTCCCTCCGCCTGGAACACTCTGCCCACTTTTCTTCCCACTAGTTACCTAGTTGATTCCCATTCATCATTCATATTCCAGTACAAACAATATTTCCCTGATACCCCCTCCCATCTCTACCCCATAAAGCCAGGTCCCTCCCCTTTCTTCCCCATATGTGCTGTTTGTCATAGCTCCCTAGCTTTTTTCTTCAGAGTACCATGTAGTTTGTCATTCTGTTGATGGGTTATTTGGTTATTTCTCTGACTGGATCATAAAGTCCTATCTGTATTGTTATTCTTTCATCACTACTCCTACACCAGGCACAGCATCCTGTTCTCAGGTGGCAGGTATGGTGGGTGCAGCTTGGTTCATTTCCAGACTAGATCAGAGTTCAGCTGATCCTTGAATAAAACAGGTTTGAACTTCACAGGTCCACTTATATTTATTGTTGTCCCCCCCACCCCCCATAAGTATTCAGTTGGCCCTCCGTATACCTGGGTTTTGCATCTGCAGATTAAACCAACCATGGGATCAATAACAGTATTTTTGATCCACAGTTAGGAATCCGTGGATGTGGAGGGCCAACTGTATACATTGTTCTAAGGCATTTTATAAGAAGGGACTTGAGCATCTGCGGGGGGTCCAGGAACCAATCTCTTGTAGATACCAAGGTAGACTGGGGTTAAGTTTTGGGGAGTCAGTTATACACAGGTTTTTGACTGCTTAAAGTGTTGGCACTCCTAACTCCCATGTCGTCCAGGGGTCAGCTGTATGCCTTTGATGGGGACTCCCTCCCTACGAGGTCTAGGCTTTGCTTTGTAGACAGATTCTTTTCCTTTTCTTGGTCTTTAGATTCACAGGATTGGGCAATTTTATAATTAGGTACCATCTAATTATGAAGTTCTGGAACCCCCACCCCCCATGTTGGAGGTCCAGAGCCCTTTCATTTTCTCAAGCCAGCTTCTAGTTAAATGTGCTAAATTTTCTGAACATTCTCAAGTGGTTTGTTGGGGGGAAGAATTTGTGTCCCATTAATAATTCTTTTTCTTTGGGTCTGTATGTCTTAACATATAAATCAGGAAGATTAAATATTGCTCATAAAATAATAAACATAGGAGGAGTAATTGTTCTTTCCCCCTCATATCTGCTAATTCCTTTGAACAGTTTGGTAAGTACCTGGTCTCATCCAAATGTCATACCCACTCCACAGTTTAGGCATATTTCCATTCCTGTCTCGTATGTTAGGACACGAAGCCCAGCAAGATGAGGTCACATCACAGGCAAGTCATAGAGTTAGATTTGAACTTGTTGTCTGACTCAGATTTTTTTCTGTTCTACCATGGTGACCTCCTTCCTTTTTTGTTTGCTAATAGAAAGGAATTGAAGTCTTTGTTGCTTGTAGAAAGAGCTGTATCCAAATGCAGTGCAGTAACCTACAGGCTGCCTTGCCCCAGGCAGACCTTCTAGCACTTAAAATTATAGTAAATCTTGCTTAAAATTATGTTTTGTGAAAACTGTCCTTTTCCTTTCTACCTTTGTTTCTCGGCTGCCTTCCCAGAGTGCTTGACTCTGCCAGTATTTGGCTCAAAAGGAGAAACAGTTGAAAGGCCTGCACCTTTGATGTTTGTCTTCACAACATCAATAACCTGGTTTTCCATTAAAGTGGTCCTTAAGCCAGTTTGTGGGCTTTGTTACTTGTATAAAGCTTACATTTTTGACAGTTAACTTAAGAGAGAGAACTAATTATAAATAGTAAATAGTTCTTCTTGTACTTTAGTATTCTGATTTTATATAATGAGGGACCCATCGCATAAATAATGTGAAGGCCTCCGGTGCATTTTTTAAATAAGTCTCTTTTAAAACCTTTAATGGACATTTGTTAAATTGTAAATATTTAGCTTTATAATTACATTAAAGTTTGAAAATTTGCCCAGTCCTAAAATTGATTTTATTTTTATTAGTTTAGTTATGTGTAAACACTTTTTATTCTTCTTCCCTTGCTTCTGCAAATCCCTGTCAGAGGTTTTTATGGTAGCAGTAGAAGCTCCCTTAAGCTTTTTGGTTTAAGAGTCCTTCGGGGAGAAGTACCCCGAAAACACTTTGCGGTATGATTTCAAGCTTACGAAGCCCATTTCTGTTTGATTCATTCAGTGGATGCTTGTAATGGTCTAAGAACATTCCTCTCGTTGTAGCCATTTTGTCATTTTTCCTTCTGGGGAAGGCTTTGTCTGTACCTTTATTGCTGATTTTGGTAATGGAGCTGAGAGGCCCTGAGCCCTAGGATTGGAGCTACAACTTCCTGTTTTCCTTGTATCTTCCTCAGCATCTTACTCAGCAGCTCCAGCCTTGCTGTGACACCCCAGAATGTATCATTTTGAAATGTCGCAGCTGCTACTAAGTCATATGGGAGCATGGAGCTGGTTGAGAGAGAGGTGCAGGTCAGTGATGGTTTTTTGTTCCCACATAGATCTTTGAAGAAAAATTAGAAGTGGCATTCTTATTTTCAGTATATATACAAGATTTATATGTTGTATTTTCTCTAAAAAACAAGGGGGGCTGTAGTGAGAGAAAGAGAAAATAGTAAGTTGTAGTTTAAATAGAAGCTGTAATTTCTAAGTGTAGTCCCTCTGAGCCTTGGTGGTAAGGGTAAGCTTCCTGGCAGGGTGAGGAGGGCTGAGAGGGCATGTGAAATAATATTCGGGTGAAAGTCAGCTTCCCCTTTCTGCTTGGATCTCTCCACCTTCATGCAACGAATCAGTTCCAAGCAGTTCTTTGACTTAAATTCAGTGTGGTAGGTTACCTTTCAAACAGGGCCCTTCATAGACGGCTTTGTGCATAATAACCCGTTATGACTCTTAATTGGGAATAGCCGAGCAGTGGGTGATTTTTATATACCATATGTCCTATAGCACAACAGGGCAAGATAAAGGAAAACGTGAGTCTCGATACTAGAAATCTTGTTTTGTCAAGTCAGGCCTCTGCCTGTGGTGTTATTTCTAACATAATTTTTCTTATGTAAATACTTCCCAGCAAGAAAAATGTAGGTTTGACAATGTTTACATTTTGATCAGTATTTTTTACATGAGTTGCTAGAGGAAAAGCTTCTAATTTTGTTTTGAAAATGAAATTCCTGTAGAAAGGTCATCGCAATGTCAGCCCCTGTCATTTTTAACCCTCTTATCCCAGAGCTCATCTGCTTGCAGCATGTCAGGTCTGGCTTACTACTGTAACCAAAAAAGGCAAAGAATGTGTAAGCCTTGTCAGCCAGTTGTCTTAGTGCTCCATAATGGTCTGTGTTCACACAGTGTCAGCTGGATCCACAGGAAGCAGGGGGATGTTGAAGATATTTTTCTTTTGCAACTTGGGAGAGTCGGTGAGGTGAGATTCAAAAGCTTTGCCAGGAACATAAATCCTAGGCATTATCTCAGAACTACACATTGGGCCTTTACCATCTATGTTTTAAACATTTCTTGGCAGTCAAATAAATCTGGGCAATTTATCACAGGTGCCCACCTCCTCCTCCATCTCCTCCTCAAGGATCCTGAAACTGAGGGTAGCAACAGAAATCTGATAAAGCTCTTACCTGTTTCCCCACGGCCTCTCTGGAATGAGGTAGAATTTGCTGCAGTAGGTGCATATTGCTGAATGGAGGATGCAGCTCAACCCCTCACCTTTGCACCACCACAGTGTAAATTATGCATAAGCAGGAAAGGAAAAGCAACAGGACTATTTGGGTTTGTCTTGTCTTCTCTTACTTAAGAGTATAGTAAAGGAAAGGCAAGTGTCTGAAGACGGGAGTACAAAGTAGAGCCATGTGAACTGTGGTTGGGATGAATCAGCCGGTAGGGAGAGGAGCGATGAACAGGAGTGCTGCCGCAGTGTCATCCTGCTGATAAAAATTGTGCAGGTCTCGATCTCTCGAACTCCTGTACCACGCAGGGTACCATGAGGGTTAGATTAAAGGCTTAGTGCTCTATTAAGCACAAGTGTAAGGTGTTTTAAACAAGGTGCATGTAACCACCTTGCATATCATTCCTCTGAGTGGTCCTTGTGTACTAAAGAGATTGTGGGATGCAGCACACTTAAATGAGTCAAAAGAATTTGAATGTGTCTCTTCGCGTTCAAGTTGGGTTTAGTGATATCATGAAAAAAAGCCTGGATTTCTTAATGCAGGAGTTGCTGAGGGCGCAGTTTGGAACCTTGTAGCAACAGAGTTTGTGGCCCACACTTGTTAGAAGGCTGGCTGATAGATTCTTGGGTTTTCCTGGATCTGTGTCCTTAACCTGTGCAGAAGGAAAGAGGCTGCTGAGGAAATGCCATGAGCCGACTGAGGGAGCATAAGGAAGGGAAGAACTGGGAGGCAAACGAAGGCTGGAGTTGTATTTGGGGGATTGTTTTATTTGGATTTACTCTTGAATTATTTGTTGGGCCATGGCAACGTTTATAGATGACTTTACTTGGAAAAAGGCTGAATCTATTTTTGAAAGGTAGGAATAGGGGCGATTATAGTTTGTTACTACCGAATCTCCGGAGGGTACTATAAAATTACTATAGCTTCAGTTTGACCTAGTCAGAGCTCGCTGTGAATTCTGACCAGCTCGTCTGTCCTCGAGGCATTAAGTGAGGTCCTTCAGCTGTTCCAGTCAGTCAGGTATGTGTTTTAGCAGTTTTAAAGACAATCTTTACCTGTATTTGTATATTCAGACTATATACCTGCTAACCCTTCCTTGCTGGTGCACTTAAACCTCTTGGTCCATAGGTCTTTTTTTTTCTTTTTTTTAAGAGCAGTTTTAGGTTCACAGCAAAATTTAAGAGGAAAGTACAGAGATTTCCCAAGTACCCGCTGCCCCCACACATGCATAGTCTCCACAGTCAGCATCCCCGACCAGAGCGCTATGTTTGTTCCTGTAGATGAACCTACGAAGTCCACAATTTACAGTAGGGCTTACACTGGTGTTGTACAGTCTACAGATTTGGACAAATGTATAATGACATATATCCATCATTATAGTATTTTCACAACTCTGAAATTCATCATAAATGAATGTGCTCTGTCCATTCATCCCTTCCCCCTATCCCCTCCACTCCTGTCTCGTAGTTGTGTCTTTTCCAGAATGTCGTATAGTTGGACTCATACAGTATTTAGCCTTTTCAGGTTGGCTTCTTTCACTTAGTAATACACATTTAAGGTTCCTCCATGTCTTTTCATGACTTGATAGCTCATTTCTTATTAATGCTGAATAATGCTCTGTTGTTTGGATGCACCAAGGTCTATATCCATTTGCCTACTGAAAGACATATTGGATGCTTCCAAGTTTTGGCAGTGAGTATGATTGCTGGATCATCTGGTAAGAGTATGTTTAATTTTGTAAGAGACCGCAAGACTGTCTTCCAAAGTGGCTGTACATTTTGCATTCCCATCAGCAATGTATAGAATTCCTGTTGCTCTACATCTACGTCTGTATTTGGTGTTATCAGTGTTCTGGATTTTGGCCATTCAGATAGTAGGTGGGTAGTGTTGTTTCATTGTTGTTTTAGTTTGCATTTCCCTGATGATGGAGGATGTCGTTTGCATATATTTTATTTCAGTCCGTGGCTTGTCTTTTCATTCTCTTGACAGTGTCTTTCACTGAGCAGAAAATTTTCATTTTAATGAAGCCTAGCTTATCCGTTCTTTCATAGATCATGCTTTTGGTGTTGTATGCAAGAAAGTCATTACCAAACCAAAGATGATCTAGATTTTCTTCTATGTTATCTTCTAGCAGTTTCATAGTTTTGTGTTTTACATTTTGATCTGATTCATTTTGAGTTAATTTTTGTAAAGGATGCAAGATCTGTGTCTGGATTTTTTATTTTTATTTTTTGTGTGTGGATGTCTAGTTGTTCCAGCACCATTCTGTCTTTTCTCCACTGTATTGCCTTAGCTTCTTTGTCAAAGATCAATTGACTATATTTATATGGGGCTATTTCTGGGCTCTCTTTTCAGTTTCATTGATCTGTTTGTCTGTTTTTTTTTACCAGTACCACATTGTCTTGATTACTATAGCTTTATAGTAAGTCTTGGAGTCGGATAGGTCTAACTTTGTTTTTTTCAATAAACTTTAGAATCAGTTTGTCTGTATCCGCAAAATAACTTGCTGTGAATTTGATTAGGATCACATTGGCTCTATTGCTAAAAGTGGGAGGAACTTACATCTTAACAATATTGAGTCTTCCTATCCATGAACAAGGAACATCTCTCCACTTTTTAGTTTTTTGTTCACCTGGATTTTGTAGTTTTCCTCATACAGATATTGTACATATTTTGTTAGATTTATAAGTATTTCATTGTTTTGGGTGTTAATGTAAATAGTATTGTGTTTTAATTTCAAATTCTACTTGTTCATTCCTGGCACATAGAAAGTGATTGACTTTTGTGTATTAACCTGCAACTCTGTTTTTTAATCCTTTTCAGTCACAGTCCCACCTCCCATCCTTTCTCTAGGTATCTCTTAGACTCCTGCTCTTGCTCTTAAAATAGAAATCTCTATGGAAAGAGCAACCTAGTGGCATGAGGAGGCGTGGGCAGCTTTCATAGTGGCCTGAAGAGAGGACTTTTTTTTTTTTTAATTAAGATTATATATTGAGAATATAATAGCAGCCTAAGCATGATGAGATAACCACCTCCCACCTGAACCCCAGCAGGAACAAATGGAATTTCATTTTTTTGTTTGTTTGTTTGTTTGTTTGAAACTATTTGATTTAGGAGTTGAATTTAAGTATCTAATTAGATCAACTGCCTTCCCTTTAACTCGGAGCAGGGCTTGCTAAGCTAGTCTGAGGATCACCAAAGAGTGAGAAGCCTTGGATTCTGATATCAGCTCAGCTCACTAGAGACTTGATTTTCAGACAGTTTGTTCTTGAGGAATTCCTTCAACTAAAGTACTCCGAAGCCAACAGGAGTGGATGGCTAAGTCAATGTGGCTTTCATTTGTCGCCTTTGGTCAGAAGATTTGAGGAAGGAGCAAGTGGTAACTATTTAGTAACTGTTTTACCCTTTTTGTACTTAGAATTCAGGAGAAGTTAATTAAGTGATTCCATGACCTATAATAGAGAATCTGTCTTCTCTATTAATTCCCCTTGAAGTATATAAAACCAAGTAAGAACACATAGAGGGGAGAACAGGAAACCTTGACAATTTAGAACCTCACATTTGAAATTAGTCTTCAGTTTCGAGAATGAAAGCTGGCTAATGTTTTGTACTTATAAATAATGTTGTTTTATGTATTATTAATTCATTGGACAACCGTGTTGAACGCTTACTGTTTACAGGGCCCTGCTGGGGTTGGTGGATGCTGGGTGAGGCAGCTCTTGAAGTTTACAAGTTTGATAGGGGAGTCATTGTTAATTATTTATCTAAGTCACTGTTTTAGTCATATTAAGTCTACAAAAGAAAGGAATGGTGGGGTACCAAGAGAGCGTACTCTCCTCCCCTGTCTCTTCATTGGCTTTCTGTGCGAGCAGCTTATTTCAGGTGGAAGGCTGGCTGCCTGCCATAGTAAGAGGGTAGAGCCTCCCTGCCCGCATCCAGATTCCCCTCTCCCACTCCTTATTTGGACTTTGTCTTTACAGCTTGAACTAAGTGTAGGCCACTTTAATCTATTTCCTGTCTTATCACTCTTCCCAGAAGTGCTTAGGCTTGTGTCTTCAAACCTTCTGCCTCTCCAAGTGTACATAAGGTGTCTGACATGAAGGTGTTTAGAACTTGAAGAAAGATCTTGAATGTGGTCCAGTTCTTTCATTTTCAGATAAAGAAGGTGAAGATGTAGGAAGAGAGGGAACACATCCACAGTCACAGAGCAAGTTAGAGTCAGAGTCAGTACTAAACCCAGGTCTTTGAGTCTCACCCCAGTGCTTTCTGTCACATTTCTGCAGGAGGCTTTAGTCAGCAAGGACCCAGCCTCAGGAACATCCTTGTCTTTGCAGAAACACCCAGGAGAGTGGCACAGCTAGAGGGAAAAAGACAAGCCCTGAGCCCATAAACCAGCACACCTCATGTGGCCCAGGGTGGTTATTCCATACAAACTTATCAAGAGGACCTTTAGCTGGGAACCAAGGAAAGAAAATAGTATACCCAGATCCTGTCATCAGGAGAGTTCTATTTTAGGGGTACGTGGAAGTCTAACATGAATGGAGAGAGCGCCTAAGAGCAGCCTATTAGGGGCCCAGATGCACTCTCAGTGCACAGGAGGGCTCCAGAGCAGGCAGAGATGGGGACGAGTCTCCTGGACGAGGAGGAAAGGTTTTCCTAGAGAGATGGGACACAGCGAGTAGGCCAAGGAGTAGAGGCAGGACTTTGCAGGGACCAGGAGAAGAAGGGTTTGCGTTCCCCTCAAGGCTTTAAGAGAATCCTGAGTAAATGGCCCAGGCAGGCAGTAGTAGCCTGTGCATAGGGGGTTTGGAAGTTGTGAGAAATACAGTTGGAGTCATGGAGATGGTGCGATTGCCAGGCTTCACTTTCTGCAAGAGTGACTTGGTGAAACCTGGGCTTTTGTAAGATAAGTCTGGCATGTTTAGGGGAGACTAGTGGAAGCTTTCTCGGGGACTTGTTGCAGTTACTCAGGTATGGAATAAGGAAGCCCTAGTCACAGATGGTGGCATTGGGCGTTCTGAGTTCCTGTAGTCCTTGTCTGAATAAGTCTAGGTTGATCTCTAAGTTTAACACAGAAAGTCTAGCTTTATACTGATTTTTCTAGCCATGTCTAGGTATAGCCCTGAAAATAATTGTAAAGCCTGAGCATCTGTTTTTTATTTTATAAGGCATTTTGAAATAATTAAAAAGCAAATAAAAGAAAAAATGTCACTATTTTTTACTCCTAAATCTCAAGTGCTAATAATAAGTTAAATACCATTTAATACTGTTGCCAGTACTGAACTCTACTTTCTTTTTTTATATAAAGTTTTACCTTTTGAGAGTTTGAAAACCCTAGCATTGTCCTTTTAGCTGAATAGGAGAGGGGCAGTCCAGTGGGGAGAAAATAGCAAGGGGGTGAGAGTGTCTGTACCCGCTCCTTAAACCTGACCGTCTGCACACACAGGCTTAACTGCACTGTCTTCTCTTTGTCTCCTCAGGAATATAAACAGAAGCTTGCTCGGGTAACCCAGGTCCGTAAGGAACTGAAGTCTCATATTCAGAGCTTGCCAGACCTCTCATTGCTGCCCAACGTCACAGGGGGCTTGGCCCCTCTACCCTCCGCTGGTGACCTGTTTTCTACTGACTAGGACAGGTGTTACGCCCAGATTCCCATCTCTACCAGCAGAAAAGAGGGCGAGTCATGGTTGGAAATAACCTTATAGCCCCTGGTTCTATCCCTCCTTCCGCCCGGCCCCCCAACCTCCCAGCCTCAAGAAAGAACCGCAGACTCTGATTTTCCTCTCCGGCCTCTCATGTTGAGCACAATTCAGAAAAGTGGCAAGTGGAATCCAGTTTCGAGTGATATTTGGAAAAAATACAAACTTTATGTTTTTATGCCACTGTTGATTTTCCATTCTTAGTTCTCTCTTTACATCCAAGAAGTTATGAAAATCATGTGTATTCTGGAAGCTTTCAGAAGAATCTCATCCCTGATGACAGCACTGTGTCATGAAAGCAGCTTCTCCCATCTGAGCAGGGCTTGTTCAGGCTCAGTACAGGCCTCCCCGAGGAACTCGCTCTGGGGTCGTTGGCTTTCCTGACTCCCATCCATCCACCCCTGAGGTCGGAGGCGCACCTGTGGAGCAGTTTCGCCATCAGGAGTTTGTCAAATCTGATTCTCCCTCACCACTACTTCTGGCGATGTGTAGTCAAAGGTTAGGTGCATTTGTCTTGTGAGCAGACTAGAGAATCTAGCAATAAGATTCAAAGCTGATCTGGGGCATACAGTCATAGTTCAGAGAGTAACAGGGATCAGAAATGTGAGTTAAAAATAAGTTATTCACTTCAGGTTCCTACAAACAACCTTCCCAGGCTACACTTATAAAGGGTCCCACCCACTGTCATAGAGCACGTTCCTAAAAACATGATCCTTTGACCACAATTGGTCGGGAAGGTGGTTGTTAGAAATGGCACTTGTGGGCCCCAAAAGCTAAAGGCATACCGAGAGTCTGGGCTTTGCGTGGATATTGCTTTGACCCTTTCTCTTGGGAAGTAGGGCACGCGCTAACATTTAATTCACTGTGTGGGCACATGTCCTCAGTATGGTGACTAAACTTGAATATCTCCCTTGCAAATATGACACTGTGCATGTTCCTCTGCCCATCAGTTCACGCCACTGCACATTTCCTTGTACCTGTAGGAGGATGAGTCCTTTGTATCAGATGTTATTGAATAGCTCATCTTGGGCAAGGGAAGGGGGCAGTCGGGGATATTAATTTTGGGTTTTAATTATATTATCATGCCAGCTGACATTAGGACTACATGATGTAGTTAGGATTTTTACCTTGCTTTTAGTAAAGGTTAGGCCTGCTAACTGTAAATCATTCTAATTTGACAGGCTTATTTTTGACATTGGAAAGGGCAGAAAACGATTTGCCCCAGTAGTGTAATAGGAATTATAGCCCAGAGGCTGAAATCCAAAAGCTGTAAAAGGATTCAGTTGGGGCAGCGGGAGGTGGGGCGGGGGGGAGGGGTGGCACCTTCAGAATCTTCCTTATTTTGAGTTGCTATTTTCAGGTTTACCAAAAAGGCAATTACATGTAATTTTACATGTTAAACATGTTAAAACATAACCTATGTTTTTAAAAGTGTAACAGGCTGTCCTTGGATGAGCCCTCCAGCCTGCTGTGAAGGGAGAACAATGGAAAGTCATAGGTTTTCAGTTTAACTCTCTGTTGAACCTAGTAGCATTTAAGCTACTTTTCAGATTCTAATACAGACTGTGCGTTGTTTGCTTATTGACACTGCCTGTTGTCCTGTCATTATTAAATTAATGAGTCTATATATAAAGTTTTTCTCCCAGAGGCCGTAGGGCAATAGGTG
>NW_006442491.1:23525734-23563000 GCF_000325575.1 Pteropus alecto
GTGGTGTGCTGCTTTAGTCCTACTTATTCAGAACAGATCCTTGGACATTCTCTGTGCTTGCTTTCACCAAGGAAGCAAAATTTTACTAGCCACAAACCAACCAAAAGGGTATAGTAAATATTTGCTCTTGGTCAGCTAGATGAAACATTATAATGGATTTTGCCCACTGCTGTATTTTATCTGATTGAGTCTTTGACTAGCAATTGGTGCATAATTATCATTACAGCTAGAGCAGGAAATGAAACTGTAGGAATTATGTAAATGAACATGTTGGCCTCTTAACACCTGTTACTAGTGGACTTCCTGTGAGGAAGTTAGTTTTGGTTTTTGTGTTTTTTTTAAATGAAATGCTTTTGTTTTTTAAATCTTTACTTCTCTCACATCCTCCCCAAGTGTGCTTACTTCATTTGTTTAATTTAAGTGACTCTTTCTCCTTGTATGTATGAGGTGATCAGGCCATGGTGGGGTGGGTGGTTTTGTTTCGTGTTTTTTTCTTCTTTACTTAGGGCATCCACAGGCCTCAAAGGACCTTTCCTTTAGGTCATATTCCTCAGAAAGTCTTCAATCTTCCCTTCGTTTTTTTTTTTCTTAAAGAATATTTTTAAAGCTTAAATTTGTATATTAATTTAGGACTTTATTTAGAAGTATAGGCTGTCATTGGTGACAGCAGTATATTCTGAAATGTCTCATAGATATATATTTTTGAATAAAGATGGCGTTGTTGGACGACATCGTGTGATGTTTCTTTACCCTGTTATGGAATACCCAAAGCTTTCTTTGTAAGCAGTGGGTAATTAGTAATCACCAAAAGAGATTGTGCTGTCTGCACAGAATTGTGTCCCTTAGGAGTTTTTGTGACTCTTAGTGGCCCATAAATACTCAGCACTTACATAGTATTTTCTGGTTCTTTCCAGGGGCTTAATTAGCTTTAATTAGCCAATCCACACAATACCCAGGAGAGGTACCTCCATAGTTTCATCCTCATTGTACAGAGTGGGAACTGGTGGAGAGAGGTTAAATGACTCCCCAGTACGACACAGTCTCTGATAGATTAAAATTCGGAAATTCTTTGATTTCAGTGCTTTTGTTCACACCACTTGGCCCAAGAGATTTGATTTTGGCAATACAATGAAAACCAGTCTGAATAGTGAAAAGAAAAATTTGAGATAATTCAAACTCAAGTGGTATGCCTTTAAAAACATTTTCATGGGTTTTCTTTCTCCCTTTCACTTCTAAATTTAATGAAAGCATATTGACTATTATTGGTTAAAACTCAAAATAATGGAAAAATGGTTGGAAATAGTTCCTTTTGAAGTAATTGATATCTAGAAAGATGATTTTAACTTTTCCACTGGGCGAGGGCAGCATTTGCCAGAAAAAGTAGGGTTACCCATTGATCTCGTGATGCAAAAACTGTGGTATCTGCAGTCCTTCAAGACTAAATGCGAATCAAGTCCAGAATTAGGAAAGTTGAGACTATGCATTATCCAAATTCTGTCTTAAAAGATAAAGGTTGAATGTAATATGTGGATCTCAGGAGACCAGATCTCCTTCTCTGTCCCCAGGTTTCATGGCCTAGTTAATGTCTTCGCTCCTACCTATAAATAGTAAGTCCATAATTCCTCTGGTTTAATTAGCACTTCTGGCTACAAAATGTGACCGAAGTCCTCAGAACGGAAGATGGAACTACCCAAGAGTTCATGAATCTGTCAAAATGCTTAACTTTTGTGATAAGAGCCATTAATTCTCCGTGTAACCTTCCTGGGCAAGGTACTTCTCTCTCTGGGCCTCAATTTTCTTATCTTTGAAATGTGGTATTGGACCGAGTTATTTCCAGGCTCCCTGCCAACCCAAAAAGCTTATAATCGTGTTGCATGAGAAGAATGCAGGACTGAAGTCTGAGAACACTGGATGGCATGTCCTGGTTCCCAATAATATTTGTTAGATGAATAATATAATATATGCATATATAGAGCATGTATGAAACTCTAGAGAGCGTCATCGATAAGGATCAGAACACGAGGCAGTGCCAAGACTCAGAAGGTGGGATTAAAGACAGTGGGAGCTGGGTGCAAACAATCTGCATTTGGATTACTTGAGATGTTTAAGAAAAAGCTGTTTTCCAGCCTGCTTTGCTATCTTTCTTTCTCCTAGGATCAGTCATCTGTCCCAACTCATTTCTCATCGCCACCTCCGTGGGATTTATCCATTTAAAAATTATTCTTCCACTCTGAGGCACAGATTCAATTAAGAATCTATTATTCTCCTGTACAGTAGATTGAGATTCATGCAGCTTTATGTAGTATTGGAAGCCCAGTTCAGTTTTTTAGACGCTGAAATCGTTATTTTGCATTAAAAATTTGTTTCTAATGCTGGTTTGATAAATAGTAAAATTAGCAGTATGACTCAGAACTTAGCTAATATATTTTACTAATTAAAGGCAGTTGTGGGAAGTGATGACCCACATCTCTGATCTCTCACTGTGATGACCTTGACCAAGTCCCTCAGCCTTTCGGGACCTCAGCAGCTTCTTAAAGGAAATGAATGAGGCTGACTAATCTCCGAAGCCCTTTCCAGATCTGAAATTCTGTGATGAGGCTTTCAGAATATTTTTTCCTACCAAAAGTCTTATTAATAATGCACTCCACAGATTTTTAAGTGCCAGTTATCTGCATGAATCCTCAAATATAAAAATGGTAAATCAAAGTAGTTACAAACATACCTATTAACTTTAAATGAGATGTTTGAAAAAGGGCCTAGTGCCAAGTCTGGGACAAATTAGGGCCTCAATGGTAGCTGTTAATAAATTCAGTAATGAACATAGGTATTTAAATGCACCAAAGGTTAAAATAGATGTGTTTGGGAGGTAACAATAGATACTACATACTAATACCATATGCTGTATTTACAATGGAGGTGGTCAAAAACCTGTAGCCCCCTTATATTCTCATTCACACTGAGAGTGTAAAAGAGTCAGGAGTCAGAGTTGAAGAGGATTTTTGGTGGAGAATTCTTTAAAGAGAATCTATGTTTTGAGCCTCCTAAGGGAGGCTACTGGATGCCACCTGCGCCTTACTTTAAAGCTATGAAAAAGGGCCTCAGGGGAACTTAATATGTGTCCTCTGTAGGGTGATGATCCAGTGGCTTAGACCCCTGTCTAGAAAAATCTGAAGGATAAGATACAGTGGCTGGTAGGTGCTTTGATGATGGAGCGAGGGAGGGGGTGCTGAATTGGGTGCAGCCTCCGTTCGTAGAGTTGGAGCAGGGGAGACCTGCCTGCCTCCTGCAGAACAGATGCCAGCTACGTGCAAGAGAACCCACACGGGGTCATCTCCGAACCTGACCAAGAGGCATGGGTATCCTCAAGGAGGTGGACTTCTGACTTGCCATGCTGAGAGAGGAGCAGAAAGTAGAGAGCCAGAGACACAGGCACCATCCCTGCGAGATCCCTGGTGATGGCGGACAAAGGTGGGATGATTGGGAGAAGGGAGAGGATGAGCCACTCTGAAGAGTGTTGGGGGAGCCCACGTGAGAAAGGATTAGTTAAACTCTTGCCAAGCCAGGGCCCAGTCGCCACAGCACCTAAATAAGGCTATTCTCTTGCTTTGCTTTCCTTTCCTCATTCCCATTGTCCTAAACCTTATTAAACAAGGAGGCCTCCCTTCCTGATGCCGGCTGCTCACCTGCAGCAGGCCGAGAAGCCTCGGCTTCAAATAATAAGCCATTTTGATTATAACATGAGAGTGGACATTTTCTGAATTGAGACTATTTTTTACCTTAAGTGACTGGGATTTATTATTATTAAATAAGATTGACTAGAGAAGTTGTGGAGGCCTGAGTTTTCTTCTCGAGTTAGGGGATGCACTGCTCCCACAAACTGGATTTTTCAACAGGCAGTAGGAGACTCGAAGGTGCACTGTGAATCCAATTCCACAAGCCTGCTTATTTATCGCGATGGTTACACACGATTTATTTTAGAATCTTTACTTCTCGCGTCACTGTTTTAGTTTTAACTTGAAAAGTTCATTTCCACAACTTTGAGTTGTTCGTTAGTGAATTCATGAATCATCCTTCTGTGTGTATGTGAACAATCTTTTTTTTAATTGTGGCAAAATACACGACATAAATTTACCATTTTAGCCATTTTAAAAGCATACAATTCAGTGGCATTTAGTACACGCATCATGTGCAACCATCACTACAATCTAGTTCCAGAACGTTTTCATCCTCTCAAAAGGAAACCCCATGTGCACTAAGCAGTCACTCATTACCCACCTGCGCCTCACCAGCGACCACTAACCTGCTTTTTCTCTTTGTGACATTGCCTGTTCTAAATACTTGATATAAATGGAATCTACAATATGTGACCTTTTGAGTCTGGCGTCTTTCACTCAGCATAGTGTTTTCAAGGTTCATCCTTGTTTGTCAGAATTTTATTCCTTTTAATGGTCGAATATATTTCAGTGTATGGATAATCCACATTTATCCATCAGTTGTTGGACATTTGGATTGGTTCTACCTTTTGGGTAGTGCTGCTGTGAACATTCTTGTACAAATTTTTGTTGGAACACCTGATTTCAATTCTTGTAGGTATATGTCTAGGAGTGGAATTGCCAGGTCATATGGTGACTCTGTTTTACTAATTAAGGAACCACCAAATGATTTTCCACAGTGGCTAGATCACTTTACATTTCCACCGCCAATTTCTCCTCGTCCTTGCTGTGTTAGTCAGGATTCTTCAGAGAAAGAACCAACAGGGTGTTCATATATAGAGACAGATTTATTTTAAGGAATTGGCTCACGTAATTGTGGAGGCTTGGTAATTCCAAAGTCTGCAGGGGAGGCCAGCAGCTAGAGACCCAGGAAAGAGTTGCAGTTCACATCTAAAGGCAGTCTGCTGCCCAGAATTCCTTCTTGCTCAAGGGGGATGCCAGTCTTCGTTTTAAGATCTTTGACTGATTGGATGAGGCACATCTACATTAATGTCATCCAGAAAACACCTTCACAGAATAACGTTTGACCAAATATCTGGGCACCATGGCCCTGCCAAGTTGATAAATAAAATTAGCCATCATGCTTGCCAACACTTGTTATTTCCATTTTTAAAATTATACCTGTATTAGTGTCCTAGGACTCTAATAACTCTGTAAGAAAGTTCCACAAACTGGGTGGCTTAAAACAAACAATTTCTTGTCCTAGTTCTGGCAGCTAGAAATATGAAATTAAGATGTTTGCAGGGCTGTGCTCCCTCCAAAGCCTCTAGAGGAGGACCCTTCCTTGGCTTTTCCAGCTTCTTGCAGCCCCAGGCATTCTTTGGCTGTGACAACTACTCTAATCTCTGCCTCCACCTTCACGTGGTCATCTTCTGTGTTTTTGTCCAAATTTCCCTCCTTTTTATAAGTACACCAGTTAGGTTAAGGTCCATCTCAATAATCTTAGCTTGATTAAATCTGCAAAGACCTTATTTCCTAATGAGGTCACATTCACAGATACTAGTGGTTAAGACTTCAACATGTATTTTTTGGGGGGAGGGAACACAATTCAGTTTATAACAATAGCCATCCTAGTGGGGATGAAGTAATATCTCCTTGTGGTTTTGATGTGCATTTTCCTAATGACAGAGGACATTGAGCATTTCTGTGTTTATTGCCTATTTGTGTATCTTCTTTGAAGAAATGTCTATTTGAATTCTTTGCCCATTTTTTATTTGGGTTATCTCTTTTGTTGAGTTGTAAGAGTTATTTATCTATTCTGGATGCTAGACCCTTATACATACATGATTTGCAAATATATTTTCCCATCCTGTGGGTGTCTTCATTCTCTTGATTGGTTTTTTGATGTATGAATTACAATTTATTTTTTTTCTTTTGTCACTTATGCTTTGGGTCTTGCATCTAAGTAAACATTGCCAAATCCAAGGTTATAAAGATTCTTCTATTTTCTTCTAGAATTTTATACTTTAACTTTTATATTAAGGTGTTTGATCTATTTTGAGTTAATTTTTGTACATGGTATGAGGTAAGAGGTCAACTTTATTCTTGCATGTGGGCATTTAGTTGTCCCAGCACCATTTATCTCAAAGAGATTATTCTTTCCCCTTGAATGGCTTTGGTATTCTTGTCCAAATTCTTAACACTTTAAAAAGTGAATTTAAAAGTTAAGTACAGGCATTGTGGTGGGAAAGTAAATACGGCAAAGTGAGTCACACAAATGTTTTGGTTTCCCAGTGCATTTAAAGTTATGTTTACACTACACCATAGTTTATTAAGTGTGCAATAGCATTGTGTCTAAAAAATAATGTACATACCTTAATTTAAAATATGCTCTATTGCTAAAAAATGCTAACCATCATCTGAGCCTGTTGGAAAAATGACACTCATGGACTTGCTCGAACCAGGGTTGCCACAAAACTTCAATTTGTAAAAATTGCATTATCTGTGAAGCACAGTAAAATGAAGCGCAATAAAACAAGATTTGCCTCTATCAAGTTACGTCTTGATCAGTCAGCTTAGCTTTGAAGATTTCTTCCCAGATCAGCATTTCGTAACAATCTTTACAGAGCCTGGCTTACTGGTAGAATTGTAAAACTCAAAAATATTCATGAACTAACTCCAAATACAATTTTCTAACAACCTTTAATAAAGTCGCCATCTATTAGTTAAATGATATTTTAAAGTATAAACCAATAATAAAAACCAGTGTAGAGTTCCACCAAAGGATTAAGTGCTATGAGAATTGCCCTCCACCGTAAACAACTAGAAAATATAATATATTTTTAAAATGTTTTCAGACATTTACAATCAGGAAGCACAGAACTGTGAGCCCCTGAGAGGCAAAAACTAAACAGGGAGAAGTGATTGCCCCATCTTACTCATTGAGGGTGCTTTCAGCCTGCTGCACAGAGATGAACCCAGAAGCCCACTAGATCACTCAATTGAGGAGACAGAGATCAGAGTTCAGGAAGACCGAGGCTAGAATGTGCAGGGAGAAATGACAGACGAGAGGTAGCTGCCCAGAGACAGAGCTCAGAAAATCTTGACTTTTAGGTAAGTTCTGTTCAGGACATTTGTTGGATGAAACTCCATGAGAGATACGAGGGAGAGAACAAACAGAAAGCAGTAGACCAAATAATTCTCAGAGCTCACATAGATCTGGGAATCATTGCAGTTTCTGCTAGCTGGAGTGGAGAGACCTTGTAATACACAGAGCATTGGGTAGAATCCTCAAAAAGGTTTTATGCTTTTGTAGTAGGGCTAAATTAGCCCTAGTGTAAAGGTTGCTCTTAGTCT
Organism: Pteropus alecto; assembly: GCF_000325575.1. NCBI lineage: Eukaryota > Metazoa > Chordata > Mammalia > Chiroptera > Pteropodidae > Pteropus > Pteropus alecto. The sequence goes on from NW_006442491.1 coordinate 23,533,024, forward strand.
GTCGTAAAAAAGCTTAATAGTAAGCCTCAAACTGATCTGCAAGTAACTTAACTGCTTGGAGGAACAAAGTCCAACACTGTTTGAAGAAATACAACAAAACCCAGAACTCAACAATGTAAAATTTACTGTTTTAGCAGCCAACAACAACAACAACAAAAGTCACTAGGCATGCAAAGTAGAAAAGTATGACCAGAGCCAGGAGAAAAATAAATCAATAGATCCAGAATGACACAGATGATAAAATTAGCTGATAAAGACCCTAAACAGCTATTATTCATATTATAAGTACTCAAGAATATAACAGAAAACATGAACATAATAAGGACAGACATAAGATACATAATTTTAAAAATCCAAATCAAATTTTTAGAGATGAAATTACAATAAATTAAACTGGGATTAACAGCATATCATATATTGCAGAAGAAAAGGCACAGTTATAGAAATTATTCAAAATAAAGCATGGAGAGAAAATACTAGAAAATGAATGAACAGAGCCACCTGTGATGAGAAATATAAAGCCATACACCCAAGAAGCTCAGTAAATCTCAGGAAGAATAAACATGAAAAAACTATCCACGCTAAGATATATCATAGTCAAATTGCTGAACTAGTGATAATAAGTTAAAAAAAAAAATACACAGAGGAACAAAGATCACAGTGGCAGCAGACTTCTTGTCAGAAACTATGCAAGCCAAAAAAGAATGGCATGACCTCTCTCAAGCATTGAAAAGGGAAGAAAACTCAATCTAAAATTCTGTATTAAGCAAAAATGTCTTTCAAAACTGAAGATGAATTAAGCTTTTTCAAAGCACCAAAAATGGAAAGAATTCATCACCAGTGGACCCGAACAATAAGAAATAAAGTTTTTCAGATAGGAAAAATGATATCAGATGGAAATCTGGATCTACACAAAGGAATGAAAATTACTGAAATAATAACTACATGCAGAAGTATATAATATTATTTGAATCTCTTTAAACAGATAATTGACTTTAAACAGAAATAGTGTATTTGAGATTTATAACACTAAAGCAAAATGTATGACAATAATAGCATAAAAGTCGGAAGAGGGGAAAATAGAAGTATATAACCATAGAGATCTTATAGTATTTGTGAAGTATTATAATGTCACTTAAAAGTAGAATGAGATAAGTTAAAGATGTACACTAAAAAGTCTAAAACAACTACTAAAATAACAGGGTTGTAGCTGATAAACCAACAAAGGAGAGGCAATGAAATTATAAAAATTATTCAACTATTCCAAAAGCAAGCTGGAAAAAAGAACAGATGAGACAAATAGAAAACAAATAGCATGATACACTAAAACATGAATCATGTCAGAAATCAAATGTAAATAATCCAAATATTTCGATTAAAAGGCAGAGATAGTAGGATATTTAAAGTTCATGGTTTCAGGTGTCAAAGTCACCAAGGAAGACACGACTCACATAGGCACTGGACAGAACGATGCTTTACTTATAGAAAGAACTGTGAGAACAAGATCAGCTTCCACAGTGAGCATCGGTACCCTGTGGCCAGCGGGTCCCATCCCACAGCTGACATAGTGAGATGGTCTGCATGTGCCTCTCTCGTGCTACAGGTGGAGGACCCTGTTTCCCACTGCTGGGAACAGATACAGCAGTAGGGTTGGACAGGTGCCATATGATGCCCATGCTTAAGCAGAAACAAAGAAGTATACAGCAAGTCCGTTAGTGGGGAATGATATTTCCAAATGAGGTGATACATCCAGCACAGGCAGTGAGGACTCCTCATTTTCCTATAATGTTTCAGGCCCCACATACACTCTATGCAACGGTGCAAGGGTCACCAGGCTGTGTATGACTGCCTTTCCCGACATATTTACTATCTGACCCTACACAAGGAAGATTTTGCCCATCTCTGGGTTAAAGTAATGTGTCCTTCTGCCAAGCAAAGACCATGATGACTTCTGACTTACTGGGCTATGAATTAATGAGGCCTCCATGTATTTCCTTACGTGTGCACTTTCAACATATCAGATGCTTCTAGGTCAGGCAGTTCTATCCCTGGCCCAGGGACATGTGGCCTGTCAGGTATGCATGTGGCTTCAAGCCAGGCTAGAATGCACTTCCCTAGATAGCATCTTTGCTGCCCGGGAGGATTCCCCTTCAAGTAAACCAGATTCAGCCACTCAGCATGCTCTAGGCTAGAGCAAAGAGCCCTGAATTTGGAACCTAGTTGCAGTTCCAACTTTATCACTGCATAATGGAGTGCCTTTAGACAAGTCACTTCATGTCTCTGGGTGGGGCTGACTTACCAGAAAGACTTAGTATTTCCAGATCTCCCTGGAGGCCTTCATCCCCACGTTTAACCTTGCCAGCTACTTGCCAGCTACCTAGAAAGGCAGCACAGGTGATGAGCACCAGCTCCAGACTCCAGTGATCTGAGTTTGAGTCCCAGACTCTTCATTTAAGTGGCACTTTGACCAAGTGACTTCACTTCCCTGTGTCTTGGTGCTATCATCTGTACACTAGGGATGATGATAATGGACTCTCTTTCTCAGAGGGTTACAGGGATTTAATGACTCAATATTGCTAAAGCAAGCTGAGTTATGCTTTTATTAAATAAAAGCTGTTTGCTGATACAGAACCATCTGTGCAAACTCTAGCCATGTGAACCTAGGATGTGACACAGCTGGACAGAAAAGAAAGTTCCTGGAGCAAGAACTGTGTCCTCTTAAAGTCACAGCTATTGTGAAGCTACTGAAGAAGGACCCTGGCTGATTGCAGGAGGGTGGTCAGGCCTCAAAATCAAGGCCTCCCAGGAAGGAATAGATGCCCTGGAGTGGTTTAGTCCACAGACAAGGGGAGGGCAAGTACGGTGGTGCCCAAAGGCTATAGATGAAGACGAGCGTAAAAATGGTCCTTACCTGGAGAGCAGGAGATGGATGTTTCAGTGCAGAGGGCTTCTGACTCATCAGGAACACTTGTTGCCTCCCAAGGCCGGCTGGCCCTGCGTGTCTGGGGTGCTGTAGGGAACCTCTCCATGAAGGTAGAGAGTTGGATGAGATGAAACATACAAAGCCTCCCCCTGGATCTGATAGTCCTGGACTCTGGCATTTTGTTGGCTTTGAGATTTGACTACTGATAAGTGTGGTGGGAACAAAGCCATTGCTATTTTAAAATTCCAAAGTTTGAAGCTTGCCAAGAACTCTATAAAGACGCCCGGATTCCCTAGGCCGCCTCTTGATGAAGTGTTCAGCGGCCCAACATTGCTGGAAGACCCCTCCCCCCTACTCCTCCCATAGATTATGAAACATGGGTGATGGCGATAGCTCCTGGCAAGGTCACAGAAAGGCAATTTGAGAGCTGTCATTGCTCAAGAGCCCAGAGATAGACCTCCAAACCTTGTTTTGATATCAGGGTGGTTGCCTTTGAAACTTCAAAAGAGCCTTCCAGACCTGCCCCTACTTCACCTGGAATGCAGTGGCATCTGGACTTCATTTTAATGGCCTGGAAATCTGTGAAGTCATTCCCAAGAGTAGCTTTCTTACCTGCCTCAGCCAAAACAAGCATGGAGAGTCCTGGTTATGAGGCGATTAAAGTTTATTAGGCTCTGGAATTACATTATAGCATGACCTGTCAAACACGGATTCAGATTCGTCACATTTCACATTAAGCTCTCCCTCCCCCACCCCCATCTACTTGAACAGCCATGGAACACGCTGGTAGTGAACTCTTTGTCCCTGGAGGCATCAAACAGAACCAACAGGACCACTTATCTGGGGAACAGCTTATAGAGGGAATTCACAAATCCAGCGGAATAGATACTGCAAGCTCTAATGTATTCACGGCCTGGGAGGGCAATGGAAAGAAGGGAATTTGGCCAGCTGTGGACCGGCGAGTGTGACAACTGCTGTGCAGTTCAGCCAAGTGTTGGCATGCCAGGAGGCAGGACCACTATTACCAGACTGTCTGATTTTTCTATGAGAAGGTGGAAATCTGGATTTGTATGTAAAAATCTCTCAATTTTTTACATATTGGCAAATAATTTGAATACCCATTGGGAAGGTTTGTTTTTTTTGTTTGTTTGTTTTAATACTAGTGTTTTTGTTGGTTTGTTTTTGCAATACCAGTTTGTTTGCAGTATCTCTTTGCTCGCTCGTTTGGTTGTTTGCTTGGGAATGCCACTTTTGCAAGTCGAGAGTTACTCTCTGCTGAGGACCTGTGAAAGGAGTTTGCAAAGCTGACCACAATCTGAGGAAGGCTCCCGGTTCTGAGAAGAATCTGTTAGCCTCGGAACAGAACTTGCAGGTGGCTTCAGGTAATCCAATCCGGCTATTCGCGGCCCACCACAGAGACAGGAGCACTGGCCTGAGAGTGGGGAAGCCCGGGCTCTGGTCCCTGCCCCGTCACCGATTTGCTGTGTGATCTTGGGAAAGTCTCTGGCCTTCTCTGGCCTCAGTTTTCCTTTCTGGAATTGGCCCAGAATATCTCAGGTCCCTACCAGCTCAAATGGTCTAGGGCTTCACTTGGGAGGAATCTAAAATGGAGACTTTTCAAAAGTAGGGCTGGTTTTTTATTTGGAGTCAAACAGCTGTTTTCAGAACTGATTGTGCATCTTTAGGTAGATCCAAAACCAAGAAAAGAATGTATCAGAAAGGAGGCTTTGCAAGCGGCTTCTAGAGTCTTCATGCCAAGGTCTTAGGGCCGACGGAGGTGATTTGTTAGCATTTGTCAAACACCAATGGTGAAGTTTAAGTGGTTATAGAAGGCGAATGGGTCTAATGACAGATGGGAAATGGCAGATGAGAGGTCACCAGAGGCCTGGCTTCTCCTCCCTGTTCTCGCTCACTCTGCAGCCTGGGAAGTTATTCCCTGTCTCTGAGCCTCAGTTTCCTCTTCTAAAAACAAGGAGATTGGCTGGCTGGTTTCTGAGTCCCTTCGAGCCCTGGAGTTCTGTGATTCTAATGAATTTATCTTTTCAAAGTTGTGCCTTCATCATCTGCACAAGAACTTTAATTTTTCTTTAAGTCGACAGATGTTTCTTAAGCACCCACTGGGGATAGGCACTATAGATACAGCTAGCAAATCCAGATACGGTCCCTCCCCTTGTGACACTTAACGGCAACGGATCAGAGAAAGGAACAATGTGCCAGCAAAACGCTATGACAAGGGGACAAGTTTTCAACAGGACTGGAACAGAGTCAGGGCTGATGGGGACAGGTTTTGGAGGAAATGATTCTTGAGCCGAGATCCAAAGGGTCAACTAGGTGAAGGAGACAAGAAAAGCATTCCTGGAAAGGGAATGCCATGTGCAAAGCCTGTGCCAGGAGGACACAAGGCACGTTCCAGGCACCGGATGCAGCCAGTGTTGTCGTGAAGTCAGGCCATTGAGGTCCTGGATGAGCCAGATACTGCAGAATCTTCTTGTCCCTGGAGAAGACTTGATTTTCACTCAGAGAATGTGTGAAGCCTCGGACAGGTTTTCAGCGCAGAAAGACAGGATCATATCTGCGTTTTGAAAAGACTCCTCTGAATACTATTGGAAAGAGACAGGTGAAGGTGGAAAGGATTGAGAGATGCAGGGGGACCAGTGAGGAGGTGGTGATGACTTCCTGGTGAGATGAAATGGAAGCCTGGCTGGAGCCGTGACAGTCAAGAGTGAGTGGTCAGACTTAAGGGTTAGTTAGGTGTTTGAATCAACAGGGCTAAGAGATAGATAGAATGAGGAATTGAGGCCAATTCCTGCCTCTCTGGGAAGGTGCACCTGAAGGTGAGCTGGCCTCAGATTTATGTGTATGTCCCAGCAGCAGCCCCCCGAGGTAGGCAGAGGCCCCCAGTGATCCTCTGCTTCCTGGTTCTCACGCCCTGTATGACTTCCTCCCGAGTGTGGACTGGGCTTAGTGACTTGCAGTGAACAAATAGAATGTGTCAGGAGTGATGGGTGAAGATGTTGGGTTATAAAAGAACTGTGTTTTCCATCTCGGGTGCTTTCTCTTGCTCTCTCTTCATTGCTCGCAGTGGGGGAAGCCAGTGAGGCAGCCTTGTGGTGAGGCCCATGTGAGCGAGCTAAGGAATGGATCTTCGGAGGCCTGCCAACAGCTACGTGAGTGAGTTTGGAATCTGATTTTCCCTGACTCAAGCCTTGAGAGATGACTGCCACCAAGGCTAACATTTGAGGGCCTAGTGAAAAACCTTGAGTCCGAACCACATAGTGAAACCACTTTCAGATTCCCGTCCCACAAAATCTGAGAGGTAATATTTGTTATTTTCAGCTGCTAAGTTTTGGGTTTGTTAGGTGGCAATAGTTACTCAATACAGCCCTTCCTCACACAAGCTGTGCTCTCAGTTTCCCTGGAGCTGGGAAGGGAAGGGTTAACCCAGGGCCCAGGCCTCCAGGTAGGCAGCAAGGTTAATGCCTCCAGCTTGAGGGACAGTTCATTACAGAATTATCTAGCTACTCAGCCAACATTTGGTCTGCTGCCAGCTGGGCCTCAGCATTCTTGTGGTGCCTGTCAGAGCAGGGGCCCTGGAGTCGGGGCATCCTGGAAACTGACAGATTTATTAGCAGCCTGGCCTCTCTGCATCTGCCTACGATGTGCCAGCTGTAAGTAGAGCCAGCGAGGCTCTATGGCTGTGTCCCCGAAGGAGTCAAGGCTGCCACAAATCCTGGGCTGCAGCATCTTCTAGGATTCATGGCTCCAGCTCTACTATGTTGAGAGTTCAGAGGTTGATGCTGGGAGCGGGGTACCCCAAACCCCAGAGACTGCCAATAACCACAGACAACATGTATGGAGCACCTCCTATGTGATGAACCCTTACGTTCACCATCTTGTTTAATCCTCACAATAACCCTGCAAAAGAAGGAATGCCTATCAACCCCATTCTGCAGGCGAGGAAGGTCGTGTTGCTGGAAAGGGCAGAGCTGGCCGACTCCAAAGTCTGCGTGCTTATCCACTCTGCCTCCTTGGCCCCTCTATGGGGAGGGTTATGGCTGTGGTTTGGGGGACTTGCTTGGGGAGAGGAGGTGGGGGAGTGCAGGAGGCAGGGATGCTGTCCTCCATCCCTGCTCCAGAGAAAGCAGCTCTACTGTTCCGTGTTGTGCCCTTAAGGACCATGTAAAAGTTCGTTTGAAAAACGGTTACAAAAACGAAACTAAACCAAACCAGATAGCATGGTGTTTCAGGATGTGTGGTTTGAATTGAGAATGTTCCATTCCCAAATCCCTACTTAACTGTGTGACCTGAGGCTCTAATAATAGACCCTACCTCATGGGGATGGATGAGAGATTAGGTGAAGTCAAACACATACAGCTCTGAGCCCAGTGCCTCCTCCTTACATTACCTAGGAAGGATTTGCCTTTGCAAAGGGGTCTGAGGTGCTGAAGGAAAATATGACACTTGGCAATAGGGAGCCTTTGAACAGAGTGACCTTGCTCCTTTGCGCTGGAGGAGAAACCCCCAGCCCAACACCCACCACACACAAGGAGCCGTGCACCCTGCTGGAGAACTTGAACTAGGAAGATAAGTCTGGTGGGCCGGAGGCAGGGGAAAGAGGAAGAGAAATAACCAGTGTGGCTTTTCTCTGAAAGCAGAGCCTAGGAGCAGGGAGTGGACCCTAATAAGATCAGAGATTGTTACAGACATTTCCCGGAGCTGTAAATCCTGGCTCATTTTACTAGCGGGATTAAGTTGACTGTAAGAGGAGCCAAAAGAGAGGACAGGCCACCTCCAGGGTTGAGTGTAAGAAGAGCTGTGGACCAGCCTGGGGAGGGCCCAGCCTCTTACTCTGAGCACGAGTTCTTTCTCCCGTCTGGACGCAGCCCATCCTGTCCTTGCTTGAACCGTTCCAGTAACAGGGAGCTCACTCACATATAAAGTAGCCTGTTTCCACAGGTTCATCCCTGAATGTTCAGAAGAGCCTCTTGCCCTACCGGATGCAAATCTTCTCCTCAGCAGCTTCATTCAATAAGGTTGTTATGTAGAAGTAATGTAAGGAGGAGGCAAGAGAATTAAAATGTTAATCAAGCCACAATTGGAGACTGCAATATTCTGATCAGTCCTGCACTATGCTGATCAGCCCTGTGGCCAGGCCAGGAGGACACCTTCAGAACACAGGAAGATTTCCCCTGGAGTGCTAATCCATTTCCGATGGATCGCTAACAACCCATTTCCCACACCTGTGAAGGGGATCCAGGAACCAAGAGTCTTCTCTATGGCTAAAACCAATGGGAATCTATGGATTAAAGGCTGGGAACTGCCAGCAGGCCTTTCACTCTACGTATTCTTTCCCTTCCTCACTGTATGTCCCTATCAAAGGAAATGGGAACTAAAGAATGACATATAAACTGAATTCCCTGAACACTGAGACACGGAGAGTCCCTCTCAATGCCTTTACTTCTCTGTCTCTCTGTCTCTCTGTCTCTCTCTCTCTCTCTCTCTCTCTGTCTCTCACACTGTCCCTCTCACTCTCTGCCTCTGAGAGGAGACCACACTCTGTGGAGTGTTACACCTTTTCTAATAAACTTTTCTGTCGACCCTAACTTTGACTTGTGTGTCGAATTCTTTCTACATCCTCTGCCAAAGAACCCTCTCTCTCTGCACAGGTCCTTGTCTCCCCCTACTCAAGGGAAATTTGCCCTGTCCTGCATCAGAAATATTATTTATTTTGCATCCCATGAAAACACTGAATTTTCTTGTTAATTTAAATAACACAGATGCAGATTATTGTGCGGTTTCTCTATACATAATTTTTTCACCTTTGTCGACATAAGAAACATCCTAACCTGTAGACAATTTTTATAAGAGTTTTTTGAACCTAAACTAATGACAATTGCCAGGAAGCAAGATCTCAAATACACTGGAGAGTGACGATTTTGCAGTTTCCCCTATGCTTTTGGAATTGAGGACAGAACGTAAAGATTACACAAAACCTGTAGACAAGTTTTATAAGAGTTTATTTGAACCCAAACTAACGACAATTGCCAGGAAGCAAGATCTCAAATACACTGGAGAGTGACGATTTTGCAGTTTCCCCTATGCTTTTGGAATTGAGGACAGAACGTAAAGATTACACAAAGGTGGGAAAAAGCTAGGTGGGGATTGGATTATAAAATAGTTAACAAGATTATGTGCTTTCTTGAGGGTAGTTGCTTCCCAGGGGTCTGTAAAAAGAGGATTACTCTGGTATTTTAAAGGCGTGTTACTCAGATGCACAGAACAATGGACAGGGCTGGCTTAAGGCAAAGATAAGCCTTTTACTAAATAAATTATAGGCCTGGGAAGTGACTTCTCACCATGACCTGCCCAGGTAGGAATTTATGATCAGATCCCTGTGCGGTTACTTTCTGTAGAACCCCTTTTTCATCCACACCATTGAATGAGGACTGCTTTATTTCTTCTTCAAATCTTGCCCCTTTTATTTCTTTTTCTTGCCTTACGATACTGGTAAGACCTCCAGTAAAGTGCTGAATGAAATGGTGTAGTTGGCACCTTTGACCTGTCTCTGGTCTCTAAAGGAAAAGCTTGTAACATTTTACCATTAATTTAACTGCAGACATAATCTTTATCAAATTACAGAAATTCCCTCCTGTTCATAATTTCGTAGATTATCATTTCTTTTAGTTTTAAAATCATGAATAAATATTAAATTTTTATCATATGGTTTTCGGCATGTTCGTTTTTATTCTTTAGTTTATGCGCTGAATTACATTAATGGATTTTCTAATATTAAAATCAAACTTAAGTTCCTAGAATTAGCCCATGTTGGTTTGTGGCACTATTTTAGAGATTGATCGATTTTTGTGGTTAACACTCTATTAAGGATTTTTCATTAATGTTTACAAGCAAAATTGGCCTCATATTTTCCTTTTTTGTCATATCTTTGTTCTGTTTTGGTATGTAGGTTATATTAGCCTCATGAAATGCATTGGGGATTATTCCTTTTCCATCCTCTGGAAGAGATTGTCCAAGACTAAAATTGTGTCTTCTTTGAATGTCGCGTGGAACTTGCCAGTGAAGCCATCTAGAGTAGAAGTTTTCTTTATGGAAAGGGTATCTCAATGTCCTTAAGTGTTAAGAGTATTGTTTAGTTTTCCTGTTTTGTCTTGAGTCATAATTATACCTTTCTAGGATGTTGTTTATTTCGTTTAAATTTTCAAATGTATCGACTCAACGTTGTTTAAAATATTCTTTTTTCTTTAATGTTGGCAGCATCTATAGTGATGTCTCACTTTTTATTCCTAATATTATTTTCCTTGTGCCATTTCTGTTTTTCTCTAGAGAATTTCATTCAGGAGGGTGTCAATTTTACTGTCCTTTCAAAGAATAAATTTTTGGCCTTGTTAGATTAGCTCTTTTAATTTTTGCTTTGTTATTTTATTCATTTCTGTTCTTGCCCTTATTACTTACTTCCTACTTTTATTGAATTTCTTTTGACATTCTTTTCCCAACTTTTTGAGGTCAATATCTACTTTATCAATTTTCAGCTTTTATCTTCTCTGACATACGCATTTAAGACTATAAATTTCCTTCAACATACTGATTTATTTGCACCTACAAATTTCGATATGAATTTTCTTCATTATCAATTGATTCAAAATATTTCTTGGCTTCATTTATGAGTTCTTTAACCCATGGATTATTTAGAAATGTATTTTTAAGTTTCCTAGCATATGGAAAATTTTAAATTATCTCATTATGATTTATACTTTAGTTATAAGGAATAGCTGTTTAGATAATATGTCCTATGTGACTTGGGTTCTTTGAAATTTGGTGAAACTGGCTTTATAGCCAGGTTATAGTCGAATTTTATAAACTGTCTTATGTGCTTGAAAATAAGGTGTTGGATTCTGAGTTATCTATATATGTCTCTTAGGTCAAGTTTATTCATTGTTTTGTTGAAATCCTTTGAGTAGAGACAACAAATGCTCACTCCTGCCTGGTTCTTCTCCCTTTTCTGGAAACACAGGCAGACTGTACTTCTCAGTACTCTTAGAGATAGGAGAGACCATGTGACCAATTCTAGCTAAAGAGATGTGAGTGGAAATGACACATGTAAATTCTGGTCTAAGGCATTTAAAGCCAGTGTGCCACTTACACACTTTCTCTTCTTGAGAAGCATCAGTAGAAACCACACATTGAAATGTCAGATGCATATGATGAAAGCCTGGATCCATGGGTCACTGCCTGGAAGAGAACTCCCCTGAGAATTGCCTAACTCCATGGGACTTAATGTGAGTGAGAAATAAACCGGTGTTATATTAAGCCACTGAGACTTTGGATCTTTCTTTACTGTAGCATAACCGATCTCTATCTGATAAATACATCTTCTATAATCATACTGACTTTTTGTTTTCATGTTCTGTCAAACGCTGAGAGAGATGTATTAAATCTTTCATTACGTGTATTTCTCCTTAGAGCTCTATCAATTTTCGTTTTGTACATTTTGATCCTATGTCATTAGCTGTATAGAAAATTAAAATAGTCATTGTTCTAGGAAATTAAAACATTTACTATTAATATTGCCCTTCTTATCTCTAGGAATACTTTTAATGATAAAGTCTGTTTTATTTTATATTAATGTAGTCATATCACTATGTTTTTGCAAGTTATGTTTTATTCCATCCTTTTGCTCTCAATCTTTTTATATTATGTTTCCTGTATGCCTCTTATAAACCACATACAATTGGACTTTTCTAATCCAACCTATCAATCTTTGTCTTTTAACTGGAGCATTTAGTATTGATATTTAATATAATTTTTGATGTATAGGGGTGTAAATCCACTCACTTATTTTGTGCTTTCTCTCTATTTCACCATTTCTATGTTATTTTTTTAATCCTTTTGTGCTATTTTGAACTGATTTTTTAAATTCTATTTTCCCTCTCCATTAGTTTGGAGATTATACGTTGTTTCTGTTTTTTTTTTTTAAAGATTATCCTTGAAATTACACCATGAATATTTAACTTACCAAAGTCTTAATAATCAGTACCTTGATATTTTTTCAAGCTTAGAACACAGCAATGCTACTTTGACATATATGTCATAATTTTCATATACTCTAATTCTATCAAATAGAAAAGAGGGAGAAACTCTATAAAACATTTATATTAGTGTTTATCTAGCCAATGCTCAAATAGACGTGCAGATGTATTTATCAGTTTTTTTTGCTCTTCATTTCTTTCTTCTCAAGCCTTTCAGCACAGTTCATATTCCCTCTACATGAAGTATACCCTTTAGAATTTTCTTTAATGAGGTTTCATAAGTAGAAAGTTCTGTTTTTGTTTGTCTGAAAAGTCTTTATAAGCCTTATTCTTGAAGTGCGTTTTGGTGAGTGTAGAATTTCAGTTAGGTTGTTATTTTCTTTCAGTGCTTTGAAGACAGCATGTCACCACCACCTAGCTTCTATCATTGCTTTTTCGAGGTCAGTGTCACTCATTCTTTTGAAAGTCCTCTAGGTGGTCTCTCTCTCTCTCTCTCTCTCTCTTTTTTTTTTTTTACGTCTACAGCACCTGGTCTTCCTAGGTCGTCTCCCATCCAAGTACTAACCAGACCTGACCCTGCTTAGTTTCCGAGATCAGACAGGTTCAGGCGTGTTCAGGGTAGCATGGCTGTAGACTAGATAGGTGGTCTCTCTTATTCTCTGATTGCTCATTAGATTTTTCTCTTTGTTCTTTGTTCTTCGGCTATGCTATGTGTCTAGATATGGGTTTATCATTACTTTGCTTAGGGTTTGTTGGGACTTTTCATTTTGTGGATCATTAACTCTCATTGAATTTGGAAAGTTCTCAGTCATTATCTCTTTAATTATTGTGTCCGTCTTTTTTTCTCTCTTCTATCCTTCTGAAACTCCTAATAAAATTTTTTTTACTTTTTTCACCGTCTTCCATGTCTCTCCACTTCCTTTTTATATTTTACTTCTATTTTTCTGCGCTATGTCCTTGATCATTTATCTTCTACTTTACTGGTTCTCTCATCAGCAATATCTAATCTGCTACCAAGCTCAATTATTGAATTTTAAGTTTAGTTATTAGATTTTTCCTTTCTAAAAGTTCTGTTTTGTTCTCATTTAATTCTTCTTGGTGCATTTTATGGTGTTCTGTTCCCTGCAGATATTTGCAAGATCACGCTCCTTACTTTCTGCTGTTCCCTATCTGAAATACAAATTCTCACTTATCCCTATCCATATTCCAAACCTGGAGGTACCACTCAACTCCTTTCAAAAACTTTGACTGGACAGTTATTGTGGGAACTAAAGCCATTTTCATCATCTAATCATTTAGTGTTTACTCAACAAAAAAACCTACTAAGTGCTAAGCTATTTCTCTGGGGGATGCGATGATGAATCGGACCTTGAACCTGCCATTGAGGAGCTGTTTCCTGGGAGAAGGCTAATGTGAGAAAAAGAAAATTTAGAATGAGTTCTGCATACCTCCTTGAAAGATGTCTGTGTTCCTGTCACATTGCTGGGGTCTAGGTACACAGAAGGGAACAAGATATAATCTCCTCTTTCCAGAAGGTTACAAAACCGTACAGAGATGAGATGGGTCCTTAAACAATCATATGAAATGTAATATGTGCCAGACACATGATAGGTACATTATAAATCATCTCTGAGTAAATGATGTGAATTGCCATGGGAATTCAGAAGAAAGAGAAATTACTTCTGATAGGAATGGATCAAGGAAAGCTTTAGAATAGCATCTGAGTTGGGCATTAGAAATCAGGGTTTTGTTTTTGTTTTTGTTTTTGTTTATACATTCGGAGAAATAGGAGAAGGTAGGGGGCAATCCAGGTATAGGAACAACATGAAAAAAGCATGGACTGTCTTTTTATTTTTAAACAACTTTATCCAGACATAATTTACAAACTATAAAGTTCATCCATTTAAAGTACGCAATTCAATGTGTATTTAAGAATTGTGCAACCATCAACATAACAGAGTTTTAGAACATTTTCATTTTACAACAAAAAAGTACTTGTTAGCAGTTACTCTCTATCCTCTATACTTCGCCCCCACTGTTCCCCTCCCCGCTGGCTCTTGGCAACCACTATTCTACTTTCTCTTTGTCTATTCAGAACATTTCGTATAAATGAAGTCATATAATATGTGGTCTTTTGTGGCTGGTTTCTTTCATTTAGCATAATATGTTTTCAGGTTTCATTCATGTTGTAGCAAGTATTAATACTTTATTCCTTTTTATTGCTGAATAATATTCTATTGTATGGATATATCACATTTTACTTATCTAGTATGAGTTGATAGACATATGAATAATGCTGCTATGAGTTTTGTATACAACTTTCTGTGTGGATATATGTTTTTATTCTCTAATTTCACTAGGAGTAGAATTGATGAGTCAAATGGTAACTCTTATGTTTAGCCCTTTGAGGAACTGTCAAACTATTTTCCAAAGCAGCTGTACCCTTTTATGTTTCCAGCCACAGAATATGAGGATTCCGATTTCTTCACATTCTTGCCTATATTCGTTATTATCTGTCTTATTGGTCATAGCCATTTGGTTGATGTGAAGTGGCATATCTCTGTTTTGTTTTTTTTTTCCATTTCCCAAGGACTAATGATGTTGAGTACCTTTTCATTATTAGCCATCTGTATATCTTTTTTGGAGAAATGTTTAATTTGAATCCTTTCCCTAATTTCAAATTGGGTTACCTGTCTTTTTATTGAGTTATGAGTTCTTCATATATTTCAGGTACTAGACCTTTCTCAGATATATGATTTCAAATATTCTCCCCATCCTGTTTGTTGTCTTTTCACTTTCTTGATGTTGTCCTTTGAAACACAAAAGTTTAAAATTTTTAAGAAGTCTAATTTATCTGTCTTCTCTTTTATCACTGATGCTTTGGGTATTATATCAGTTGTTCTATTTTTTAACCTGGGTGCTGCTCCCATGGGCTGGTTCAGTTTGTGAGAACTCACTGGGCTATTATGATTTGTGCCTATTTTTGCGTATGTATGTAAGGCTTCTTTAAAAAAAATTTTAAGGGGGTGATAATAATTGTAGCTTCCTCCACTGGGTCTTTGTGAAGACCGAATGGGTGCGTGAATGCATGCACAGTGCTTAGCACGGCATCTGGCGCCACTTAGCATTAACATGTGGCAGATGCTTTTGTTGTTATTGTTAAAATCTAGCTCTGCCCCTTATTGGGTGGGTGATCTTGGCTCCAAGTCACTTTACCTCATCAAGTCTGACTTTCCTCATCTGTAAAATGGGTTAGTACCACCTCCTCCACTGGGTCACCAGGGGTCTCAATGACACAAGATACACATTGTCAAGCAGGAAGTCAGCCCCAAAGGCTTGGGTCAGGAAAGAGGAAAAACAAAAACCAGAGTCATGACTGAGAGAGACAAACTGTTAGTGCTGTAAAGACCTGGATGATTGCCAAGATCTGGCTGTGGGCCCCTTAGAGTTTCCATGAGCAGGGCTGGCCAGCCCTGCAAAGGAATGATGGGGGAGTTGGCTAAGAGACAGTTGGCTTCCAGGTGGAGTAGGGCCTGGTAGTGCCGGGGCGCCTGGCACATTGTGAGATAATCAGAGACCATACCTCCCTCTATCCCCAGGCCCCCACACTCATTGCCCCTATTCCAATCTCCCCATCTTTGCCCAAATAATCCTCTCCACCCATCTCCGCCTCCTCTATACTTGTCTTTCCCTTGAGGTCCCACCAAGGAAGACTTCTCTGCCTTTCCCCCCTCACTGGGCCACTCCACAGCCCCTCCCAAGCTTCCCCCCTTTTACCTTGGTGCTATTGCTCCCTCTTTGGGGCAACTTCCTAAAGCATCAGGAGATCATATCACCTGCTGCTCACATCCCTCCAGCGGGAACCACTGCACAAGAATAAAATCCAAATCCTTCTCTGATCTCAAGAGTAGGTCAAGGCTTTGAGGAACTTGAAGCTTATATTATTGAGGAAATTTTTATTAACATATATATCATGCGTGTAGATAAGGCACACATTGTAAGTGTACAGCTTCATGAATTCCCCCAAACTGAACACGCCCATGTAAACCAGCGCCCAGCTCAAGAATCAGACAATCCCCTGGATTGTTACTACCCAACCCCTAAAGGTAACCACGATCTGACTTCTAACATCATAGACAAGTTTTGCCTGGCATTGAACTTCATATGGATAAAGCCATTCGGTGTGTACCTGTGTCTGGTGTCACTGGCTTAACACGTTTGTGAGATTCAAGTAATTGTTACACATAGCCATAGTTTATTCTTTCTCATTCTTATACTACGACTTTGACAGACTACACCACAATTAATATATCCATCCTACTAGTATTAGGCTTTCGGGTTGTTTTCAGTTTTAGGATATTATGGGGGAAAAAACTACTATAAACATTCTTGCGTGTGGAAGACAAACAGACTCATTTCTGTTGGGTAAATATTCACAAGAGGAATTACTTCCTCTTATGCATAAATGAACATCGGCTTTAGGAGATACTGTGAGTAGTTTTCCAAAGTGGTCATTCAAGTTCTTCTCCTCTGTCGGCCACAATGAGAAATCTCGTTCTGTATCTTCACTGAAACTTTGTGCTGGGGGGTGGATGGGGCCTCTCTTCATTTTAGCCATTCCAGTGAATGGGCTATGTTAAAACATTTTGGTTTTAATTTTAATTTGGGAGGACCCTCTTTAAGAAAAAGAATAAAAAATAAAATTACGAATATAAAATTGGGTATAAACGTGAATATTTATTAAGAATGTGAAAAGAAGTCGCAACAAATGGCTGGAGACTTTCAAGTTTCGGATTCCTTTCTTCTGAGAATTTCTGAGATTTCCCAGAAGTGCTTACATGGATATGCTTCCTGTTAGCAAGCAGCCTGGCTCCCTCCCTTCCTGGAGCACTCACAGCTGCTGGAGACCCTCCTCCTGTGAACAAAGATCCTTGCACTGAGGCGTCATCACCTGCCTGGGAAATGGCTTCTGCCTGGCCCTCACTGCCCCTGGCCCCCGGCCCTCCCTTTCCGGGCCTCACTCTTCCTTTTCATGATCTCAGCTTCCACATTAGCTTCTCAGAGATGCCTTCTCTGACCTCCGTGTCAGAGAAGACCCTATCATTTTATAAGTCCACATCATGCGACAGTTGACAACAGAGCAGGAGGTTAGGAGCAACTGCTATGAACCCAGCCCGCCTGGTTGGTGTCCTGGCTCCACTGTTTTCTAACTGTGTGACCTTGGACCCATCACATATCCTTTCCGGGCCTCAGTTTTCTTACCTGTAGAGTGGAGGAGGTAATGCTAGCTCCCGCCTCACAGGGTGTTGTGAGGACCCAAGTTAACGCATGTAATGCCTTGAGAGGATGCTTGGCACCCTTGTTCTTATGAATTGTTGTGATGGCCCCATTATCCTGAGCCCAAGTCTCTTTGGCACATGTCACTTTGCACTGGCTATCTGCTTGAATGCTCATTGTCCCCAGAAGAAACCCCATACCTTTTAGCCATCACCCCATCCCAATCCCTCAATTCCCTCAGCCCCAGGCAATCATCAATCTACTTTCCGTCTTCATATATTTGCCTATTCTGACATTTCACGTAAATGGAATTATACAATATGTGGTCTTTCGTGGCTGGTTCTTTCACGGAATATAACGTTTTCAAGGTTCATCTGTGTTGTGTCCTGTATTGGTACTTCATTCCTTTTTATTGTCGAATAATATTATATTTTATGGATATACTGCTTTTTATTTATACATTCAGCAGTTGATTGACATTTGAGTCGTTTCCACTTTCTGGCTACTCTGAATAATGCTGCTATGAACATCCATGTACAACTTTTTGTGTGGCCATATGTCCTCAGTTTTCTTGGGTATATATTTACCTAGGAGTGGGATTGCTGAGTCATGTGGTAACTATGTGTATGAGCCCAGCCTCCTAGCTCTGGCTTTCTTTGACTCGGGGAAGCTGACAGAGAAAGACTTGCAATTTTCATTGTCTAGGGTCTGGGGATCAAGTCCTCTCATTTTTCAGCCCCTCCTGTAGGATGCCATGGCAGAGAGTCAACTGGAGTCTAACCCTTGCTCCATCATCAACTTCCTAGGTACCATTGAGTGAGCTGTCTTACATCTCTGAACCTTAGTTTCCCCATTTGGGAAATGGGATGATCATTTCTACGGCCTTTTCTGAGGGCTAGCCGAGATCATGAAAACACAGCTTTATGCTCATTCATTCAACATATTCATTGCTAACCGATGTGCCACATGCTGTTCACAGCAAATGAGACACACAAAATCCCTGCCCTGACATTCTTGTACTTACATACGTAACATCTTGTTTAAGCCTCACAATATCTCTGGAGATATATCCTACTGGTGGCCCAGCTCCTGGAAGAAGAAATGGAAAGAACTCTGGAGCCGAGTCCTTTTCCTCCATCGCCCTTTGGATTTAATTTTAGAACCTTCGAGTACTGAATTTTTTGCAATTTTATTAAAGTAAAATATATACACAAAAAGAGAACCATTATATGTATACGGCTGACACATTTTCACAGGCCCAATGTACCTGTTTACTCAGCATCAAAACCATTCCAGTGTGGTCCCTCTTTGGCCAGGAAAACATGAGCCCTTTGTATTTTGGCTCGTTAGACAAAATATAGGGCTTCAAGGTTCCCCGGGCATGTGTGTCAGTGTCTCTGCCCTGGGGAGAGAATTGGGGAGGCCAAGAGAGTAAGCTCACCCAGGCCTGGCCCCAAGGTGCACATGCTAACGGCAGGCCCTTGCCAGGCCCTCTACTCTCAGCCCCTCCTTCTTAGATTCTATCAACGTTCTGTTATTCCAGGCTTGGCTTGAGGCTGAGGGGTGAGTTGGCAGACACCCTAGGCAAACAAGAGCAGCTGGAGAGAAGAGGAAATTTAGGGGTAGGAAGACAGGACCGATCAGAACCTCCTGCTCCATGAGGGCCTACCATCAGGGCTGGTCTGGAGGCCTCTGCCCCATGCATTCTGGAACAATATGAGAAGGGAGGGTTCAAGTAGAAATTTGGCCTCCTCTAAGCTAAGCTGTGCTCTGTGTGTGTGTATGTGTGGGTGGGGCGGGGTGCGTAGCAGGTAGCCTGGGTTCAAGTCCCAGCAATCAATGAATTCTATAAAATGAGAGAAGGGAAGGACAATGTAATAGAGTTTTGGAGGAGTAAGTAACTCAGTGCATGTGATGTTTCCTCATCTGGAGTACAGTTGGCTGTTATGATTATAATGTGCCAGGAATGCTCAGTATTTCATGTGTACCATTTTATTGAACCTGTCCACTGGTCATGAAAGTAGACGTCATATCATCCTCATTCAGCGATAAAGAAGTGGAGGCACAGAGAGGTTGAGAACCTGCCTGAAGCCACACTACGAATCCAAGACAGAGTTAGGCTTTGATCCTGGGTCTGTTTGACTACAGAGCCCAGGCCCCTGATACTGTGGCTATGAACTGAGCTTGGATGGGGGGTCGACCAGCCCTGAGCTGCCATGTGCAGTGCACATGGGGGCTGTACTGTAGGGACCCAGACTCAGTCTTCCCATCTGCTTTGCAGAGCAGGATCTCAGTCTCATGTTCTCTGTCTGTAAAGTAGGCCTATGTGACCAGCAGAGCCTTTTTCCTTTCTGGATTCCTGGTTAGTGAGGCAGGCTTACGGGCAGGTCAGGAGAAGCCTCTGAATCTGTCCAGGCCTGGCAGACCTGAGGCAGCCCTGCCTCTGTCCTATAGAGGATAGTTAGGCCCGGGAAGCAGAGGTAGCAGTCCTGAGTCCACCTGGTGGCCCCCTTTTGGGGAGATGTGCCCTGACCCTGGCCTTAGGGTGCTCCAGAACTTGTGGCAGACACACAAACAGCTGTTCCTAATACAGGCTGTTGAGCATTTTAAAGGGCTTTCTACAATATGGTGAGGGGAACCAGAGATTGAAGTAGTTGGCTACAGTCCAAGGAGGCTTCACAGAGGAGGCCTCCTCGGAGCGGGGTTTGGAAGGCTGAGTAAGAGTTCCATAGGTGGAGATGATGGTAAGGGTGCCCTTAGTAGAGGGATCAGCCATGGTATCAGCTATTCAACTCCATTCTCCCCCCACCCCCGCAACACCAGCAATTGCCTAGCCATCTCTGAAACATGGATTTACCAATTCAGCAGTTATTAGTGTCTATGTAAGAGAGAGCTGGTTCCTGCCCTTGAATACTTCAGATAGGCAGATGAGTGGAGCAGATATACCAACATGGAGCTAAAATTCACTGATAAATGTTTGAGTTGGTCCATGTTCCAGAGTTTATGGAGACCTGAGAAGAAATCTAGGAAGGCTTCATAGAAGAGGTGACTTTGCTATGAAGCATTATAAGATGAGTAGGAGTTTATAAGATGAGAAGGAAGAGGAAGGGCATTCTAGGCTTAGGGAACTACACATGTAAAAGCTAAGAGGTTCACCAGTGCCCAGGGTATTTGGAGGGATACGGGAAGTTCATTGTGGCCCAAACACAGTTTGTTCGACGAAGTGGCTGGAGATGGAGCCGAACCGTGTAGAGTCTTGAATACCTGGTTCTACACAGGTATTAGACCCAAAGGAGGGGCTGAGGCTGGGGAAAGGCTCTTAGGCAGGAGGTGGCCTGTCCCAATGTGAATGAGTTCACCCATCCACCCTCTTCGAAAACATGAAGAGGACCAGACTAGACATTGTTTGAATGTGAAAAATAAACTTTATTTCAGTGCTCACTCCTTGTGGCTCAAAAGCATATCTATTGCTTGCTTGGAACCCAAAAGCATTTTTAAAACCATAGAGGAAGAAAGCAATATTTATATATATATAAAACATACCCATTGGCTCATTGTGTGATTCTTCCCTGTACAAAGCAGAAAGTTCTAAGTGCATGAGCGTGACTTTCCCTAGGTCCCTCTATAGGCTTTTGGGGGCCCTGGAGGCTACGACCCCACCCCAGATAGAGAACGCCCCCCTTTTCCCTCTTCCAGGCTGAGGGAGGCCCAGTCACATGCAGATTGTGGGGGATAAAGTCAGAGATGACAACCCATAGGCTCCCTAAGCTTACTCAGGGGCAAAAGCTATGTCCAGGGCCCTGGTCCTGCAAAGAGCGGGTGGCTGAGATGCTGACCTTTTGTTGGCTGGTGACCAGCACAGGCAGCTAAGGTACTCGTGAAGTCTCAGCGTTGTGGTAGGTGGGCTCCTGGGTAGGACAGGGGCCTCCAGGGTGCTTTTCCCCTAGAACTGGGGTCTGAAAGAAGGTGCCTGGGCACAGGTGGGGGACCTGAACAGGGCTGGGGGCGGAATGGTGATCCTGGTCATGGTTTCACTCTTGGAAACATCCCAGGCCTGTGGCCTAAGGCTCTGCGGAGCCAGGGTGTAGGACTTGCTGTTATTTGCAAGGCTGGGTCATATAAGACATCAGAAGTGCAGAGCTAAGAGAGCCTTGGAGATGGACTAGATCAACCACTCCATTGACCAATGAGGACACTGAGGCCCAGAGAGGAGAAGGCAGCGGCTGGCCAGACTTGGGGCTCAAACCCAGGGCTCTGATCTCTCCAAGCCCTCCCACCTCCTCACCCCGATTGAATCCTTTAAAATTGGGTCCCAGATGGCCTCTCTGACATTCTCAGATCAGGGCTGGTGTCATGGACAGGGTGCTGGACTCCGAGTCAGAAGGCCTCTGTTCCCATGCCTTAACATTACCCGACCTTGCAAATAGCCAATATCCCACCTATATGGAGCAAGCCACCTCCCTTCTCTGAGACTAAGATTCCTCATTGAAAAAGCAGCTCCCATTCTGTAGTTTCCTGTGGTGATTAAATGGGTTGGTGGCCTCATGAGCCCCAGCAAGTACAGAAAGCACCTGGCAAAAAGTAGGTCCCTCGCAATAGGGAGGAGGGTGGGAGATTGTGGGCCGGAGCTTCCAGGATGTGAGGAGCTTAAGCCTGGTCTATACCTGGGACCCTTCCCAACCCTACCTGCTCTGGCTTATCCCAAGGGCCTTGGGCACAGTCTGGGGAATGGGTACAAAACATGGTAGGGTGTCGAGTTCCTTGATCTAGCCAATGGGCTCATTGTCTCTTTTTTGCTTGCTCCAAGCGAAAAAGGGCTATGGAGTAGATAAGGCAATATCAGGATAGATCAGGGTGGTCAGTGTCTTTCCAAATGTCATCTGGGCTGGAAGGGGAGGCGTGGGTCTCTCCCCTACCCTCTCAGATCCAGTCAGCCAAGGTGAAGGCTCCCACTGCAGAGGCACAAGACATTCCTCATAGGTAAGGGGGGTGGGGAATCAGGCTCAAGAGACAAGATGGGCCAGAAGTACATTCTATTCTAAATAGCCATCTCCCTCCCCAGGCAGCCCACCTCTGCCCTGGGGTCTGGGACCCAAAGAGGGGCAAATTTTGCTCATCGATTTGGGATAATTTGGGAATCAGACTAGGGGCTCTCGGCTGGCTAAGGTGGGGCTGAACATGGGAGTCCTTTAGGGAGGGCCGATGATGACGTTCCGGTAACCCTTCACGGCCTTTAGCTTGTCGCTCTCGAAGTCCACCACCAGCTTATGGCGGCCCACAAGGAGAGGCAGCAGGTCCACCCTCGCCTTGGCTTCCTGTCCCACCTCCACGGGGTCTGGGCTGTGGAGAGAGAGGAAAAGGGTGAGGCGAAGGGCCAGGCCAGGGTGATACATGACGACTGAGAACTTCGCATGGATGTACAGCTCAATGCCAGCAAGAATAAAACGGGCCCACGTGCCGCCCTCAGAGGTCCTGGGCGTTTGCTCCCTATGTGTAGAGGGCCTGTGTGTATGCACGTGCCCACACAGAAACGGATGGTGTGCTTGGGGCTAAGGGTGGGTGTGCTCAGGTGACTGCGGGTGAAAATGCATTGAGAAGCACACGCATGATTCGTGTTCTTTACTGCATCTAAAAAAAGTATACGATGAGAAGTGGGGTGGCTCCTTGGTGTGTATGTACACAGATATGTTTCTCTGAGGCTACACCCACACGTGCGTGCATGTGTCCACATGCACGTGCAGACAATCAGGGTGCAGGTGCGTGTGTTTACTTGAGGACCCGTGTGTCGGGGACATGCGCTTAGTGATCGAATGTGTCACTGTTCAGGTTTATAAAGACGTGGGCATGGAATGCACCTAACATGGCGGGGACACGGGGTTATATTAGGCAAGTGTGTGGGTGGGTGTGTGGGCAATGAGAGGAGGGGTTTGGTGCCTGAGGGCGGTCCCGCCCCATCAGCATCTGCCCTCTGCTCCCAAGTACCCAGGCTGGAGTGACCACCACTTACATCTCCACGGTCTTCTGCTCCTCAGTCAGGCCGGCCCCCTCCACAGTAAAGATGCATCCTTCTAGGGGCACGGTGAGCGGGTTCCGCAGGGACACCTCAGCCACCAGCTTGCGGTTCTGCTTGGGCTCTCCCAGGATCTGGGAGGGGGCAAGAGGCAGATGTCAGGGGCAACACTGAGGGAGGGGGCCCAGAGGCCCTCTCGGCAGGCAAGGTGCTCGCTGGGCCATCTTTGTATTTGCTGCAATTTGGCCCAATGTTTGCTGAACAAAGTGATGCTCACTCTGCCGCTCTCACTCCCCGCCTCTGTGCCTTGGTTTTCTCATCTGGAAAACATGGGTGATAACGCCTGCCCAGGCCTCCTTCATGGAGCTGCAGCGAGGTTCACACAACCGATAGGGGGTGTAAAGTGCCTCCCTTGTTCTAGGGTCTGGAGTGGAAAGATCACAGGCTTTGCGCCTGGCTGATCTCTGCCCCTTTCTCACTGTGTGACTCCGGGAAAGTCACTACCCTCTTCTTCATGGGAGAGAAATGCCAGACCACGAGGTTCTCATGGGGATTACTGAGCTAAGATGTACAAACTCCTAGCAGAGTGTCTAACAGGGTGCTCACTCCCTTCCCCTCCAGTCTTTTATGTGTAACTGCTCCATTTGGGATTCGGGGGCTGTGGCTCTGCGAAGTGAATCACTATGATGATGACGATGATGTAATAACAGCTTTTATTGAGCCCTTATAATGCGTTGGACATGGTTCTATGTGCTTCCTGTGGGGACACATTTAATCTGCACAATACCCATCTTACGGATGAATTAACTGAGGGACGGAAGGGACAAAGTAACATGTCCAGGGCCACCCAGGCACAAACCCAGGCCGTAGACTCCAGAGTCTGTGCCCTTAACTCTTCTGCCCTCCCTGTCCTACAAGGGGCCCCAAGCTGAGGGGATCGAGCCTTAAGAGTTTAGCTTTTAAGAGCCCATGATTCTGAAATCCCTAAATTCCATGACCCTTATCTATCACTCTGAGATTCTAGGCTTCATTCCTAGAGGCCATGGGTCCCCCAGTTCTTTCTGCTTCACGATGCTTTTCTTTGATGAAGCCAGAATTTGAGGATCCCGGGGGTGTCAAAGATCTTGAGGGGGCAGGGATGCAGGTGTGTGCTGAGGCCTGTCCCCCTCCCACCTCTGGGCTTGTCCTGGGACCCCGCCCTGCCCCTACTGCTGCCCAGTTAGCCCCTTACCCGGATCTTGATTTCTGGATTCTCCAGATAGATGTCCCTCTCGGCCAGCAGGTAGCTATTTGCAGCTGGCTCAACGAGGAGGCCCCGCACCTTGATAAGGTTTGACTCGGTCAGGCAGTCACAGTACTTTTCATAGAGGATTCGGAAGGGGATGCTCTTCTCTGCAGGGGGAGGGGAGAGAGCACACATGGCGGTTGAATCACGGCCCCCATCTCTCCTCCAGCATCTCCAGGCCCCGCAGAGAGAGAAGGGAACATGCTCGAGGTCACAGCTGGTGAATGGCTGGGCAGATCCCAGGCCTTTCCCCCAGCCGCCTTGGCTCCAGCATTCCCAGGGAGGACCTGGGAGGGGAGGCAGAATAGCTGGAAAGGGAAGTGCTGGAGCTCCAGCAGGCCTGGGTTCTAATTCTGCCTTGGCCCTTTGATAAGTGATCCTAGGAAAATCACTCCACCTCTCAGGACCTCAGTTTCCCGCCCCCCATGAGGTTGAGATTGTACCCATTTTACAGATGAGGAAACATTCTGCCAGTAAGTGCTAGATCGGGAGACTTTGCCCTGCTCGGCCACCGACTGGCTGTGTGAGCCTGGGAAGATGACCTCATTTCCGTTTCTCCTGTTCCCTCTTTGTTCTCCCAAAACAACCAACACCCACTGGGCACAGCTAAGACCAGAGGTTGTTTTAGAGCAAAAGCCACATGGTGATGGAGGAGTGAGAAGGAAGGCAGCAGGGCCATCTGCTCCCACGGCAGAGAAATGAAGTGTGATTTTTAGCTCCGTTTTTCTGACAAGATCACCGAGGCCCAAAGGAATCAAGGATCTGCCGGTGGGAGGCAGGATGGAACAGTGAAAAGAGCACAGCCGTGGGCATCTGCAGGCTTGCGCCAGGCCCTGCTCGTCCACTCGGCCACAGAGAACTGGGGGCAAATCCCCTTGTTCCTTGGGCCACCCCTCTCAAACGGGAGCTCTGGAGAGACATCTTTGGGATCCCTGGAGCCCAGCCAACCTCTCAGCAGCCAGTGCCCTGACAGGAGATGCTGTTGCCTTTTTTATTGCCATCTGTCCCCGCCCCCCTCCCGCTAGACTATTTCCAAACTCCCGGCATTCACATGATGGTTCACACATCTGACTATACCTCGTTGTTTGCTCATCGTCTTCCTTTCAGTTCGCTCACTTTATATTTCTTAAACTTTGTTGCTTAGGGGAAATTTTGGTCATTTGCAGCAAACCAGTCTCATTTACCATAAATAGAAGGTAACTGGTAAAAATAAATATAAGCACAGTCATGCTTACTCCATTCCTGTGAGAGGGCTCTGAGTTTGAGACCCGAGTTTACTGTTAAAGAAGGGGATTAGCAAGGGTTAGGGATGCTCAGGCCAGTTAGCACCCACTGAGACATTCCCCATGAGGTCATCTGAAGGACCACGAAGACCTGAGTGACGGTCACTTTCTCTCCGTGTGAGTCGAGATCTAGGCCCTGGTGTGCACACCGATGGTCCATGTCCCACCCTTCGGAAGATGCTGCACTAGCATTCCCAGCCCTCTGGCCATTCATTCCCAGGGTGGCTTTACAACCAGATGATGCGAGGGTAAGAAAACCAAACCCTCTGCCAAAAGGAACAGAAAGGAGTGAAAATTCCTGGGTCAGAGCCTGGTGGAGCAGAGTGGAAACTCTGACCAGCTCCACAGGAAAGAAAGAAAACTTCGTCCTCCAGGAGCTTGGAGGACATGGCCCCAGCTGCTGACATTTTCAGGAGGCTGAACCAGGGTGGGGCTGGACCTTCAAGAACTGCTTTCTGTCCGCCAGGGACCACAGCCCTGGCCTTGGGCCAAATGCTGGCTGAGGGAAGGAACCGTGTGTGCAGTCAGTTTCAGTCATTCCTCAGATGGTTTGCCCTGCTCTGGAAGGTGCCTGTAGGCTTGATCACCAAGGCCAAGTTGGCTGTACTCCCAGTGACCTGCTTGGATGGGTGTGGGAGGAGAAAGAGAGAAAGAGTGGGGGCAGGAGGGCACAGAGAGAGAAGCAGGGGTAGGGGCAACTGGATTTTGTTCAGCAGCCCTAGGCTCAGCTTCCTGCCTATTAGCACATGGAAATCCCCCAGATCTTATCAAAGAATAACAAGCAACTTAGACAAAGTGCAGAGTCTCCTGTCTCAAGTTAAGCTTGCCATGGAGGTCCCAATAGGGCACCCTGGACTAGCTCTGCCTTGAAGCCTGAGGATGACACACAGGACCTCTTCCCTCCTCGTCTCTCTCCCTGTAGGCTGTGTCGGTCAGTGACACAGCAGGAAGGACCTCTCTGCTGTGAACACATCCCCAGGATGAGGAGAAACACTGAGGGGCTTGGCTGAAGTCTGGGCAGAACAATGCTCCAGGGGACTGATGATATCTGGGGGCAAAAGGTGACCCAACAAAGGCCCTGGAAGTACTTATTCTGGCACCACTGGCCCGGTTGAAGTTCACTTCATGCTGTACATTCGAGGGAGGACACTTCTTCCCTTTGAAGCAGTTCTGAGTATAAGGAGGAACTGATTCACACACATTTACACGAAGAGGTTGGAAGGGCTATTCAAAGATGTGTGATGGGGAATCTGAGGCCTGGAACAGAGACAAGAAATAACCAGGAGCCCGCAGCCTGTCACAGAATTACAAGAACTAAAACTTGGGTGTCCTGACCACTCCGCATACCTGCAAGAACGGTCCCCTGCCCCTGACACTTGGGGTCTGTATGCAGAGGCACGAGCTGGGTCCTTCCATGCCATCGAGGTTGGCAGGGACTCAGGCACCATTGAGCCCGGCACTGAGACAGCGACCTCACACAGTAGGTGTTCAGGAAAAGCCCACGGGGCTTCTCGGCCTCCCCATGCCTCTCTGCCCTTCTGCTCGGCGAGGCCTGAAGAGCCCCACCACGTCCAGGCACCACTTTACACTTTCCAGACATGTCCTGAGCAGATGTCTTCTCCTTCAGTCCTCACAGGGGCCCAGTAGGTGGGTGTGCTGTAGCCCCATTTAATGGGTGAGTATGACTTGAGGCTCAAGGAGCACGTTCACCTGCCCAAGGTTGTACCTGTAGTAGGTGGTAGAGGCCACGTGCAAAGCCAGTCTGGCTGACCTCAAAACACATCTTTCAACAGCGTAAATGTTGGGGCCTCAGCCCTGGTGCCAAGTGGCTCTGCGTTTAAGGACTTAGCCCCTGCTCAGGGACCCTAACAGAGGGTCTGCTCCGGGTGTGTGGCTCTAGAGTTGCCCACAGTGGGCCAAAGACAAAAACCAGAAGGTGGCATTGTCGATACTGCAGACTGCCCAGAACACAGACAGGCCTCCCAGACAGGAACTGGGAGGCTGTGACCCACATGCCAGCTCATGGAGCCAAGGGCCAAGTCAGAGCTAACGAAGGAGAGGAAACATTCCCAGTTGATCCCCAAGTGTAGAGGGAGGGCCAACAGCTTTTGTAAGCACAGCCCTGCCCTGAGGCTCGCCACCAGCTCTGTGTATTAGCATCC
Source organism: Pteropus alecto (assembly GCF_000325575.1). NCBI lineage: Eukaryota > Metazoa > Chordata > Mammalia > Chiroptera > Pteropodidae > Pteropus > Pteropus alecto. The sequence goes on from NW_006442491.1 coordinate 23,561,008, forward strand.
TAGATCCCAGATATTAAGTGCCTACTATATGCTCAGCCTCTTCCCCACCGGACGGTCCCACACTGTCAGGTCATGACTCCCATGTGCCTAATGGAGACACTGCGGTTTAGGGAGACAGCCGTCTGTCCAAGTGACACAGCGAGCAAGACCCTCAGAGGATAGTCAGTGTCTCAGTCTCCCAGCAACATGACCACTCTGCTGTCCTTGTGCCTGCAGGCTTCCGATGCAGAAGACTAGATTGGGCCGCTGGGGGTGGGTGGGAGACCAGACGCTGTGCTGCCTCCCTAAGTGACCTCGGTGGCAGCCACAACCCCCCTCAGGGTCTCAGGCTTACTTTTAGGAAGATGATCAGGCATGTTAACATTGTTTGCCAACAAAGGGGATGACTGTGCAGGTGTCCGATTGTGAAGCTGGACTGACAGAGGCTCTGTCTAGGGCTGAGGGCTGGGTCATCTACTGACATTATTTGACCTCAAAACAGGGGAGACCCGGAGCCAAGGAGTGAAGAGAAGATGAGCTGCCTCACAGTGGGGCCAGGCCAGGCGCTGGGGACATTTATGAGGGGAGGAGCAGGGCTGGGAGGAAAATCCTTCTCCCCACAGAGAACTCAATAGTTTTCCTATCACTAGGAGAGCCACGCCGTCCAATATGGCAGCTTCCAGCTGCATGCACCTCTTTAAGTGAAATTAAAACTTTAGTTTGGCAGTAGCACCAGCCACATTTCAAGGGCTCAGAAGCCACATGGAACTAGTCACACCACTCTGGACAGCCCAGATATACATTTCCATCATCGCAGAACGTTCTATGGGCAGCGCTGGTCTAGAGCCTCTTCTCTCGGAGGCCGAGAATCTCCAGAGGAACAGAGGGTCTCACTAGGGCAGCAGGGAGAAGATCCCGTGAGTGTGACAGTTACTGGAGACAGAGGGATGGAATTAGCTGTGAGAGGGCAGTAGAGAGTCTAGGAAGGCAGCTAGGGTCATGTGAAGACGAGATGAAACAAAGCAGTACGGTTGCTAAGAATACAGGTTCAAGCTTCAGCCTCGTCTCTTCCTAAATGTGTGGTCTCGGGAAAGTTACTTCACCTCTCTGTGCTTAGTCTTCTCATCTGGCAAATGGGGGCAATAAAAGACTCCCCCTTCTACCTTTGTTACAAGAAGTAAATGGGTCGATATTTATAGCACGCTTAGAATAGGACCTGACCTGGAGTATGTGCTATGCAAGTGTCCGTGAGGTAAATTGCACACACACAGTGCTCAGGACACTACCCAGCATGTCAATCGGAGACCCGTAACTGATCCAGGAACCCAGGGCCTTACCAGAGAAGGGCTCCATGGGGAGATCGAGCAGTTCCTTGGTGCCGCACTGGGGCCCCAGGATCCCGTTGTAGCTGACAGTGCAGGCACGGAGCAGGAGGCGGCAGGTGTGGTCCTCAGCCGTGTTGTTGGTAATATGGGCAAAGACGTCAAAGTCGCTGCCCATTTTCATGCTCTCGCCCACACGGATCCGCATGGCCACCCCCGTCTCCTCTTTATCAGCCAGCTTGTTCATGTGGTTGGCCCTCTTGAAGGCTTCTCTCTCTTCTGAGGACCCTGTGGGTTAGGGAAGGGAGCTTGTTCGTGGCTGGAACCTACTGCAGTTGAGAAGGAGGCTGAGGCACGGCATGCTGGCTTCTGAGTCCTGGTGACTCAGAGTGGCACCAAAGGAGCCCTTTCTCTACAGTTCTGTGCCAGGAGGAGGAAAGAATATTTTCTTTACTTTCCACAAGTGAACTCCTGTACATCCCTCAAGACCCTGCTCCCAATGACTCCTCCTCCGGGAAGCCTTCTTGACGATGCCTTCCCCAGGATGAATGTGTCCCAGTGTCTTCTGGAGTGTCACAACAATGCTTGGTTCATAGTAAGCACTGATACAACGTGAGCTTTCTCATCTGCAGGGATTACTTCTCTCTGAATTCCTTTCCCTCCCCGCCCAGCCTGTGAACCTCTCCAGCAGG
>NW_006442491.1:23563018-23565172 GCF_000325575.1 Pteropus alecto
TTTATACGTTCTGTTTACCTCTCTCTGATGCTCCTTTCATCGCTCCCCCCTCCCCCAAGTGTTGTTGGCTATACATCTATTTCCTCTATCAAACCATCAGCTCTGGATCTTTCAGAGGCCAGAGGAAGCATCTTTTTCTTTTGTTTTATCCCTTTCGCTCAGAGCATGACCACTTAATACTCACCCCAGCTCTGGAAAGTCAGTGAGGGTCAGATGTGGGCAAGGCTATGGTCAGTCAGGCATCTCTGTGAACCCCGCTGTGCTTGCTACACAATAGACACTCAGAGAATATCGATCACATCGGATTGGCTGTTGGATGTGTGCAAACCCAATTTTTAAAGTAAGCCATGTCCTTTGCTCCCCTACTGACTTAACACTAGTAGCAGAAGGAAGGCTTATCTTTATGTCTGATTGAACCCTTCTTATCTTTAAGTTTCTCTTTGTCCATTGCTCTTTTATTGAACCCTTCCCCATCTACCTTCAGGCTCGCTTCCCCAGCGGCATGGGAAACATCGCAAAAATAAACACAACCAAGTTCCAGGAATTCCTCCTCTCTAGTATGAATATGTTGCAGTAAAAAAGTGTAGAATTACCCATTACCATTGTAGGTCCCATTGCTGATAAGTACTGTTAATATATGACGTGGACATCATTAATTTTTTGGCCTTTCCTATATAGTCATCTCCTTCAGTTTTATTGAGTTGAACCAACCAAAAAAGTGAGGCTTAAAAACCAAATGGAATCCTTTTGTGAAGTACAGAATGATTTTCCTAAATGAATAATCCTCTACCACCGCCTTCCTGTGTGTTTGGTAAGTCTGCACCTGTTTCTAAGGAATTTCTGAGAATGGAGAGTAACCTATAGGTCATTGTCGTGTGCAGGATGCCAAATAAAACACACACAACACACGCCCACTGGGGCTAGTAAAATGGGTGACTTATCTGCAAGGCAGTGTTGAAGGCTCTGAACAAACAGGGCACCTACCCTCCGGGTACTTGTAGGTATGGGTGATGTCCTCCCGCTCGTCACGGCCCACGCTCTTGGTGCTGATCTTCAGCCCCACGACCAGGGAGTGGTTGATGGACTTGTGCATGGACCCGTCATCCTGCCGGATCCAGTCCACCACATCGGCATTGACCTCCGCGTAGACAAAGGGTGCGTCATACTTGGTACTCAGGTCACCCTCCTTAATGGCACGAACTGGAACCGGGCCACAGCAGTATGTCCCTGGTTAGGGGAAAGAGGAAGGAGAGATGGGCCTGGGCTGAGGGGGCAGTGGCATCCTCCAAAACTTTCTGCAATTCAACCACAAATGGCAGAAAAAAATCTCAAGACCGGACAGCCCTTTGACTCAGGGACTTCACTTCTAGGAAGGCAGCATAGGGTAAGAACTAAGCCTGGAGACTCTGGAGCCTAACTCCGAGGGTTCAAATATCAGCTCTGCCTCTTATTAGCTGTGTGAACTTGGGGTAGTTACTTAACTTCTCTGAGCCTCAGTTTCATGGGGGGGATGGTATGTATACTGACTGAATGAGGATTTGCATATATCTAGATGCTATGTAAGTGATAAATAAAATAGAAGAATATCCCAAGGCCTCCTAAGGAACTGAGGGAGCCAAGAAGGCAGTGCATTGGTCTTGTTTCCTGCCCGTACAGAGTTGTGGTCAGGGCTGGACACATACTCAGGAAGCGTATGTTAACTGAATGAACCTGCGGGCTGATGTTTATCTCAGTGTGGTTTACAACTGTCTCGGACTGATCACAAATTTAAAAGTTGAAGATTGGAGGCTAGGTAGCTATATTACAGTGAATCCGTTTGATGGAACGTGGTAACAGCAAATTAAAATTCAAGCCACAGAACACTACCTGACAGAGAAATGCTAATGACATATGGAGAAGTGACAGAGCCAGCATAAAAGGCCACATGCAGCCAGAGTTCTTAACCCAGGGTCGACGGACCCCCCCCAAGGCACAGTAAATGGAAATCAGGCGTCCATGAACTTGGATGGGAAAAAAATTACGTCTTTATTTTCACTGTACTTTGATAGCACTTCCTTCGATTGTGAAAGCAGACAAACCACAGACTTGGGTGCACTCATGACTCATCGCCCATAAAATCCATCGCTATCTTCATGTCACTTTTCCTCCCCTCCC
>NW_006442491.1:23565221-23569175 GCF_000325575.1 Pteropus alecto
TTACGCCCATCTCTACCAAAGTTATCAAATTTATTAATTCTACTGCTAGGTCTTGTTATATAAGGTATATATTATTATATCGCAGATTTATTTTTAAAGTTTTTGAAAACTAGGTTTACTTTGTAACCCTAACCCTAGGTACTATATTCTATGAATTTAACAATATTATTCTGAGAAAGGATTCATTTGGCTTCACCGATTTTGCCTGGTTCTCCACACACCACCGCCCCCACCCCCAGCACCGCCCCCCTTCACACTCACTCTCTCACCTACACACACACATATACAAACAAGTATATAACTGGAAGTTAATGGAAGCTATGTGTGAATGTTAATAATGCTTCTTTTGGAAGGAAAGGACGAAGACGCAATTTGATTTTTTTTCTCCATGCTACTACTTATTTTCTGTTTTCCACGATAAGCGTGGATGGATTTTCAAATGATAAAGAAGCATATTATAAAATACCAGTGAGGTCCCCCACGCTCGTGTGGACCAGCCAAATGGCCTTTGGAGTCATCCAGACCTGGATTAGAATGCCAGCCCTGTGCTCCCCAGCTGAGGGACTCTGGGCAAGTGCTCTCCAAGCCTCAATTTCCTCATCTAGGTAAGGGGGCCATGCTACCTACCTTCACTCTTCTCTTGGGGTGTGGGGTCCAGGGCCTGCCACCCTTCATACCCCGGCTGCAGGTCCGGCCTGGTCATCCATGACTCTACCCAGCAGTGGAAATTCCTGTTGGGAAACAAAGCAGAACGTTGGCCAGGACTCAAACTCGGACTTCCAGTCACCTCCCCTGAATCCACACTCGCCTTGTCCTAAGCTGAGCCCAGCATGTCCCGCTGACACTTGTCTGTGAAATGTCCCCCGTGGGCCTTAGCTCCCTCCTGCACTAGAAGTCATTCTCAATGGCTGTCCCCTTTCAGCGACTCTTCAAGTCCAGCCGATGTGACTTTCTAATTTCTCAGCTCTGTCCTTTCTTTTCCGGTCCATAGGCTCTGCCTTGGTTCAGGCCTCATCACTACCTACCTGGACCATACCCCAGCTCCCACTCCACGCTCTGCCTCCAGACCTCCTGTACCAGGTTCATCAACATGTTCCTTTCCCAGTTTGAAGCCTTTGGTGACTCCTGGAAGCCCAGACCCTCTATCCTGGCCTCCCAGACTCCTAACAACATATTCTTCCTGATGCCCTTTCATGTATCCTGTGTTGGCTGTCCCTCTTGGCCTTTGCTCATGCTGCCTGGAGAACCCTCCCCAAGCCCTGTTTCCCCCTGTCCAAATACTATCCAACTTTCAATCCCAGTTCAAATGTGACTCCTCCGAGAAGCCTTCCCAGGTTTCCTCTCCCAGGACCCTGGGCACCATCTCACCAGATCATCTCACTCTTGTCACCCTGGATCTCCCCAAACTCGTTGCGGAAGTACTCGATGAGCAGGTTGCTGTTCTGATCGTGAGCTGAGTTATAGTTGGTCACGACTCGGGTGGGGATACCGAGGCACCGCAGCACTGGAGGTGGGGAGACACGATGGAGAGAGGGGTTAGGGGTTAGGAGTCGGGTTGAGGGTCTGAAGACATCTGCCCTGCTTTGGGCTTCCACATGTGGACCATGTGGACCCCAGTGAGCACTGTACCAACTGTCCAGGTGGTGAGGATGTGTGTCATCCCCTTACTGGGACAATGGCGCCCACCTTGCTGGTTGCCCCATGTCCACTCTATCCCCTTCGTGTCACAACTAGTAGAAGAAGACTCTAAAATGTGAATCGGACAACACTCCTCTGCTAAATCTTCAGTGGCTCCCCATGGCCCTCGAAGTCAAGGCCAGAGCTCCAGGTGTCGTCCTTTGGCCCTGTTCGGATCTAGCCCCTGAAGACCTCCTGCACTTTATTCCAGCGACACTGGCCTCCTCGCTGCTTCTCCGGCACGCCACGTTCCCACCAGCCATGGGCATTTGCCTATGCTGTTTTCTCTTCCAAGAAAGCCACCCACTAGGTTTAGATTGCCCCATCGTTTGCGTTCATGGCAAGGCTAGGGTCTCGTCATCGTTCTCAGTGTAGAGGCATGTGATGGGTTCTTTAATTAGTCCTCTGAGGGCAGTGAGGGATCTGTATTCTTTATATCCCCAGAGCCCAGCATAGGCCTGACACAGACCATTTAGTCAAATGAGATGAAGGTGTGGGCGAAGTAGAGCGAGTAGGAGGAAGAGAGGAAGGGAGAGAGTGAAGGAATGATAGAGAGTCAGAGCAAGGAGCAAACAGTGGAACAGGAAGAAGAGGGAACAGGGCTTAGAAGACCTTCCATGCAGGCCGCAGCTGCTTCTGGCTGTGTGACCTGAGAGGCCAGCCCCTTCGCCAATCCAGGCCATGTTTCCTCCTCTATAAAACAGGGTCAGGGTTCACGTACAGTGTCGTCAGACGTGTTGGGACACCATCGTGGAAGAGGAGGGCTCTGCATTCACGCCAAAGAACAGTTTACAGAGAGGTTGTAGTAACTGGGAAAGGGACTGGCGTTGCGAAGACAGGTGAAAAAGAGACGGGATCAACTGGCATCAGCCGACCGAGAGGCCGAAAACCCCGGGCACAAATCTCGCCTGAATGGTGGTGCCGGGTGCTCCTGGCAGATGGAATTATGGATGCTTTACTCCCTCTTTTTTTAAATGTGCTTTTTAAATGTATATTATAAAAGTAACATATTCTCAGGGTAGGATAAAGAAAGTAAATACCTTAAAAAAGGAAGTGAAACGAAAAGGCCCTACTAGATGTATCCTAGAGGACTTTCGTTTTACTTTTAGTTTTGACTGCGGTTGAGTCTCTCAGTCAGGGATGTGACATTTACCCATCATCAACTAGGGCAAAAGCCTCCCAGATGGCCTTGGATTCTGGCCAGAAGATCTAAGCAGGGAAGGAGCAGCTTTGAATCTCTACCTCTTGCCTGGTTCCTGTGCTCTTAAGGCCTGGGCAGGGGCCAGATTTGCTGTTGCCCTTGGCAAAGGATAGTGTCCCAACACCAGGCCTTCCCCTTCCAGGCCTCTAGCCTCCTGTCCCCAATGCCCAAAGAGCAAGGCACCACTCCTGTCTCAGGGATGGTGTCCCAGGAAGCCTCATCGACACAGTCTAAGGCCAGGAGGCTGCCCCAGAACCAAGCACACCTGGTTCCAAGCCCAGCTGTGCTATTCACCAGCTGCGTGACCTCGGGCAAAGAACTTCCCCTCTCTGAGTCTCCTTTTCCTCCCCTGAGGAGAGCTAATAATAGGAGAGCTTGTTGGGATGCTGTGATGATTCAGAGAAGCACTGGGTGTGGGCAGTCTCATCTGCTCAGTGCCCAGGGTGGAACAGTAAAGTGTGTCACAGTGCCCATCACTGCAAAATGTCTGTCTAGGCAGGGTCAACCAACTCACAGACATTGAGAAAATGCTCCAGGATCCAGCCGAGGAATCAGAGCTTCCCATGGGAACCCCTAACCCAAACCTAACCTGAGCCAGAGACTGTGCTAAGGGGCATCTCCTCGGGTCCTACAAGCTCCCTGGGAATTAGGTCAGTCTCCACTGTCTCCATTCTACAGGTGAGGAAACTGAGGCCTGGAGACACCAATTCTCTTGCCCAAGTCCACCCAGGGGTTGGAGGTGGAGCTGGGGTCAAGCCAGGCAGTCTGACTCCAGCCTCCATGGACCCACCTAGCATTTGGCTTCCCGAAGAAACCACGGGGCCGGGGGGTCAGACAGCCCCTTGTTTGACCAAGTTCTCCCTGGCTCCGTTACACACCAGGCCTTGGAGGAGGCTGCAAGGAGTGCAACTCAGCCCTGGCTTTAGGAAGAAGACAGTCAAAGGTAAGATTTGCAGCTAAATCTGCAGGCAGTTACAGCCCAGGGTGAAGAAGGTATCCGCAGGGGAGCTCAGGGACCCAGGCCATGTAGGTGGGGTTTCTCCAGGAAACCCACAGGGTTCTCTGAGCAGGTGTTT
>NW_006442491.1:23569211-23574367 GCF_000325575.1 Pteropus alecto
AGGGCCTAGGATGGGGGAGTTTCCATGAGAAAGGAAAGGTCATAGGTCACAGGGGGCAGACAGTCATGGAGGAGTGGTGATGGGGAAGGGACAGCAGAGACAGCCTAGCTGGGAACTGGGGCCCAGGCTGTCCTCACTCGGCCTGTAGTGTGGAAAATGGTGCTGGGGCTCCTGGAGGCCCTTCCCTGGGCCTGAGCCCTGGTCTCAGAATCAGAAAAGCTGGGAACCCGAGATAAGCCTCTTAGATTTCCTGAGCTCGACGACGACGACGACGACGACGATGATGATGATAATCGCCTCTTAGATTTCCTGAGCTCAACGACGACGACGATGATGATGATGATAATAGTAACAATAGTAATTGGCAGCAGCACTATATAAGTATTTGCAGTTATGCACCTGAAATCATTCTAAACATCTTACATATGTTAACTCATTTAATCCTTACAACTACCCTAGGATAAAGGCACCATTATTATGCCCATTTTATATATAATAGAACTGAGGCTCAGAAGAGTTAAGTGATTTACCCAAGGATACACAGATGATAAGAAGCAAAGCCAGGGTTTGAATTCAGGCCTTGACTCCAGATTCTATGTTCTCAATTAGTATATGATGCTAATCCATTCTCATAAGCAACATTATCAGCCCTGGAACAATCTTTCACCTTTTTCTGGGCTCAAATTTTCAAGATTTTTTAAAGAGATTTGTTTTCTCTTTTTGGTTTTACATTGCTTTATCTTTTTCTCCTCTGCATTTTAGAATGTGCTTTCTTAACATTGATGATATTATCAATTAATTAATAGGTCATATTTAGTAATCAATTATTAATAGGTCATATTTAGTAAGAGCTACACTGGGCCAAGTTCTGTGCTGATCAGCTTTCTGTCACATCCACCCTAGGAAGTAGGTCCTGTTGTTGTCCCCATTTTACAGATGAGGAAATTGAGCTTCAGAAGGAAGAAGTCATTTGCTTAAGGTCACAGAGCAAGTGAGTGAAAGAGTGGGAACTTTAACTCAGGTGTGCCTGTCTCCAAAACCCATATTCTCAACCCTGAGCCCATACCACCTCCCAAATGACATCCCTCGATCCTAAAAACCACTCGAGGGATAGTTATAAAAAAGACCAGAGAAGGGTAGCCACCAGCTCCAGGCAACACAGAAGGTGGGTGGCAGAAGCAGGAACAGACCTGGGGTCTCCTGTTTCCCACTCCAGGACTCTCTGTGCCCCACTTCCAGGGCTCACGGAGCTGAGGAAAGGTTCCTGGCCCTCCCCCAGAGTGCAGCTCACCTGTGCAGGCCACAGCAGCAAAGACCCGGAACTGAGGAGAGGTTCCTGGCCCTCCCCCACATCCCAGAGTGCAGCTCACCTGTGCAGGCCACAGCAGCGAAGACCCAGCACTGGCCGTACTTGACATTCTGGCAGCCATAGTTCTTCCAGCGCCGCAGGATGTCCACACTTCCGATCCAGAACATGGGGCTGATGCCATCCTTGTAGTTGTTGTCCCAACGTCCCATCAGCACACCCTGGTCATCATTGCAGTTGACCTGCAACCAGCAGGGCATCAGGTGGACCAAGTATGGGAAGAGGGGCTTGGTGCCACCAGAGTGAGCCCATGCTCACTCAGCAGGTAGTGAAAGGCAGGGAAGGGCATTCTAAGATGAGGGAGCAGCAGGTACAAAGGTACCAAGCTGTGACAGACTGCTATACATTGGAGATGGTTGGGGCTGGAGCCAGGGGTGCAGGAAGAGAAGAAGGGAGGAGGCGAAGAGGGATCAAGGTCACGAAGGCGATGCTGGAGATGTGAATTTGTCTACTGCGTGGCAGGAGAATGACACTGTGTGATCTGAGCTGTACGAAGACCAGTTCTGGGCCCTGCCCAGATTGTGTCATTCCCCCCAAACTCCCACTCCCTCGAGAATAAAATCCAGCCTCCTGACCACAGCCCACAAAGCCTCTGCGGTCCGGCCCCTGCCCATGTCTGCAGCCTGCTCGCACCCTGCCCTCTCTTGCTCACTCCACTCCATCGTGTTGGCCTCCTTTCTGCTCCTCGAACCTGCCGAAGTTGGTCCCTCCTCAGGGCCTTTGCACAAGCTGTACCCTCTGCTTGGAATGCTCTTCTCCTCTCAGTTATTATATCATCTCAGAGGTCATCTCTCAGGGGAGTCCTCCCACCCCTCGCTGAGGTTAGGCACATGTCTGGGTTCCTTCAGTGCTTGTGTCATGATTTATGACTGTGCGCCCATTCCCGTGACATTTTGACTAAGGTCTGCCTCCTCCCACCCTCCCATTAGAACATAAGCTCTATAAAGTTAGAGACCACACAGGTCTTATCCACGACTGTTTCTCCGGTGCTTGTGACACAGTGGCCCATGATAAATAGTTGCTGAATGAATGAATGAATGAATGAATGAATTGCTTTGAGGGATCACATGGCATCATCTTCATCTGGGTAAATCTTGTCTTTCTAAATACAAGTTCTCTTAGCTGAGACTTACCCATCTCCTGGATCCCCTCACTGTGCCCTGTCATGGGCCCCTGGGGTGGGCCCTGCCACTCACTCACCATGCCGCTCACCACCCGGCCCACGTAGACAGGGCTGCTGCGGCGGGAGCAATCGCGGCCACTGTCCTTCAGGAACTTGGGGTTGATGTCCAGGAGCATCAAGCAGATGTCCAGAATCCCATCTTCAAACTGTGTCAGAGGAAATAAGAGGAAGATGAAGGGGATGAGAAGCCACCTCCTCCAGGAAGCCTGCCTTGAAGCCCAGCAGCTGTAAGACCTCTCTGCTCTGTCTCACATGCCAGACGGGGAGGCTTGGGCCAGGTCTGCCCTAACTCCGTGATGCCAGGCCCGGGACAGGGTGGGATAGGACAAAGACTGAGTGTGTGGGAAAGGGAAAGGGGATGTGCCTGCATCCAGGGCCTGGCTGAAGGGTCCTGGGAATTTGGAGTGAAGATTGCAGAGTGGGGAGCCCAGTGTCCCTGTGGCTTCCCTCCCCTCAGAGTTACCTCAGGCCCTGTCACTGACCCTTTCCCTTCTCTGCTCAGCCAAATCTCCCACTTCCCCTAAGGCCTGACTCACCCTGCAGAGCTGAGGAGTGTCCCTTTCTCTCCCACCCCAACCCCACACTCTGCTCTGATTGGAGCTGAGGTAGATTATATGCAGGATTTTTTTTTTTTTTTCAGGCGAGGCAACTGTTGGTTGATCTCACAGATTGCAAGGATCTTGTCATCTTACAATCCCTAATTTTTTTATTTTTTTACGCCTACAGCACCTGGTCTTCCTAGGTGGTCTCCCCTCCAAGTACTAACCAGGCCCGACCCTGCTTAGCTTCCGAGATCGAAGGTGAGGTAGATTATAAAAATATAAATCTAATCTTATCACCCCTCTGTTTCTACTGCAATCGGAGTAAAATCTAGACTTTTTCCTGTGGCCTGCGAGGCCCTTGGTGATCTGTGTCCACCTTCTCTTTCACCTCATCTCTCATCAGCCTCAGCCACACTCCCTCTGCTCCAGGCTCACTGCCTCAGGCCCTTTGCACTTGCTATTTCCTTTGCTTGGAATGTTCTTCCTGCCGCTCTCTATATGGCTCACACCTTTTCATCCTTACAACTCAAATGTTATCTTTATCAAAAGTCGGACCCCCTCCTTATCACCTTCCACCAGACCACCCATCTGTCGCGTTCAAAGGCTCTTCCGTCTGCCCTCTGCTCCCCATCTCTGTGGTCTTGTCTCAAACCAGGCCTTGTCACAGAGTTCCTTTCATGTTACAGAACAGACACGGCTTCAATGCTTCTGTGTCTCTCTATTGCCATCAGTCTGACATTGAGGCTGTTCACAACCTGGACACTGCTGACTTCTCCCACTTTATCTCCTGGGGTTCCTTATAAGATGCTCCCCAAGCTACAACAGACTCCTTAGGCATAGATTTTCCTGCCTCCAAGCTTTTGCTCATGTAGTTTCCCTTTGCCCCAAAGACCGTGCACCCACCTCCTTCAAAGCCTAGCTCACATTGTGCCTGTGTCAGGAACTGCTCTGACCCCCTGGGCAGTTATCTCTTCCTTCCTTTAGGTCTTATCATCGTGGATTGTGATGACTTCCGGAAGCTTTGAGAGGGCCATGTCCCATGGCTTAGTGCAGCTTGGACACAGAACAGGGACTCAGAACAGAAATTGAAAGGGCTTTGTTCTGTTTCTCATGGGAGAATACAGAGCGCTGGGAAATAAGAGCCAATTCATTTTTGGATGAATTTTAGGTAAGCCAGTCACACCACCATTTTATTTATGTCTCACAAAAGGCTACAGGGTTTGGGGGCAGATATTTTTGCAATTATTACTCCCAAGATTCAGATCAGGAAACTGAGGTAAGAGTCCCAGATCACATGGGAAGGACTTTTCTGTGGTCCCAAGGCAGGACACCCTATGCCTGAACATGGACCCTGATCCAAGGCTGCTGGGAGAATTCTCAAAGTGAACCCCACCCCGCAAGCTAATACCCACTAACACACCAGGATATTGAGGGACCAGGAGTGTGATGGTTCTTGCTTCATGACGTTTCTTAGCAATGTTTCAGGAATTTTTAAGAGGGACTGGATGGTAGAGGAAATCAGGGCACTTGTTCGGAGAACCAGCCCAGATTGGCCTACTGGGGGATGAAGAACCACATGAAACAGAGAGGCGCCATCCAGCGGAGGTCAGCCAAGCCCAGCCTGGACATCCATGCCCTGGCTGACCCAGAGATTTCCAAGAAATAATAAATGATTGTTGTTTTAAGCCTCTAAGGTTTGGGCTTAATGTGCAGCTGGGAGTGAAAATTACAGCAATGATGCTCCAATCATAGTCCTACTAGACCAGAAGCATCAGCATCACCTGGGAACTTGTTAAAAATGCAAATTCTCAGCCCAGACTGAGACCTGCTAAATCAGAAACTGGTGGTGGGCCCAACGATCCATGGTTTACACACTTTTCTGGTGATTCTGAAGTATATTCAGGTTTGAGAACCACTGATCTCGATAACAGTTTAAAGTCCCCTCTCAGCACATGCCTAGCACATAGTAAGCGCTCTTCAAGTGCTGTCTATTATTTTGATATATGGCCTTGAATGGTTCCCTTCTCCCTTCTGAAACACCTGTCAGCCTACAACTCCTAAAGGC
>NW_006442491.1:23574385-23625949 GCF_000325575.1 Pteropus alecto
CTGGGGCTGCTGCTCCCATGGTAAGTAGGGCAACCCTTTGCTGTATGACTTCAGGCCAGACCTAGGCTGTCTCTGAGCCTCCAGACATTTTAAGGCCCTTGAATCCTGACAGCATGGGGTGAATGACCTTGAGACCTACTCATACCTTTGCAGCTTTAACCGCTTCAGACCCAGGGCCCAGCACACAGTGGGCCTGAGATGGTTGAGAGGGGCAGGGTGTGGCCTTACCTGCCCAAAGTTCCAAGGTATGCTGTTGATGAACTTGGAAGAGCCCTGGTAGATGAAGCCCTGCTGAGTGAGGACGTACTCCCGTCGCTCCTCATCTGAGTCCAGGTATACAGCATCCTCTATGGGTAGGAAGGAAGGGGTCTCAGCTCTGGGTCTGGTGAGGCCCAGGGTCCCCGCAGACATGGCAGCCGGGGCACCAACTTCCCAGGGCCAGGTCGGCATCTCAGAGCCCTTTCTATCTTTTAATAAAAAAAACTAATCATGAATTAGTAATCCCATGTCAACGACATAAGGTGTTATCAGTTAGTGACAACAATGGCTGCCTTTTATCCAAAACTTGCCATGTGCCAGGATTTGTTTTTAGTGTGTGGTATATATTAACTTGCTTTTTTCCACAAAAGCCCTATGTGCAAGGGATTCAGGAAAGCCCCATTTACAGACGGGAGAATTGGGACTCAAGAATATTTTACAGATAGAAAAACTGACGCCAAAACAGGAGACAGCAGAGCCCTGGACAGAAATCAGGTGCCCCCTACCTCAGATCCTCACTTGTTGTGCGACCCTGGGCAGGTCACTTCTCCTTCTCTGCCTACCTCTCTTGTTCCCTGTGAGTAAAATGTTATTGCAGATTTGAAAGGAGCTCTTTGCAAGCAGAAGCCCTGAGCCAGCGTGAGGAAGGAGCATGATGCAAGGTGGAGAGAAAGCCAAGAAAGGGTGACTGTGGCTCTGTGGAGGTGGAGTTCTGTCCACCTGGGGGTGGGGGGGAAGGGAGCAGGTGGCATCTGATGTCTTGATGACATTCTAAGCAGAGGACCAGAGACAGAAAAGTTGCAGCTGCTGGAAGATGCAGGGCGGTTAGTTTTCTTTGACTAATAAGGACAGAAAAGGGGGCTGAGGTAGTTGGGGCCAGATGACAGGAGGTCAAAGTCAGGCTGATCTTTACCATCCCTACTTCACAGATGAAGAAGCTGAGACTGGAAAGGGGAAATTCCGAACCTTTGGTGGGCCCTGGGCATTTTTGCTTCCATGGGCCCCTTCTTCTATTAAAAAATATATTAAAAATATATTTTATAATGACTTTGGTATAACGATGAATGTATTAATATTACATATTAAAAATATTATCTAGCCTAAATGTTCAGTTTTTAATTCTGGTTTTCAAATAAATTAACACATTTTCATGGACCCCTTAAAGTATGGTGGGCCCAGGCACTGAGCCTACTGAAGACAGTTTGGAAAAGCACATCCAGAAGCTGGCAAAGCTGAGCCTAGAATGCAGCTGCTCTGGGCTCCGTGGGGGCCATCTTCAGTGACCAGCACCCCCACTCTTATTGCATGGAGGAAAGCAGATGTGAAAGTGGCTGAGTGTCTTATGTATCCTGCTCTTCAGTTCCAAAAATGGTGTAATAAAAATTAGCCTTACAATAAGTGATCTACTTGGTTATAAATCAGCTGCCAGTGCAGGAGAAAGAAAGAAAGAGAAGGAAAAACCCATGGTATTTCCCTGTTGGAATGAGAGTGTCAGCACACTGGGACTGACGTCTCCAGCTCAGGTCACCATCTGGTAAAGGTAGGTGCGTTGGGGACAGAAACTTTGCACATAAATGGTGCTTGATCCTGTCCATGTCGGAGCTCAGGAACAGGAGGGTCCCATTTCACAGGCTGATCCTGCCCTCTCCCCACAGAGGGAGAGCAGTGACCTTGCCCAGCGCCTCTGCCCCCACCAAGACCAACTTCCTGCCTCCCCATCGCCAGCTCCACCGCCTCCTCAAGGCTCCCACCCTGGGATGTGGGTCACTTTAGTCACTGTGCTGCTTGGCTGACCGCCACACCAACCCACTGAGCAGGGAGGGGACAGTTCCGGAGGGAGGAGGACATCCCCCAGAACCTTGCTTCCCATTCCCTGAACTCTGAAACTTTGCCATGTTTGTCACGGGGACACTGGCACGTTCCTGCTCCACAGGCCAGACTGCCGACCAGCTGTAAATTCTGCAGATTGTCAAAAATCAAAACAAGCAAACAGCAGGGCCAGCAAAGCCACTTCTGTCCTGAGAAACCATTTCATGTGGCCACGGGAGCAAGAGTGCTCGTCGTCACTCCCTCCCCGTGATGAGCCACTGGGGACAACCTCATGTCCATGGGTGGGGGGCTCGTTGAATGAACCATCCACATGAGCAAAATGAGGGACACTTGGGCTCTTAAAAAAAATGAGCAGATGTATGCAGGTGATGTGGTAAGACCCTCAAGATGTATCGTAGAGGGAAAACAAACCCAGTTGATGTAGACTGTGGGATCTTTTTATGCTTAAGAGAGACAGAGGAACCCAATAACACGGCAATGTCTCCAGGCACGTGCACCCGGATCTAAATTGCCGAGACCCCCGAGACAGCGTTTCCAAGGAGGGGAGTCGGGGGTCTGTTTCTCTCTAGTGCTTGAAGCTTTTTACAAAGGGGATGTCTTCTTCTCTTACTGCTATCTTTAGAAATAAAAGCCAAAATATGTAAAAAGAAAATAAAAAAATCTTTCTGCTCAAGTATGTTATAAAATGCCCCCAAAATGAAAAAGAAAAAATAAAGCAGTAGCCCTGTTTTTCTGATGCTGGAGAGGCCATGATTTCTGCCCCAGACCCAGGCTTTGAGGGGGAACCCCTCATTCCCAGTCTGGGACCTGCCCACAAGGCCTCTTTCTCTGCATTGCTGTGTAGGAACAAGAAGGGAACAGATCTGACCGCCTTGGTAGTCAGATGGGGAAACTGAGGCCCGGGAAGGGGTGTGGCAGCCCCTCCCTCCTCGGTGCTTCCGGCTTTCTAGTTTTGTCCAGCATTGTCCACTTACTTATTGAAGGAGCTGCCAAAAGCCACTTAAGCACCCTGAGCCTCAGTTTCCTGTCTGTGAAACGAGGACGCTGACCTCTACCCCTGGCATTGTTGAGCGGACTAATTGAGAGAGCATATGAGGAGGCACTTAGGTAACCAGACTGCTCTTGCCCACCTCTCCTGGCTACCGCACCCCTCTGCCTCCCTCAGTTTCTCCTCCCAAGCCAAGCTGGTGAGAGTTAGAACAAAGCCCCATGAAACAGAAACAGGTGTGGAGCCATGGCCCTGCATATCCGCTGGGCACCCCGTTCCTGAATGGGGCTTCTGAACGTGGGCAATTTCCATGTACAGCTCCCAGTACCATGGGAACATATGGACTGACACATGGGTTAAGATCGCTTGGTAGGTGTGTGGCCTTGGACAAGTTATTTTGCTTCTGCGAGCCTGCCTCTTCCTCTGTAAGTTGGAATAACAGGAGTCCTCACATCACAAGCTTTTTGAGAGGCTGAGCACAGAGCTGCACAGAGTGGGCCTCGCTCAATCCACTTTGATGTCTCTTCTGCCCCATTCCCCCACTCTCAGTGGTCCCCATGGGTGGGTCTAGCCCGGCCAGTCTCCCACCTGACCATGGATGGAGTGCGGCTCACCTGGGCACCAGGTGTTGAAGAGCAGGGTGAAGTGGCCCAGCACAAAGCTGGAGCCCTGGTAGCCGGTGGAGGCCTCCAGGCTGAGGCGGTACAGGCCGATGGGGGCATGGGCGGGGGTGCTGAGCTGCAGCGAGAGAGCATTGTCCTGCTGGTCCACCACCGAGGCTGTCCAGGCTCCCTCCTCCACAGCATCAGACAGGGGGAAGCGGGCCTTGGTCCCAGCTTCCTTGCTGGGGGCTGGACCTGCAGAGGAAGAAAGCAGGGGCTGTGAGCCAGGGGTGGACAGGGAGGCAGGGAGCCAGGGATGGCAGGGGCCAGGCACATGTCAGGGGTCCATGAGCCTGTGTTCAAGATCCAGTTCTGCCACTAACCACTGAGGGAACTTGGGCAAGAAGTTTCCTCTCCTTGAGCCTTGGTTTCCCCATCTATAAAGTAATAATGAAAACTCAGTCTTGCAGGGTGGTTTTGTGGGAATGCATGAAAAGCTGCAGGCACACAGCAGGTCCTCAACTAGACAGATCCTCCTGGGAAAGGGGACAGTGCAGCTTGGGGCGGGATCTCAGCCACATTGCTCTGGGCTGGCATAACTGGACAAGACCATCCCCCTCTCCATCTGGAGCACAGACAGGAATTAGGCAAGTGTTCCCCAAGGGTCATCCTTTCCCGCTGAGTTCTTTTACCAGCTAGCACCCTTATTTCCCTTTCAGAAAAAGAAGCCCCAGATCTAAGTGAGATAGTACCATGGTCCGCTGACAACCCCTGGGGGCTTGTCTGAGAGCCCCCTTGTTGTTGGGTGCTGGCCCATTCAACATCTTAGTGTTTATTTCCTCCCATGGCTCCTCCACAGGCAGCTCTTAGGATTGATCATAGCCATCCCTCACCTCCCTACAGCTGTTTACACTTTATGAAATGCCTTGACACTTTTTGCTTCCCCGAAGACTCCTTGTACAGGTGAGAAGACTGAGGCCTGAAAGAGAAGGGGTCTCCCGAAGATATCTCAGGGTTCTGTGGCAAAGTTAGCATCTGAGCCCAGGTCTCTAGGCTCTGGGCTGACCCCACAGCACCTCTCATTCCCAGAGGATGCTCCCCAGCAGGGATCTAAAGTCTCAAGAAAGTGGAGAGCCTGCCTCAAACAGCTTCTTTTTCAGGTGGAGGGGAGGGCCTGGCCCACGTAGGCATGTCTGAGTCACAGGGAGGGCGCGGGAGGGCTGGTCACCCTTTCTAGACTTGGGTGGTGGAGAAGAGAAACAGAACCTTCTCTGCTTGACTGGGCAGCTGCCCAGGAAGTTTTATTTTTATTCTTCCATCTCCCTCCCTGTAGCCATGCCCACCACTGCTGACAATACGGGGGCCTGCTCACTGAGGGGCTCCCTCCCAGTACTTGACCCCTGCTCCCCACCCACACCCAGGCCCAAATATAACCATGAACTAAGAGGCAGGGTGCAGGTCTCCGGGGCCCTGTCTGGGTGCCAGGAGCCAGCTGAAGGCCTTGAAACGCTCCCTGTCTTTCAGAGTCAGCGTTTGAGGGAGGTGATCGGCAGCAGTGGAGCCCAAGAGACAGCCTGGGTCTGGCTGTCCCACTCAGGCCCTGAGCTTGTGTAAGCTGGCCTAAGTCACTAGGCTTCTCTGATTTGCAATTTTCTCATCAAAGAAGAAAACAGGCTTAGACCACATGCCTGGGAGGTTCTGATTCCAGGTCTGAAACTGGCTCTGTAACCTTGGATGAGCTGATTAGCTTCTCTGTGCCTCAGTTTCCTCATCTGTAAAATGGAATTAGCTTCTCTGTGCCTCAGTTTCTTCATCCGTAAAATGGGGCTAATTGTAGTACCTCATCACACGGTCAGTGTGAAGCTTAAAGATAATAGCAGTACCTCATCACACGGTCAGTGTGAAGCTTAAAGAAGGTGAGGCATGAAAAGCACATCACAAGGTACCTGGCACATAGTAAGTTCTCAGCAAACCATAGTTATTGTTTATTATCACCGCCACCTCCTAACGCTCTTTAAAAGATTCAGTGAGAGTTCTTTGAAGGCACTGAAAACAGTGACTAGTATGTAGTAATTATGAAGCAAATGTGAGTTATCCTTAGTGTCACCAAAAGGGACCATTAAAAATCAGAATTCTCAGGCCAAATCACAGATTTTGAGGACTGGAGTGAAATGGAAACTAAGGCCAACAGGGGTAATGTTAGGGTAGACCAATGTCTCAGTTTGCCTGGGACAGTTCCAGTTTATGCCTGTGGTTTTAGCATAATTATTAATGAAGTCCCTTTCATTCTCGGAAATGTCCCTGTTTGGATGATCAATGATCTGGTCACCATGGTCACAGCCTGGGCCAGGTCCCACAGCCTTGGTCACTAGTGACATTCCACCCCCAGGGAAAGGTCAGGAAACACACTTCCCTTTCTCTCTGTCCTGGGGCACTGTGTGTATATATATATGTGTGTGTGTGTGTGTGTGTGTGTGTGCGTGCGTGCATGCACACACACGCCCCTTTCTTCCAAGGGGTCCTGGAGGGTGGGGTGAGAATGGGCTGTCCCCACTCCCACTGGCCCTACCGCTGCTTACATAAGCTAGATTTGGAAATTCCTGGGCTGCGGTTATACACAGTACTCTCTGTGGGGCCAGAGACACCACAGGGACCCCTCTGGGCCTAAATGACTCTGGGGACCTGAAGGATCCTATCCACTATGCCAGACCATGGTAGTGGGGGTCCTGGTTGGGTGGGTGAGGGGAACCTTCCAGAGCAAAGCCTTCCCTTAAACTCATAAGGGTTCTTTTCACTCTTTCAGGCTGACCTCACTCCCACCCCTATACTCCCAAATCCAGACTCCCCTTGGAGGGAAGCAGAGCTTAATCCTGTAACAAGGACAGTGTTTATCTACTGTGGGCTGTACCCTATAACAGAGCCTGTCAGGTCATCTGGGTGACCTCGGCCAGCTCTCTCCCCTCTCTGGGGCTCGGCTTCCCTGAAGAGGTAGGACAGGCCGATCATAAGCTAGAATGTTTCAACACAGGAGCAGAGGGCCCTGGCCAGGCCCGGGGCTGGGCGTTGTCATAAGCCAGGCCTTGAAGTGAGAGGCCTGGCTTCCCGCTATTGTTCCTCAGGCTTCCCCAGCCCTGGGAAGGTTCTTGGTTGCTCAGACAGGGAAGCTGTGTCCATTCAAAGATAGAGTGTCCTTCGCGGCTACCCATAGAGGCTGTGGAAGTGGCCAGGACAGGCTGGCTACAGTTAGGGATAAGTTGGTGAAGACTGGAGAACAGAGATTAGTTGCTGAGATAGGAAGGCCAGTTGCCTCCACAACCCTGAACTTGGGGCTTTAATTATCTAACACCAGGTTGCCTAGATAATTGAGAAGGGGAAAGAAAGAGGATTCCTTGAGAATGAAAGAAACAAAAAGAAAGTGAGGAATTATAGGCTACCCAAGCTCATCTACCATTCCAAACCAGGATCAACAAACCAAAGCCTGGCAGGTACTTGTGGTTAATAGGTAAAGGTGCCTGCTGTGGGGTCACAGTGACAGAAAACATCAACTCTGGGGTCAGGGATTGAAAGCTGCTTTTTCCCTATTTACTGTATGACCTGGGATAGGAAGGCCAGTTGCCTCCACAACCCTGAACTTGGGGCTTTAATTATCTAACACCAGGTTGCCTAGATAATTGAGAAGGGGAAAGAAAGAGGATTCCTTGAGAATGAAAGAAACAAAAAGAAAGTGAGGAATTATAGGCTACCCAAGCTCATCTACCATTCCAAACCAGGATCAACAAACCAAAGCCTGGCAGGTACTTGTGGTTAATAGGTAAAGGTGCCTGCTGTGGGGTCACAGTGACAGAAAACATCAACTCTGGGGTCAGGGTTTGAAAGCTACTTTTTCCCTATTCACTGTATGACCTGGGCAAGTATCTTGACCTTCCACAGCCTCAGTATTTCCATCTGTAAAATAGTATCTCGACCTTCCACAGCCTCAGTATTTCCATCTGTAAAATGGGGGCTCCTTATGCTTCAGGGATGAGCGGTTTCCGTATGAGCATGTAAACAGTAGGTCCTCCATAGATGTGATTTTCATTATCCTAAGCCTGACTCTTCGCAGAGCACCAACTGTTATGTACTCCCACCTTCCATTTCTTAGAAAGGAAACCGAGGCTAGAGACATGAAAGACTAGCAGGAGGCCCCTCTGCTAGAAAGGGCCCCATGAGTGCGGGGCGAATGGGGCGGGTGCCCCTGGGTAGTGGGTGTGTCCCTGCCAGAAGGGGTGGGATGGCAGGAAAGGGATGAAGGGATATCCGTGACCAGTCTGCAGGCATTGCGATAAGCCTTATCAAACGGCCTCGCAGGTAAATGCTGGCCTCAGCCAGGCGGAGCAGTTCCTGCTTGCTGCTCTGTCTGCCCTCGGGGACCTCAGAAAGAGCTGACCTTTTCCACATAGGTGGCCCCTCGCTGACTTCGAGGGAGTGGTCCCCACCAGAAGCCAAAGCAACCGATTCAACATTAAAGGCCATTTTCCCAGGGTTGGCTGGGGCCCCAATGTCCCTTGGCCCATCACTGGAGCCCCTGGAGCAAGACCTGCAACAGCTACTGACGTCTACATGGTACTTCTCAGTTAACAACCCTCCACCATGACTGCCTTTCACACGATAAAACTCAGTCTCAGAGAGGCTAAGCAACTTGCCTCAAGCCACACAGCGGGTAGGCAGCCCAGGTCTGCACCAGAACCCGGAACTGTCCATCCAGCCCCTCAAGCCTGAGGCAGCCTCCCGAAGGCTGGAGCCAGCTGGGTTCCCTCCACCACCCAGACCCTATCCGGGCCGGATCCCAGAGGCCTGGTTGGGTTGTATGGATTTGGAGAAGTAGCTGTTGAAAAGAGCTCAAAAGTCATTTTGAGGTAGGAAAGAGCGAGCAAGATCTTGATGAATCTGTGTGGTAGAAAGCTGACCCCAGCCCTGGTGAGGACAGGTTTTTAGGCATCCAGGTGTCCAGCAGCACAGACTTGTTTACAAGGCTGCGTGGCCTGAGGTGACATTTCTCGGCTTTCTATGCCTCAGTTCCCTCATCTGTGACATGGAGCTAGTGACTGCTGGGAATTTCCCAGGGGTACAAAGAGGAATGAAGTCACCTATCCCCATTGTCTGTCAGAGGACGATGAAATCACAGAACAGGACAAGTTAGGGTCGAGTAGGGTGGCAGGTACTCACCAGTCACGACACTGAAGGTGAGGCTGTCCACACCGGCCTCGTAGTTTCTGCCCTCAAAGTACAGTGTCAGCCGGAAGGGCTGGCCCCGCCGCACCACCAGCCTCTCCCGGCAGAGGTCTGCCGTGTGGTGGTCACGACCATTGGCCTCCAGCTCCAGGTCGCATCTCTCCAGAACCAGATCTACAAAGACAGTGAGGGACATGAGCCATGGTGCATCCTTCAGCCAGCTGTGACCCCCACTGCCACACGCCTGCACTCCCTGGACACGGGGGCCTCCAGGGAGCCAGCTCTTTCTCGATAATGGTGACCAGTCCTGGATGAAGGTTCTGCCACCTCCCAGGTGTGTGACCTCAGGCAACTCAACTTTTCTGGGCCTCAGTTTCCCCATATAGCAGGATCTACCTCAAAGGGCTGTTGTGAGCCACTTAGCAGCACAGTGACTGGTGCATAATAAACACTTACTAAACGTGAGCTGTTCTATCGTCCTTGGAGGGTTAAAGCAAGCACAGTATTTGGTAATAGGTTGATTACATAGGCTTTGCCTTTTAGGTTCAATTTCCAATTTACAGGAAATATAGAGGATTGACGAACATGTTAAACAAAGAACAATGACATGATCAACAAAATTCATTCTCAGGGAAACTATAGGCAAAGGATTTGATCTCTTTAACAACTAAATTATACGGAAAAAAATGAGAAAAAATGTTGAAGAGAGAACCTATAGATTAAGAGAAACTTAAGAAACATTCCACTCCATTGTGCTGTGTGGGCCTTATTTAGGTTTTGATTTAAAAAAAAAAAAACTATTTAAAAACATTTACATGTATGAGACAACTGGAAATTTAAATACTGATGGACTAATGGTGATATCAAGGAATTTTTGTTAATTTGTTTATGTCTAAATATATATATATATTCTTTAGAGATATATATATTGAAATATTTACAGATGAAATTATGTGATGTCTAGGATTTGCTTCCAAATAATGGGGCAGGAGTGACATGGAGGTGTGGGAGGCAGGAGTAACAATAGGTTGCTGGTGGTTGGAACTGGGTGATAACGTAGGCATTTAGTATTCTATTCTCTCTACTATTATGCATGTTTGATATTCTCCATAATTAAAAGGGTTTTTAAACGACAGAGATTTTGGACTCTGCTGGACCTGGATCTCAGTTCTGCTGTGCTCCTAGACAGGTGTCTCTCCCTCTCTGTGCCTCCCTCACTGAAGCCTCAAAGGGCTGTTGTGAGTCCCAGGAGAGGATATTGAGACACCCTTTTCCCCAGGGCCTATCCCAGGGCAGGAACTTGATATGTGAAAATTTAATTTATAGTTTCAGAGGGATCTGAAGACCAAGGCAGAGATGGGGTGATGGGGTGGGTGGAAGTCAAAGCAAAGCACAAACCTTTTAATCTTGGCAAGCTCAAGGTCAAGATTTGGAAGCCTATAGGGTGGGGGGAATGGGCAAGCCAGACTCTCAGAGCCCTGCGGCCCTTGAGAAGTATGTGGTCCAAATGGGGCCCAGGGGAAGGATTTGCTGAAAGTCACCCAGCACGTCGGTCCTTCTACTGGGACATCGATCCAGGTCTCCTGCATCCTGTCATGGATATCTCAAAAGTGAGGTGTAAAGTGCCCAGTGACTGTAGAAAGAAACACCTGCCTCATGTCCCTTTCCACATTCCCTCTCCTCACACCTTCTTCCCGGGGGCTGCAGTGGTCCAGAGGTCATCTGCAAATGGACATGACCCAAGAGGCAGCTGAGATGCTGGGTCCAGCAATATTAGTACAGGGACACCCTCCACTGTAGAAATCCCTCTCCTGGGATGGTAACACTGCCAGCGTGTGTGTGTGTGTGTGTGTGTGTGTGTGTGTGTGTGTGTGTGTGTATGGGGGGCCGGTAAAACATTAATTGAGCCCCTTCTCCACTCTTTTCAGCCTTCACAGATGTACCAAGGGCTGTCATTATCATCCATGTTTTTCAGGAGGGGAAACTGAAACTCAACAAGTGGCCAAGGACTAGAGTCGCAGAACTTAAGGGCCAGAAGAGATCTAGAGGAACATGTCTGCTCTCAGCTCACTCCTCCTCCATAGGATGCTGGAACGTCCTCTCTGGCCCTCAGGGCCAAGGAGTCAGCCATGGCTGACTTGAACATCACCAGGGACAGCATGCATGCCTCCTTCCAGCTGGCAGGGACTAACCAAAGCTAAGTGCTCTGAGGCCAGGCCAGCACCCCCTGTACAGCGTCACACCACCTGACACACAGCAGGGACCCAGCCTCACTAACTGACTGAAGGCAGGGACAATGGTTGACTAGCACAATATTTTACAGTTTACAGCATGATTTCATGTTTCATTGCCTCATCTGATCCAGGGAGGCAAGGGTTAATGTCCCGGGAATGGGGAAACTGAAGCCCAAGCCCACCCAGGACTAGGAGCCAGGCACTTCTCATCCAACCCAATCCTCCTGTTCTCCACATCGGGGACTTACGGATTGAGCCCAAGCCTGTCCTGACCCCTACTGCACTGAGATCCCTGAGACAAGGGAGGAACAGCCAGGCACAGGGTCGTGTGGTGCTGACCCTAATACTCACCCTCGGCCATGGTCAGGTGGTATTAGCAGCTCCTCGAGTCGACTCGACTCCCTCGACTTGACTCGTGGTAGGACACTCCAAGTAACGACCACTGGAGGCAGGCGCTGCAGAGGCTGAGAGCTCGGGAACTTATAGCCGCTTTGGGGCGGGCAGGGGGCGTGGCACGAGGGAAGGCGGGGACCTGGGGAGGCTACTATTGCCCAGTCTGGGCCACGCTCTGGACTGGCCGGCTGGGGCAGGAGCTCAGGGAAGGAAGGGAGCTGTGGCCAGGCAAGGGCTCCCCCTGGGGGAGCAGACTGAGCACAGGGCTGAGACACGAGGGCAGGGGCACACGATTAGACCAGGACACACAGACACACCTGGACCCACAGCATCGGACCTTGGGTGACAGAGACACCTGGACACAAAAACACACACACGCAGATACAGACACATGTGGAGCAGACAGGCACACAATCAGAGACATAGGGATGTGGCTACACAGAGACGCAGGCGTGCTCCCAGAGATACAGCAGACAAACCTGGACATACAGCCACAGCGACATGGACACAAAATCAGATTAAAACCACAAAGACATGCCAGGACAAAAACACAGCTAGACACACAGGTACCCACCAAAAGTCACACACAAATAAACAGGCGTCCAAATGCACCCAGCTCACAGACACACACGGACAGACCTCACAGACACCGAAACAGCATCGAATGTGGACACCAAATCAGACTGAGGCACCCACAGACACGCAAAGATGGAGATACTCAGAGGTGGGCCCACATACAGACTCAGACTCATGTACCGATACAGACATACTCACAAAGGCAGGCACACCCACACCTTTTCTTGGAGCAAAACCCAGATAATGTGCCAATCTCCTCTATCCCTCAATCCATCTAATCATCTATCCATCCATCCACTCATTCACTCATCCCTCCCTGCACTTACCCCTCCCTTCACTAATCTTCCCTGCAGACCCACTGTGTGCCAGAAGAGAACAATGCCAATTTTCAAAGGACTCAACCTCTGACCCCTCACACCTAGCACCCTGGGGAGGTGCCATCACCCATCTTGGTACCTCTGGTCCCCTTGCCTCCTATGCTTCTTACCTACCACGAAGCCTGAGCAGGAAGTGTCCCTGGAGAGACAGGGGCCTGTGGACCTCCCCCAGTCCTTT
Source organism: Pteropus alecto (assembly GCF_000325575.1). Taxonomy (NCBI): domain Eukaryota; kingdom Metazoa; phylum Chordata; class Mammalia; order Chiroptera; family Pteropodidae; genus Pteropus; species Pteropus alecto. The sequence goes on from NW_006442491.1 coordinate 23,587,033, forward strand.
TTCTGGAATAAGTTCTGTATCTATTGATGTATTTGGCCTACAGAGCTGGCCCCAGATTCTATTCCTGTGTGACGCAGGGCGGAGAACAAACTCGCGTTGCTCTAGTGGATGTTTGTCCTTGGGTCAAACAGGCCCTGCCTGGGGTCTTAGTGAACAAACTCATGACAAAATGGCCCCACAGGTGGACTTCGTAACGGCCCCATTTTACAGATATTGTTCCAGAAACTTTCCTGAAGCTGGTGGGAACACAGAAGAAGAGCAGAGTAAGTGAACATCTAACAGGAAGCCAGGGTTTGAGAGCCTACTCTGCTCTAAGCAGCTGTATGACCACAGATAGGTATTTCCACTTTCCAGGCCTCGGTTTCTCCCTCTGCAAAATGGGAGCAAGGATTCGTCCCTCATGGGCCTGGAGTAAGACTCAACAAAATGATCGAGGCCAGGTATCTAGTACACAGTGAGCACTCAATAACTGGGGTCCCTAAGTTTTGGAGCAAAAATGCCAAGTGTCCCAGAACCTGGCCCTGAAGGACAGGGACCTCAAAGAGAAATAGGAGGCAAGGGGCTAGTCAGGCTTCGCAGGCTGTATGAGGTCCGTAAGTGTCAGCCCTGCTCCAAATGAAAGAATGGATTTTGCCTTCATCCATCTTTTTCCATTGAGAATACTATGTTCTCCACTTGTACTAATTTTCCTTTATAACCCCTGCCTGGGATCCCCCTGGGGGACAGGATGCACGCATGCCTTTTTAGAATACCGGTCAGGTCATTTCCAGTGCCCGGCATGGGGCTTGGCACAGAGCCACCGCCTGTCTCTGACCCAACTGGCTACTTCGTCTTCCTTCCTCTCTCCCTTTCCACAGAACTGTGGCCACCTGAGTGACACAGTCTCTTGAGTAACCCCAGGATGATAGGGCCAGTCAGGGTCAGGACTGACTTCCGAAAAGTGGCAGGCAGAGGCCAAAGGTCTGGATTCCAGGCCCGGTGACTGGAGACCTTTGCCCCACATGGGCCTCGGTTTTCCCATCCGTTCACAAGTGCTGGGAAACCCTGCCTTGTCTTACCTCATTGGGCGAGTAAGCATTCAAAATCCTGGTTTACTGAGGGGAAAACAGGCCCAGAGAGGTTGGTCATGGGCTCAAAGTCCCCAGACAGTGCAGGCAGTGGCCCTTCATGCTCCTGTGCAGGGTAATTGCTGTGGAATGGTCTCTCTTGACTGTGTGACCCTGGGCAAGTGACTAGACCACTTCCAGTGTCAGTGTCCTCCACTTTAAAATGAGTATAAGAAGAGTTCCCGCCCCTGGGGGTTAGAGATAATGACTATTCAGGGCCAGGCACATAGTAAGTGCTCCATAAATGGCACCTAAAACTTTTTATGGTGATTTTATCAAGAGTCAGGACTCTCCTTCCCCAAGAAAGGGAGATTCCTATAAGAAGGTGAAGCAGGTTGCAGACAATGCAGAAATGTGGTGGGTGGTGCTCAGAAGAACTCTCTGCCTTCTGAATAAGTCTTGTGTCCAGGGTCGCCACCGGAGAGATCTGTCCTTCACTTCCGTAAGCATTTCCAGGCCTCGAGATGGAGACAAAGGTGAGTTTTTAGAACTTTTGAATAACCCACTACCAGCCAGATGTTCCATTTAAATCTCACGATGTGACTTTTGTCATTTGTTAAATGAGGAAACCAGGGCTTAGATAGGTGATGTGACTTGCCTAAAGTCACATAGTTAAGAAGTCGGACGTGGAGACCAGGGTTGGTTCAGAAGCCTGTACTGACTCTCCCATGGTTCAGGGGTCAGTCCTATCTGCTACCACCATCCCCAAGGATAGGCCTCAGGGACCTGAGTCACGGTTAGTCCTATAGCCCTCAGCAAGTGAGGCCTCAGAGGACAGTGGCTCATGCTTCTGACCCAGGGTGTCTGGTGTATAGCAGATGTTCGATAAATGTTTGTGTCGTGAGAGAAAGAAAGAGGGATGAGTCAGAGAGAGTTGAAGAAAGAATGGAAGGAAGGAAGGAAGGAAAGGAAAAAGATTAAGTTTCAAAGAGGTTGGGAAAACTGCCTGACCTGAGGTCACACAGCACAGCTGGGCTCCCAGGGCCTGGCTGGCTGAACCATTCCCCAAAGACAAGGGGCCCACAGGCCAAAGATCACCCTCGACGGCTGAGCTGGGAGGAGAGGGACGATGAGGCAGTAGTGGGACCAAGATAGGGCATTTGAAGCCCTCAGCTTTTCTACCAACTGGTGACTAATGGTAGATGAGCAACGTCTGGCCTGAGCAAGTCCAGGAGGGGGGGCCAGACTCCCCTGAGGCAGGGTGGGCTGAGGTAAAGGTAAGGTCTGGAGACTTGGGGAAAAATTCAAGAGGTAGGTATGAACTTTCAGGACCTTCGAAAGGGAGTGTGGCTGGTGGCCGGTTCGAGGCAGGATCTGTGTGTCCTAGGTTGTGGGGAGCAGAGAACAGGCACCCAATTGGGGTGGCCCTCCCCATGTGTCCATTTTGCAGATGGAAAAACCGACCTGGTCATGGTGTCCTCAGCTCCACTGTCACAATGCATCCCCTCTCCCCACTGCCCCTTCCCCGGGGTAGGATCTCAGCCCCAGCCATGCTGCTTAAGCTCTGTGGGCCACAGGCACTTTATTTCACCTCCTTAAGGTTTCGGCTTCCACTTCTTTTAAAGCAGAATCACATCCCAGACCTCACGGGACTGGTGAGAATATGAGAGAAGCTGCGGGGCCAGAGGAGCTTTTTGAGATGCAGTCTGAGCTCACCCCTCCCCCACTGACACCCCTCAGGGGCGAGTTTGAGCTCCTCCACCCGGCATCTGGCTTGGCATCTGAGGCCCTGCAGGTCTGGCCCAACTTACGCTCCGATAGATCGCCTCTCTCACATTTGTACTCTCCAGGCTCGCCAGCCACTCTACCAGTTCCCTAATGCATGCTGCAGCTTTCTCCACCTCCAGGCCTTCACTCAAGCTGTGCCCTCTTGGGATGCCCCTTGTCACCTATTAAAATTTCACTTGGGCTTTAGCCCCACTGAAAAGGCATCTCCTCCCAGAACCCGCGCAGAGCAAAGCTTCCCTCTTGCCCCCAGCATCGTGGGACACGGCCATAGTCTGTCTTGTCTAAGGACCAGTGTGTGTGCTTCTCTGTCCCCCTCCACCCACCTGGCTCTTAGTGTCGACTCAATGAATGTTTGTTGAATGAGTAAGTGACCTGTGGCAGAAATGGGGAGAGAGAGGGAGAGGCAGGCCTTGGTTGGTAAAATTTTTGGTGGCCGATTGCCCATGGCAGGACCAGGAGCCAGGGTATGGTGCTGGGTCTCTCTCAAGTTTCATTGCCTCCATCAAAGATGACGGATCTGGACCCAGCTTACTTTCCAATCACATTTCCTACAATACTAGGAGTAGGAAGACCCCCTGCTGAGCCTCCGAGGGGGCAAACGATTTCCCCCAGGTCACACAGCAAATTAGGGCAGAGTCTGGGTGCCTCGATCCCAGGGTGGGGGACTTATTATGTGGGAGATGAGTTCACAAGACTGTTCGTTTTCTATGAGAACAAAAAGATAATAAAGTTTGGAATAACCTTTCCAAATTGATGACAGACAGTGGTGAGAGGGGTGTTGGAGGCCATGATTGGGGAGGGCAAGTAGTGCTGAATAAAGGTGGTTTCAGTATTCCCTTGAAGGTGAGAAAAATTCTGCGCTTGAAGCAGTGTTTTTATGTATGACTATGGTAATTAAAGATTAATTAAAAAGAAAATAATAACCTGTTTTACATTTAGAATTAAGCTTTTGTAAAAATGGAAATACTCCAAAATAAAGAAATTCTGGCAAAGTAAGCGGAAAAAATATAGACATACAAAAGAGAAAATAAATGTGTCCAAAAAATCCATAAAACTCTGTCAATATTGCCACAGTCTTACAAACCCAAACCCACAGCACAGCACACGAATAAAGAGGAAATTCATGTGAGGGTTCCCAGAACTGAAATTCAGAATTTCGAGGAACGTACGCTGAATTTTGGTTTATTTCACAACTCTATGTCTTAAAATGTTTCTGAAGCAACCCTCCACACACACACACACACACACACACACACACACACACACACACACACGCTCTCCAAGAAAGTGCTTGAAAAATCTTTTACTTTGTTAAAATGAGGGTCAAGGAGAGGAAATGACTTGCCCAACTTCACACAGCTTGGGAAGGGCAGAGTGAGTGCTCCAATGTCCGTGCCTGCCACCGATACAGCTAGAATTTCACGCAAGGTGAATAAAGCCTTGGGGTGGGTGCCTGGCCAGGCTCCCTTGGCCATTCAGGGCTGCTGAAGGGAGGCAGAGGAATGAACCACGAACGCTGCAGCATCCCCTGCCTCTCCCCACCTGAGGCCGAGTCATGAGTTGTGTCTGCCTGACACACCCAGTTCAGTCAATAAGACTCAAATACACTTTCATGGAAATAAATGACCCTCTAGGGCAGTGGCTCAACACATGTTTGGATGAACTGACCACTTATTTCTCCTGTCTGTTTGATGAAACACTCGAGTGACTATCCGAACTGAATGCTTATAGATCTGAAGCCACACTCAGCTTGACTCAGTTAGTCTGAAATCCAATCTTCACATGTCCCAATGTCACAGAAGATGGGAAGATTGGCCTCATTCCTGCAAAGGCAGACCTCAGTATCCATGATAATAAATCCCAGCGCCTACAGGGAATATGCTCTGCAGTTGATGGAGCCTTCTTTGCAGAGACAGCTTGTCTACCATTTTGCTTCTGGGTAAGGGCCCTTTCTACAGGCATGATGGGGTTGTCAATCAAGTGGCTGCCCAACTCTGGTTAAGGACAGGCCTGTGACCCAAACTCAGCCAATCAGATTCTCTCCTGGGACTTTGAATCTTATGGTTCCAACACAAATTCTAAATACAAGCGTACCTTGTTTTATTGTGCTTGGCAGATATTGCATTTTATTTACAAATTGAAGATTTGTGGCAACCCTGCTTTGAGCAAGCCTATTGGCACCATTTTTCCAACAGGCTCAGATGATGTTCAGCATCTCTTAGCAATAAAGCATTTTTCATTAAGGTATGTACATTGTTTTTTAGACATAATGCTATTGCACACTTAATAGACTACAGTATAATGTAACCATAACTTCTATATGCCCTGGTAAAGCTTAAAATTTGAGTGACTCGCTTTATTGTGACATTTGCTTTATTGCAGTGATCTGGAACCAACCCCACGATACCTCTAGCGTATGCCCGTGATGGTTAAAAGTTTGCAGCTTCATTCCCAGAACTACTTCACTTCTTGTCTTTTCTGAAGCTATGATTTGTAGTTTCTTGTTTGATTTTTTAAAAGCTTTATTGAGGTACAATTTACATACAATGCACCCTTTTCAGGTACACAGCCTAATGAGTTAACAGACATATACATATCATGTTACTACTTGGACAGTTATTTTATAGAACATTTCCATCACCCTCAAAACTTCTCCCCTTCTGCTTTGCAGACAATTCTCTCCTGCCCTCCCTCTGTCTCCAGCAACCACTGATCTGGTTAATGTTTCTATTGTTTTGTCTTTCCCAGAATGTTGTATAAATGACATCCTACAGTATACAGCCTTTTGAGTCTTGCTTCTCTCACTAAGCATAATGCATTTAAGCTTCAACCATGTTGTTGTGCTATCAGCAGTTCATTCCTTTTTTATTGCTGAGTAATATTCCATGAAATGGATGTACTACAGCTTGTTTAGACATTAACCAGTTGAAGGACATATAGGTTTTTCTAGGCAATTATAAATAGAGCTGTTGTCAACATACAGGTACAGGTTATTTGTGTGGACATATGTGTTTGTTTCTTTTGGACAAATACCTGTGGGCCATCACATGTCCTTCCAATTGATATTTTGGATATTATTAAGCTGCCCTGAGCCTGCTTGCTTATGCCATCAGAGAACTGAATGGAGACACCTACATTTCCCTGATTTAACTCTCTTGATGACTCTATGGGATTTAGAGTTATTCTCATTTTTACCGAGGGAAGCAAAACTCAGAGAGCCTAAATAACCTCCCCCAGACCAGATGGTAGGAATTTGAATCCAAATAAAAGTCACGAAGATGTCCAGCTGCCTTTCAAAGCCCCTGGTCACCTTGGTGGGAGGCAAGCAGCGTCATCTTGAAGGTTCTAGCCAACGTTTTTTGACGGACGGTTGATCGAATGAATGCTTCACTTCCTTTCTTTGGGCCTCAGTTGCCCATTTGAGAAATGATAAGGTTGGACCAAATCATGAATTTCTGAGGCCCTAGGGTCTTCGATTTTGACATACTGTGACTGTAATTGTGGAATCCGCAAGGCCTTATCTCCTGATAAACAATTGCAAGAAATGGAGCAAGTGGGGAGAAGGAGCCCAGCTCTCACCTCACAGCCGCCCCCCTCCCATGGATGACTTCCTGAGCTTGCACCCTAGTTGGTTGACCCCCAGAAGAGCAATTTTCAGTCTCAGCTTTTCTAGCCTAAGAAAAAAAATACCCCTGTCACATTGGATTAGCATCACCTCTTCTGCTGAGAATCTTCTCGGGGATGCCAGCCCCCTTTCTTCATCAGTATTTTCAGAATGTTCAGGTTTCTAAATGAGACCTGACAGATAAGGCTCTTCTTCTTCTTCTTTTTTTTTAAAGCTTTTAAAAAATAAAATGAATCATCCTATGCATGTCCTGGAGACTCAAATTAAATTAACCCTGTCCTTTCCTAAGAGGCAGTAGGGCTGTTGGCTTGTTGGGGGATGGACAGATGGGAAGGGGGAAGTGACAGATATCTCATCTTGGATCAGGACAAATTCTGCATCAGGATCCACCATCTTCCCAGGTCACCACCCTCCCTGAGTGCTCAGGGCAATTCCTAGGCTTATCGAGAAGGTCTGGAGGCAGAGTCGATGGAGGGCTTCAGGTCCGGACAGCTCCCATCTCTGTGCCTCAGTTTTCTCATCCAAGTAAAGGAGACAATGAGAGCACCGACCTCCCAGACTCAAGAATGAAAGCGATATTGCACGGCAGAGCATTAGGCGCAGGGAAAGTGGCACGAATGCTGGCTGTTTTCATGACTCATTATTTCTAAAGGCGTCAAGAACCTCAATTCCATTTGCTCCCTCAAGTCAGCTCTGGAGCATGAGTAAAGGGAAATATTAGTGTCTTCATGCACTTGTTGTGTGCCAGCTCTGTGTAAAAAAGATTTTTCTTGTTTTATTTTCAGCCCCATCTGGCCCCACAAGACCCTAAGCTGTCATTTTCTCAAGTAGTGCTATGTCTACATGATGAATGGTTTTGTCACCCAATTTCCAAATGAGAAGAGTGGTTCAGAGAGAACACGAGCTTGCCTGAGATCATTGGGTATCACTCCTGGAGTTGGGATAGGCCCAGGGGTCAGTCAGACTGTATTCACGCTCAGTCTGTCCCGTCCCTGTGGATCCCAGTCCTGTGTTCTGACACATCAAAAACCAATGGGCCCTCCATTCCCTACCCCCACCATCACTCCTTCTTGACTGCCTTCCAGTGGCCCTGGGAAAAGTGCATCTCTCTAGAGCAGCAGCTCCAAGACATGTACCGGGATTGCCTTGCTGGAGCTCAGATAGACCATCCATTGGGGTATCCAGAGGAGGCAGAGGCCGGCAGGACATCAATCGCTAAGCGCTTACTGGGACCTGCACTTTACATCCATCATCTCCTTCAAAACAAACACCAGTCCCGTGAGGAGCTCAGCCAGCCTCGTGACTTTAGATGCTGTCTGTGCATGAACGACCCCCACAATTGCATCTTCAGGTCTGTCTTCACTCCTAAATTCCAGACCCAGGTGTCCAATCGCCTCCTATGCTCTCCTGGTCTCCCCCATCCCCAACCCAGTCCTCCCACAGTCTCGCCATCCCAGTGAATGGCAATGCTATTGTTCTATCTGCTCGGGCCTCAAACCTTGGAGTCAACCTTGACTCTCTTTCCCGACTGCCTCACTCAGGCCAGCCCTCAATATGTCAGCAGATTCTGATAACTCTGCCTTTAAAATATCTCCAGAATCTGACCCTTTCTCACGACCTCTACTGCCACCACTGTGGTCTAAGCCACTGGTGTCTCTCACCTAGAGTAAGTCTCCCTGCTACCTGCCTTGCCCCTCCCTGTCACCCCATCCACACAGCAGCCCTTTGAAATGTCAGATCATGCCACTTCTCGGCCCAAGAACCTGCAATGGCTCCCCATTTCACTCCTATTAAAGTCCAAGTTCTCATCAGGCCCTCAATACTGTCATGGTCTGACCCTGATGTTCTTTGACCTCCTCTCCTTCATCCTCTCCCTGCGCACTCAGTTTCCACCATGCTGGCTTCCCTGCCCTTCCTTCAGCATGCCAGACATGCTCCCAGCTTAGAGCTTTTCCTTCTGCCTGAGATGGTCTTCCCTGAAATGGGGATGTGGGCACAGTGTGGGTGCCCAAGAAGTACGTGCTGTGTCTGCATGACAGGCTGAGGTGAGCTTCGAGGCAACTCAGAAATGAAGGGGCGAAGATTTGGCCCACACACATTAGATGTCATGTGACCTTGGAGATTGTTTAACTTTTCTGTGTCTCAATTTCCTCTTTCGCTGAATTAGCTCTTAAGTAAGCTAATAGCATCACTGGGGTCTCGGATTTGCACAGCTTGTGGGAAGAGAGATATTGTGCCCTCAGAAGTCAACTGGTTCAGCCTTGTCATTTTACAGCTAGGGACACTGAAGCCTAGAGATAGCTAACCTTGTCTAGAGACCCAAAAAGAGTTAGAGACAGAGCTGTGTGGGCTTGTTTTTTTTTTTTTTTAGAGATTACATATTGGATAATTTGTTTATTGAACATTTATTGAGCGCCTACTGTGGGTCAAGTCATGAATAAGACAGTTCCTGCTACAAAGGAACTCTCAGGTCAGTGGAGGAAACAGACATGGTACAAGGTGCTCACTATGTAAACAAATTTACATAAACTGTGTTCAAGGTTGTGGTGGAGATGAGCTTGGGACCTGATGGAACCCAGGCAAGAAAGGAACTCTCTCTGTGGAAGATCAGGGCAGGCTACGTGGAAGAGGTAACATTTAATCTGGGTTTTACAGTATGAATATGAGTTCAGCTGATAAAGCAAAGAGAAGCATTTGATGCAGTGGGACCTATTTGTGCATACAGGGGTAAAGTCACGAAGGTGAAGAAGAATGTAAAGAATTTATAGGATGGGGGTGCCAAAGAGTGTGGCTGGAATACAGGGGTAATTGGAAGGAATGTTAGGGCTGGAAAGCTCAGTGGGGTCTAGACCACAAAAGGCCTTGAGTGCCAGGTTCAGGTTAGGCCACAGGAAGCCATGGGAAAGCTTTGAAGTGGCGGGGGAGGGGGATGATGTGGTTAGGGCTAAGTTTGGGGAAGACAATGGTATAATCATTAATCATGGAATTTTAGAGCTTGAATTTAGTGATCACCATAATCCCTGAGCCGTATTTTAAAGAGAAGCAAATTGAGGCCAAAAAGGGAAATGGTGCCCGTAGCTGGTCAGGGGAGGAAGCATTTTCTCCCACCTGGTCTCACAAGGCAAACGGAGGCTGAGGCTGGAGCATGTTTGCAGGTGCTATGAAGGAAGCTGTTCCCAAATAGGACAGGGTCCCATTTCTGTTATGTCTCCCTCTCCGTTTCTCCCCTTTGGTCCTGCCCTGGAGGCTCTGAAGAACATGGCTGACCTGGGAGCTCTCTCCTTACATGTTCTTGCTCTGGTTGTGTGACCCTGACTCTGTCCCTTCCCCTCTGGAGCCTCAGTTTTCCCATCTAGCTAATGATAAATGAAGTGATGGCTGGTGCTGACCATCAAACCTTCTGGGGCCTCACTAAAGCAATCAAGGAGGACCAAGGTCAGCTGTTACCAGATCTCACATCCACTGAGCCAGTTAGAAGCTGGCTCTTTGTGAGATGGGGAACCCAAAGCTGATCCTCTACCTCACTAGCCCAAGTGTGACTCTGGGTGGCAACTGGGATTCTCACTTTTCTCATTCTGGTCTCTACACTTCTTTTCAAGGTGACCTAAGACCTCAACATTTGTGTAAAGGAAAGAGGTAAAAACCATCCACGGAGGGGACTCTCCCAATACTGAGGGGCAGCCCTAGAGAAGGACAGATACCCCCACTTGTGGTCCCCACAGAGCCTTTGCCTGGCTGAGCCCTGCTGGTAGCAGTGATGTCAGACCTGCTTCCTGGCTTGGCAGGCCAAAGCCACAGTGGCCTCAGGGCCTGACGGGTACACAGGAAGAGCAGGGCGGAATCAATGAATAGCTCTTAAAGACCCTTGAACATGACCTCACCCTGGCACAGCCTCCACAAGCACTTGAGACTAGCTCTTGGGAAAGGTCACATGGCTTTGGCTTTTGGCCAGTTTTAGCTGGGATAAGCCCTACTGTGTTAGCGTCAGGATTATCTTAGAAGCTCAGCTCTACCCCTAGGCTTAAGAATGACCTAGAAATCCCTAAGGCAGTCAGTGGTGATGCACTCCCTTGGTCACCAAGCATAAATCGGTGCCTACTCTGGGCTCAGCCCTGGGTCAGGCCCTGTGGGAGACAGAGAAATGAGACAGGCATGTTTTCTTTCTGTGGCTTTAACAGAATATCTGTGGTTTTTCCTAATTGATAATGCGTGTTCGCAATTTGTAAAATACAGAAGAACCAAAAGAGGACAGTAAAAGTCACTTCAATTATCACCACTAAAGAGAATAACTGTTAACATTTTGTGGTATTTCTTTTAATGTTGCTGTACCATATGTACATAAATGTATATATATAAATGGTTTTGATTTCTAAAAGTACAATATTAATATCTTTTTAATTTCTAAAAATAGAATCACTTTCAACCATCCAACGAATGTTTATTGAGCACCTACTCTGTTCCAATCACGTACCAGGCAGTTTGATACACGGGTGGACAAGACAGAGGTGGTTCCTGCTCTCATGAAAGTTGCCCATAAGTACTATTTTGTCACCTTTTTTCAGTGCATTCTAACACTTTTCAAGTCACAATATGTATTTCTACAATACAAATTTATTCATTGTCTAGAATTCCACCAAATAGATGAGGCTTACTTTATCAAATTCCTTTTGTTGCACAGTTCAGTTGTTTCTCATGTTTTCACTATTGCAAACAGTGATCATCCTTGCAGCCATTGGTTATGGGGGTTGGCTCATTCAACATCCATTTTATCCTCTTTCTATGTGCCTTCCTGTACTGCAGGGGCTGGAAGGGTGCAGATTGCATTTCCCAGACTCTCTTGCAGCTAAGGTTTAGAGACCAATTAGGTCATGCCTGTTAAGTGCACATGTGTAAGATTTTGAAGACAAAAGTAAGGTGGAGTTCTATTCTTCCTGCTTTGGTTTTTCCTGCTGGTTGTAAAGGCATAAAGATTTCTGCAACCATGGTCTCAGTGTCCAGTCATGAGCCCATGAGTATCCACAGATGGTGATGGGGATATCAGCAACATCTGATTTATAAATTAAAACCAAAGTGACAAATCCCTGAGGATGACAGTTCCCAAGATTCTGGGTTGTCACAGAGGCAGCAGCTTCCAAGGGTTGCATATAGTGACAATGTTCTGAGAATCATTCCTGGAGTCCCAGCCCACTCTCAAGGTCTTTCAATATTTGCAAGAAACTAACTTCCTACATTAAATCTCTTTCTGTTTAAATTAATAAATGTAGTTTCTGCTTCCTACAACAGAACTCTGACTGATATCAATTACATTTTTAAGTCCATTGACAATTACTGCCTCGGGATAAATCTTAAATCATGGAATCAAGGATTTACCCTTTGTTTGTTTAAACAATTTTATTGAAATATAATTAAAGTACCATAAAATTCGTCCATTTAAAGTGTGCAATTTAATGGTTATTAATATATTCAGAGTTGTGGATCCATCACCACAATATAATATTAGAACATTTTTTTTTGCCCCCAAAAAGATCTCTATACCCATGCGTAGTCACTCTCCATCTTTCTCTCCCATCTTTGGCAACCTCTAAAATTTATGGGTTTGCCTGTTCTGGACTTTCCATATAAATAGAATCATAAAATATGTGGTCTTTTGTGACTGGCTTCTTTCACTTAGTATAATGCTTTCAAGATTCATCCATGTTGTAGCATATATCAAGATTTCATTTCTTTTTATTGCCAGATAGTATTCTATTATATGGATATTTTATTCATCCATTCATCAGCTGATGGAAATTTGGGTTTTTCTACTTGTAACTTATTGTGGGTAATGCAACTGTGAACATTTGTGTACGTGTTTTTGAGTGAACATATGTTTTAATTTCTCTTGGGTAAATACCTAAGAGTGGAGTTGCTGGATTATATGGTAACTCTATGCTTAACTTTTTGAGAGACTGCCAAACTGTTTTCCAAAGTTATTGCACTATTGTATATTCTCACTAGCTATGTATGAATTTCCATTTTCTCCATATCTTCTGCAACACTTAATATTGTCTCTTTTTTTATTATAGCCATTCTAGTGGGTGTAAAGTGGTATAATTAGGGATTCTATTTACACTTCCCTAATGACTAACGATGCTGAATATCCTTTCATGTGCTTATTGGACACTTGTATATCTTCTTTGGAGAAATGTCTCTTCAGATCCTTTGACCATTTTTAAATTGAATTGTCTTTTTATTATTTATATGAACTGTAAGGGTTATTCATATATTCTGGATATGTATTTACAAATATTTTCTCCCATTCTGTGGGTTATCTTTTTACTTCCTTGCTGAAAGGTTGCAGCACAAAAGTTTTTCCTTGTAATAAAGTTCAATTTATTTATTTTTTCTTTTGCCCTTTGTGTTTTTGGTGTTACATCTAAAAAGGCTTTGCCTAACCCAAGGTCACAAAGGTTTACTACTGTGTTTTCTCTTAAGAGTTTTATAGTTTTAATTCTTACATTTAGTTTTTATTTTATTTTTTTAATTAATTTATTTTTTTAACACCTAAAGCATCTGGTATTCCTGGGTGGTCTCTCATCTAAGTACTAACCAGGCCCGCCCCTGCTTAGCTTCCGAGATCAGACAAGATTGGGGGTGGCATGGCCGCAGACTCTTATATTTAGGTCTAGGATCCATTTTGAATTTAGTTTTTTTGTATTGTGCACACGTGGATATTCAGCTGTCCTAGCAGCATTTATTGAAAGACTTCTTCCTTCCATTGAATGGTCTTGGCATCTTTATTAAAAACCAATTTACTATAAATGTAAGGATTCATTTCTGGATTCTCAATTCTATCCCCTTGATATGTACGTCTATCCTTAATGCCAACATACATTATCTTGATTACTATAGCTTTGCAGTTAGTTTCAAAGTAGAAAAGTGTGAATCCTCCAACTCGTTCTTCTTTTTCAAGATTGTTTTCACTATTTGGGGTCCCTTGCAATTACGAATAAATTTTACAATCATTTTGTCAATTTCTGCAAAAAAAAAAAAAAAGCCACCTGGAATTTTGATAGAGATTGCATTGAATCTTTAGATCAATTTGGAGAGTATTGCTATCTTAACAATATTAAGTCTTCTGATATATAAACATAAAATATCTCTCCATTTATTTAGATTTTATTTCTTTTCTTTCGATAATATTCTGTAGTTTTCAGTATACAAGTCTTGCACATCTTTTATTAAATTTACTCATAAATATTTTAGCTTTTTTGATACTATTGTAAGTGGAATTGTTTTCTTAATTTCATTTCAGATTGTTCATTGCTAGTGTATAAAAATACAATTGCTTTTTTTTGTATATTGATCTTATATTATGCAACCTTGCTGAACTCGTGCATTTGTTCTAATAATTTCCTAGTTGGTTCCTTATGATTTTCTGTATATAAGATTATGTCAGCTATGAATAGAGATAGTTTTACTTCTTTCCAATCTGGATGTCTTTTATTTTATTTTCTTAACTGATTGCTTTGATTTGAACCTCCAGTACAGTGCTGAATAGAAGTGGCAAGAGTAGACATCATTGTCTTGATCTTACGGGAAAACACCTAGTCTTTTGCCAATAAGTATCATGTTAGCTGTGGGTTTTTCATAGATGCCCTTTATCAGGTTAAGGACTCATTCATTTTTTAAGGCTTTTGCTTCGTTATGTGAATCATGCCCCTTTGACATGTCAATTATTATCTTTTTGTCACTCTTAGCCACATCATTCCAGTGACAATCTGGGTCAGTATGAAGGAGTAGCATCCAGAAATGACCCAAACTCTCCAGGTGATGACTGATCAGCAGATATATATGAGAGGAAGAGAGAGAAAGGGAGAGAGAAATAAATCACCTTTTTTAATCTAGTTACAATACTCTTGCTCATGCAGCTTAATGTAGACCTGGCTCCATGGTGGCTGTAATCATAATGTGGATTCCTAAATTAGTAATTCTTGACCTTGTCAGCCCAGAGACTATCCCCCAATAACTTTTTATTGAAGTAAAGCATTGTTATGTGTTAACTTGGCTGGGCCATGGTACTCAGATATTTAGTCAAACGTTATTCTAGAAGTTTCTGTGAGGATATTTTTAGATGGGACTAATATTTAAGTCAGTAGACTGAGTAAAGCAGATTACTCTCTATAATATGGGCGGGCCTCATTTAATCAGCTGAAGACCTTAATAGACAACAACCGACCTCTCCTGAGGAAGGGAAAATTCTACCAGCAGATTGCCTTTGGACTTGAATTGCAAGATCACCTCTTCCCTGGGTCTCCAGCCTGCTGGTCTACCCTGAAGATTTTGGACTTGCCAGCCTCCAAATTTGCACGAGCCAAATTTCTTCAAATACTCCCCTTATATATGTATATATCTACATATAGATATACAGATGTACTGGTATGTAGATAGCTCTCTCTATGAATATATATGTATATATGTAATATATTTCCTATTGGTTCTGTTTCTCTGGAGAACTCTGACCAATGCAAGCATATATACAGAAAGGTATCCATAAGTGCATATACTTTGATGAATTTGATGAATTTTCACAAACTGAATGAACATGACAGATCAAGAAACAGGACATGACCATCACCCCAAAAGTCCCCGTTATGCTTCCATCCAATTTCTAACCCCCCAAAGGTAACAGCTCTCCTGACTTCTAACAGCATAGATTGGTTGTGCTGGTTTTAGAACTTTATAGAAATGGCATCATGCAGTATGTGCACTTTTGTGTCTGGCTTCTTTCACTCAACTACATGTTTAGGTAAGATCCGTCTGCATTTTTGCATGTTTAGGTAAGATCCGTCTGCATTTTTGCACGTACTTGTAAATAGCTACTTCTTCTTGCTGTGGAGAACTCCACTGTGTGGCTCATCTCACTTTTCGTATCCATTCGGCTTTGATGGATATCCCATTGTTTCCAGTTTGGGACTGTTACAAACATGCTGCTGCCAGCATACTTGCACATGCCTTTCAATGAACAATTTGAAATATTCTAGTTAGGTATAAACAGAAAAGTATAATGCCAAAGCCTCTTTTTTTATAGCAAATATTTTATGTTTCCTTTCATTGTAATTTTCTGAAATTAAATTCATGTATGATAATCTACTCACACACATAGATGTCAATATGATGCCCAGTCAATAATATAAAGGAAGTATAAATAGTAAGTAATTTACAATAAAATCATGTGAATTTCAATATGTTCTTGGGTACAATTGCTCAAGAAGACATAATAACTCATATCCACCCATAATGAATAAGTTTGGATTCCAGAAACGTAAGCAGATCAGACATTATTACACACAAGAAGTGCAGGAAAATGACAGGGCAGAAGGTGCAGGTGGAAATTAAAATAAAAACCGCTGTTAGGGTAAGACATAACAGACTGAATTATTAGTGTGAGATGAGAGAAAGAGAAATAACCTTAACTGAAGCAGGGAGAACACAGCAAGACACATTGTAGCCTGTCAAGGGGAGAGAGAATAAGAAAGGTGAGCCTTCAAGCATAAGGATAAATAATTCCCATTTTATGAAACAGGACAGGATAGTAGTGTGGTCACACAGAAACACATCCTCCTTGGAATCTCACTCCTCAAGAGAGGGGTGCATTTCGCCTTCAGAACCTTAAAAAAAAAAAAAAAAGCCCTTTGCGACCACATGCCGTGTTAGGTGGAGGTGACAAGCAGATGGATCACAGAAGGAAACTTTCCAACCAACATTATCAAGAAACCATGCATGCATCTGTGGAGACAATTTCTAAGTAAGATTGAAAAACAAGAAGTAACCTGAAAATAAATAATCTCAACATGTAATTTTTCTAAAATAGATTCAAAATGATCATTCTTAAAGAAATTCAATGAGATATCTTGCATCTCTAATTTACTAATATTTGACTCAGCCTAAAAAAAAGAGTTATACATCTCTTCTATTAAATATTTACAGTTGGTTTCACTGTTTTTCAGTAGCTGCATTCATGCCTTGGAAACCTTTCCCTCTAAATATGTAGTTGGTGATGGTCTAATATACACACTGGACAGGCTGGGCAAAAAGAAAATTATTCAATAATTGAGTTACTGTCCTTGTTCCATTTATACTTCCCTGTCAATCACAACCTTGTCCTAAGTCACTGAGTTTTTCGTGTAACTTCTAAGAACTCTTCAGCATTGTGATGTTTATATTTGTTGTGAATTTTCATGAGGTGGACACTTGAAAGTTGTGAAGGTTGTAGGATGATTTTCAGTAGTGTGAGTCTGTCCCGTGCCTTGTGGGATGCCCAGCATGCTTGGTCTTTGCCCCCTAAATGTCATGAGAGCCACCCAACTATAGTGACAGGCCCCATGAATTTGTAAAATGTCCCCTAGAGAACTACTGACTTCAAACTGCTTCATTTCAATCTTTTCATACTCATTCCAAACTCAGTTGGTGGTGTTTGGGCCCAAGTACAGGACCCAAAGGTCACCCAAGTGACATTCACTCTTATTATATTTTATCTTATATTCAGCTGATTGGTCCTGCTGCTCAAGGTCTTTGGGCTTCCTGGTTCTGATATTCGATGCTTTATTGTTCCTCCCAGCTACTCTGTAACAGGCCATCTTTCCACCTTAAAGCAATCGATAGACATGTTGAATAGGATGGGACTGGGGACAGAACCCTGTGGTATTCCACCCTAAACCTTTCCTTGGGCCAGTGGTGAGCTGATACCTGCCATCTTTTGGCTTTGGTTTTTTGTCAACCATGTAGGGTGCAACTCTGGAGGAGCGGAAAGAGCGCAACTCAGAACAGAGCAGTGACTTGTCCAGTGTCACTTGGCAAATCAGAGTAAGAGCCAGGGTACAGCCGGTTGCCCTAGGGCTGACCTCCTCCAGGCCTTAGGAGATTTAAATTCCTCTGATGGCTACTCAGCTGCCCAGAGTGGACCGTGCATGGCTCTGATCTGGCCTAAAAAGGGGTGGAATCCGGAGGCTGGTTCCAGCCGAGCACAGAGTGTCCACAAGCCTATTTCAGCATCTGGCTTGTCTCTGGAGGACAGGCAGGGGGCCAGTGCTCTGTGGAGTAGGCGGGGTAAGTGACCCTATCAGATCAGAGACACCAAGAGCTGCCTGCTCAGGCATCTGGAACAGAGTGGTGGACAGAGTCCTCAAATAGGCGACCTGCACTCCAGCCCCAAACACGAATTCTCCATGCTCCAGGTCTCTGTTTCCCTATCTATCTGTGAAGTGAGAATAATCCCTCCTCCCTTGCTTACCTCCCAGAGCTATTGGAAGGAGCCAACAAGGAGGACCAGACGATTTAAGCCTTCTAGAACATTCCAAAGAGATTGTCTTTTACTCTGAGTGAGATGGGAGCCACTGAAGGAGTTTAAGCGGAGGAGACAATCTGGTTTAGGCTGTAACAGGATGTTCTGGAGTCTGTGTGGGGAATAGATCGGACTGATGCGGGAGGCTCGAAGCCGATGGATGAGGGAGGGGGTCACTGCAATGGTCCAGGTGGAAGATGATGGAGGTGGCAGGGGAGGTGGTCAGATTTTCCTTTCAGAGAAGGGAAAGGGTCAGATTTTGGAGATATCGTAAAGGTAGAGGCAGTAGGATCTGTTAAGTGGTTGAGTGTGAGTGTGAGAGAGAGGCATCAAAGATGATTCCAGGAGTTTTGACCTAAGGAAGGAGGGCTTTGTCATTGTCTTCAATGAGACAAATGTGGGAGGAGCTGGTTTGGTGGGCACGAGCAGAAGTTCAGTGTGGGACGTGGCCTTCAATATCCTGGTGAGAATACCAAGCCAAGTCGGTCATCATTAAATAAATAAGTCCCACTGCTTCTCCCCAAGGAGCACTTGACTTTGACAGACACCTTTGACTTTCTGGTGGTAGCTTGGTCAAAACTCAGTGTCTGCCTCTGCAGTGCTCCCCACTGCCTCGTCTCTCACCTGCCTCTCCTGTGCCTCAGTTTCAGCCCTACTGGGCGGTAGCTGTTTTCTTACTGAGATGCTCTAGGTAGACCTGGAAACCCCAAGGTGAGTACTGAATACTTGAGGCAGCCTATATTTAAAATCAGATCATTCCTAGCATGTAAAAATCCACTCAGTTGTTTTGTATGATATGGTAACAGACAAGAAGTTTATTTTATTTAAGGAGATGCTTATACATACGGAAGGGCTCTAGAACACACTTTGCTGCTGAAAGGTGAAGAATTATTACTGAGTCATTTAGTCTCTGAGCCTGTTTCTTCATCTATGAAATGAGTATAACGTCTTTGCCCGGGCCAAAAGGAAGAAATAATCAGAGTGAAGCTCAGAGCTATGTCTTCCTACCACTGGCTCAGAGTTTAACAGGCTCCTGAGCTAGTTTTCTGGGATTCAGCCCCAACCAAATATTGTGCCGGAAGCAGCCCCTTGATACCAGATGGTCTGGCTCCCAGCCTCCAAGAAATCAAGGGCTGGAAATGGGCAGTGGCTTTCCTATGTCACACGGTAATGCAGGTCTGAGCTGGGGCTGGGACCCAGGCTTTCCCGAGCCTAGTCTAGGCCATTGTCCTCACGCCTGTGCTACCCCCACACTCTAAGGGTCTCTGAACGAAAAGCAGTCCATCCTCCCAGTCAGAGAAACATCCCATCCACTCGCTCCATATCCTCCCTTGCTTGGGAGGCTCCCTCTTCTCTCCTTTTTCTCTCTCTGGACACTGTCCCTGTCTGTTTGGCGTTACTCAGGCCCCTATGAACTGGACTTTCAGAGAAGAGTCTGGACTTCTAGTCTGCCACAGGTCCAAGGACAAATTTATCACAGAGCGTTGACCATCTGCCAAATGCTGTTTCAAGTGAATAATCGCTTATTGAATCCTCTGAGCAACCCCAAGAGGTAGACGTTATTATTAGTCCCATTTCATAGATAAGTAAACAGAAGCTCAGAAAAGCTAAAAGGCAGAGCTAGGATTCAAATAAGCGGCCATCATGTCCTTAACCACCATGTTGTCCAGAAATCTCACTCCGGTCAATTCCTTTGGTTGCTGCTACAGGCAGCCCCCTCAGCCCTAACCCACTACTAGTCCCTGAGGGATGGCCTGCAGAGGACATAGGTCCCTGCTTTTTAAAGCAGAGAAGGCCAAAGCAGGGCCCGGTCAGTGTCAGAGCAGGAGACTGAGGCCAGGCCAGAGTCGCCCCCACAGAACCTTCAACCCCCAGCAGAGGCCTGGCTGTGCCGGGGGCTGGGCCAAGCCCTGGAGGCCAAGGAGGGACTGCCCCCAGGGAAGGCCAGGCCCTGAAAAACAAACCTCCTCCCTTTGCCATCTCAGCTGCCCAACCCTCCCAGGGACCTCGATGGCAAAGCCAGCCTCTGAGTCCAGCTCTCCACAGCACTGCAGGGCCTCACAGAGAAGAAGGGAAGAGGCTGGGAGGGCTCAGCGTGTGCCGGGGACCCTCTTCCAAAGGGAAGGGTGTCAGCAGCTCCCTCAGCTCCTGCCAGATGATCCCGTGATACCAGGGCCCAGACATTCCTGGTAATGAGAAAGTTAGGACAGGGCCCCTCGGATCTGAAACAATTTCTTGAGAAAAGGAAAAAACAAAACCAAAAAAAAACCCCAGGCCAACCCATAATGTGTAGTTGTACCCACTCCCACTCAAATCCTTGACATGTGAGCTACAAACTTGGATGAGAAATCTGAGGGTGGCTTGGTATCTTCATTCATTTGTTTATTCATTCATCAAACATTTGTGTGACCACCTACTGTGTTCCAGGCTCTGTGCTGGGTGTTTGGGATTCAGTTATAAGCAAACAAATCCCAGTTCTCTGGAGACGGACAAGTCTAGAGGCAATTACAGAAATGTACAAATATGGCCAGCTCTGTATTGGGTCAAGAATAGGAGATATGGGTTCCCAGAGAAGACACTAAACTCGACTTGGGGAGGAGCATGATCTTGGAAGGCTTCTAGGAGGAGGTGATGTCAGAGCTGTGCTTTGCAGGATATGTAGGATTTAGCCGGGCAGGCAAATGAGAACAGCAGGTACCAAGGCTAGAGGAGCAGGAGAGCAGGAGAATGCAACTTCTTTGAGAAACTGCTAGAAGGCCAGAAGGCTTGGGAAAAGGCAAAGCATGGGCCAACCCACACAGATCTTCTGAGGGCGACCCAAAGCCTGATGTTCATGTTTCTGAGTTTCCTATGACCTATTCTGACCCAGACAAGGGTCAGGAGGAAGCTATGAGGGCCCTGAGAACTGAGTCAAAGATACTCATCAGAGATAGGGAAGGCGAAGGTCAGACGGTTTCTTTGGAACCTTCTAGAACAGACCCTTGGGTTCCTGGTACATGCACAGCCCAGGGTGGCTGCTTTTCTGAACTTGTATTCCACATTTGAGGCTTCAGTAGTTCATGGGATCCAGGATGTTTAGTTAGAATACACTGGTGACAGCGACGAACACTTAACTCTCTTTGAGACACACTGTGGGCCTGTCCTGAATCAGACCCTCACAAGTACGGTTTTTAATTCTCGCCACACCCCATTGCAGAGGTAGCCAGGGAGGTCGACGAAGCTGCCTAGGGCCACACAGTTGGTCAGAAGCAGAGTTGGGATTGGATGCATGTGTGTCTGACTCGGGCTTGAACCAGGTGTGAAAGGGGTCCTGAATGAGACAGGATTTGTGCGAAAGTTGTCTCTAGGCATCTCCAGAGCCAAATGGGGAAGTGAGACAGGGCAGGACAGGAGGTCAAGCGAGGGTGTGCGAGGCAGGTAAGACCCCTGCTGGGCAGAAGGCACAGAGACAAGAGTCTCTATTACCCTGTAGCCTGCAGGCCTTGCTGGGCGGGGGGTTGCACCCCCCAAAAAACCCCGCCGGAGAGCAAGGGGCGTCTGTTCCCAGGTGATTCCAGCTCCCCCTGGACATGGGCACAGGGGTTTCTGGCAGCCTGAGCAGCCCACGATGGCAGGTGCAGGCTGCTGGAAATGAGTGCATCTCAGGAGCTGGTGTGTAGCAAGCAGGAAAGAGATCGAGGGAATGGGCAGAATACTGCCAGTGCTGAAGGAAACTGAGCAACCGTTTCAGTGCCCCCGCCAGTTCCGGTGGCCACCTCGTCGTCCACACGATCCATCTCTACATATTTGCACATCCTGTGTCCATGTTCATTCAGCCAATAGTCATTAAGACCCTGCAATGCGCCCACCACATACTAGGCTCTGGAAGTGGGGCGGTGAACAGAACGGCCTTGTGTGGTGCTTAGAGCCTGGATGGGGACACAGACGCCAGATAATCACTAAGAAAAAACATGGACTCTGAGGGGAAAGAATGATTCTCTGAGAACGGAGGAACTTGACCTAAACCAAGGGCATCAGAGAGGCCTTCTCTGAGGAAGTGACATCTGAGAGGATCTGAAAAGGAAGAGTCACAACGCAGGCTGTGTGAATAGCCACCAACGCTTTCTGGAACAGGGGCCTCTCAGCCCGGGAACTCCTGTGGGAGGTGGGTCTTGCTCAAGACAAGCCAATTCCCTGGGCCGAGCCTCAGTTTCCTCATCTATGCAATGGTGCAGAAGAGGCTTGGACTTCCAGCTCTGACCCTCAGCTCAAAACATCCACTAAAAAGTGGGAACAGCAGCCATCTCAGGACTCTCAGTGACCTCTCTGTCCCTGTGACCCAGCTCTTTCTTCCTTGAGCGCTCCAGAATCAGACTGTGACCTCTGGGCTTACCAGCCTGATGCGAAGGGCCTCCACACGTGACGCGCCTCGGTTGCAAAACAACAGCCAGTTCCCCAAAAGTCTGCCAATTCAGGCTCCCTCAGCCCAGACGGCTGTTCTTGCCTGCCCAGGAAATGTCATTCCCCAGGGGAAGATGACCTGGGGTCAGTGCTTCAAGGCCCTTTCCAGAAATAGCTCTGTTTCTAGACAAAGCTTGTCCTCACTTTGGTAGCAAACCTGTGTCCTGGACTCAGGGCTGACAAGGCCTCGGTGTAAGTCCTTGGGCAGACTATGACTTTACAGCCATCACATTTTATCCTTTTGGGGCTTTAGATCTTTCAACGTGAGCGAGTTCATTAATTCGACAAATATTTGTGCTAGGCACTGTTCTAGGCACTAGGAGAGAGAGCAGTAAAAAAAAAAAAAAAAGACCCACGAGCCATAAAACAAAAGCCCTACCCTTTGCGTACGTTCTGCTAAGGGATTTGATGACAGATGAATAGACAAACATGTACTACAATGTCAGGTGATGACAAGTGTTTTGCAGGAAAATGCAGGATGGAAACTATTAAATAAGACGGGGAGGTCAAGGAAGTATTCTCTGAAGAGGTGATGTTTGAGTAAAGACCTGAAGGAAGTAAGAGAGGGAATTGTGTGGCTATCTGGAGAAAGGGTACATGGAGCAGAGGAAAAGCAAGTGCAAGGGTCCTGAGGCAGGAAGGCGCTGACTGTGAGAGAAATGGAAAGAAGGCCAGTATGGCTGGAATCTAGTGATGGAGATGGAGAGTGTGCTGGGCGTTTGGGTTGCATTCGGAGTGCATTTTGTCAGTGTGTTCCAGAGTGTGTGTGTGTGTGTGTGTGTGTGTGTGTGAATGTGTGTATAGACCACCTCTATATATATATAGACCACCTCTTCTTTATCCAGTTGTCTATCACTCAGAGAGAGAGAGAGGGAGACCTGGAGAACCAGTCTCCTTTCTTTCACCTCTCCCTCTCCATCTTGGCATCATCAAGATTAAGAGAGGAAAAAACACAGGTGATTAAATGATTTCAATGGGCAAGTGAAATAACACCTCGGTGAGCACATTATGCAAATCTATGCAATTAACATCACGAATGAGGTGAAGCCTCCAGAGCCCAGGAAGTGATTTCTCTGGGGGCTCCGTGCTTGCCCTCCCTGCATGCCAGAAACGTCTCTGGGTGGAAGGGAAGGGGCTGGGCGGGGCCTGCCCGCAGGAGGAGTGAAGGCGTGCTGTGCGCCAGAGCTCCTGCAAACAGGGGCTTTCCCCCTCCTCACTTCCTCCATCGCCTAGGACCCGTCAGAAGCAGGAGCAGTTTTTGCCTCATATTGCAGAAGAGAGAAGTGAAGCCTGGAGAGAAAGAGGAGATTTGAAGCCCTCTGTCTAATTAGGTCTCCTGGGGTCAAACTTCAAGCTTTTTGCTAAAAAATTTCCAGCTCGTCCTTAGGGAGGTTTGAGCTTCTATGAGGAGCTGCAGCTTCCTCAGGCCTTTAAGGAAGGCAAGGTTTCCGTAAAAGGCCAGGCAGTTAATTGTGAACGAAAAAAGAGCTGTGTAATAAAACTGACAAGTTTGAGGTGTGGGTGAGGGTTGGGGGGGCAGGGGGGCAGGCACATGACAGACCTGACAAGTGACCAAAATTAACCACACGGTTTGATCTGATCGCAAATTCCTAACTGAGCAGGTCATGGTGGTTTGTCAGGTCCCAGGCCCGTAGCTTCCTTGATAAAGGTCAAGCTTTACCTTACGTGAGCTCTGTCCAGTGTTCTCATGCACCTAGGATAACATACCTTTGGAATGTCAGAGTAATTTTCCTTTCCTACCCCTCAAAATCACCACCATCGGTACCAGAGCACAAGACCCCCAGAGCAGGAGATCACAGAACCCCTGAACCCCTCATTGTTACCTTGTTCTCTGCATACCATCTCTATATACAGTAAATTCATTAAGGACTCTGTACCCACCAGTGTAAAAGGAGTGTGCATTTCTCCATTTTGTCTTTTATCCAATCCCAGAGATCTACCTGCTTTGTCTTCTCACGCCTCATTAATCAACCATCAATGAATTTCAAATAATCCTTCTTACAGCTCCTCCTTTGAGTCAGTGTATAAAATAAGCTGCAAAACTGCCATTCTCTGGAGCATTTGAGATCTTGCTCCTGGTATATGTTGTCAATTTGGCTTAAATAAACTCATAAAAATTCTCTATAGGTTTGGGTGTTTCTTTCGTCAACACAATGTTTTAGGTTTTATGGGGCGTACTGGACTGTTCCCTTATAGTGTGAAAGCAGCCATAGGTGATATGTAAATAAAACTTTATTTACAAAAACGAGTAGTGGGCCAAAACCAGGTGGCTGTCTTTGCTGATTGCTTTAAGGAATCTAGTTAATTCAGTTTTCCCTGCAGCAGGCAGCTAGCCACTGAAGGCTCTGGGACCCGGGACATGTCGCTGATCCCTCTGAATCTGTTTCTTCACCTGAACAATGAGAGGATGTTCTGGGTGAGGTTCAGTGATGAGGGGGGTTAAGGCCGACAATGGTGGGGAAAGGCTCAGAACTTCCGGTGGGGCAGTCAGTTCCCAGCAAGGCACAATGTTGTGTTGCCATCTCCATGTCACAAACCATCCAGAATTTTGTTGTGTAAAAGCACCGTTCTACATTGTACCTAGATTCTATAGGTCAAGAATTCAGACCTGGAACAATTAGGGACGGTTTGTCCTGATCCATGACGTCAGCTGGGAACAACTGAAGGGTGACTCAGTGGCCGGAGGCCGGAAGCATCCTTACTTGCAGGTCTGGAGATCGATGTTGGCTGTCAGCTGGCAGCTTCAGTCATGTTCTCTTGGTCAAAGTAGTCACAAATGTGAGGGAACATAGACCCCCACTGCTCACTAGGCAGAAAGCCACATCATAAGTAAAGCATGTGAGATGGTGGGTGTCATGGGCATCTTTGGGAAATACAATCTGCCTCATATACAAGGTGCAAGGACCCCGGATCGAGGTGACCTCAGCACTGTCCCAGGGGGCCCATACTGCTCAGACCCCTCCCTCAGACCCAGTCAAGCCCTTTTTGGTCAAACCCAGCCCAGGTCCAATCCCAGATCTCCTTCCAGAGCTAATCTTGGGGCCCCTCCGGCAGTGGGAACACATAAACTGTCAGGATTGTTAAGTGTTTTTCTTCCAAACAATGAAGGAAACAAAAGCAAACACTCCACCCATGCATCTGCCCCGAAGACCGCCTGGAAGGTCGGCCAAGCAGATGGGGAAATGTGGAGACAAAACAAGCCGGGAAAGCCAGAGGAAGTGATTGTGGGTTGAGGGATGGAGGGTGGAGCGGTGGTCCTGGCCTGGGCCCACAGAGTGATGGTCTAAATTTTGAGTTGAGCAATAATCTCAAAGCAGATGGTCAAAATAGGGCCCCTTAAAGGCGCCCAGGGCACACCAGGGTCACGTGATACTGAGCAGATTCCAGCATGGAAGGGATCTTTGAGATCAGGGCTGCTGAGATCCTGAGAGGAGGTGTGAGAGCCAGAACAGCTGCTAACTCAGCTTGTTCCAGACTTCCACATCCTCCACCGAGTGATGCCCTCCCCAGCAATGAGAGAAGAAACTGAGGCTCAGAGAAGGGGAGGAGCTTGCCTAGGATCTCCCAGTAAACCAGGGGCCAAGCTGAGACTGGAACCCAGGGCTCTGCCTCTTCCATTATGTGGTCCAGCAGAGGCTTCTTAGCATTCAGAATCCCTTGTTTAAATGGTTCTAATTATTAATAATTCTGCCTCCCATCCATGACACTCCATGTGCTGAGCATCTCTTCACCCAGTCCCACAACTGGCACCCCATGAAGGGTAGGTACGGGCAACTCTGTTTTCCAGAGGAGGAAATGTAATACATAGGGAATAAATGGTTGAGCTAAGATGAGACCCTGAGCCTGGCACTCACACTCAGGTGCATGTTTAGGGAGAGGGAGTGGACCGCACTGAGGGTACTGGGGATGCCTGGATAGTTCTGCCCTCATCCCTCATGGAGGCATGTTGGAGCTTCCTCAGGTCATTGGCAACTAGAACTCCCAGGAGCCCCAACCAGATATGGCTTTGTCAGCACGAGTTCCTGGGTGGGGAGGGGATGGAAGCAGGTGGGCTCCACAGGTATCCAACTCCCAGCCATCCTATCCCAGCATCCTGGCAGTTAAGGCCATGATCCTTGTCCCCATTTTAACAGACAGGCAAGCTGAGGCCCAGTGAGGATACCAGGTCACTCCCCTTCTGGAGGAGTTGAGGGTGGGGAGAAGAAATTACAGCTGGACCCTGGCTAACATCCTGCCCACGGCTCCTTCCCCAGGATGAGTGAGATGATGAAGAAACAGGGATGAGCCAGCGGCTCCCTCCCTGCAGACAGCTAATCAAATAGTCCATGACTCAGCCCCACATCCCAGGGGCCTTGAGGCTGCTCTCGCTTTAACCTCCCTGCCCCAGAGAGTTCCTCAGAAGTGAGGAGGACACCGGACCTGTCCATCCCCTCCGCCCATTCCCAGAGAAATACTTCTCCTCAGTGAAAGGCACTGACTGTGGACATGTAACTGATTGTTCAAACCAGAACACTTTGAGGAGCTATTAATAATTATGTCAGGACAGTAAGTATTCACTGAGACTGTTCTAAGCAAACAGGGATGTCTGTCTGGTCACCCTACTGATGGGTCATTGCTGAACTCAAAGTTTAGAAGCACGAATGTCAGACACCGAGGCACCAGCCACAGGCTAGGGCCAAAGAGTTCTGGGGCAGGTATATTTTAGAGAACCCCTCAAGTCATGGGGCACCCCTAGAGAGATTCAAATCTATATATAGAAGTTCAAAGCACGTACTCAAAATGAGACTGCCTGGGTTCACATCCTGGTGCTACCTCTTATGGGCTGTGTGAACTCAGGCCTGTTCCCTAATCTCTCTGACCCTCAGTTTTCTCATTCAAAAAACCGACTGACCCCCATAGGACTGTTGTGAGGATAAAATGAGATAATGCAGGTAAATCATCCACAACAATGTTGGCACAGAATAAGTGCTCAGTAAATAAGAGACTGTTGTTATTTTTGTATTAGTTTTATTGTTATTAATTAATGATGCTGGGTACTGAGAGGGGCCGACCTCGAGACCTCAGACACAGCTCTGCCCTTGGGTTATACACAGTGCCGTGGGAATGAGGCCAGGTTAAGGGAGTGAGTGCTGGACACGAAGGAGAGGCCTAAGGCTGTGGAGCTCAGAGAAGTAGGAGGGCTTTCTGACCTGGGTGGGGGCACCAGGGCGGGCTTCTGAAGGAGGTGACCTCTGGGTAGGGTCACAGTGCAGGTGTCTTGAAAGATTATGGTCATAACTCCTGTTTCTAAAGAGCTTCCGATGCCCCCTTTTCTCAGTACGAGTACCAAAAATTGAGTTGACTAAAGTCAGCTTTCTAGCTTCATGATAACTTCCACGCTCTCTCTGAGATGTCAGATTCTAAATTTCTTCCTCTCTAAAGTTCCCTTTGGGGTCCTTGAGCGCACATTTCACCTGTCTAATGTTTTATCATGGCTACAAGGAACACAAGTCCTTAGAGCTTGCTAAAGCATGGAAAGGGAAGACAGAACACGACGGGCAGGATGGTGTGGTGAATGGTAGAATCAGTGGTGAGTGGGCAGCCTGACCTCGGAGTGGGGAGTGGGGGCTGGACCTGGAGCCAGGGCAATTGCTGCTTCTGGGCCCCTCGAGTCTGGCTCTCGGCCTGTCGGCTTTAGTCTTCTCCCACCGAGGACTACTCTTCTGCTTTTTATGGACAAGGCTGGACACGGCGGCCCTCTGCACTTGAGTTCACATGTGCTCAGCTCAGAAGCTGCTCAGCAGCTCTGATTCCCAAAGCCAAATCCTGGAAAAGAATATTATTGACGAGCTTGGGTCACATGTCCATCTCCTCATCCAATCAGCTTATGGCCAGCGGGTCGTGACACAGTATAAACCGAGAACTAATGGGTGGGGGGATTGGACATGCACTCTTAGCAAAGGAGAAGGCTTTCCCAGGAGGAGGGCACAACAAGGGCAAAGGCCGAGAGAGGTGGAATCAGAGAATTTGTGTGGAGAATGCTGAGTGGACAAGTTTGTGTCAGCTCTCCTGTGGCTGCTGGAAGGGTGGCTCCTGCAGCCACATCCCTGCTCCTGTGCCTAGTGGCATAGATGTGACCCAGAAAGTGAAGTCACAAGTGAATCAACAGCAGCAGCGCCAGAGCACAAATGTTTTTTTTCTCCCAGCCCAAGCTTAAGTATCTGAGCCATATGAGGGAGTGGGAGTAGGGGAGCAGGGAGAATGAAATCAAGAAATAACAGACTTCACAGGAGCGATAATGACATTTTAACTTGAAAATTGCAGGAAGACAGGGCTGCGGAGGCATATGCAAATATACATGCAGATGAGATGCAAATGAGCCTGCCTGCTCTTGCTTGGCACACCTGGATGTGGCTCAGTGACAAATCCTAACGGGCGCCCAAAGGCTGTGTGATTGATTATCAAAGCCAGCTGGAATGACAACTGCACGCCCCTCCTGGGAGCTGAGGGAGAGATGAGACTGTTTCTAGAGTGCCCTCTGACGGGGGACCGTGAGGCAAGACCCTATCTAGTTCGGGAGTGGCAAATTTGGGACATATCTATTACCTTTATTTCTGCTGGCAGCCATGGCAGACATGGTTAATCAATCATAGAAATTTTTTCTTACCGAGCCAACCAGGTGCTCTAGGCAGTCCCTACTAATCAATCAAAGTTGGCATTTGTTCATTCAGTCATCCATCCATTCACCAAACACATTTTGTTGAGTTTCTTCCCTGTGCCAAGGATACATTGAATGGGCTAGTTCAATTCCCACTCTTATGAAACTCACAGTTTAGGAGACAGAAACATTAATAAAATATTACAAAATGGTGATTGAGATAAGTGCTATGAAGGAGAAGTACATAGTTTTTATAAGAGGGAGTTTTGACTCTTTCAGAGTGGTCAGAAAAGGCTGGCAGATCCTGCTGCTACATCTGAAGGCTGAGGAGGGCTTAACTAGTTGAAAGGGGCTTAGGAAGAACATTCCAGGTCTTCAGATAAGAAAGAGCTTATAAGCAGACGTTGTCAGTTTTATACCCAGATTCCCTATGATCACTTTTTGTTTTTTTGTATTCCTTCTCTGGCTTTTTTTTTTTTTTTAATAGCTTTATTGACATACAGTTCACATACCATACAATTCATCCATTTAAAGTGGACAATTCAATTTTTTTTTAGCGTATTCACTGATACGTGTAACCAGCACAGTCGATTCTGGAACATTTTTATGACCTGTGAAAGAAATCCTTTACCTTTCAGGGAGATCCATACCCTCCCACCCCACACCCTCAGCTCTAAGCAACCACTACTCTATTTTCTGTCGCTACAGATTTTCCTGTTCTAGACACTTCATATAAATGGAATCATGCAATATGTAACTCACCCATGTTACATCATGTATCAGTACTTTTTTCTTTAAATTTTTTTTATTGTGGTAAAATGGATACGTAATATAAAATTTATCATTTTAACTATTTTTAAGTGTATAAATTAATCATATTCACAATGTGCAACCGTCACCGCTATCTATTTCCGAAACTTTTTATCAGTCCAAACAGAAACTCTGTACCCATTTAACAAAATTCCCCGTTCCTCCCTCCACCCAGTTCCTGGTGACCTCTAACCTACTTAATGTCTACGAATTTGTCTCTTCTAGATATTTCATATAACAGAATCATACAATATTGGTCTTTTCTGTCTTATTTCATTTAGCATAATGTTTCCAAGGATTATTCATATTGCAGCATGCCTCAGAACTTCATTCCTTTTTATGGCTGGATAATATTCCATTTTATATAAGTATCACATTTTGTTTATCCATTTGTCTGTTGATGGACACTTGGGTTGTTGCTACCTTTTAACTGTTGAGAATACAAGTATGTGTTTGAGTTCCTGCTTTCAGTTCTGTTGGGGTACATAGCTATGAGTGGAATTGTTGGGTCATTCTATGTTGACCTTTTAGAGGAAGCATCAAAATTTTCCATAGCGGCTACACCATTTTACATTTCCACCGACAATGTACAAGGGGTCCGATTTCTCTACATCCTCACCAACATTTGTTATTTTCTGCTTTTTTTGATTATAGTCATCCTAGTAGGTGTGAGGTGGTATCTCATTATGGTTTGATTTGCATTTCCCTAATGACTAATTATGTTGAGCATCTTTTCATATGCTTGCTGGCCATTTGTATGTCTTTTTTGGAGAAAGGTCTATTCGAGTTCTTTATACACTTTTTAATTGGGTTGCTTGTCTTTATGTTGTCGAGTTGTAGGAGTTACTTATATATTCTAGATGTTAAACCCTTATCTATATGATTTGAAAATATTTTCTCCATTCTTTAGGTTGTCTTTTCACTTTCCTGATAATGTCCTTTGATGTATGAAAGTTTTTCATTTTGATAAATGTCCAATTTATCCATTTTTATTTTTGTTGTTTGTACTTTTGGTGTCATAGCTAAGAATCCATTGATATTATTTTACACTTCACAAAGATCCCTCTAGTTTCTTTGTGGAGGACAGATGACAGGGGCCCAAATGGCTGCAAGAAGACTATTGAGGATACTGTTATAGACGGCCCGGAGAGGGAGGATGGAGCCTGGGATCAGGGTGGGGAAGGTGGAAGGAGAAGTGGAAGAGTAGAGATGAAGGAGGTAGATTTAAGGGGGTAGAAAATTCAAGGATAATTTGCAGGTTTCCAGCCAGGGCTCCCGGATGGGTGGTCAGTGAACAGAAAGGGAGGCGAGATTTGGAGGGCAGATCAGGAGTTTCACATGCAAGACAACACCAATTTGTCATCTCTGGTTTGGTCCAATCCTTCCACTTCACAGATGGAGAAAGTGAGACCTGAGAAAGTACAATGGGTCACTCGGGGTCCCCCATCACCTCCTAGAGAGAGGGGTTAAACTCCAGGGGTCCTGCTGTCCAGCCAGAGCTTTTACTCTCCGTGTGGCCGTGGACTCTGGCCTCAAAGAATTATTATTCATCTGGGAGAGGGTGGGGGTCTCGGGCCAGATGGGTTTGTCCTGGGCTGGTGGCCAGTTCACAGACTCCAGAGAATAGAACAGTTCTGTTTCATGAGGGCAGCCTGTGCCATGACCCCAGCCAGCTGTCCTGTCTGGGTCTGGTGTAAGAAACTTGAGGGTATGAGGGTGTGGGGTGCCCACCTCAGATTAGCTGACCAGATGGAGGCTCATCTACTCCCCTGGCTTTGACATTGATCAGAACTAGGTCCAGATTCTGAGATTTCCCT
Organism: Pteropus alecto; assembly: GCF_000325575.1. Taxonomy (NCBI): domain Eukaryota; kingdom Metazoa; phylum Chordata; class Mammalia; order Chiroptera; family Pteropodidae; genus Pteropus; species Pteropus alecto. Next base: position 23,618,540 of record NW_006442491.1, read on the forward strand.
TCCCTATTCCTTTCTTTGCCATGTGACCTTGGGTAAGTCTCCTCCCCTCTCCAGGCTTTAGTCTTTTCATGTGTAAAAATGGGGACATCCTAGAGTATGACTTTCGTGCCCCTCAGAGTTGTAGTGAATATTGGCCGAAGAAATGGATGGACAAAAAAGTACTTTGTAAACTATAAAGTGCCTCTACTTCTATTTGGGCCCACTTCTACTTGTGCCCCATGCCACTGCCCAGTGGACTTTTAAGGCTTTGTTCCTTCACGAGACAGCCACCTCTCTGGAGAGGAAAAAGTCCTGGTGTAAAGCTCAGGAATCCAGGGATCTTATTATCTTGGCCCTGCACGCTCGACAAACCCACTGGACGGATGCAGTAAACTGGGAGGCAGCCACCTGCTCAGAGCCACAGGTACTCCGAGGTAGGGATTCAAAGGGTTCAAAGGCCGGGCTCTCTGAGTCCAAAGATGAGAAAGATCTTTATCCATCCAATGTCCCCACTGGACAGATAGGGTAAATTGAGAGCCAGAGAGAGGAAGCAACACGCCTGGGGTCACACGGGCAGTCAGCAGCAGGGCAGAAGGGGCACGTGAGGTCCCCGATTCCCAGGTCATGCTCCTCGTACCACCCCTTGCCCACCGACCTCAAGAGCTTGAAAAAGGGGCTCCCGACACAGTGGGATATTCATAGTCATGTCGCTGGCAGACTTGGGGTTTCTTGTCAGCCCATCTTCTTCCCACCAGAGCAGGCTGCAAACTTTCTAAAATCTCCCACAGAGGGACATTGCACCTCTGTGTCCTCAGAGCAGCCTCTTAGGAGCTGAGGCTGATGCAAAGCTATGTTGTCACTAGTGGAGAATCTCTAGGGGAGGCCACCCCATGCCCCTCCCCGTGGGCGAGTTAGGGCAAAAGTCAATAAATCAGGTCTCTTTGCCCTTTAAGAAACAGCTGGGAATCCAGAAAACTAATTAGGAAATCTACACGATTCAGAGTGAAAAACTCCTTGGGAATTTATCGGTGGCCTCGGAGAAATTTCCTCCTTGATTTTTCAGGTAATGAAAACAGTGGCTGGCTGGGCTGGTACCCAAATATAATGTTAGATACCATTTAATGAACATTTACTATGTTCCGGGCAACTTTCTAAGGGCTTTCTACATATTAACTCATTTAGCATTTACATTAAACCTCTGAGGTCTGATTATTCTCATTTTGTAGATGAGGGAAACAAAGCACAGAGAGGTAGAGCATAAACTGGCCAAGGACTCGTTGAGTGTGCGTGGTAGAGCCTTAGCAGAAACCGGGTCCAGCCAACCCCTGGACAACACTGCCTTGTGTGCTACAGGAGATCAGATGTGAATGCTGCTCAAAGGACCAAGCCCAGGCCAGCCCAGCCCAGCCCAGCCCAGCCCGGGCCCCTGAGTACAGGGCAGTGACCATGCACAGCAGGACTCCTGAGGGGACAAAGCATGTGGCCATTGCAGACCCAACAATCAGCCCAGGCCTGTCCAAAGGTGAGTCAGGAGCACCAGTTGCATCAAGCCCCAGCTCTGCCACTCATTGCATGGCACTGGGCAAGGTACCACCAAACCTCTCTGAGTCTTAGCTTCCTCCTCATTAATAGGGGGAGTGAAATTAGTGTTGGCTTCATAAGGTTTTTGTGAAAAATTCAACGAGCCCTGTAAAGTTTGTAAAGGGCTTAGCATCAAGCTAAGCACAAAGAAAATGCAGAATAAATGTTAGCTATTAGTGTTATTATTATTCATTATTTTTATGTTATTATTCATTATTATATTTCATTTCTGCACTCCCTTTTCTCCCAGGGGCTGCTGTGAGTAAATAAGTCGTTCTTTTTGGACACAGAGGGATATACAAGATGGTTTGGGGGACCCCTCCCTCCTAAAGATTCTTAGATCATCCATCCCCCTCATCAGCCCCCCTCATCCCTCACAGTACTTGTAGTCTCTCTGAAGTCAGTTTCCATCCTTGCACCCCAGGTACCCTGGCTCCCTGCCTGTGGTCCCCACTGGCTGGATGCTGTTGCTATGGCAATGGCATTTTAAGAGCCTTCAGCTCCTCTCTGAGGCAAGAAGCATGTATGGAGATGGGCTGATCAAAAATCTCTTGCATTCTCAGTCCTGTCTGGATGGAAGGCAAGAGAGTGGAATGCAAGAATCAGGGCTGGCTTAGGGTGGAGGGCCAGCTCAGACTCCAGCCCCAGGTGTTTCCAGACAGCAGCCCCCACCTCACCGTGTCACATGGCAAACACCTGAGCAGTTGGTTACAAATGCAGATTCCAGCTACCACTGGCCCTAAGTGTCTGATTTTAATATCTGGGGTGGGAACCCCTAGGAAGCTGCCTTAGATTAGCACAGCTACTGGTTCTGAGGCAGACAGGCTCCAGACCAAACTTGATGAAATCTTAAGTCTTTCAAGATTCCTGAAGCCATTTTGGGCGTTGAGGTTTGTGTGGCTCTCTCCGCTGAGATGACTCCTGAGAAGGCCTGTTTGTCCTCCTAGGCCTGCTCCAGTCCTGCCTCCCTCTCTTTCCACAGCCTCATCTGTGGGAGGATGTGTGCCCCACCCTCTTCCCAGAGCCAGGAAAGTTCCACGGCGAGGCTGCCACCAGTCACGCTGGTAATGCATGCAAAGGCAGAGACGGGGCACAGTCTCCGGATAATGACATTTAAGGGAGGAGCTGCCAGCGGTTACTACTCTGGGCAGGATGAAGGGCTCGCTGTCCTCTAGAGACGCCGAGATCAAAGGTATAAAGGCCTCTGCCCAGTGCCCTCACTCCCCCCACACCGCCTAGCCCATCCCTAGGCACTAACCGGCCCCCAAGGCCAGTGGCGCCAGTGAATGAATAAATAGATGGGTAATTTGCTTGAAAACACCCCCTTTATTTCTTTCCTAGGCTCACCTCCCTGCTCCTCCCCAACAGGTTTCTGGGGTCATTGTCAGATACACGGGCACTTGGATCCTTGTCTTAGGGTCTGTTTCCATTGGACCCTAAGACCAGAAAGCATTCCCAAATCTCCCACTCATGGTTCCATATGAGGACAACTATGCCTCTTGTGTCCCAAAGGGAAGCTGTGTACCCCTGAACTCCAGCTGGCCATGTGGCCTGCCTAAGGCTGAGACCTCTGCAGGGGGTCTGTACCCGGGGTGATGGAGCTAGCCCCAATGCACCCTGCTCTGATCTCCACTCTCTATTCTCTGTGTGAAGGTCAGGTCTTCCCAGAATTTTCTGGTGTCAGTTCTCGTCTCCTTGGCACAGGCCAAGTACACACTGAGTGCTCAGGAACCGCGTCCCCACCCCGGCACCCCCTGGAGCCTGTGGGGGCTCCCAGCTAGAGGGAGGCGGGGGGACTTGTCTGGGGCGAGTCCTCCAGAGATGTCTGTGAGTCTGTTCCCTCGGAGGAGGAGCTCCCCTCTGCGGGGAGGGGCATCTGACTCTGCCTGGGGAGCCGCTGCCAGGAGAAGAGGGTGGTGAGGAAATGCTCAGGGGCAGGATCAGGGGGCTCACGGGGGCCCCTGCCTTCATCAGCCTCTGCGGCCTGGCCAGCATCCTGGGGCAGAGGGCCTGCCTGCAGATGTCGGTTCTGTGCTCCTCTGGGGGCCTGAGGAAGCCAGCGGGATTTTGGTAAACGATTCAGGCCCAGTGAGTCCTGGAGGGGCAGGTCCCACCTTTCCTTGGAAGTGACCTCTCCATTCAGACCCTGGCCCTTGGCGGCTGCCCCTCGCAGTTCCGGGTGTGCTGAGTGGGCAGTGGGACCTGCTGGGCACGGACAGTGGGCCAATGCCTTCCTCAGGAGGGTCTGGATCTCCCCGTGTCTCACCCGGGCCTCCTCCCACAGATCCTGGCCCAGGCCTTCCTGGCTCAGGGAGGCCACCTGCAGCCCCATGGCCGTGAGCTTCTCAGCAGGGAACTCGGACGCCAGACGCTGCAGGTAGCGATGGAGGCGGCGCTGGTCCCCAGGGCTGGCCCTTTGGGCCTTGCCCATTCGGAGCTGGGTCATCAGGTCCTGACAGTCCATGTGGAACCAGGCCATCTGGGAAGCAAAAAGAGAGGGAAGTGGGATTCAGGCCAGGAGCGGGACTATGGGAGCTCCGTGAGGACAGAATGGACCTCTCCGAGCAGAGAGAGGACTTGAAGATTAAGTATCGCTGGGTTGAATTAATAATGTGTCCCCCCAAAATGTTAGCCCCCCCTACCCAGATGACCATGATTTTCCCTGCTGACAATGATGACAGTGGCTACTCTCTCTTCCCCAGGGTACACATACCTGCCACCAGGAAATGGTCCCCAACACCCTTGGGAACTTCAGGCACATTCTGACACACCTAGGGGCCAGTAAGGACTTACGTCTGACTCTCTGGGGCTCAGTTCCTCCTTCCGTAAAATGAGAGGTCCTACTAGATGGTCATGAAAAGCTTTTGGAGAGCCGAACACTCGGACTCTCGGTTGCATTAACCCCTTGTGAACGGTACTGAGATCGGAGCCTGGCTCATATTTATTGAGCACCGCCTGTCTGCCAGGCTCTGTGCATCTCACGTCTGATCACGACAAACTGTACCAGCAGCCCACTCGACAGAGGAAGAAACTGAGGCTCAGAGACATGAAATCACTTGCCCAGGTCACACTGCGAGTCAGGGAGTTACCGGGATTCGAACTCAGAGGGTATCTCCCTAGCAGCTCCTTGCACAAGAGAAACGGGCCCAGGCAAGGCCAGGCCAGCGAGACCATCAGCCAACCCAGGTCCGGCGGCCCCCTTGCACCAGCCCCTCTGTCCCATTTTGGGATTCTGCCTGTTCCCCACTTCACCCACAAAATGTCCGCAGGCTGCAAAGGAGCCAACGTGTTCCCAGCAGCTTGTGAAAAACATAATCTTTCTCTCCTTTAATTTAGAAGCCGACAGCGAGCTGTTAGGCTGTGGGGATTGGAGAACCATTTTCTCTGAGGAAACCATCTTTCCGTGAATTAAAGGAACTTGTCTTTAGATAAATGGCTTCATATTCGCGGAAGCACACGGAGCTCATGGCTGGGAAAGGCCTCCATAAATCTCCGTTAGTGGCACAATCATGTTATTATTATTTAGTGCCAAAGCTGCTGTACGCATGCTCTCCACCCAGGGCTGAGCCCAGTCCTGGGCTGTCCTGTCTGTCTGTCTGTCTGTATAGGACTCCATCTTCTAGGCAGAGCTAGACAGAGATGGATAACACCTCGGAAATCATCTTGCCCAAACTCTTGTGTTGGTTAAAATTCAGGGCCAGAGGGGAGAAGGGGCCTCACCAGCTCAAACAGCAAGAGACGGCCACAGCGGGCCTAAGGTCAGGGCAGCCGCCTCCTGTACAATTTCTAGGCCTGGGTCAGACTCCACCTCCCCACACGCCGCCCCCAGCCTTCTTTCCTCTGCCTGATTCCTCGCCCTTCCTCCAGCCACCTGGCCAGCCATCCACAGTGGTCACTGAGCCCCTCTGGGTGCTGGCCTTGCGCTGGGCACTACAGACAGCACCAGGACCCAGTCAGATCCAGTTACTGCCTTGGGAGCTCACCTCACAGGTGACAGACCAGACACAAACAGGTGATGAAGCAATAGGATACTTTCAGATCACACAGGGCCCCATGAAGCGATAAGCACAGGGTGAAGAGAGAGAATGGGGGGCAGGTGGTCAAGAAAGGGCCTCTGTGAGGAGGGGACACGTGAGCTGAGCGCTGAAGAAAGACAAGAAGCCGAACGGTGGAGGGGAAGAGTCTTCCCCGCTGAGGGAACAGCAAGTGCGAAGGCCTCGGAGCTGGAACAAGTTTGGTTTCTCCAGAGAAGACCAATAGGGCTGAAACTGGCTAACATTGATGAGCAAGACAGAAGCTTCCAGACACCCTTAATCCCTGAGGCATCACTGCTACCAATGATGATGATAATATTGGTGTTAAAAATAAAAATTCCAAATCTGAGCAAAGCCCCAGGGGGAGGGCACTTACATTTGATTTAATTCTCTCAGCAATTTAATGCTGCCCAGCAAGGCTGGCACTGGAGTCAGATGCTCTGGGTTTGGGTCTCAGCTCTGCCGCTTCCTAGCTGTGTGACCTTGGGTGAGTTATTTATTTTCTCTGTGTTTCCTTGTAGACAAAAGGGGCATAATAATAGTACCTGCCTCATAGGGTTAGTGTGACAATAAAACCATGTGTGAAATGACTAGAACAGGGCACATAGTAAGGACCACGGAAGCATTGGTTGTTATTGTTGTTGTTGTTGTTATCATCATCATCATCATCATCAGCGGCATTGTTATTGACCAGGAGCTGAGGCCCAGAGCAGTGAGACTGTCTTCGAGGCCGCACAGCCCACACAGGCGTAAGCTGCCTCGCTCTCTCACTTCTGTGCAGCTAGGAGTGGGGAGAGTCCTTCGCTGTCATGGCCCACATCTGCCTCCCTTGCCTGCTGCCCCAGGGAGACAGAGAGTGGCCTGTCCACCCAGCACCCCAGGCATGACTGATCAGAGTCCCTCCCGCTGCCCTCTGAAGCAACCTGTGTTCTCTGCCCTCTGTGTGATGGGCAGGGCTGAGGTCAGGCTCTTCCCACGCTCTGTCCTCGGTGGTGAGTATGAGGCGAAGCTGAGGGCACTGGGTCCAGGCCAGAGATGCGGGTTCTTGTCCTGTCTGGGTCACAGCTCTCCCAGGCTGCTTCCCCGCCCTCCTAATAATCGTCTAATCGTCAGCCTCATGCTGCTTGGGCGTGACTATTGGTTGCCATTCCCCGTCCCCCTTTCCGCCTTTGGAAAAGAACACAGGGCATGTTAAAGGGCACGGAGACATCTGTGCTCAAATTCCAGCCCTTGTGTGGCCTTGGGCAAGGCCCTTCCCCTCTTCGGGTCCCAGTTTCCTCATCTGTAAAACGGGCTGATCAGCTTTGCCATGCTGGGTTGCCAAGAGATGACAGATGCAAAGTAATGGCGTTCCTCTTGCCTCCCACCCCAATACTGTGTGTTTGTCCCTCACTCCCACCCCACCACAGTAATCCCACCTTCTTCTGCACTCTCTTGGCCAAACTCTGGGTTCCTGGCTAGGACTGAGCCTCTCTTCGGAGCATGTTCAGAGCAGACTCTGGGCCTACCCTCAGCCAACAGCCCCCCACCCCTGCTCACGTCATCTGAGCAGGCAAGAGAAGGCATGGGAAGGAGCACTGTAGTGGTGCCATGGGCTTGCTGTGTGACCTTGGCTACGTAACAGCCCTTCTCTGATCCTGTTTCTCCAAATCCGCAACAGAGGGGTGAGGCAAGATCAAGGTTCTTAAGCCTAGTCTCGATCCCTGAAGCTGCTCGCAGAGATCTACGGGTGGAGAGAAAGCCTGTGGATTCGATCGGATTTTCAGAAACCCCTAGGCTCCTTCCCCTAATCCCAACATTTAAGAAGCACCCGAGG
>NW_006442491.1:23626075-23639309 GCF_000325575.1 Pteropus alecto
GATAATGCTTATCCTACCCCAATGGGACTGTAGCATAAATCATTTAAAGAGCCTTGTGCTGCCACTAGGCTGCTTCCTACCCCACCCTACCCCTCAGCTGGGCGGTGGTCTGTACAGGTGGACCGCGAGGCTCACCTTCTTGCAGAAGTGGTATAGGTGGAGCAGAGTCTCCAGGTCTGTGCGTTGCCGCTCAGCGGCCATGTAGAAGTGGGTCAGCTTCGCCTGGAAGGCCCGCTGCGTGGAGGCAAAGGCTGCCAACTCTGGGAACTCTGTTCCCCCTGCCTCGCCGGCCCCGCCGACTGCAGCTCCCAGATGGGCCGCCTGCTTGGACAGCGCCAGGCCTCGACGGTACTGGGCCTGAGCGAGGAAGGAGGGGTGTCCACTCAGCTCCCACCTTGGCTGAGGTCTCCCTCAGAGTCAGGAACTTCCCACAGCCCCACCGCTGAGTTATGAGACTTCCTGAGCCTCAGTTTCGTCATCTACACGAGGGGGTCGAGGCCTTTGCCTCGCTGGGACTCTGCTTCTGGAAAACTTCCCTGACCCCAAAGTCTTTGTGTTCCCCACAGTTCTCTCTTTCTGTTTCCCCGTTGGTCCTCCGCCTCCATCCCCCATGGCCTTCAGAGTTCTGTGAGGAATTCTGAGACGAGTCGTCTTTGAACGTGGCGGCCCCTGAACGCTTGCTGAAGGAGACAGCGTCTAAGCTGAACCCTTTATGATGCGAGCCGGTCTCCTCACTGTCTCTGGAAGTCCCCTTGCGCCTTCCCACCCCCACGCCGTGGCCCCAGCAGTGCCGCCCTCTCTACTGCCCTCTCCATCTGCTCCGATCCTGCTCCTCTGTTCTAGGAACGCACTGCAGCCTGAAGAAAGAAGTCCTCGAACTCAGCGTGGGCTTTCTCCACCGTCTCCAAGCTTCCGTCTTTGGGGGTCAGCGCTTGTAGGCACCGGCTTCCTTCCTGCTCCATCCAGTTGCTGACCTGGGGCAGGGGAGGGAGGCTCGGACATGAGGGCCTGTTGGGTAGATGTCCCTTGGCCCACTCCTCGACTTCCTCGGAGGCTGAGGTCTTCCTGCCCTCAGTCACTCAGTGGCAGGGACGGAAACCCTCCCATTTTGGGGGAGGAAGAGAGACAGCGTGGGGAGGGGAAGTGCATGGTCATATTCTTTACATATCCCAAGGGGAGAGGGTTTGGGGATGGAACTCCAGAGGGCATCTGGTCTGGCCTGCGCCCTGCACATAGCAGGCCCCCAGGGCACACTTGTCTGAATGAAGTCACAGGGCAGCAAATTTCAGCTCATTCTAACCACTCAGTGCTGCCCGGTCATAAAAGGGACAGTCTCGCGAGTGATGAGCTTCCTGTCCCTGACTGCCCTCTGCAGAGGAAAGTGCATGGGCCCGCTATGAGCTCACCACGTGAACTGGGCAAGGTGTTTTTCCTTTCTGGGCCTCAGTGAGGGACAGCGGGGGTAACATGGTTCTCGATCCCATGAACAGAAGCCTCCTTCTTATTCTGGGGTGTCTTAAAGAGCATATATTCACTCACTTTATTCCTGCAAAGCCCAGTGTGAATTATCCTCCCATTTAACAGAGGGGGAAACCAAGGCACTGAATAGTAAATAATTTGTCTAGGGTCACGCTGCTGATAAGGGCCAGAGGCAGGATTGGAACACAAGCCGTCCAGCTGCAGAGTTCACTGTGCTCCACAGCCCCACGCCTGGAGGGACGCATTGTTTTAGGCATCAGCAGTCGGTTGAAGAGCCAGGTGTAGGCTCCAAGATCAGACCCCCAGGTGTGCAACCATGGGCAGGTGACATATGTCTCCCAGCCTCGGTTCCCTCATCTGCGAGTGAGAGAAATCCTAGCATCGTCCCCACATCACTGGTAAGTGATGAGGTTGGGAGAAGATGATGTGCACAAAGGCTCTGGCCCAGGGCTTGGCCCAGGGTGTTTAGTAAGCGCAGCTTTGGGGGTTCGATCTTCATCCATTAAGAACTTACTGAGTGTCACGTCATGTGCCATGTCCCAAGGATGCCCACTTAACTCTCGGAGAATGGCCAACCTGTGTCCTTACACTAGAACAAGTTCCTGGCCAGGCCTGGAGCAGGGCCTGCCCTGTGGAGGTGGCCAGGCAGAAGTCCCCCACATGCCCCGGGCCAGCCTTCCCTCTCACCTGGTGGATGGCAGCTTCAAGGCGGCCCAGGCGGACACAGAGCTCCAACCTTCCCAGGAGGTGGTTGGATGTGGTGACCAGGACATGCAGCTGCTCATCCACAAGGCTATAGAGGGCGGTGGCTTCAGCCAGATGGCTCCTGGGAGGTAGAGGAGAGTGGGTGGGGACCAGGACGCACCCACCCCCAGCACTCCTGCCTGGCATAGGTCTGCCCCTTCAAACCCCCAGCAGTCCTGGGTATTCTAGCTGCTGACTTGCTGTGTGAGCTTGGGCAAGTCCCTACACCTCTCTGGGCCTCAACCTTGGCCTTCCATGGGACTGAGAGAACCAGGGGACACAGCAGGGAACCAAATGAACACCCCCTTACCTAGATGGGCATGCACTGAGCAGATCCCGGTTCAAATCCTAGCCCTGCTACCTGCTAGTAGTGAGATCTTGTGCAAATTTTGCAACCTTTCTGTGCCTCCATCTATCTATCTATCTATCTATTTATTTATTTATTTATTTATTTATTTATTTATTTACCTCCCACTTCACAGAGTGCTTGCAAAAATTAAATGATCTAACGTCTTGGTTCTCAAACCCAGTTGCACATTAGAACATGCTCTGGGAGCTTTGAAGATCTCGATGTCCAGGCCACCCCCAGGCTGACTGAGTCAAGTCTGAGTGCAGCCTGGACATCGGTGCTTTCTTAAGCTCCTCAGGAAGCTCCAGGGGCAGCCGGGGCTGGGAACCAATCAATCCTCATGCAGTCTGACCACTTAACATAGGGCCCGGCACACGGTATTGGCGCTTGTTATTTCTACGGCAGTGATAGTGAGCAGCCGTAACAACCCCTCCACCACCACGTCCACTTTACAGATGGGAAAACTGAAATCCAGAGAGAGGAACTGACTCTCAAGCATGGCAGTCTGAATTGGAACCCAGCCAGTGGCTGCACGTAATTTTTTTTTTTAAATTTAGGTCAAAGCCAGCAAGACATAAATGAAGGGTTGTAAATAGGATCCAAGCATCGTAACACTTGGGTGAAAGGAGGAATCCCCGGGCTTTTCCGACACCCTTCAAATCCCACTGCATCCTTCTCTGCCCCGGGAAGGGGTCTTACTTCAGAAGGAAAAGGAAAAAGAGCAGATAGAAGGAAAGCCTGCTTGCTTGGGGGGAGCATGGCTCTGGGCCTCCCCATCTGACTGCCGTTCCCCACAGGTCACTGCCCCTCCAGGTGAGGCCCCAGGGTACATGAACAGGATGGAAAATGCCAGCCTGCCCGGTGGAGGGAGGGAATAAGGGGCAGTAGGCCGGAGCTACAGACCCATCTGCAGAACAAGCTTGGAGACTCACATGGGACCACAGCGCTCCCTGGTGGAGCTGCCAGAGGCCAACGGCCAATGGTCTGGAGGGGCCACCAGTGAGTGAGTGGACAAGAGAGGCCTGGCACCCAGGTGGAACGACATGCTGGGAATGACAGTGCCAGCCCCGCCAAGGTGTGAGGGGCAGAGAAATGACTCTACACCTGGCACCACTGCTGCCCGGTGCTCACATTGACATGATTCTGTGGGCACGGCTCAGGGTGGTGTGTTCCAGATTCTGGGCCAGGCTGCCTGGCTCAAGTCTCGGCCCCACCGCATCCCAGCTGTGTGACCCTGGGCTAGGCACTTAACCTCTCTCTGAGCCTCGGGCTCCTCCACTGTAAAATGAAGATTTTGCTAGGATCCACCTCATGGGTGAGAATTAAACATTTGTAAAGCCCTTAAAACAATGTTGTGCTCATACCATGTGCTATTTAAGCTTTGGTTAAATAAACAAATAGTCCTTAGATGCCTTTGCAAACTTTGGAACTGTGTTTGTTTTGTCAGAGATAAAATATTTCCAATTACCAACTGATTTAATTCCTATATTATTTCTTCTGTGACTCTGAAACCCCCTGACAGGCTGTGAGGTTCTTCCAGCCAGACTCAGCTTGGTGTCTGGGTCAGAGAAAGTGCTTGGTCCGTGAGGGTCTCAATTCTCACTCTCCCTTTACAAACTTCCAGGGCTCCCCGCACCCAGATCACACTTGACTCCCCCAGTTTGGTATTCAGGGTCTTACAGAAATGGGCAGGTCTGTCCTCCAATACCCTCCCCAGCCTGAAGAAGGTGGGGGCTGAAGGAGGGCAGCAGAGAACGGACAGGCCTAGCCGAGGATATGAACCCTGCAAACATCCGCATCCCGGGCATCTGTGGGGCCCGCTCTATGTGTCTCTAGCTCCGAGCTCCCAGGCCAGCAGACAGGGTGGAGGCGAGAGGGGAAAAGCCTGGGTGTCCATACCTGACATCCGGGTTGAAGTCCAGCCTGCTGGCCTCCTGCTGCAGCCTGGCCAGGGTGGCTCCGCCTTCCCGCTGGAGGCCCAGCAGGCCTGGGTCCCTCAGCACAGCTTCCATCAGCAACTTGGACTTGTTCAGACACCTGGAGGCCTCCTTCCAGTGTAGGGAGGTGGCCTGAGACCCAATCCCCACTCTCCCTCTATAATCTTCCAGGGCTCCCCACACCCATATCGCACTTGACTCCCTCAGTTTGGCATTTAAGGCCCTACAGAAGGTCTATCTTTCTTATCTCTAAAGCATCTCCTCAAGCCACTCCTCTCATTGCCATGGCAACCTCACTGGTCCAAGTGCCATCATCTCTTGCAGGGACACCTATCTCCACCTTTTCATTGGTCTTCCTGCTGCACTCGGGCTCCCCCTGCAGTCTGTTCCCTATATGGAAACTGAAAGAAGCTCAAAATGTAAATTTGATCAACCCCCTCTCCCCCTTAAAACTCTCCAGCGGCTTCCCTGCCCTCTTAGAATGAAATCCCAACCCAAATCCTCCTTGATACAGCTTCTGCTGGATCCAGATGATCCTCTTTATCCTCAGCCTCCATCCCCACCCCAACTCACTCTGTTTCACACTGGCCTCTATGCTATTCCCGAACGCATCAAGCATAATCCCACCTCAGGGCCTTTGCACGTGCTTGCCCTTCAGCTGGAGCCCAATCCCCCTCCTATTCCTATGCTAGCTCCTTCTCATCCCTTAGGCTTCAATTTAAATACCATCTCTTCAGGGAGACCCTTCCTCCTTCCCCATTATTCTCAATCTTACTTTCATGGCATTCGGCACAATTTGTAACTGCATGTCCATTTCTTCATTTGATTTTTTAACAACTACCTCTACCACTGTGCTGTGAACCCCACAAGGGCAGGGACAAGTCAGTTTGCCCCAGGCTGTGTCTCTGGGTGCACATAGCGAGTGCCTAATAAATATGTCAAATGAATGAGTGAAAAACAGGGATGATCATGCCCACCCTGGCTGTCTCCTTCATTGAGCCCTTGGTCCATGGAATCTGGGGGGATGTGGCTTTCCCACCCCATGCTCTTGGCTCACCTGTGGCCCTCCAGGGGGGTCACCCTTCTCAAATTCCTTGATGAAAGCCTGCAGGAGGGAAGAGGCCCGGCGGAGGTCGGCAAGGAAAGGGTCTGACTTCTGCAGGATGGAAGGCCAGAGTGGGGGTGTCAGCCTGGACCACCGAGGAGGGCACCTCCCCCACCCAGGAGGACGCAGGGGGAGCATTAGGTGGTGGCTCTCAAATGTTAGCTGCATCAGAATCACCCAGAGAGCTGCTTAATATCCAGACTGCTGAGCCCTACTCCTGTGTTTCTGACTTAGTTCCTCTGAGGTGGGGCCTGAGAATGTACATTCGTAACAAGTTCCCAGGTGATGCTGACACTGCGGGTCCAAGAACCACAGCTTGAGAACCACTGGTGCTGGGAACGAGAGAGGGAAAAGAAAGACAGGCCTGAGCTATCTCCAAGCCAGTGGGGATACCTTGGGGGAGGAGCAGAAAGGGGGACTCAGAGGGTGGCGGTGAGGGAACATCCTCTGCTGGGTCCCACTTCAGCCCAGCTCCACCACTTACTTGCTGTGAGGCCTTGGGCAAGTTACTTAACCTCTCTGTGCCTCTGCTTCTTCCTCGGTAAAATGGATCACAGTAGTTCCTACCTTATAGGGTTGTGGAAGGATTAAATGGGTTCGTTGGTACAAGGCACTTAGAATAGCACCCAGCGCATAGTGTTAGCCATTACTGTTGCCGGTTTTATATGCTGGATCTATAGGTAAGATTTCATTTAAAGGGAAAAGTTTATAACAAAAATGTTAATTGGAGGCCTCTGGAGAAGGGAACTGGGGGTCTGGGAGCAAGTAGGAAAGGAGACATTTCAGTATATACCCTTTTATACCATTTGAGTTTTGAACATACTGCCTATTTTAAAACAGATATGATTTTTGAAAATAAGACCACCATGTTATAGGCTGTCAGTACAGTGATTCCCAATAGGGAGTGATTTTGCCCCTCCCCCCACCAGGATATTGGTAAGGTCTGGAAACACTGGAAACATTTTAGTTGTCATAATTTGTGTGGTGGGCAAAGGCCAGGCATGACGCAAATCGTGCTACAATGCACAAGACAGCTCTCAAACAGAAAGGAAGGGTCTGGCCCAAAATGTGAATGGTGCTGAGGACAAGCAGCCCTGGTCTAGAGAAAGCCCGGGGGGCAAGGGCACTGGTGGGCATGGTTCCAGGGCGGTTTAAGCCAATAATCCGTGCTGTTGCTTGAGCCACTCCGTCCTGTGTGTTCTCACGTGTTAAACTGGGCATGAGATGCCCCCTCGCAGGCTGTGGGAAGGAGGGACTGAGAAGACACAGGAAAGGAGCCCAGCGCTGGCAGTTTCCTTATTTCCTCCCTCTTACAAGAGGGAGCACGTCTGCCTCCGCCACCAGACCTTGAGCTCCTGAGGTGTGGGGGTCCACAGAGCAGATGTCTGTACATTTATTTTCAGTTAACATAGACACAGCTCTTAGCACGTGCCAGGCAGTCTTCTAAGCAATTTACCCACATTACTTCAATTACTGCTTACGATAGCCCCCTGAGTGGATACTATTTTTACCCCTTCATTTTATAAATGAGGAAAAAGACTCAGAGAAGATATATAACTTACCCAAGGCCACACAGAAGAGATGGGATTGGAACCCAGGCAGTCAGGCCCCAGAGCCTGAGCTCTCAATTGCTTCACTCTGCACCCTCATTATAAACGTTTGTCGAATGACTGGTATTGAACCTTATGGCGTGGACGGATCCATGGGGCGGGAGAGGGAATGAGGGTACGGGGTAAAGGCTATGACGGTAGACACCTGGAAGAATTGCACCCACTCGCTGTGGCAGTAGGGAAAAGGGCCTTCCAGGGCTGCGGGCAGCTGGCCGGGATCCACGTGGTGGCTGAGAGTCTTCAAAGAGGTCAGCACCTCAACCTGCAGACAAAACAAGCAAGTCAGGAGAACCAGGGAATTCGGTGTGGGAACAGATGTTGCAGAAGGTCCTGCCCGTGATCGCAGCCCCAGGACTACCCCGCCTCCTACAGGTAAGTCTGGCCCCGGCTTTCGGAGTTGCTTTCTTGGCAATGGATCTTCCCTGCGAATTCTGAAAATTCAAAATTTAGAACCAGCCCCTGGGTAAGGATGGCAAATAAACAGCCTAGCCTATGCCCAAGGCAGACATCATTAATCAATCACAGCACTCGATCCCCTGATCCCCTGAGCTTCACTCTGTACCAGCCCAGCTCTCCAGGCAGTCGCACAGATTGGTTGAAGCTGGCCCTTGTCGATTACAACTTCTTTGTAACCCTTATACTGTTCTCTGATGACTCACCAAGGTGCTGTCTCCTCCTTGAGGCTGTTAAGAAAGGTCATCAAATCCTAACAGTATCCCCTAAGAGAGTGGTCCCCAACCTTTTTGGCACCAGGAACTGGTGCTCCTATGAGAATCTAATGCCTGATGATCTGAGGTGACTCTGAGGCAGTCATGCTAGCGCTAAGGAGCGGCTGCAAATACAGATGAAGCTTTGCTTGCTTGCCTGCCGCTCATCTCCTGCTGTGTGGCCCAGATCCTCACAGACCACAGACCGGGACTGGTCTACGGCTCGGGGAATGGGAACCCCTGCCCTAAGCCATGGAGGAGAGATTAGGTGACTGCTTCTCCCAGTCAGTGAAATTTGAGGTTTATGCTACAAACAGCTCCAGATGTCTAAGCTTGGGATCCGGTGGGGCCCACTAATTATCCCTGGTACTCAAAGTGTGGTTCACAGACCAGCAGTATCAGCATCACCTAGGAGCATGTTAGGATGGAATCCTAAGCTCCATCCAGAACAAATTAATTAGAATCTGCGCTTTGATGAGATCCCCACGTGACTTGTAGGTACACTAAAGCTTGAAAAGCACATCTCTAGGTCATATACACTAAAGCCTGAAAAGCACATCTCTAGGTCACATGCCTCGTCACTAACCAGGAGGAAGAAGGAGGCCTTTAAAATCATTTCCTGGTGCCCACATTCATGATTATTGTACACGGCATTAATTAAAGGGAGCTGCCGGGCTCCTTTCTGCAAAGTCCCAAGTCAACTCTGCATCTGAATTGGAGATGCTGAGAGAAACTAGGGAGAGAAATACAGGAAGGTCAGGTAGAAAAGGCACCTCTGCCTCCTGCTTGCTGTGTGGCCTCGAGTCTCAGTTTCCCCACCTGAAAAACAAGGAGGGAGGGGTTGACTAGATGAAGCTTTTCAGACAGGTTGCATGTCACGTGCAGCTCTCAGTCACGTGGTGGTGTCTATCAGGCATTGATAGGATTGCCAGAGAGAAATAATTCTGTGGCTGATTTGGCAATGCCTGCCATGGGGACAAGGCCAACGAGTCATAGCATCTGGGCCTTGTATTTCCTGACCAACACTACACTATTTCAGAGCCTCTCCTAGATCGTGACTTGTGTACTTCTTCACCCCAGCTCAGCAAAAGCCCAACATCTTCTCTCCACCTTGGCCGGCGCTGCCTCCTTCTCACCTGAACGTCAGGTAATGTCTCCAGTGGGATAGCAGTCTCCTTCTCCCCCAGGAAGAGCATGGCACGGATGGAGGTTGGGTCCAGAGCCTGTCAGAGAAAACCATATCAGAGCTGCTCTGCTCAGGCCTTTGCTGTGCCTCTGAGCCTCCCCACTAAGGCGCCAGCAAATGGGCCACGGGGACAAGGCAGGGGGTTCCCAAGGCTGGGACCTTTGTATGGTATATTTGGAGGGTAAAACATTGGCTCTCAAGAGAGAAGCAGGTCCAAGCCATGCGGCAAATTTCCTAGATGACCCGCCGCCTCTGGGCCTATAGATTTCCCCATCTATATAGTGAAGAGGAGAGGTGAGCATATACTGGGCCTAGATGACCCGCCGCCTCTGGGCCTATAGATTTCCCCATCTATATAGTGAAGAGGAGAGGTGAGCATATACTGAACTTCAATTTGCTCTGCTGCCCATACCAGCTAGTTAGGAATCTCTTCCTTCCCCTGTTCTCAGTTCATGAGGGTCATGTGACCTAAGTCTAAGCCAGTCAGTGTGTCACATTCCCCTGAACCAATTGGGGCTAAGGAGACACAAAGAAACTTTTGCTGGGACCTCTGCGGAAAGAATCTCTCATTCTTTCTTACTGGACTTGAATGAAAGACCATGTGCAGTTAGAGCCAGACTGCCACCAAAAGGGGGGCCTGGCTGAGAAAGAGGGTCACCCTCCCAGGAGAATGGGGCCGTAAATGGAGAGAGAAGAACTAGATCTTGGTGACAATATTTGAGCCCCCCAATCAAGCCTTACTCAAAGTTGGCTTCAACTCCTGGACTGTCAAGTCACATTAACTTTGTCTTTAAGCCTGTTTGGGCTGGGGTTTCTGCTAGCTGCAGCTACGAGACCCCGCCTGGGAGCCCTGGACCCAGCTCTGAGCTCCCCGGGTTTCACGAATATCAGAAGGCCTCTGTTGCTCCCAAGACTGGTTAGGCTGATGCTCTCCACCTCCTACTCACCTGGATGGCCTGCAGGGCACTGACCAGCCCAGGGTGTGGAGGCTGCTTCCTGGCATCGATCACAACCGCCAGCCCCTTTGTTTTATCTTCTGGCCTGTGGGTGGTAAACAGAATTGACAGTCTTGCTGGATGGACCAGGCTTTCCAGCGGAAAGGACCTAGTGGAAGGCAAGGAAAACTGGCTGCTGGAAGCCTTGATTATTTCGTGGACTCTTCATCCTATAAGACCAAAATCCAATGTCCCTCCCTCAAAGAAGCCCTCCATGATTCTTCTGCAGAACCAATTGCTCCCTCTTCAGTGCTCCCACAGTACTTTGCACAGCCCTCTCTTACACCCTAACAATTATAAACTATAAGCCACTCTCCCAGTTGCAGTGGGTGAGTCACTCAGCATTCACCCACCCCTTTTGTGCGGACAGAACTCTCATTTTGTTCAAGAATCCCACTTCTTCCATATTACCATGGCCCCCTCACCCCCAGGGGCTAGTTTATGATTGGTTGAGACCAACAGGGACCCAATTCCTCTGATTGGCTTAGATAGGGGTCATGTGACATTTCTGGCCAATGAGATGTGAAGGAAAGTTTGGTGGGGGACTTCTGGAAAAGACAGTCTGTCTTTATAAAGTTCTTACAAAGAGCTGTAAGGCAGAGACATAGAATGATAAATTGCCTTGTCAGATAAGACATTTCGAATTGGAATTTGTTAATTGAAACCAAAACACCTTCACTGGTTCACTGCGCACTTTTCAGTGATTACCTTAGGATTTCCCAAACTGGCCAGTTGTCAGAACTTGTTAAAATACTGATCCCTCACCCTCACCTCCACCCCATAACTGTCCCCCGCCCCCCATACACACACATCTGGCTGGCAGGTAAGGTGTGGGGCCAGGGAGTCTATGTGCTTTCAACTGCCCTCGGCCATTCTGACGATCAAGCAGGTTGGGAAAATAACCCCAACTGTCTTCAAACCTCACAACTAGTCAGTTCACAGACGAAAGCAGAGGTGGCCAGCATGAGGGTGGAGTTGTGGCCCTGCTGTCCTATCTGGTCACCTGGGTAAGTTCTTTCATCTCTCTGGGAGTCCATTTCCCATCTGCAAGTGGGGATAATACTCGTGCCAGCCTCCTGGCACTGTGGTGAGGACCAATCAATTCATTACTGTAAAGCACTCAGTAAGAGGGATATAAATGTTTGCTATTATTACTATTCTCCAAGAGGAAACTGAGGCACAGAGTGGCAATGTAGCTGTGAGAGGAGGCTCTCAGAAGTGACACCAGGTCTCTAACTTCATGTCCCACACCTCGCCTGCCACTGGCTATGCCCATGCTAGGAGAATGGTTTGTTACACGCCTGCCTCCACCACCAGCCTGGAGGCCCCTAAAGCACAGGACCCAATGTGAGGAGAATCTGGGTCTCTAGAATGTCCCAGTACGAAGCTGGGCCCAGAGCAGGTGCCAGCAATTCTGGTTCAAAGCAGGAGGCAAGCCCAGCACACAGGAACCTCATGCACACCACACTCCATGGTTTATGCTGCACTTCACACCCATCTCTTGTGACCACAGTTGGATCTAAGAGCCCACCTGGTAATCCCCCTTTAGTCAGGTGAACCTCAGAGAAGGGAAGTTACCACCCAAGGTCACACAGCAAGTCAGTGAGATTCCAGCATTTTGTCTATCACGCTGGCCACTTCTCAGCACAGAAAAGGGGGTCCCATCTCCCTGTCAGGCCAGAAAAACCACTCAGCCTTGGAAAAGAGGAATAACAATTACTGGCCAGCAGGTGGCAGTGATGGCTCCAATGGGATGAGTTACGTGGAGAAGGTTCCAAAGGGTTCCATCAGTCCCTCCTCCCTCTAACCCCAGCAGCAGGATCTCTAGGTTGGAGTGGGGTCTATAACCATAGTCTCAAGCAAAAACCACTTCTGAGACCACTCTGGCTGGGGCTGGGACTCAGAGGAAAAGATGGTGCCTCTTCTCCAGCCAATCCAACAGGAAGTCTGAATGGGGGTGGGGGTGGGGGTGTTAGAAATCAGCCTGGGTCACTCATTATTCATTCACTCACTCATTTACCCTTCTTTTGTTCAACAAATATTTATGATTCAGATGCCAGCTCAATTGTCACCTCCTCAGGGAAGCCTCCCATGATGTCCCAATTGGAATTAGTATCCCCGCCCTTCTCACTCTACAACGTGGTTCTCAAAAGGTGGTCTGCATTCCAGCAGCATCAGTATCACCTGGAAACTTGCTAGACATGCAAATTCTCAGGTCCCACCCCAGACCTACTGAATCAGAAACTCTGGGGGTGAGGCCCGGATCTATTTTAAGAGCCCTTCAGGAGAGTCTGATGCATGCTAAAGTTTGAGAACCCTGTTTTCATCACCACACTAACAACCCCTTAGAATTGCTTGTCCACGGTTTGTTTCTTGCACACCATCTGTGTCCCTCACCAGCCTGAAAACCCCCAGTGGTGGGGACTGAGCATGTCCTGCTCTCCCTCCAGCGTCTGGCTTGGGACTGGCTCTGGGGACAGATAATTGGATGGAAGGATACAGTGTCACTTCACTTGGTGCCTGGTCCTGGGCTCAGAGGTCAGAGGGGATGGAGTGGCCAGCTGGCCCAGCTTCTTACCTGGGGACAGTGCACAGGTAGGAGAGCAACTTGGTGACCTCTGAGACCGTGCACCACGGTGCTTCCCAGGCCTCCTGGGTGGTCGACACCAGAAGCAGCGGCCGCCCCACCTTGTCCCGACCTCCTGGAGGAGAGGGAACACACGTGCACAGTGAGAACTTTGGTAGCACTCTCTGTCCAAGAAACCTGCTCTGTGGCTTCCGGGCCTCTGCCTGAAATGCCCTTTCTCTCCTCCCTCTGTGAACGCTGAACTCTTATTCATCCATCCTCCAAGATCCCACTGAAAATCCACTTCCACAGAAAGTCATCCCTGAATCCCTCTATGCAGAGGTGTGGCCTTGGCCTCCTCAGGACCTGTCTGTCCTGGACACCCTAGGCAGTAAAGTTCATGGAATGAGCTTTGGGGTCACGCAGATACCTGTTCTCCCACAGCCCCCTGTATGGCCACAATTTTTTTACACTGAGTTGTCATAACCTGTTGAATTTTCTCTGCCACTAGAATGTAGACTTCCTGATAACAGGGAATACATCAGACTTGTTTCCT
>NW_006442491.1:23639329-23655922 GCF_000325575.1 Pteropus alecto
CTGGCATACAGCAGGTGCTCGATAAATATTTATTGCAAAAATGAATAAAGATTAAACAGGAATGATAATGTCCTCTGTATTAGATACTGTTAATGCCCTATCTAGACTCCCTCATCAGGCCAGAGCACCCAGCAGTTTAAGTATTGGCTGTAAATAGCTCTTAAATGCCCCCTCCTCTGAAGAATTGCCCTCTGCCGAACTGGATCATGGGCTCACTCTGCAATTCCATCCCAGGATAAGCCTGGACTGATGACCGATGGACCCAGGCAAAAAAAGGCCAGCCCCCTGCACCTTACCATAGAACCCGCTCTGAATTGTAATTCATGCCCCAGAGCTTCCCACCCCATGGGATCAGGCCACATCCTTGCATCGCCCCTCCCCCACCCTGCCCTGCTTCCCTCACTCCCCTTCTCCTGAGAGCAACCTTCAATAAAATAAATCACTTTCCCAAGGATCCCTGTCTCTGGCTCAGCTTCTAAGGGAACCTGACCTAAGACACATGCCTTGGGTGCCTCACTGAAAGTAGGATGGATGGACGTTTAGATGGGTAGATGGATGGATGATGGATGTTGGGATGGATGGATGTTTGGCTGGATACCTAGAAACTGCTTTTGTATAATCTAACTCCTTCATTGGAAAGACGAGGCGCCTGAGTCCCAGGGAGGCTCCGTCCAGAACACAGGCCTCCAGAACTTTCCCTGTCTTCCCCCACAAACAGCAGCTGCCTCCCCTTCGGCTCCACCTGTCCCTATCATCCCGAGGACCTGGCAGGCACGCTATCCTGGAGTGGACAATCTCCACACTCAGAGCCCCAATCCTGGGCTCAGGCCCCGGTGGCTCATCCAGGGTGGGGCCTCTTTCTGGAAGGCCTGCAGAAGCTTCTGGGAAAGCAGCCTTTCCTCCGGTCAGTGGGCCCAAGTCAGCAGTCAGACCAGATGTTTTGGTCTGAGTTGTCTCAGCTGGAGAAAAGCAACAAAGAAAAGGGTGTTGAGCAAAAGATGGATTTACCCAGGGGAGATGTTTTCTCTTTCATCTTCTGACTACTAATTAAAGCTTACAACTATTTATCTCTTACTGTTTGCCAGGCATTGTGCTAAGCTCCTTATTTCTGGTGTCTCTTTGAACCTCAAAACAACTCTGTGAGGCAGGAGAGATCCCCATCGCTCAGAGAGGGAGACCTAGACGTTGAGAAGTTGAATCTTTGACTAAGGTCACTAAGCCAGTGTGTGGCGAGCCTGGGGTGTGGACTCGAGCTGTCATAACACAGTCACAGTACCTTGCTCAGTTCTAGACCCAAAAGACTTCAAGGCTCTTGACATGCCACCCAAAACTCTAAACTCCTGAGACCAAGCCAGCCCAGGTGGGTCTCTGCCCCTGACTGCCTGTACCATCTTGTCACTTGATCCCATCCAGAGAATAGTTTCCCTGTTCAGCGGAATGAGTGGGCACCTTACCTTTCCCCGAGGACTTGGCTCGGTTGGGTTTGGGAGAGTAGAGTGAACACAAGACCTTCCAGGGCCCACTGTGCTGGAGCGAGGCTTTCCCCGAGGGCATGAGGGCTTGCCTCTGCCCCTTCGAGAAGGAGAATTTGAGCCCAGGAGTCGGGGATCTGGAGGAGGAGGTGTTTTGGCCAGGGCTGGCCTCAGGCTGGGGAAATCTCCCATTTCCCTGTTTAGTCCTCTTTTCCATCTCAGTTTCAAGGGTTGGAGCTGCAGGAGGAGAAGCTGGGCCCAGCCGGGGAGAGGACGCTTGTTTTGGTCCAGGCCTGAGCTGGACCGTGTTCTCTGGGTTTCCCAGAGGTCCTTGCATCTTGGAGGCAGCTGGCTCTTCTGAGACCCCTGTTCTGAGGCCAGAGGCACAGCGCGGTGTGTTCTTGAGGACATTGAGGTAAGGTTCTTGGGGCTGGCGTTCTGAGTCGTGGGAGGGGGCTTTATGGTTGACCTTTTTCCTCAAGCCCAAAACACAGGGCTCCTCTTCCAAGCTTGCTGGCTTCACACAAGCCTTTTTTTCCAAGGAAGGCTCCCCATTGGCCCCCAAGAGAGGCAGCATCCTTTGAGAGGAAAGGATTTCCTTAGTTCCGGATAGCACCTCCAGTGCTCCTGAAGGACAGCCATTGGATGTCTCCGCTTCCCTCCTGGGAGACCCTCCTCTGCTCTCTTGGGAAACATCCAGGAGAGCCACATAATCTCCCTCCAAGTCTTGGCTGGCCACATCGTCCATCCTGAAGGCTGCCTCCCCAGGCCCGGCTTGCTCCACTTTGATGAGTCCTGGGTACTTGTTCCCATGTATCTTGCCCTTATCCTTGGCCAAGCTCTGGCCAAGAAGCATCGGGCTTTCCGGGGACCTGGCCTGGTGCAGCTCTTGAGGGCTGCTCGAATCGAGTGCCTCTAACTGAAAGGAATCCCCGGTCGGGGAGAGAATGGTCACTGCTTGGGGTCTGTCATCTACAAACTCTGGGCTGGTTATCTTGGTCCAGGGCACTGGGGCAATCCCCTCTTCTGAAGCTACCAGGCAGTTGTGTAGGGGACTTCCCTCAAAGTCACCGTTGATGGCCTCCAACCACTCTTGGGTGAAAAGTATAGGGTAGGACGATGTAGGAACAGGCTTTGTATCCACTGTGCGGAGGTCCACGGAGAGGCACTTGATCATAATGCAGACGGACTGCTCCTCCCGGGGCTCGACTTGTAGGTAGAAGTCACCCTGCCGCAGTAAGAGGGGATTGAGGGGTGCCAGGTGGACCACAACTTCATCCCGCAGGCACAGCGGCCAGCCCTCGTGCAGGAAGAGGCGGTGTGAGTAGGGGGCCTACAGAGAGAAGGGGACAGCGTCAGAGAATCTGGCCCTGAAAGCCCCACCCATGGTCTGCATCCTTCCTTCTCCCAGAAGGAATCTTGAACAGGTAACACAAGAGAGGTACTTAGAACGCAGCATCTGAGGAGGCCCCACACTCAGGCCCTGCAAGCCGCACAGTCCTGAGAGTGGGCACCTCTGAAATGTTGCACCTTTGGTGCCTCTATTCCCGGCCCTGACCTTGAAAATACTTGCTAGCCTACTGGCCCGAAGGAGAAAAGCTCTGAGTGTGAGGCGCTAGTTAGCAAGTGCCTCCCCCACGAGGATTGTCCTGCTGACTCGTGCTCCCCCCTTCTCTCCAACTGTCCAAACGTCCTCTCAGCCCAGCTCAAGCCTCAGCCCTCCCCGTTAGGGAGCCATGAGTTCCAAGGTCTGAATTGCTTATTTGTGCAAATAACTTAACTCCTTCGAGCCTCATTTTTTCTATCTGCAGATAGGAATAATGATACATATTGGTATTATTGGGCTGGTACGAAGATGATGTGCAATAATAATTACAATTTTCTTTTTAAATTCCTGATACAATCCCTGGCATATAATAGGTAGATAGATGTTCAATAAATATGAATTCCCTCTCCCTTTGACAACATTTCCTTTTGGGAAAACTGTGGGGCTTTTCAATTAAAAAATGAAAAGTTCATTTATTGCTTTTATACCCTTCTCTTTTTAAGTAGAGAGATTACAAAAGTGAAGTAGAAGCAACGCTGAGTGGGAAGTCAGGACATCGGACCCTGCCAGTAACTTGCTGGATGACCCTGAAAAAGACATTCCACTTCTCTGGGCCTGTATATGTATTATTTATTTGTTTATTTATTTCGTATTAGTGGTGACAATATAGCAAGTGAGGCAGAACTTTTAATTTTTTTTAAACAGAAGGTACCGACAACTCCGTGTATAGGTAGACACAGCAAGTCATCCCGTGGCTTGAGCCAGCCTCTACCTAGTGATCCCGCTTAGCTGAGCTTCTTCACTGGGCTGTGCGGGACCAGTATTCTACAGTGACACCCTGTGTCAATCACAGAAACAACACTCTACCAGACTGACAAGTCTTTCTCTGCCTGGCCTTTGGACAAGAGTCTAATTCCTGTAGACTGAGTAAATCCAGGATAATCTTATATAATTCGGATGTGTATGGGGTGACACTGAACTTCTGGCTAATTAAGCGGATGTTTCCTTGAATTATTAATTGGAGAAATAATGATGTCTGACCATACTTGTACCCCAAATTGATAAACTAGTTCACATCAGTTACATTGTAGATCTGGCTCCGTCAGAAAAGCTTCAAGAGTCTACAGGTTATTCTACCCTGTTCACTTAGACCTCCAATGTTTGCAATATGCTTTCCTCGCCTTTCCACTGAATGAGACAACAGCCCGGCAACAGCGCCGTGGTACAAATAACAAAGCACTATAGAGATGACAGTTATGACCATTTTATTTGACTCTCATGAGAACTCAAGGGTGCAGCTAGTTCAGGCATTATTATTCTCACTTTACTTACATGGAAATTGAGGCTTAGAGAGGTAAAAGAATTGGCTTGTAGGTCACACAGCTGATAAGCTGAAGAAGCAAGACTGTGCTTAGACCTTCACGTCTGCGGTCGCCTGTGTCTGTCCCCACTAGACTTCCTCTCAGGGTGGCTGGCTGCCTCTGGGTACTGGTGGTTACAAAGGCAGACTTTGAGGCTGGCACATTCTTATTTCAGATGGAGAAAGGAGGAAGTAGGATAGTAACAGGCAGCAGCTACTGAGCACTTACTGCATGCCAGGCTCCGTGCTGCTCGTGTCTGTGAGGTAGGTACTGCGTTATTAACATTTCCTCTTTCCACTCAAGGAAACTGAAGCTCAGAGCAAAGACATGATCCCCCACGTTTACAGTGATGAAGAGTGGATTTGAATTTGGCATTCGTATAGCCCTGAGGCCATACTGTTAATTTTACGCTACTATCCACTGCTCTGAGGTGACACAAATTCACCTATAATCAAAGTTGCCTATAATTAAAAGATGTAGTTTTAAAGGCCACATAAAAGAAGTGGGTGGTCGTATAGCTTGTTGGGGAGAAGAAATGAGGATGGG
Source organism: Pteropus alecto (assembly GCF_000325575.1). NCBI lineage: Eukaryota > Metazoa > Chordata > Mammalia > Chiroptera > Pteropodidae > Pteropus > Pteropus alecto. The sequence continues at coordinate 23,644,255 of NW_006442491.1, forward strand.
GAAGGATGTGCATGAAATAATGTAATGTGGATATGCAGGAGTTGGCTGCAAATGTTTCAGTGAGAATCTTCCTTCTCTTACAATAACAATGAATGTGTATGAAACTCTATATGCCAGGCACTGTGCTAAGCACATTAAATGAATGATTTTAGTTCCAATCCAATCATCTCTAATTCTGGCTCCTAAGCCTGAACTTCTAACACCAGAGTTGATTTCTTTTTACCACTGAAATGATGAACATGGTCCCACCTTTACATGTTACGCTTGATGTGCCTTGCCCCTGACAGGCATCAGCAATTCAGGAAAGGCTGGTGGGACCTAAGAACCTCTTAGTGATTCTTGAGGCTGGGGTGGTAGGAGGGTGAGCATTAAATAACAGCACAGCAGGGCACGGTCAGCAAATCTATGAAGGGTGTGGGCAAGTTCCAGCAGTGGGCATCTGAGGGTTTGGTCTCCAAAGGCCTTTCCCCACCCTTTTCTTAAAATAGTCTCCACCCTCTGACCATAGAGGTAGGTGTATGACTCTAGCCTGGCCAATCCTGGTACTCCATTCATCTGGCAGCAGTGATTGGTCCAGGCGTGGACATAGGACCCAAGCCTGACCAATCAGTCCCTGGGCTCCAGGCTTGTGGGAACGCCTAGCCTGTAAGAATGATGCTGGCAAGCAAGAAGCAGAGCCAAGAGATAGGGACCTTCAGGGGATTGATCAGTGAATTAACTCAGGTCTGAGGCCTGATCACCTTGCCTGGGTCTGTCATTTGCAGCCAATGAGTCCTGCCTAAAACACTTCTTTCCATTTTGCCCCAGGAGAGATCCGGGTTTGAAGAAGTCTCCTGGGAAGAAAGTGAGAGGCCTGAGGACTCAAGGGCTCCAGGAAAGGTCTGGAACATTCTCTTCTATTTCCATTGAAATTGCACCACTTCAGCCAAGGCAGCCTGATGATGCCCACAATGCCAGACCCAGGGCAAGCTCCTGGGGGCCAAGGAACCCACAGGGAACCCTTTATCCAGACCTTCCTCCCCGCTAGCGAAAGCGCAAATGTGATAGATTCCTAGATGTCAGAGAATAAAGGGCCAAGTGACCTTCCCGCTCCATTGGGAGGGCATCCCTTCCAACTTACACAGGCTGCTTCTCGTACTTGCTCACACAGGCGCTTGGCAGGAATCAGGAAGTCCAGGAGGAAGCTCAGCCCGTCCCCCCGGAAGTCTGAATCCAGTAGATGGAACACCTGTCCCAGGACAGTGGGTGCCGTGGCCTCAAAAGGAGGATAGAGGCCCGCCAGGGCATGCTGGATGGCTGTGTCCAGGGATGGGGGGTCCTGTAGGGACAGAGGGAGAAGATAAAATGTGATCATAGCAGTAACAATAAGGATAGTGCCCCCTTCCCCAGGCCCCATATGGCTAAGGCCCTCACTAACTCTCTGATCTCCTCTCCTGCCCTCTCCCCCTCACTCACTCCCTCCAGCCACACTGGCCTTTATTCATGTTCCTCAAACACACTCGGCACAATCCCACCTCAGGGCCTTTGCACTGGCTGTTCCCTCTGCCCAGAATATTCTTCCTCAAGACATCCTCATTCTCTCACCTCCTGCAGGTCTTTGCCTAAATGTTACCCGCTGGTCTAAGGCAGAGTGGAGAAATTGGGGGAGGTTGCCAGGTCAGGGCCAGAGGGAGGAGAGGTCACCCCACATCCCACCACCTGGCAGATCTGCAGACCTGCCATTTGAAGCTAAGCCATCAGTGGAGCCCAGCCTAGATCTGACAACCCCCAGTCAGCATGCAGGTGCCTAAGTGATAATAACTGATGGATGTTTTTTATTATTGAGTTTTGGAGTGGCTTTTTATATAGCAATAACTAATCGATACGAGTTGATATAATTGATAAATGAACTCCAGTGTCACATATCCAGCTGCCTTCTAGATCCCTCCCCTAAAGGCCTATCAGACACAGACCATCAATACATCAAACTCAACTCAATACCTTCCTAAGTTTACCCCTGCTGCCATGTCCCTACCTCAGTGATGGCACCACCGTCCAGTCAGCTCCCAGGCCAGAAATCTGCTCATCATCCTACCCCCTACTCCTGCCTCCGTGGCCAGCAAACAACTCTCAGCCATGCCTTTTACAGTCTTCTCGCCTCCTGCAGCTCACCAACGTACTCCTTCTGCTCTGTTTCCCTGCCCCCACCCTGACCCAGGCATCTATCATCTGTTCTGTTGAATCACCTCTTCCTTGCCTTCCAACCTCTAGTCAGCTTCGCTTCCAGCCATTCTCCATCAAGACCTTAGAGTGACCTTTCTCAAATACAAATCTGATCTCGTCAGTCTCCTGCTCAAAGCCCTCTAATGTTTCCCACTGCCTCCAGGCACTCAGATGCCCCGTGACCTTGCCACCGCGTACCAATCCAGCCTCACCTCCAGCCTCAGTGCCTCTCTCATGCTTCCACCGCAATGACATGCGCATTCCCTCACTCGCCTCCAGGCCTTCGCACAGGCTGTTCATTCCCCCAGGATGCCTTTCGCTTCCACTCCTTCACCTGGCTAACTCAGTCTCATTCTTCAAGATTCAGGTCAGCCCGCATCTCTCGCAGATTTTTCTCTGACCTCCCTCCCTTCTTCCCCCAGGTCAGGTGTCCCCTTTTCTGGGCTTTTATGGTGTCCCTGTCACAGTGGTTCCCTCACTGATTGCTGTCTGCCTCAGTGGACTCTGAGCTCCCCGAGGACAGGAATGGTAAACAGAATAATGGCCCCAAATATTCCTACATCCTAATCTCTGGAACCTGTGAACATGTTACCTTACATGGCAAAGAAGAATGAATGCTGCAGGTAGAATAAAGGTTGCTGACCTTAAAACAGGGAGATCATCCTGGATTACCTAGGTGGACCCAATCCAATCACAAGATTCCTCAAAAGTGTGAGAGGGTGCAGAAGAGGCGAGGGTCGGAGGGAAATGTGACCATGGAAGAATAGTCAGAGAGGTGCGATGTGGCTGGCTTTCAAAAGGGAGGAAGAGCCAAGGAATGTGGGTGGCTCCTACAAGCTGGAAAAGGCAAGCGACATATTCTCCGCAAGAGTCTCCAGAAAAGAATGCAGCCTGCCAACACCTCGATGTGAGCCCAGCGAGGCCTGAGTGACTTCTGATAATCAATTTGTGTTGCTTTAAGTTAAGAAGTATGTGAACATTTGCTTCAGCAGCAATAGAAACACAGCCAGCACTGGCTCCTATTCCCCTAGAGTCTTCAGCCCCAGGCACAAAATAGGTGCTCAGTAAGTGTCGAAGAAGGATAAGTACGATGTCCCTCTCTCAACCACGGTCTTCCCATCTGTAAAATAGGCAAGTCAGACAAGGCCAGAGGTTTTCACCCAGGTACAGCCATATAATCTATGGTTATGATTTCCAGCTCTTACGAAGCCTAATGGAAGCCATTCTGGTTTCCCTAGACTGGTTGAAAGCTCTGAGTCTATTTAACATTTAGGGATGTAAAGGAAGAGGAGAATAAATGAGACTCATTTTTATAGGTGAGGCATCTGCAGATAGGGAAATAAAACAGGAACTTAGAGGAGGAAGAAGATGACATTTCTCAATCTTAGAAATATTCTAATGCCAGGAGGCTGTAGAACAGGGGACACCAGCCCAGAGCATGTAAACATAAGTCAGTGTCAACACCATCTTCGGTACTCACACTGAACACAGGGTAGGTCCTCTATCACTATTTGCAGAATGAATGGATGGCTGTCTATAGCCCCCACTCCGAAGGAAAGAAGGTCCTGGCGCTGTCCTGGCCGTAAGCTCAGAGGGGACGATGTAGCACATGCCCAGAAGGGGCTATTTTCACATTGAGGTGGGGAGCGGTCTTCAATTTGGCAGACTGGTTGTCTCAATTGGCCTGGTAACCTCTTTCAATGCCCCTCCAAGTAATGTCAAACCCCAACAGTTACCCTCCACCCATGCAATTCTAATGACAGTGGTGAGAATGGGAACGGGAGCTGGAGGCCATGTCTGCCATCCGAGAACACGCAGACACACGACGCCTTCCCCACTCCACCCGGCCTCTCCCAGGGCACTGGCTCCCCTGGGTTCCACTTCACCGTGCCGCCTGGGGTAGGTGCTTTCCTTCTCTGGGTCTCTTTCTTCGTGTCCCATGGAGTCGGGCGAGGTGTGTTTCATTTTGTTTTCAGAAATTTAATCATTCACTGTCACCTTCATGAATTTTAGCATATCCTAGTACCATTTGTACTCTTAGCACTTACTGTTTTTCTTCAAATCCACTCACTTTAAAAAAAAAAAAGAAATTACATAATTGCATTTTAAAGGGAGACTCTATGTTACCATACTGGTTATGAGAATAGAGCCAGACTGCCCGAGTTCAAGTTCTGGCTCTGCCACTTACTGATTACGGGACTGGGCAAGTTATTTAACTATTTGCCTCAATTTCCTCCCCTAAATTTCCTCCCATCAGTACCTCTCTTAAAGAGTTGAGCTAGACTGAATGAAATAATACACGTAAATCCCCTGCACAGGACTAGCACTTCGTAGGTGCTCATTAAGCAACAGTCATCACTGCTATTTTTGTGGTCATATTATATTATTATTATACCACCACTTTAAATGGAAAAATCAGTATCAACTGCTACAAATAGAATGAAACTCCAGAAATAAACCAATGGTGCACTGGGTGGTTTTTATATTATTTTATTTAAATAAATATATGTATATTTATTATTAGAATAGCTAAAGCATATTTTTATATAAGTCATGTAATATATAACCACATAATAAATGTGCACTTGTTATATAAAATATATTTTATTTTTAATGTTCTGTTTCTATAAAAATAAACTTTTTTAAGAAATAAAAAGTAAGTAATGAAAACAAATTCTGGGGACATCTGGTCACCTCCTGAAGGCCCAGTAAGTCTTTCCTCTTTCTTTCTTCCAAAGTAAGATTGCCATGCATTGAAATGTGTTAAAGACATCATCCCAGAGGGAGATTTTCTCTCTGGGTCCTCAAAAGGTCAGAGGAGAATTCAAAAGGGACTGACTGTCTCCCCACATGATTCCATGTTATTTAGCTTTAGTCTGTGACAACGTGCGTCCCAACTGCTGTCTGTATCCCAACCTCTGGGAGCAATGAGCTAACCCAGCTCTTCCTTGATGTGCCTCAGTTTCCCCATCTGTAAATGGGGATTCTAGGTCCTATCCTGTCTCGCTCAGAGGCTGTTCTGGAGATACAAGAGATAACAGATGTAGGGCATCTTGGGAAAAGTAAAAGGTGTTACTGCTATTATTATTTTTATTACTTATTATTTATTTTTATTCATCATGTCAGGCAAAGCTCAAGTCACAGCCTCTGTGCAAAGATATCTTCCCTCTCCTGGTCTCTTCCTGAATCTACTACCATCACCCCAAGAATAACAACAGTCTCCAGGCACCTACTGTGCCCCAGGCCCTCCGCTCACACCCACTTGCTTAGCCACACGATGATACTAGAAGCTAAGTAGAAACACTCCATTTTGCAGATAAAGAAACTGAGGCTGATCTTGCCCAAGATCAGAGAGAAGGAGACAAAGCCAGGTTCCAACCCAGGTCTGGATCAGCCAAGTCTGCTCTCTTCCCCTGTAACCCGGTGCCTTATCTGCTTTGGGGCCACCAGTCTTGGGGATGGCCTTCCCAGCTGCCTGTCCTGTGCTGTTTCCAATGGGTCCTAAAGAAGCTGTTTACCTCTCACAGACCAAAGCTCACAGTCTGGGACACCCTTGGCTTTCATAAATTGGCTCAGCTGGCCACACACACTGTAACCGTTTAAGAGGCAGCCAGTAACGAGGAAGAATGTTCCAAGTTAACGGGACTCCGAGCTCTTGGCCAGAGCATTACCTGTTATAGGCCTGAACCCCAGGGGCTCATAAGCTCAAGTATTGGGGGAAGCATGCCGTGAAGGGGCCCAGGAGGCTGTAGGAAGGAAAGCTGGCCACTCTCCACTCACGATTACCCGGGCAGCCTAGCCTGGAACCACAAGAACCCAAACACCGTCAGCCAGACGTGGGCCCCTCGAAATGATTTTTGTGAAACTTAATCGACATGTTTCCATTCCTTCCCAGTGAGCGCAGCCTGGCTGGGCCTTTAACTGCTCCTCAGCAGAAGACAGTGTGAGGCTGGAAAGGAAGAGGTGAGACAAGCCAGCGCCAGTCTGCGGCCTCTGGTTCCCCCCGCCCCTGCAACCCGGAGCCAGAGAAGGAGGCGGCAAAGGGAACAGCCGAACCCGGCCCTATATGATGTTCATGGACCTTCCCAAGGACCTCGTATGGTGCCAAAGGACATAGAGAAGCATCTGTTTCCAGCAGTTCCATCCGGGCGTGGGAAGAGAGGAGTCAGGCTTTTGTACACTTCTGTTTCAATATCTTTGCAATGAGCCTCTATTATTATTGTAATCTTAAGTATTATCTTTACATAGTAAATAAACAAATATGAAGTGCACAGGTTGATGCCTATTCACCTACATACGTAACCCTATAACCACTACCCAGGCCCATATACAGGATTTCTACTACCCCCGAAAGAGGCCCCTCTCAGAAGGCACCGCCACCCCAGAGGTTACTCCTCTTCTGACTACTGGAATTTTTTAAAGGAAAAATCCCCACACGTTCTGATCTCCACCGTGGAAAACGCATGCCAGCCAAGAGGCCATCCAAGAGTGTTCACTGTGGCTCCCCCTGAGGGCTGCAAGGGCCAGGGTCATTGTAAGGCACTGTTTTCATTTTCTTTATAGTATGCTGGATTTTCCAAACATTCTGTAACCAGCTCATAGAGCTTTTATCGAGAGAAAAATCAAAGTGTTATTGTGTGGTTTTTAAGGCTGGTTTTCTTTTTAAATGGTCTCACCAGATGTTGTTAGTCAGGCCTTCTGAGATGTGGGCTGAACTTTTCTTATAGGTCCAGATTTACCCATTTGCTTCACCAGGCAAAGATCTTATAATCACTTAGCATCGGCACCTCCTAGCTCGGAAAGACAGAGCGTTGAGAAGAGCCCAGGTTGGCACTGTCCTAGGGCTGCCTTCAACACCCAGTCTCCTTCGTAGCAGAAATGCTTAGGGAGGATGGGATTCCACCTTTGACTCACTAGGTGACCTTGGCCTCAGCTTCCCCATGTGTAAAATAGAGGCATTGGGCTTTTTTACCTCCAGCAAGGCCATTCTAGAATTCAAGGTATCATCAGGTCCAGAAAGGTTCAGAGTTAGGCTGCAGTTTCTAAATGAGATCAGTTAATCTTCAGTTGGTGAGAAAGTTTAGAAAGCTCTGCCTTATCTATCTACCTACTCAGGCCCAGGGAGAGTCTAAACCAGCATCCACAGATGTAAATGCCTACAGGAGCCCGACAGGTGACATGGAAGACAGAGTGAGCCAAGTGTGAGAAGAGAAGACAACCCCTCTAGCCCTTTGGTGAGAAGTCCCTGGCAGTCATCCTTGGTGTCAGGGAAGCAATAGGGAGTAGTGGGGCCTGAGGCACATGCCCCATCTCATCAGCTTTAGTTGAGTGTCGCCTTAACCCAGCATTGCCTAGTCTACTGATATTTTAGTAAAACCTCTCATTTTTTTATAGGGTGGCCAAAACAAACATATCTGTGAGCCAGGTACAGCCCAGTAGGTGTCAGGTTGTGACCATTAGCCTCAGCTACCGGGGACACTCCTCTCGAACTTCTCCAGGCTGAAGATTCTAAAACCAGCATTCTGTTGCTCTGGCTGCCAAGAAGTTCTCACTCATGTCCAACCTTCTCCTGCTTTAAATCCTTTTTATTTTTGTGTGGGTGGAGGTATGAGTGAGAATTGGCTCCTATTAAAAAATAAAAAAAATAAAAACTTTCAGAAACTGGAAAAACAGCCCAGTCGCAGTGAACCAAGAAGCAAGTGGGTGTCAGAAGACCCACGTTCAAGTCCAGCTCTGTCATGTATCATCCGTGTGACCTTCAGCAGGTCACTTCAACCCTGGAGCTCACCATTTCCCACCCAAAACACGTAATAACGATTACAACCAGAATTTCTTCTTACTGAGCAAGTCTTCTGTACTGGTGCTTATACTAAGCACTTTCCACACATTATTTTATTTCATCTTCCCAAGGAGTCTATAGGGTAGATATTTTTATTCCTATTTCGCATGTTAAGAAACTGAGATCAAGGCTTTACTGCCAGGAAATGGTAGAGCTGGGAGATGAATCCGTGTAAATAACTACCAGCTCTTTTGCCTCTTCCCCAGGCTCCCTGCCACCAGGCCAGGCTTCCCTTTGGCCACTGCAGTGGCCTTTGGGACTCTCCACTGGTCAACAACTTCAAGCAGCTCCCGATTGCCTTAGCAACTCAGACTAGCATTGGTGGCCTAAGAGTCTACACCCAGCATACCTTTCCTGCTTCTTCTAACACCCTAGACATACTAACCAGGGCTTCCCCATCACCCACATCCTGCATGCACGAGTTTTTCTTGCTGTTCACAGGTCCTCATTTATTGTTTTCTTAATATTGTTTATTATTTATTTCACATTTGTCTCTTTGTCAATTTGTTTTTCAACTTAAATCTAATTTGTATTTATTATCATGTATCTGTGTTGTTTAAATCACTTCCTAACATTTGCTAAATTGAGAAGCCGAAAATTTAAAAAAATATTCATCCAAGGGCCATGGAAAGTCTCTGCTCCAAGGACGCGTGGTGGGTGCCCCATTTTGGGAAGCATACATCCCTCCCTGGACCAGGTGAGCTCCCCCCACCCTTTAGAGACCTGTTCCACCTGTATCTCTTCTCTTCTCATGACACGTGTGCTTCCAGGCGAAGGGACGGACTCCCTCTGGCCATCACACAGCACAGAATTCTGTGAGTAAGGCTGCCTTCCCTATGGACTGTAAGCCTCCAAAGCAAGAACTACTAGGGCTTACACATCTCTCCCCCAGGTCCTTACAAAGGGCCTGGCACACAGCAGGTGGTCTCGGGGACCACATGAAGTCGGTACTCTGGCAAAGTGGAATGAATAGAATTGGACTCAGCCAGTTTTTCTCAAAGTGTGGGGTGGTATCACAGGTGGCCCACACGACGATCTGGGGAGGTCGTGAACTCATTATGAAATCACAGTGAGAAAGCTACTTCAGTTCTCTTTCGGTGCCCTTGATTGGAGGTCCCCAATCTTTTTGGCACCAGGGACAGTGCTCCTATGAGAAACTAATGCCTGATGATCTGAGGTGGAGCTGAAGCGGTGATGCTAGCGCTGGTGGGCCACTGCAAACACAGATGAAGCTTCGCCCCTTTGCCGCTGCTCACCTCTTCCTATGTCACTCGGTTCCTACAAGGTCACAGACCAGTACTGTGACCTGGGGATTGGGGACCCCCCCCGTTCTATGATGACATGGAACAGAAAGTCTCAGTTCATTGCCAGCATTTCTTAAACACCTCTCAATACCTCGTCATTACTCTTTTTAACAAAAAGAAAGTAGTCTTCAAGATGAGCCAACCTCATTCAGCCAGAATTTTCTAACACAGATTTGCCTTTGTTGCACATGTTTTTATAGTTACTACCTATTCTGACAATGGATACTGGTTTTTCAAGGCCATGATGTGAAATTTCCTATTTAAATATATTTTTAAGTTTATAAAGTACATTGATTTAAAGAAAAATATTAAGCAAATAATAAGTAGTAGCTTTATTATTTTCTTATAATACCTTATCCAGTATTAAGTGGATATGTAAAAACTATTATGATAATACTAACATTTTGGGAATGTGGGATAAATTCTAAACCCCTTTGTCATAAGATGCTCTGAAACTGGGCTGCCCCAGAATACTAGATAGCTATTCATCAAATCATCCCATGAAAATTACAACTCTGATGGGTGCCATGAAGGAGAGATTACAGCATGCTAGAGTGAGAGCTGGGAAAATCAGGAAAGGCTTTCCTGAGGAGGTGACATTTGGGCAGAGAGGTACGGGATGAATAGAATTCATTAGGGGAAGGGGTCCCACCCATACTTCCTTTTGGCAGGAGGGAGTATGAAAACTATGAGGCTCTGAACGAAGGTCAGAGTGTCTGGAGCACAGAGGTTAGGCCAGACAGGTGGGCAGGTGATAACCTTTAATATTTAAAGGCAACAACAGGAGGGAAATCTGTCCATCATTCCCATTCAGGAAAGAGTTGCTCATTCTTTGAGAGGGCCACCTAGTGCCTCGCCCTTGGTCTTAGGGTCTGGGGTTCAGCAAAGAGTTTCTGAATTCTAAAACTAATAACTAAGTTATATCCAAAATCAGGCAAGTTTGGCAAATACCACTTGGCGCAGGTGGCTCTGGGGTGGCCATGATAGCCGAGGGTAGGTTCATAATTCACACTGTCCTGACTCTGACTTCCTGGTAGGGTGACCTTAGGCAGCCACCTACGCTCTCAGATCCTCAGGTCTCCATCTGTGGGGTGGAGATACCAGCAGGTTTACTCTTAAAGCTGCTGTGAGTTACACGAGCTCCTGCATGTAAATGACCGAGAGCAGGGCCTTGCCTGCGGTGAGGAGTGAATAACACTTCGATGATTATTGTTGAACAGTTCCAAGAGCAACGTGTGTGTACACCTGCCAGTGAGGAGTGAATAACATTAGCTTATTCACTTCGAGGATTATTGTCGAACAGTTCCAAGAGCAACGTGTGTGTACACCTGCCCTGCTGGTGTATGAATTTAGGAGCCTGGTTTTGCAATATGTCTGTGTCATGTGCCCATATTCCAGCAGTATGGGAGAGCAGGTGGACATGTATGAGAGGACACGTGTGTCCGTGTGAACACAACTCTATATAGAATTCTTCTGTGTGTGGATGTGCTCATAGTGAAAACCCACACAAATTCAACACGGTAGATCACAGTCAAGGACTTAAAGCCTTGGCCTGTCTTCACAGCCCGTTTCCAAGTTCCCCATCTCCTGCGAATGGGTGTGAATCCGCCCAGGACTGCTGAGCCTGTGTGGAGCTGGGCTGGGATTCCCTGAAAACAGACTTTTCCTTCATTCTCTGTCCAAACACACACACACGCGCGCGCGCGTGCCTCATCCCAACCTTCTTGAAGTGGGATGAGGAAGTCACAGTATGGAGGTTTTGTTCTCCCTCTGTCCCCTCCTGCAGGCCTACCTCCCACCCAGTTCCCACGGAAGCACCTCAAGTTGGCACAATATGCATATCTGACTTCCCTGCCCTGAGTCTAAAATAGCAAAACCATCCCAAGTTTTGGTGAGCAATGTCTTCCTCTCTACTCTGCACCCTTAACAAACCCCCCACCCCCCGCCCCTGCTCTGTGCTGCCTTATTGAGTTGGGAGGGGCCTTTAACCCCCATCCACATCCAAACCCTAGCAGGACAGTGGGCATGTCTGACGCTCAGCCCAGGTCTGAAATGCAACACCACAGCAAGTTTGCTCCAAGGCCCAAGAGCCAGGATTCCAGCTCTGATCTAGGCAGTGGCAGAAGGCAATAACGAAGTTTACAAGTCATCGTCTCACACCATCTACTTTACATCCCAGAATGCAGAGAGGCCATCACCAGGGATAGGTTCCTGTACCCCCCTACTACCTCGCCCCTGCTCATTAGGGGCAGTTAAGCACAGAGCCGTGGCAGGCAACTGAGGGTCGTCACAGCATAAAAGGTTGGGGTCGGCGCTGGACATC
>NW_006442491.1:23656428-23659405 GCF_000325575.1 Pteropus alecto
CCGGCTCGAGGCCGCGCCGGCTGCCAAGGGGAGCTCGAGTCGGCTCGCCACCCTGTCCTACCCGCCCCTCCTCTTCCTACCGCGCTCCCGCCTCCACCTCGCAGCGCCACCCGCCTGGACAGCCCCCATTTACAGACTGGCAGACCGAGGCACAGCCTCCTGACTTCTGAATGAGACCCGAGTTCGAGTCCGCCCCTCGCCCACTTCCTAGTTGAGGGATTTGGGCCGGTGACTAACTATCTTAACCCTCAGTTTTCTCATCTGTAAAATGGGGATGATGATGATATGGTGGTGATGGTGATGGTGATGATGATGGTGATGATGATGATGATGATGATTATACCTGCCTCTGAGGTTTGGTGGTGAAGAATAAGCATCTTGTGTTTCCCAGACAATGACTAGCTTTGTGAGCTTGGCCAAGCTATTGTTCCTTAACTTTGGAGAGAGACTAGAAACTAGATGATTTCTTAATTTCTGATTGGATGATTCTGAGATTCCTCCATTTATTTATCAAACACTGTGTCAAGCACTTAACCAGAACAAGTCAGAGTGTCTGCTCCCAGGTAATGTACAATCTCGTGGGGGAGGGGGGAAGATAGGCAAGAAAAAAAAAAATAAATAAATAAATAAATAAATAAATAAATAACTGAGTGCTGTTAACTGCTAAGGAAACAGACAAATGTTGACATTGGCAAGGGTAAGGGGGTCGCCTAAGAGGGTCTTGGAAGGGACAGAGAAGCCTAGATCTGGAAGAGGGGAAGGAATTAGGTGAAGAGTGAGGGAGGGGCAAGGGGGAGAAACAGCTCTAGGTAGAGGGAATGGCGTGTGCAAAGGCTCTGAGGTAGTACTAAGCTTAAAGAAATTGAGAGAAAGCAAAGAACTGAAAAAGGACAAGTTCTTTCGTAAGGATTTAAGTTAAAAGCCCAAGCCTTATTCACAGCCCATCTCCCATCTCATCAGGCTCATCAGTCTTTTAGCAGAGATAACCTGAGCTAGGAGCCAGCCCATCATACTGTGTAACTTTTAACAAGCCCTTTCACTTCCTTGGATCTCCATTTGCTCATTCTTAATTTGAGACAAATAATCCTCAATAGTTCCACCACGCCACACAGCCTAGAGATTTCCTCAGCAGTGTTTACTAACCACCCAGGAGCCAGTCTGGGTGGTTTTGGTAGCACTACTTCAGACGTGAGTTTGGGAGAGAACAGACTTTCCAATGTCAAGCGCAGAATTCCACTGGGAGTTGGGGGATGTAGCTTGGAGATTCTGGAGTCCCAGCTTTGCAGTGAGACCGAATTGACATGATAGCTAGTGTTCTGGGGTTGCAGGCAACAGAGACTGACTCTGACTCCTGGAGAGGAGGTGCCCGAGAGATGGGCGAAACCTGGACTGGAGACACAGAGAGATGAAGGAGAGACGCAGGAGGCACAAAAATAATGGATTAGCAGAGTGTCAGGTGAACACAGAATCAATGAAAAGGCTGGGGGTGCCTTTTTCTAGAAAGCACGGGAACAAACAAGATGCTCCAGGGGTCCCATTAAGGTAATTGTAAACCCTTAAAGATTGGTGGAATTATCTCAAGACAGACACACACACCAAAGTAGAACTTTCTATGTGTTGGGTACTTCTCTAAGTGTATAACAGTCATAAGGTAGATTCTATTATTGTCCTCATTTTACAGATGAAAAAAAACAAGGCACAGAAAGGCGATGCAGCTCGCTCAATGTCCGATGGCTAGTGAACTGTGGAGTCCAGAATTGGACAAGGTTATCCATTTCCAGAAATTATTTTGTTTACCCCCCTTTCTGTGCTCTCTGAATGAATCTGAAGGCTTGTGTCACTTCTTGCTAGATGTGAAGACTTAAAGGAGAGATTCTAATTGGGTCATGTGCCCAGGGTCTGCTAACGCTGGACATATCAGGAGTCGTTGGTCACCCAAAAGGAGATTAGATTGCCTAAGAAGGGTGGGAATGGATCTAAAAAGGCTTATAAATAACAAGTGCTCATTACGGCCCACCCCTTGGGCATCTTGACATCCTTTGCACCTTTATTCTCAAGCACGTTTTCCCAAAAATACTCTCTACTGACATGGTCCAATTCCACACGCACCCAAAAGGGTACACACACACATACATACACCCTCGTATGGTGTGGCCTCATACTGTGCATGACCTCGAGGAGACTCACCTTTCGGAAACTAAGATTCATCCTTTGTAAGACAGAATATTTACTTCCTTATAGGACTATGCTGGGGATTAAATAAGTTAATGAATGTAAGGTGCTTTGCGCTGTGCCTGGTATGCAACAGAATTAGCATACAACACATGAAATAGTGTTGTTTACGTTAGGGGCCAATGGTTGTGAAATCAGTCTCCAAGTACACAGGCTTAACTGCTGAATTGGACTGGGTTCGTCCCTTGGGGACTTTCCAGAGAATTTTCCAAGGACTGTTTAAGTATTCATTTCCTTTCTCTTTGGTAAATGAATAACTGAATCATGCTCCAATTGCTACACTAGATTTGGAGAAATAGCAAAACCCATCACTGGTCTTACACACGGTAGAGTGGAGAAAATGGGGAAGCAGTGTGGAAATGGGCTCCACTACTACTGACTTGCTGTGTCATTTTGTGTAGATCCTTCCCCTTTTGGGGTCACAGTTTCCTCAGCATAAAGTGGATATTATAACCCTCTCCTCATGAGACTTTCATGAGAATCCACTGAAAGGGCCTATCATGTGTCCCCAGCAAATGGTAGCTTCATCTGAGATTCCCAGGGCCAGATGCCAAGACATCTCACCAGGGGACAGTCTCACTTGGAGAAAGGGAATCACCTAATTTAAACAGAATGTCATGTAGTTCAGAATTGATTCATTCAATAAGTATTTATTTGTTCCAACTATAATGATAGTGAGTACTTAGCACACATGTTTATACTCGCCCCTCTCTTACTCATGGTAGATATCATTCATCGATCATGG
>NW_006442491.1:23659427-23686108 GCF_000325575.1 Pteropus alecto
CTCAACACAGAACTCAGGCAACTCTGTCTGATTGGTCAGAATAGATTCTCTCCACACCCTTAGGTGAGAACACATGATGGTGACTCTACCAGGACAGTATGGAGTGGAGAGAAGGTCTTCAAAGAAACCAGAAAGAGAGAGATGGAAACAGGTTAAGTCGACACAAGCTTTGGTGATGACCGTCCACTTCATGAACACTAGGAAGAAAAAAGATGGAAAAGACAGGGTTTTATCCTTCAGTGACCTACTCTTCTTGCAAGGGAAAATGTAAAGTTTAAGTGAGCTTCCTGATACCAAGTCTGGGAATGGGAGTGGAGGAGACCTGTGAATGCACAGGTACCTCAGACCCTGTCCCATCCTCTCCTAGCATGCCCACATCTGGTGACAGGGACAGAGATGGAAACAACCCATGAGAACAAAACCTCTCGAAGCCCCTCAGACTTGAAATTTGCTTTTTCAATTGTCCTAATTCATAGCAAGGAGATCCACTTAGAGACGGGTGACTCACACAGTGTCACACTGCCCAGCCAGGACAACTACCTGTCATACTTGGTCTGCTCCTAAAATTGCTTCATGGTACAGGAGCCCATGATACATATGTGGGGGCCCTGAGTTCAAGTCTCTGCCTGCCCACTAACTTCCTTGAGGGTCATGGGGTTTGCCTGAATTCTGTGAACCTCAGTCTTCTCAACTGCACAATGGAACCAGTAACCTCTGCTTTGCCTCCCTCCCCTGCTGTTTGTGAGGCACTAGCCACGAGCACTTGTCATATCCTGCAAGGGACAGAGGTCATGAGATGCATTTATCGATCACCCACTCTATGCCAGGGACAGTGTGCTGAGTGCCGGGGAACATGATAGACAGACCCTGCCCTTACATAGCTCACCGTGTAGTAGGGGATCAGATCTTAATGATGAATGCATCGTGAAAATGGTGGTACTGCTGTTAAAACGGGGGGAAAGGATATATCGAAGGAATCCGGTAGGCTCTAAAGGTCTGCGAGAGCTGCTCTGAACTTAGAGTTAAACTTAGGCTTAAACTGAGATCTGAAGAGAGGAAGAATTAACTAGTAAAAGAAGTCAGAGAAAAACATCCTCGTCGGAGGGAACAGCACATGCAGAAGCTCTGTGGCGGGAGAACAGGTTAGAGGCACAAAAGTGGCGGAGTGAGAGAGACAGGGGCGCGAGAAGAGGTGGGAGAGGTGGGCAGGCTCTGCAGATCACAGAGAGTTTGAATTTTCTCCTAGGAGCCATGAAAAGCCATGGGGGGAATTAAGGAGGGAACAATATGATCAGATTAGGTTTTTTGTTGTTGTTGTTGTTTTTAATATTTCTCCAGCTGCCGGGTGGAGACAGTAGAAGGAGGGCAGGGGCTGAAAGGAGACCACCAGCAAGGGAGCTGCCATAGAGGGCTGGAGAAAGGTTTAGCTCCAAAGGCAGTGGACACCAAGACCAAGGCCCCAGGGGGACTTGGGGCCGGACACCCCAAGGCAAGGGGGTGCTAAGGGCGGTCCCATTTCCCCCAGCCCATGCCGTAGCTCATGCCCCTCTGCGCCCTGCACCCCCAGGGTTCTCTTTCCTCTCAGTCCAGCCCTTTCTTGTTATTGTGGGACAGACTCCATCGATGACTCATCCAAGACTTGGGTTTCTTGTTCCAGCCGTCTCCCCACTTCCCCCCTACTCGGAGCTCCTCAGGACCTTCAGACCTCGCCCCTCACCATCTGGGGAGGCAGCCAAGAGCCCTGCCAGCTGTGGGGAGGTCTAAGGAGGAAGGAGCTGGGACTCTGCCAGCCTTAGGCGCCACCCACGCTTCCCTGCCTCTGTGATTTTGCCTAACCTCTTCCCCCTGCCACAGGGCTTCCTTTCTGCAAGTCCTGTTCATCTTCCCAGGACCGTCTCCTCTGGGAAGCTGTGCCCAGTGCCCCAAGGTGATTGTCCCTCCTCCGCTCGGCAGCACCTGGTCTTTTTTATTCATCCCCCAGGAGCTCACCTTCCGAGGAGGGAGGCAAGGAAGTGCAATGATGGAGAGCCGTGGAAACACGCATGATAGGGGCCTCGAGTAGGGAACCAGTAACAGCCCCCAGAGGTGGGATCAGAGGTTTCCCAGAGGCAGCGATGTTTGCATCTGGGTTGTGAAGGAGGAATAGAAGTTTGCTGAGAGGAGAAAGCGGGGAAAGCATTCCAGGCCAAGGAAATAGTGTGTGCAGGCGGCGACTGCAAGTCATTTCTGTAACGTGTGAAAGGGGCCCAGTGCATACAGATGTTTGTTGAATGAACGAATGGGGAGAACATTGAGAAATTCGGTGTGGCGGCATCAGAGTTTGCAAACTGGTGATGTACAGGCCAAACGAGGCAAACACGGGGTTTAAAAAATAAAAACAAATACTGACAATATCTAACGATAGGGAGGCTTCACATAAACTTCTGCAGCTGAGTAGCAGCCTGTCCCTTCATCCAGGCCCGTGGTAGCCAGCTCGCCCGAGTCCCCACCTGGTTCACTTTATTCACTTATGCTACTTCGTGGACCCTGAGGCATTTGAGTTTTCACCCCTAATCCAGATGATATGTTCCTCAAGGTTGTGGACTATGAGCTGCTCCACAGGGCCATGCATACAGCTAGTGCTCAATAAATGTTGAACTAGGTAGATGGATAGTGTGATGGTTTTAAAACATGTCCACAAATTTCTTAACACTCCTCCCTTCCCAAGGTAGAGCCTCCTTCAACATGGGCTGGATTTAGAGACTCGCCTTTAAATGTAGAGGAAGCGATGGTGTGTGACTTTTGAGACTAAGTCACAAGAGACATGTGGTTTCCACCTTGTTATCTCTTGGATCACTTGCTGTGAGGGAAGCCAGCTGCCGTTTTGTTAGGACACTCAAGCAACTATGGAAACTCCCGCGTGTTGAGGGACTGAGCCCTCCTGCCAATAGCCAGCACCAACTTCCAGCCATGTGAACAAGCCACCTTGGAAGTGGCCCTTCTAGCCTTCAGATGGCTGCATGCCCAGCTGACAACTTGCCTGAAAACTCATGAGAGACCCTGAGCTAGAACCATCCAGATAAGCTGCTTCTAAAAACCTGATCCACAGAAACGGTGTGAAACTATAAATGTTTATTGTTGTTTCAGATGTCGAGTTGGAGGTTATTTGTTATGCATCAATAGGTAATGAATATGGATGGATGGATGGATGGATGGATGGATGGATGGATGGATGGATGGATGGATGGATAAGTGGATGAATACAGTGTGTTAGATAGGGTGGGAGATTCCATTGGAAAAGTGAATGGGGATCAGATCCCAACTGAGTTCACCCTCCTGGAGAGCTGGAGGAAGTTTGTAACCCAGGAGTGTTTAGTTTAACACTCTAAGTTTTAGGAGGAGATGTCACTCAGGCAGCCAGGTACGGGAGGATGGAGTTGACAAGCCTTAAAGCTGAGAGGTAAGCAAGAGGATGAATCAGTCATCCTGGAGAGACAGGGTACCCTGTGTCTCCAAATTCCAACTTCCTCAAGCATCATCCCACCCAGTCTTCCGCACCCAGTGCTCTTGGCTCCGTCATCCCTCAGCCCCAGCTGGCCATCTGAACTGTGGAGAAGGTCAAGAGTTCAGCATTTCTCAGAGGCCAAGTCATCCTCCTCACTCAGAGTCTTCTTTGTGTGAAGGAAGCCATTGCTCCCTCAGCTGGTGGGGGGAGGGGGGGACCAGTGGCATTCAGAAACCCAAGAGAGGGAGTGAGGAGCTGTGACTCTGCGGAGACCCCACTGGCCCCTAGGTGTGATAGGGAACCATAACTCCCAGCAACGCACAGGGGGTAGGTCAATCCTGATCCAGTCTATTGGGGTTGTTGGAAATAGCCCAATCACATGTTCTGGAAACATATGAGAAATTTTAACACAAATCAAACTATGCTGAAATGCCATTTCTCATCTATCAAGTTGACGAAAGTTCATAAGCTTGACAACACATGTTGGGGAGGCCTTGAGCAGACAGGCACTCTCATACATCGTCGGTGGGAATGCCAGTTGGTAACAGGGCTTATAGAAGGGAACTTGGCAATATCTAGCAGAATGACATATGCTGTACCCTCTGACCCAGGATTTTTCACTTCTAGAATTTATCCTAAAGATATAATTCCACAAATATGAAAGACACATGTATAAAGTTACTCATTGAGATGTTGTTTGTAATAGCGAACACCCAAATGTCTATCCATTGGTAACTGGATGGATGAACTATGGTACCACATAGGGGAATATTATGCAGCCATAAAAGCAAGGAGGAAGATCTTTATGAACCTACATGGAGGGATTTACGGTATGTATTGTCAAGCAAAAATAAAATAAAATAAAACAGAAGCAAAGTATAAAGGACTGCATATAGTATGCTACCTTTTGTGTAAGAAAATTTTTAAAAAGCATTTTTTATTTATACACATACTTATTTAATTATGGGAAAGAAACTCAGAAAGGATAAATGAGAAACTTATAGGAAATGGTTACTCAGAAGGAATTAGTGGGAATGCAATGGAGAAGAAAGAGATGGGAGTGAGATTTTTCTGAATATACTTTTATATGGCATTGACTTTTTAACTATGTAAACATTTTACATTTTCAAAAATAAAATTAAATAAAAAGATGAAAACCTAAGCTCCAAATTTGAAAATAAAGAGAAAAAAAAAGAGCTTAACTGTATATATGTCAAATTAATAATAGAACCACACACAGAACATAATTAATTCAAGTTTCTTTGGCCACAGGACTCTGGCTTCTAACCTCTTAGTGGGATATATTCTAAAGACAAAAAGAACTAAGAAGAAATTTTGAACTTTAATTAGCAGAGGTGTTGATGTTATAAATCTGAAATTGTTATCTGTGCTGTACAGTAGAAGAAATGAGTAAATACATTAATGAGTTGGGAACCTGGATTCTCACTATGGGAAAAGAAAGTTAAAAATATAGACTTGAAGGAGGATCTGTGACTATGAGTTTTAATTGCGGTCATCAGTGAGAGCTCATGCTTTAAAACACACACACAAACACACACACACACACACACACACACACACACACACACACACACACACTCCTTAGTTCTGCGTACTGAGAGCACCGAGGAACTGCAACATCCCCATAGCAATTAGCACCCCCAGTACTCAGATCTTGGTTCCTAAATATCATTCCGCACTAAATGAAGCCCTTAGAGAAATGGCTGATTCCAGGATTGAGTAGAGAAAGAGCAAGGTAAACCTGAAATATATTGTGTCAGAAAGCAAGGAAGCCCTCAAAGAACAATTTCAAGTGGAAGGAGCCAACTTAAAGGGTTTCTCACTGTTGGAGTGAGAAGTTATAGACAAGCAAGGGGCTAGAATGTTCCATGCGGTAATGGATTAGAGCTGGACACAGTATAAACTCATGCTTAGCTTAATATAGCTACAGATGTAAATAAATTAATAGATTTATAGATAGATACATCTAAAAATGTTTATAGATATGTGTGTCTACAGAAGTTAGTATTTACACATATATTTAGTATATACACATATATTTTCTTGTTCCATCAGCTGAGTAGGCTTAAAGGCAAAGACACTCCATTAGGAACACACACCTAGCACCCAAGTCTTGACTTCTAATACCATTCTCCAACAAAAGAAAACAGAGATTTTTAGAGAAATAGCTGTTTCTAAGCCTGGAGTAGGAAATTTACAAGATGAACCTGAAGCATCTTTACAGTGCCAGAAAGTAAGAAAATGCTAAAAACAAACAAAGAAAACTTACACTGATGGAAAGGGGGCACAGAAAAAAAAAAACAAAAACAAAAGAGCTTCTGCTAACCAAAGTTGAAAATGTTGAGTAAGAAAAGAAAGTATTATAGTGATGCAAATAAATGAGTCAATAAATAAATAAGTAGAAGAGAATAGGCAAATCTCCCATGCAGAAGAATTCCAAATAATTTATGTAGATACTTCACCTTCCAGGAAGTGGAGCATAACTCCCCAACCTAAAGTGTGGGTGCACGGAGCGACGTTCTTCCAAAGAATACAGTACGGAAAGGAGGGAAAATAGCAACTTTATTGTGAAGAAACTTGACAAAAATGACCTCAGCCAGGTGATCAAGGTCAATATCAACAGTGATAGGTCCTGTTAATAGTATGTACCCTTGATATGCCATGCAAGAATAGTATAATTAAGTTACAGGCTACCTCAGACACCCTCTATTCTGCCCCTACTTGCCTTGCAGAGATGCCCAGAGAGGGTAATAGTCTTCACCAAGGCCACACAGCATATTCATGGCAGAGTCAGGATTTGAATTTATTGTCCTGACTGGGGATCCATCTGCCTCCAAGTTCCAGAGTACTGAGAATGGCAGGCATCAAACAGCGCTAGAGCTGCCACTGTGGGGACACCCACTGAGAAGGTAAGGGGGCTCAGAGAGCTGGTGGGATTTCCCCAAGTCATCTTGGAGTGGCAGAGCCACAAAAAATAGGAAGTGAGGATCCCCCGAGCCACACCCCCTGCAAGAATGGCAGCTTAGCTTCATCTACACCCATTTCTGGGCTTCTCAGCCCTGAAATGCCTCCTTCCTCGTGGGGACAGTACCTTTCTCCCCTGGCCCCGCTTTGGGACTCCAGGGCCACCCATGGACACCCTGGGCTTCTTCCACCCACTGACTTCCCCAGGGTGAAAAGGCCTGGGTAGTATGAACAAAACTGGGCAGATGGCGCTGTGGCGGCTGCGCCGGCAGAGGGGCTGAGGTCGTTCTGTGGCCTCTTTCCGCCAGCCGAGAACTTAGCTCCTGATGAAAGGGCTAAATTGTCCCGTGCAGCTGTGCCTGTTTTTCTTTTCCTTTTGGTCTGCAGCCCGAATCCGGGAAGGAGGGGGCATCATCTTCTTCCTGCCCATGCCCTACCTTCCCCCGTAATCTTCTAGGACTGGGTCCTTCAGGGGCCATCGAGTGCCGCCTTCCACTCCTGGTTTCTTGTCAAAGCAGAATGTCATGTCTGTAGAGTGAAATTGGGTCTCAGAAGCCATGGTGTCTAGCTGTTGACACTTCAGCGTGACCCGCGGAGGTGCATTACATGCAGATGTGCCTTTCTTCTTCGGGATCAGAATCCCCAGGGTTAGGACAAGAAATTGTATTTTTAATAAACACAGCTGTTTCGTGAGACACCTGGTTACACAGACTGAGAAAAACTAGGGTCCAGGGAAGGACATGGACTTGCTCAGGGTCATGGAGCATGTTATGGCTGGACCAAAGCAGATCTGTTCATTCATTCATTTATTCATTCATAAAAGTATTCACTCAGCACTGACTATACCAGGCTCTATGCTAAGGATTTACCAGACAGAGGGTTTGATCATAAGATGGTCACAATACACAAGCAAGAAAACAGCAAACAGATTTTTCAAAAACACAATGATAAGAACTGCAATTGAGATGTCCAATATTCTGCAGAAGCCCAGGGAAGGGTTCTTAACCCAGGCAAGGGGGCAGTGATCAGGGAAGGCTGCCTGGAGGAGGTAATAATCCAAGCAGAATCTTAAAGGAGTCATCGAAAATCTCTATGCAAAAGAGGAAAGACTCTCCGGGGAAGTGGATCAGCGGGAGCAAAGCCTTGGAGGTGAGAAGCAACATCTTGTGTGTGGGCAGCCGAAAGCAGTTAAATGTCGCTGGAGGCCAAAATGTGAGACAGGAAGAGGCAAGTTTACTCACTGATTACGTCTGTTGAGTGCTTACTGTTTGCCAGACCCTATTCAGGCACTGGGTTTGGGCACAGTGAACAAAGCAGACAAAGTATCTGCCCTCATGACCTTAAATTCTAGTGGGAAGGAGAGAATCACACAAAGTATAAGCAATTAAGTGCATAACATGTACGAGGTGATAAGCGTTGAGGAGAAATATAAAAAGCAGGGTGAGGGACTGAGGGTTCTAATTTCATGAAAGGCACCCAGAGAAGGCCTTTGGGGATAACGGCCATTAGTGGAGGCCTGAAGGGAACAAGAGACTGAGTTGTGAAGAATCTGCATGGAGCTTGTTTTAGGAAGAAGGGGCAGCAAATGCAAAGGTCCTGAGGCAGGAGTGAGACGAGGCCGGAGAAACGTCGACAGGGCCAGTTCAAGGAGGAACTTATCCGACGTGCTAAGAATGTTCTTTTTTCTTCTTTTCTGTAAAGTATAGGAAGCCAGCAACAGGTTTAAGCAGAGGAGGGTCATGATCAAATTGAGATTGTAAAGGTCCTCTGGCTGCCATGTGGAGACCTGAGCAGGTGACAGCAGGAAGACCAGGGAGGAGGCTGCTGCGATTGCCCAGGCCGTGGACTGTGGCGGGAGGACTGGCAGGGATGAGGAGAAAAGAAAGGCTAAACTAACTCTCCGGGATGCAAAATCCACAGGGCTCAATTGGTCGCTATTATTGGGGAAGAAAACATCCAGGATGGCATCAGGTTACTGGTGCGAGACAGGGCCATCTCTTAGATGGAGGCATAACAGGACAGCAGGACTGAGAAGAAGGTACATTTCGCTTTGAACTCCTGAGCCTGAGGCTCCTGTGGGACATCCTTGTCCAGGCAAATGACCATCGAAGGCTTTCAAGAGATCTGAGCTGGAGAGTGGAGCTGGGAAGTTGGCAAGAGAGGCGGGACCCACTGGTCCTTTGAGATGGCTCATGACTATTTCAGGTCCCAGGCCACAAAA
This sequence comes from Pteropus alecto, assembly GCF_000325575.1. NCBI lineage: Eukaryota > Metazoa > Chordata > Mammalia > Chiroptera > Pteropodidae > Pteropus > Pteropus alecto. The sequence goes on from NW_006442491.1 coordinate 23,668,118, forward strand.
CTCCGAAGCCTCTGGCTTTAAGGGGTGAAATAGACACCCACAAGAGAACCAGAGACAGTTGTCTTTAAAAGGCCACCCAGCTACATAAGCATCTGATGTCTATTTCATAGAACTTCTCTGAGAGGATATGCTTCTCACTGTTTGTCCCTTTGTATTTTGTACGTGTTTCCCTATTCTAATAAATACCTTAAAAAAAATAATAATTTCCAGCTGACGAAAAGAGTGTCCATTGAGTTTGGAAAGAAGTTCTTTCGTTCCTTTGAACAACAAATATTTTTATGGAGTTCCTACCGTGTGCCAGGCATTGTTCTTGGCACTGAACGGAGCAGAGTTCCTGCTGTCATTAGCTGGATTCGTGTGCTACGGCTGTCATAACAAAATACCACAGACTGGGCGGCTTAAACAACAGAAATTTATTTTCTCACAGTTCCGGAGGCTGCAAGTCTGAAATCAGGGTGTCGGGAGGCTTGGCTCCTCCCTAGGGCTGTGAGGGAAGGATGTATTCCAGACTTCTCTCCTTGGCTCGTGAATAACCATCTTTATGTTCGCACAGCCTCCACCCTGTGTGTATGTGTGTCCAAATGTCCCTTTTTATAAGGACACTGATCATACTGGATTAGGGTCCATGCTAATGGCCTCATTTTAACTTGATTGCCTCTGTAAAAGGCCTGTTTCCAAGTGAGGTCACTTTCTGAGGGACTGGAAGTTAAAACTTCAATGTATGGATTTGGAAGAACATAATTCAAATCATAACATCTGCCTTACAGTCTAGCGAGGGCGACAGATGGCAAGCAAATAAGTATATAATGCCTCAGGAGGTGAGGGGTGTTATGGTGAGACAGACATCAGGACAAGGGGATGAGCGGGCCAAGGAGAAGGTGTTGCTCTCATCTGTGGGGTGGAAGGTTCCAGGGGCTGAGTGGGGAGGGTGGCCTGAGGGCAGCAAGTGGGAGTTTGGACCAGGGACTTTGAGGACGTTTGGCTGAGGATGGGAGGGAGGGCAGTAGCTGGAAGGAGGCCTGGGATTAAAGGGAAATTTTATCTGATTTTATGATGGAGAATTTTGTGAGCTGAGAAGACTCTAAACATTTCAGAAAAAAATAAAAGGACATCTAGGACTCTTCCGGGCCCTGAGAGGAAGGGAGGGAGGGAAGAGGCAGGTGTACATGCATGAGTGTTGGGGAAAAGTAGAAAAAGGGAGTGAAAGAGGCGATTCGCTAAGAGTGGGGGTGCAGGGGGTGGAAGAGAGTGAGAAGGGAGAAGGCTGAGGGCTTGGCTGAGGAGCACAGGGAGCTCGAGGGTGGCGGCTCCCCAGAACGCCCTCAGTTCCCAGACCTCCCTCTCAATCCCCCATCAGTGCCTGAAGCCTCTGTCCTTCCCATTTCCTCCCCATGTCCCCCAGGACCCTCTAATGACGTGTCTATGGGACACTCCCTCCCATCTGCTGTCTACTCTGATCAATGGATGCTGTGTTCTCTCTGGCACCCCCTCCACGCATCCCTCATCCAGGGACCGCATGGGACGGTCACGGCAATCTCCATCTGGCCGAAGGGAAGTTCTGCCTCCACATCTCTGCCAATATTTGAAATTCTTAAGAAGTTGTGTTTTGTCTTCACAGCCATTGGACCCTGCCCCACCTTTTGAAAACCCATTGCTCAGAAAACAGAATCTAAATACTTCAGAGAAATTTCTAAGACCCTGCATGGTTTGGATTCTGTAGTACTGTAAAATATTTTTTTTGAAATAATTTGAATTTTGCAGAGGAATTGCAAAGATACTATAAAGAATTCCAATATACCCCCACCTAGGTTCCCCTAACGTTAATATTATATATTAACGATATTAATATACTGTAGTACATTTATCCAAACTAAAGAATGAGCATTGGCCCAATGATGTGTTACTTTCAGAGTAAACAGAAATGCGTATGGATTTCTTTCATTTTTATCGTGGCGTATTTCACAGATACAAAGGCATATATGTACAGTTTGAAGAATAATGATAAATGCCCTCGAACCCACCAGTCCATTTAAGAAATAGAACATTCCCGTAACCTTGATGCTCTCTCTACGCCCTCTCTGATCAAATTCCCAGTCTCAATGATTGTACCCGCAGATTTTAACTGATAGAAGTGACTGAGTGACTGCTAGGAGAGGCTAAAGTCATGGAAAGAAAAATGTATTACTTACATTTCCCAACGGAAGGGGGCGCCCCATACCACGCGGGGCTACATGGGAACAGCATCTGTGCGGTCAGGAGACAGAAGCAGGGGAGAAGGAAGCACTTAGGCACAGTGTTTATTGGGGTTTCCGTGGGAAAGTGCAAGGCCGAGCGGGGCAAACAGTTTAGGATTGGCTGGTTTGAAAAATCCAGTGGACTTCGGGCTGTAGGGTTAGGTCTCCTATCGCTGGCCCTGAAACGACTTCAGGGAAATACTGGCTTGGTGTATGAATTAAATAAACTGGACCCTAGTGGTTTGCCTATAAAAGGCTTGCTCTTGGCCGAGCCCCCTGCTAACTCCAAGAATTGGCTAGCCCTGGGAGGGCCCTGTCTCCTCGGCCAGCAAGATTTTTAAGATGTTAAAAGACCATAAGATACAGAAATTTTTTTAAAAAACATGGTTAATACACCCCTCTGTCCATTCTTCTTCCCCCTGCCGGAGGTAACCCCTCCCCTTGCTAGGCTCTATAGTACTGCTTCTTATATATAGACCCCTAAACACAAGTTTCTTTTGCTTTGTCTGTTTTCAAATTGTATATAAATGGAGTCATAGTGAACATATTCTCTCTGTGACTTGCTTTCCTCCCCTGGACATTCTGCTTTTGAGATTCTGCCGTGCGAATATAGCAGCAGAAGTTCATTTGCTTTCACTGCCATATAGTATTTCATTGTCTGCATATTAAATGTGTACTGTATAACTGCACATTGCAATGTATCTATTTTCTATTGTTAATGACTATTTCGGCTCTCTCCAAGTTTTTTGCTATTGTGAACAATGTGTCTATGAATATTCTTGCATATGTTGCTGACGTATAGGTATCCTTCTTTTGGGTAAACCTGAGTAAGAGTGCGTGTGCATCTGTGTTCACATCACAGTGCAGCCTCTTCAGCTCTACGGAAGGTAATGGAAAACTGTTTTTCAAAGTTTATATGGCCACCAGCTCCTTCCAGACCCTCATCATCTTTTGGTGCTTTCTGAAATGCAAACTTTTGCTAATCTGGGAAGTGCGTAATGATATCTCATTAGATCTTAGTCTGTACTTCTTTGGCTGATAATGAGGCGGAGTGTCTTTTCTCGTGTTTATGGATCATTTCTCTTTCTTTAATGTAATTTCTGTTTAAGTGTATGCACATTTTCAATTTGTGTTCTTTATGTCTCGTATTGATTCACAAGCATTTTTATATATTATGGATACTTTTTGGTTAGTTATGCGTGTCATAACTAACCAAATTGTCGCCTGTCTTTTTATTTTCTTTAATGGGATTTTTCGATGAATGGAAGTTCTCCATTTTAATGTAGTCAACGTTATCAAATATTTTCTTTATGGTTTAAACTTTTTGTATCTTATTTTAAAAAGCTTTGGTTAAAGAATCTTTTCATAAAGATACTCACCTATATTTTATTCTAAAGTCATAAGTTTTCCCACTTACCTTTAAATCCTTAATCCAGCTGAAGGATTTGTAATGTATAATATGAGATAGGAAATCTTTTTCATTCCCTTCCACATGAATAGCCAATTTTTCTGGTGCTTTTTATTGGAAAGGACATTTTTTCCTTCTGGATTTGCAGTGCAGGTTGTGTTGTATATCAGCTTTTTATATACGCGTGAGAAAAAATGTTAAGGAAAAAGTAAACTGAAATAGAGTGGCATGAAAGTCTTTGTCCCCGTAAGTCCATGTCTAGTAATTTATCTTAAAGAAATAAGCATAAATGTGAAACATTTAGCTCAAGGGTCTTGTTTATAAGAGCTAAAACAACAGCAACAACAACAAAAAAAAACAGAAAACAATCTACTCGTATATCCAACAAGAAGGAGATGCTTAAATAAATTTCTGTACATCCATACAGTGGAGCATTGTGCTGTAAGCTACAAAGATATGATAGATTTTAATGTGGTGACATGGAAAGAAATATTGAAAGAACGCAGACTGTAGAACTATTTATATGGTATAATCCTATTTATATAATCTTGAGGTACTTTCATAGATGCATTTCGAAGAAGGAAAGATTTATATTAAACTGCTAGCAGTTTATCTGTATTGTTTGAGTTTTTTAATAATGATATCAGACAAATATAAATAAAACTCAATTTTTTAAAAAATGATGTTGAATACACTTAAGGCTGTATCATAGGATCCAGTAACCCCCGTCTTAGATATTTATTTACCGAAGAGAAATAAAAACTTATGTTCACACAAAAGGCTGTATATGAACGTTACAGCAATGCTATTTGTAATCAACAAAACTGGGAACAACTCAGATTCCTTCAACTGGGGAATGAATAAACAAACATTCATACTATGGAATATTACTCAGCAATAAAAAGAAACGCTATTGATAGATGGATGAACCGTAATGCACTATTCTGTGAAAGAAGCAAGACTCAAAAGTCTATGTATTCTGTGATTCCATTTATATGATATTCTGGAAAAGGCAAATTTATAGGAAAAGAAAACATCAGAGGTTGCCAGGGACTGAGGTGGCGGCAGGGGTTGACTACAAAGGAGTATAAGGGAATTTTTGAGAGGTGAAGGAACTGTTTTATGTGTTGATTATGGTGGTGATTACATGACTATGAGTTTGTCAAAACTCAGACATAAACACTAGGAAGGGTGACTTTTACTGTCTGCAAATTATACTTCAATAAAAATGCAAACTATATAAGATACTGTATGTAATACCTGTGTCAATTAAAATAAACCAACAAGGGGAAAGCTAAAGAAAAATAGGTTGTAAGAACATTTCATGCTATGGAAAAACATCCACAATGTCACCAAATGAATATATCCACGTTACCCAACTACAGACTAGGTTTCCACCTGTTCGTGTACATACAAACGCACACACTGCTAGGAAATGGTGTCCACGAGTCTCTCTTGACTGGAGGGGTTACAGCTTATCTCTATTTTCTTTAGCTCCTATGTCTGTTAATTTTCCCACGATGATCATGTTTTGTCCTGGCTCCTTGGAACCCCTCCCCCCACCCCAGGTGGGGGGAGGGGGCTGGGAGGAGGCAGCCATACCACAGCTGGGAAAACAGCAGCCCCCAGATGAACCCTGGGCCTCATCCTGTCAATGTTTGTTTTCCTCCCTGAGCAGACAAGGCAGGAGACTGGGAGAGGGGGCAGAAATTCAGACTCAGAAGCTCCTTTTCAGTTGTCACCAGGCAGCCTGGCCGTCTCAGAGCCAGTGGCCCCCACTAGCACACCCCTCCCCCTCTGCCTGGGCTCTTGTAGATGAGTGTAAGGTCAAGAGGGGTGGGCTCACTAGATCAACTCCCAATTAATCACTTATCATCTGTGTGTCTCTAGGCCAGTTACTCAACCTCTCTGTGCCTCCACAGCCTCCCTTGTAACATGGGAATAAAGACAGCGCATACCTCATTGGGATGCTGTATGTGTATACATGCCTGTGTGCATGTGCGAAGAGTTTAGAATATTGCCTGGCCATCGAAGAGCTCAGTAAATGTTTAGGAGGAATGTTGTGAAAATCCAGCTGATAGATGTACGAGCGTGCTGTTCGCCTCTCGGGACACGAGGCGGTCACAAGATCAGAGTCCTGACATCCTCGAAATAATTTTAAAATGACTCAAGTTCTTCACTTGCGGTTTAGAGCAACCTGAAAGGAACATGGAGTTAGAAATACTTCCAATATTTCCCTCTCTTCAACCAGCAACTGCTCTCACCACCATCACTATCATCTGTTTTGGGTTCCTCTTTCTCCAAACTCTCTTCATTCCGTCAAGTATTTACTGAGTACCTACTATGTGCCAGGAGCTGTTCTAGATACTTAGGAAAGAGCAGGGAACAAAACAAATAGGAATCACCACCATCCACGTGTCCACACGGAGATTACAGAGCCATTCCTGGAGCTAGCCCAGCCAGGAGGCTTGGGGGCTTATAGAAGTCACATGGCTCCATCCCTTTTGAGGCCTCCACCTGGCCAGTCTCTCAACTGGTTCAGTCCTCAAGGCATCTCTATGAGCTCCATGGGACAGGCAGTGGGTGTGGTGGGGGAGGCCAGAGTTTGGACTTATCCTCAGCCCTACCCCATAGGAGCTGTGAAGTCAACAACCTTCCTGACCCTGAATGCAAATGTTAACCCCTTCCTTGGCAGAGAGGATTAAATGAGATGTGGCATTTAGAAATATTTTGCCTGTCTGCCCTTTTCTTTCACAAAAGAAGCCTTCAGATGCCAGGACACTGCCATTTGTGGTCTTTATTATTGTGGTCACCTCAGTCTCTAAGAGCCACATATGCATGCGCGTGTGCACCACACAGACACACAGACACTTACGAGTATTGTACAAATCGGGGTTTCTAGTTACAATGCAAGCAACAGAAAACAACTGTGGCTGATAATGAGCAGAAAAGGAATTTACGGAAAGGTTAAAAGTTCGACTTATGAAATCGATGCAGGACAGGGCACATTCCCCCAAGTGACGGGGAGACCAAGCCCTGCATCGAAAGAAGAGGGTCCTTTGGTGGAGAGTGTAGAAAGAATTCGACACACACGCCAAAGTTAGAGTCAAAAAGAAAGTTTATTAGAAAAGGGATAGCACTCCACAGACAGAGTGTGGTCTCCTCTCAGAGACAGAGAGGGACAGTGGGAGGGACAGTAAAGGCACTGAGAGGGACCCTATGTGTTTGGGGAATTCAGTTTATATATCATTCTTTAGTTCCTGTTGAGTTATAGTTTAAAAGACTTCGTTAACTCATTTCCTTTGACATGGCCGTACAGTGAGGAAGGGGAAGAGTATGTAGCCTGAAAAGGTAAGACTATGTAGAGTGAAAGGCCTGCTGGCAGTTCCCATAAGTTCTCATTGGTTTTAGCCATAGGGAATGACTCTTGGTTCCTGTTTCCCCGTCACAGGTGTGGGGAATGGGTTATTAGCCATCCCAGCGGAAATCTTCCTTTATTCTGAAGGTGTCCTCCTGGCCTGGCTGCAGGGCTGATCAGCATATTGTGGTCTCTAAATGTAGCTTGATTTAACATTTTAATTCTCTTGCCTTCTCTCTAGATTAAAATCATAGAAGTTCTCCAGGCCTCTACCCCGAAGGCAGAGTGAACTTCATCAGAATTAACTAGGAGGCACAGGTAGCCTCCTGCCTTGCGTAGAGCTAGTACTCCATAAATGTTATCTGATAATAATAAAAGCTCGTCTTCTTATGTGATTCCTCTGCTTAAAATCCTTTAATAGTTCCTGCTGTCACCAGAAAAGTCCTGGCTGTGGACATTCGTGGTGGGGGTGGGGATGAAGGCTCTGAATTCTTTCCAGAGAGTAACGAAGCATTGTCTGGAGGCCAGCACACATGCCCCAGTGAGGGAAGAAACGCTCTCACCCCCACCTGCTTCTCCTCTGTCCCGACTCTCCTTCCCCCTCCCGGAGGAATCTAGAATTGCTACTCTGATTGGCTGGATTCTAGGACACTGATTGGCCCTTGTTTTCTAGTGGGCAGGAGTCTCTGTGCTACAGGGCCACACACCCGAGTGCCCTTTCTCAGTTCCTGAAATTGTACCACGTGACTGGGAAGCTAAGCCGAACTCTCTGCCCCCTCTCCTCCACCCAAGCCAGCCATCCTGGGCTTTCTCCCTTACACAGTCAGCCAAAGACTGGGAGGCGAAGGGGCTGGCAGTGGGAAGAGGCCAGCCCCACTGCCTTCTGTGCTCCTGCCCAGCCTCAGCCATTGGCCACTGGCCCAGCTGACTATGAATCAGTACTTTGTTTCTGAGCATGATAGTTTCTGGATTCAACTCCCCAGGTAGCGGGGGCCAAGGAGCAAGGAACTGGCAGGGCCAGTTTTGGCGTGCAGAGGTCCCTTAGCCAAACAATATCAAATGTCATCAAATATACTCTCCTTATTTCAAATGTCAGTAACTGGGGAGCTAAAATTTGCAAATTCATTTCGAAAGGTTGCTAAATTTGCAATGACTTGTTTTTGTTTTGTTTGTTTGTTTTTTCCAACTTACTGGTTGCAAACCTAACTATCATTATGGGAGAACCCTCCTACTTGAAAAATTGGGAGAAGGGTCACTGGCCTCCCAAGAACCAGACCACATCATGACCTCATAGCCCAGCCCCCACCATGCCCCCCCACCTTGCAAACCCGCACTGCAGGCCCTGGGGATTCTCACCCTCAGTGCCTTTGCTTGAGCTCTTCCCTCTGCTTGGCTTGTCCTCCCACCTTCAGCCCAGGCAACGTGTTGCTCCAAAAGTCCTGGCATTCTCTTCCATCACAGAACCTAACAGGAAGTGCCCCTTCCTCATTTTGAAGCCTTTAACATCCATTTGCCACTTCTCAGGGTGTGGCCTTGGGCAAGCTACTTAACTTCTCGGAGCCTCAATTTTTTCAACCGTAAAATGGAGCCAATGAGATCAACTTTCAGGAACAGGTGAGGATTAAAAGAGAAGGTTCGCCAAGGGCTTGGCTTGGTTTCTGGTGCGGTTCAAGCCCTTCTGAGATGGAGCTGTTCTTATGGATGAGGATCCTGGAGCAAAAACTCATCCAAGTTCACATAGCCATGTAGAGGCGAGACAGGTCTCAAAGCCATTCCTCAGTGACCTCCCTCTAGTCCAGGCCTGTCGGTGTCCCCAGACTGGGCAGAACTAGGCAAGAAGCAGTTTACTTTTTACCAGCAACAGTTCCCTTTGGGACCAACCCTTGGCCCCCTGGGGCTGACCGAGCACACACACCTATTTCCTAATGTGACTGAGGGGAAATGACTCTGGGTGTCGAGGCCCTGGGAAGTTTGGCAACTACCTTTTGCTTTCTATATCCTGTGATTCTCCCTGGGGCTGGAGGAGGCTCAGCCTACTGCAGCCAACCCTGTAACACGAGCAGAGCTCTTCGGTTTCCAAAGAGAAAGGAGAAGTGAGAGGACACTCTCCCTCCCCTCTGTTCCCCTCTGTTTCCCCCAGAGTGACTTCCTTTCTGTTTTCCTTTCCCTCAGCCTTCGGCTTTCTTGAGAAATTGTCCTTCTTGCAAAGCTAATGCCTTCAGTATCAGAAGCAGCCCTCCTTCCATCAGCCCTGACACAGCGAAGTGGGCTGCCATCCCAGGCCTAAAGTCTATTCTCACCTCCTCCTGGAAGCCTGGGGGAATTGCCAGGTCAGGCTGAGCTTGTCTTTCTCAGGCTCCAAACAATTATTGTCTGGGATTTATGCTCTGGGTTCTGACCCTTCTTTCATTTATTCATTATTAAATATATCTTGTGATCTAATCTGAGACTGCAGTAGTAATAATAATAATAATAATAATAATAATAATAATAATTAATAATGCCATGAGAAAGACCTGCCCCCACCTCCAGGACCAAGGTACGTACCTTTTATGAGACTCGAGGCTCAGGAGACAGACACTTTTTAAGCATATCAAGGTAGGGGAGACGACCTCTCAAGACAGGGCAGATGAAGGAAAGGAAGAACGGGGGAATCCGGGGCTGAGGGGCAGGGAGAGGCGTATGAGGCCTCAGCAGACCACAGGGATGATGGCCTCATGGTCAAACCTGAGCATCGGGGCCTAACCGAGGGCCTGCACCTGAAGAGGGAATGTAGGGACAAGTAAGAGAACTGAGGTTCGGCGAGGTTAAGCTCAAACTCACGCAGTGAGCCAAGTGGCAAGCTGGGATTTGTACTCAGGTCTGTAAGGTCCCAGCCCACAGCTTAACTGCCATGCTGTACTGGGACTGGCCACTTCTCTCAGTGGTGACCGAGTGGCAGGCTCACAGACACAATGCGAGCCGTGGATTCCTCTCTCTTTGCGTGTATCCAGCCCAAACCCAAAGACCAGAGCACCTAGATCTCACCTCGTGGTACCACCGGCATGTTTCCCTGGGGGCTCCAGGGCCCTCCAGCCAGCTAGTGATGAAAGTCGAATTATGACTGTTTACTGAGCACCTTCTCCATGCAAATCGATTCACACTTATTATCTCCTTTAATCCTCAGAACAACCCCCATGACGGGCATTGTGTCCCCATCTTTAATAAGAAATCCAAATTTCAGAAGGGTCAAGACCAGATTCCCATACAGCGTAGGTAGCCTGGCTGGGACTCTAAGCCCAGGTCTGCAGGCTCCAAACCCAATGCACTTCCTTATGGAAATAAGGCCCAGAAGAAGACTGCAGAGTAGAAATATGGACAGCCCCTGAATGAAGCAACTCTTGATCCACCTCGCCTCTGAATTCCTGCAGAGATTATGTATTTTCCTTACGATTTAAGCCATGTTGAGTTGGGATAGCAGGAGAGAGTTAGAGGGGATGATGGAATTATCCTATATCCTTATTGTGGTCCTGGTTACACATAGATATACATGTACTAAAATTCACAGAACTAAAAGAAATTGTAAGAAGTAAATATGGCATTATGTTAAGATTTTGTAAACCTGAGTAATCTATTCTTATCTATACATTTGAAATATTTTGCAATAATAATAAAGACCAGAAAAGAAGGGGAAAGAGAGAAAGAAGAGGAGCAGGAAGAGGGAACATTGGAACAAGCCTGTTTAGATGCGATGGCTGGAGCTGCTGCAGCCATCTCATAACCATAAAAAAAGCAGCGTGAGGGTAAGTCTGAGACACTACGGTGGCAGAGGTGAGAGATGGAGAGATGGCAACTGTCTGTTAGCTGCTGAATCAAACAGAACCTCAAATGTACTCTTTCTCTGGACTTCTTCTCTGAGGTAATAAATGTATTTATTATTGAAGCCAGTGTAAGTTGGGAATTTCTGCTACTTGGGTAGAAGACACTGTCACTTATACAGAGTAGAGAGTCAGATCTGAAACAGTGGGGAAACTCCATGGCCAGTGGCAGTACTAAAAGAGAGGTCAAAAGGTCACTAATGGACTCACCTGGATTTGGCTGGGCATGAACCGTGAACCATCAGAGGGAATCCAGTCGGGGTGGCTGACTCAGAAACTTGCCAGTTGGTTTTAAGATTCTGATTTTGTAGCAATGTAAGTCATAGTCATGTGAATTTCTTGTTAAATGCTCTTTTCCTGTCTGCCACTCTTACATAATGCCATATCTGCCTGGGTCCAGGGGATTCAGGAATTTTGTGCAGTTAGAGCTGCAGGTATTCAAAACTAAGTAAGATAATTTTTCAAAAATCTCATTTTCTGACAGGTCACCTATCTGTGTGTTTTGGCTGCAACTTAGACCTATCTTCCTTGTACAGATACAAACATCTGACTCTGGGGGTCCAGGAAGATAGAGCTAGGATGAGGACCCGGGGTGACAAGTCCTCCTGGCAACTGCCCTGGTAGGGAGAGGAAGTCTTCTCTCCATGAAAGGTAGTGTAACCTGGACAGGGACATAATCGCTCTGTGCCTCAGTTTCTTCATCTCTAAAATGGAGACAAATTATTCTTCCCTCATTGTTTGTTTTTAGGTTTGGAGAAAATATATGAAAGCGTCTGGCATATAGTAGATGCTGAACATAGGTACTGTTTTCATTCTCGAGAAAGCCAGAAAGGTTCCTGATGTTGTGGATGGGGGCAGGAAAGGAGACCCTTTTAAAACCAGGCAAAGAAAAGGAAAAAAAAACAAAACCAAAACCTCAGGAGATCTCCCATCTTCTTGCCTCAGGGGGCTTCATTAGACTTTCATAAAATCAGAGTGGGGAGACAGGGCACCAGGGGGCTGATGGGGACCCAGCAGGAGAGAAGCTGGCCTCCCCCTCTGCAGGCCCACCCCTCCTCTCATCACCATGGAGACTGAGCTGCCTGCCCTGCAGGGTTCCCACCCACCCAGGGCCTGAGGCTGCTGCAAAGGGAGGGGCAGGAGCCCAGCAGACAGAGATCTGTCTGGAAAGCTGGGGATGGGGGTGGGTGTAGGGGTGGGGGGGAAGAGTGTCTACGCCTCCCCCAAACCCCCAGGTGCTGAAGGACTCAGGCTGGTGTGGGATGCATCTGGAGTCTGAATCTCAGCTCAGCAGCTAGCTGTGTGACTGTGGGAAGAACACTTTCCCCCTTGAAGCCTCAGGTTTCACATCTGTCAAAGGAAAGGGTAACAAGAATGAAAACAAAAGCCCGATGAAGAAAACTGTGGGATGAGAAAGCAGTGAAATATGGCACATGTAAAATATTTAGTGCTGGGGAGAACGTTCGCTACGTACTGTTTATTGAAAAAAGGGAACTTTACAAACCGTCCAGTATAATCTCACTTTTATTTGTTAAAAAAAAAAAAAAAAAAAAAACTCCACTATTTTATGCTTACAAAAAAGAGGGGAGGAGAAATACTCTAAAATCACGTCTGCTTGTTGTCTCTGGAATGGGGATTGCACATAATTTTTACCCTCTTGGTTCTTTCTCAAATTTTGGCCAACGAACATGGAATACTTTTAAAGTCAGAGTGAATCGATAGCTACCATTTGTGCACTTATTATGCAGGGGCTTTGTGCTAAGTGCTTTACATGGTTTAAAACCCTTTCTATCTTCATAATCATCCAGGGAGGGAGAGTACTCTGATTATCCCCACTTTACAGAAGAGGAAATTGAGATTCAGAGAGGTTAAGGGGCTTGACTAAGGTCAAACCACCAGAGAGTAGTGGAATTGAGATTTAAAATCACGGCTGAGATATTGGACTCCAAAATTCAAGCATTTAATTATTACCGCTACTGCCCCTCAGAACAAGAAAATGCTAAAGGTTCTGTTTTCTTAAATGTTTTACTATAGAAAATATCGAGAAAATCAAAAGTAGAAAGAAAAATGTATCTTTCAATTATAAAATGAGTAAGTTCTGGGGATCTAATGTACAGCCTAGTGACAGTAGTTAAGAAAACTATATTGTACACTTAGAATTTGTTAAGAGAATAAACCTTAAGCATTCTCGCCACACACAAATAAATGATAACAAATAAATGAGAAGCTGGATGTGTTAATTAGTTTGGTTGTGGCCATCTCTTCACAATGTATACATTTTTCAAGTCATCACGTCAGATACTTTAAATGTATGTAATTTTATTATATATGTCAATTACACCTCATTAGAGCAGAAAAAAAAAAAAGAAAAATATAACGCACACTGATGTACCCACCACCCAGTTTTAGGAGGGGAACGATGCCAGGAGCCAGAGTTCCGAACTTACACACGCACACACACGCACACACACACACCCCACTATTGTTGACCACACACTCACACCTCCCAGGCTCTATTTCTGGCTGCCTTTGGGGCTGTAACCCCGACCAGGATGGGGAACGGGAAGCAGCTGTCCTCCCACCTCCCGCCTCCACCCAGGTTCCTTCCTCCTTTCTACATTCTAGTGACTTTCATTTCCACAGCCAGCTCCTTTATAGGTCCCTGGTTCCCCGCCAAGGCCTCGAGGCTTTGGCAGCTCTGGAGCACAAAGACATGGCCAGGGGCCCTGACAACACGAGGAGGTGGGCAACCCTGGTGGTGCTGGCCGCCCTGGGCACAGCTGTGACAGCAACCGCCAACCCCGGCGTCGTGGCCAGGATCACCCAGAAGGGCCTGGACTACGGTAATCAGATGCCTTTCTTCCTACCTCTCCCATCTCTGAGGGGCATTTATTGAGCACTTGCTGTGTGCAGCCCTTTAAATCCAAGGCATGGCATGCTCACAGCTTTTTAAAGCAGGCCCTCTCACCTGTCTCACATCTTCAGAAACCGAGGCGAGGCGAGTTGCCCTAGATCACAAGGTTGGGAAGTGGCAGCGCTGGGACTGGAGCGCTGGGCCTGGAGGACTCCAGGTCCAGGACTCAGGCCCCTGAGGGCCCTCACAGTCCCCTCCTTCCCTCTATCCCAAGCCCAACTCGGGCTCTCGGGCCCTTTACTGCCTTCCAAAGCTGGTTCTCAGCCCTGCTATTTGCTTCGAAGTTGCTGGCTCAGCTTTGAGCGTGGGCAGAGCTCAGGCTGTGAGGAGGCTGAGCAGGGAGCAGGGGAAGCGTGGGGAGGGCCCTTCTTAACGGTCTCCCTCAGGGCAGCCACACTACCCATCTGGGTGACCCAGAGAGGGTCCCTCAGACCACTCGTCCAGGCCCAGGCAGAGGAGAAAGGGACAGGAAGCAGCCCCTGCTGACCTGCTCAGATCTGTGCCAGGCACTGTGCTAGGAGCTTTGAACACACGATCTCGTTTCATTGTCATTTCGACCCCGGGCGGGACACGCTGTTACTAGCAACATTTACAGATGAGCAAACTGAAACTTGGAGAAGGTACTGCGTAGGCCAGAGGGCAGCCTGGATGTGAGCTCTGGTCTGATGTCCCAGCGTGGGGTTGTTCGATGCTGCCTCCCAGTGGCAGAAAGGTGAACTGCAGAACAATTAGGGGCTAGCCAATCCCAGAGAAATCCCACAGAGAAGGCAGAGCCTCATCTGCTGGTGTACTACTGGGGTCATCAGGACAGGACTCAGGGGGACCTGGTGTACCATCCCCGAATTCCTACTCCAGCCCAGGCAGGACACCCCTGAATACCAAGGGGGCAGACAGAAAACCACATGAGCTAGGAGAAAGGAGTATGGCCCTGCTCTGAATACAGTGCTAGGGTGGCCCTGGAGCCTTCCCCGGGAGCAGAGACTTGGGCTCAGCCTTCAAGCCCAGAAGTCTTCATATTCTGTCACAGCAGCCTCAGTCTCCCCTTCTACTCACACCGCATAGGGCAACCACAATGGGATTTCTGAAATGCAGCCAATCTGCTCATGTCCCCTTCCTTACTTACACTATTCAGTGATTCCCTCAGGCCCTCGGAAGATGTCCGCATTCCTTGGCATAGCATTTGAGATCCTTCGAAACCTGGTCCCTGCTAAAACCTGGATCCCAGCCATCCCACATTTTCTTTCCTCTCCAGGCAGTGCCAATATATGAATTGCTTACTTTTGAATTCCCAGAAGGCTTATCTCAAGTCATAGGTTCTAGGCCTAGATTCAGATCCTGCCCCCATCACTTGTCAGCTGTGTGGCCACTTTTGTGAATCTCCGCTTCCTCATCTGAGAATTGGGGTCGGTAATGGACTTACTTCCTACGATTGTTCAAATTCAGTAACGTAATCTAGTAACTGAACAGAGCCCAGAACAGTGGCTGGCACACAGTAAGAGCTTAAAAAATGTTTATTGTTGTCATTGTTGTTGTTGTTGTTGTTGTTGTTGTTATTATTATTATTATTATTGTTATTGTTACTTCCTAATTGGCTCTTAGAAAACACAAAGCCTAGGATCCTTCATTTTACTAATTACTCCTTCTCAGGTAATGTTTGCCTTTTAAATGGTTATTCGATGCTGTTAGCCATGTGATAACTGATAGTAGAATTCCTGACATTGGGACAGTTACTCATTTATTCATTCAAGAAATATTAAGTGCATTATAATATTAAGAGCCAGTCACTGTGGTAAATGTAGGAAACATTTATTTACATTAGTAAGTAGAACGGACATTACCACTGACCTTCAGGGGTAGGAAGAGATATTAGTCAAGAAGTCACATGGATAAATGCACAGTTACAAACAGTATTGGAAGCTCCAAAGGAGATGCCCACACTATCATAAGAATGATGATAAGGGGCTTGCTCTCATCTGCTGGGTCAGAGAAAGTTCCTGGAGGAAGTGATGGTCAAGCTGACTAGAAGTCGACCGTGTGAAGATGGGAGGAAGGGTTTCGTAGGCAGCAAGAATGGCATGTACAAAAGTCCTGTGGCGAGAGAGTCCAAAAGCCAGAGAGATGGAGCACCTATGAGGACAGAGCACAGAGCTAGGCACAGAGTAGGTATTCAATAAATATTCATAGGATTCAGGACTGGGTGTTTGGAGGGCAGTGATATTTTAGACTAGGGGTTGGCAAACTACAGCCCACAGGCTAAATCTGGTATAGCCTATGAAATAAGAATGACTTTTACATTTTTAAATAGTTGAAAAAAGTTTTTAAAAAAAGATCTTACAACATGTGAAAAGTATATGAAATTCAAATTTCAGTGTTCATAAATAAAGTTTTATTGGAACATAGCCACACCCATTCATTTACATTCTGTCTATGGTTGTTTTGGGGCAATAACATTAGACTTGAATGGTTGTGACAGAGACAGTATGACTGATGGAGCTGAAATATTTACCATCTGGCCCCTTTACAGAAAACCTCAGCTTTAGATCTCTTCGACCTCACTGTCCTTGTAACGGACAGGGGCAAGGGCCCAGAGCCTGCCCTGACCTGCCAGCTCAGGCTCCTGGGCTGCATCTGTGACCATTGCTCCCTGCTCTTTCCCCTCAGCCTGCCAGCAGGGAGTGGCCATGCTGCAGAAAGAGCTGGAGAAGATCGAGATCCCCTCTTTCTCAGGAAGCTTTAAGATCAAGCATTTGGGGAAAGGCGACTATAGCTTCTACAGGTGAGGCCTGTCTAGCTCAATCCTCAGTATGCAGGACCTTGTAGTGTTCTGGAGACACCAGGGCCTAGAATCGCAGAGCCACAAACTCCTAAACTCAGAGAGGTTAGGATCCCAAAGCTAGTTTTTACACCATCCCAAGGAGATACAATCTCCCAAGCCGAGTGTGGAGGAAACCATGAAAACTGTCTTTCAGGCATTCACCATGATTCCTGGAGGGGATGTCATCACCCCCAAAACCCTGTGCCAGGCCCATGTGTCAATTAGGATTTGGGGGAGGAAGGTTCAAGGACAGAAAACCTAATCTGAAACCACCTAAGCCAGAATTTATTGGCTCACATAACTGAGATGTCCCTGAAATAGTCTGGCTTCAGGTTCAGCTTGAGTTAGGCTCAAATGCCACTGGACCCTGTTTCTCTCTGCCACCTCTCAGTATCACTTCCCTTGAGGAGATCTAATTCTCATGGAAGGTATCAGCACCTTCTCCAAGCAAAAACCCTAAGATTCACCCTGATTGGTCCATCTTAGGTTATGTACGTACTCCCGAACCAATCACTGTGGCCAGAGGAATAGAATATGCTAAATAGCTGATGCCCAAGTCATAAGCTCCACCCCTTGAAGATGGAAGTGAAGTTAACTTTCTTTGGAGTAACATGGAATATATGTGGGAAGGGAGTTCCTTCAAAGTTAGATGGCAGTTCTATTACCATACGAAGCGGGTGTGGGCGCTGGGCAGAAAATTCATAAATGTCCTATAGAGAATTTTATATACCAATTCACTCAGCAAATATTTTTGAGCACCTACTATGTGTCAGACACAGTAGGTTTTGCCACGGTAGTGAAAAAAGACAGACACATTATGCCCCTTTACAAAATTTGTAGTCAACGGGTTAATATTTGTTATCTTCATTGATAGTCATACACTCTGCAAGACAGAAATTATTGTGCCAATTTTACAAATGAGGAAACTGAGGCTCAGGATGATTAAGTGACATGCCCAGGGTCACACAACAATAAAATGAAGAGCAGGATTAAAATGCAGACTTGTCTGACTTCAAAGCTTAGCCACTCTGCCCAATCCCACAGAGTTCCCAAGACTGCTCTCATAGCTTCTGGGTTGTCCTGGAATGTATGGGGTGAAGGGCTGAGGTAGGGGAGGGGTGAGTCTACATTAACTATTGACTGAGTCCTTGTATGGGTTCCCAGGAGGCTAATTGAACATTTTTTTCTTTGCAGCATGGTTATCCGTAGCATCGAGCTTTCCAGTTCCCAGATAAGACTATTGCCCAATGAGGGTCTTGAGCTCTCTGTGACAAATGCCAATGTCAAGATCAGTGGAAAATGGAAGGCACGAAAGAATTTCATGTGTGTTTCCAAGCTTGGGTTTGTTGAGTGTATGGGTAAGCTCTTGGTGGTACTAGAAGGGATGAGAGCCAGGATCTCAGAG
>NW_006442491.1:23686196-23700695 GCF_000325575.1 Pteropus alecto
TTTTCATGTAAGAAGGTTCAATATAACCCTTGGCTAATAGCTGAACATTTGTCCTCGTCTCGATGAAGGACACTGGCAAGGCTGATTTCATGCCATGTGGCTTAGGATGAAAGGCTAACTGAGACCTTTAATTTATACCTTTATCAGTTAGCTATTGCTGTGTAACAAGCATCTCAAACTCAGTGACTTAAAACAGGTCATATATTATCATTTACGTATCTCTGTGTTGGCTGGGATTCCCTGATCTAGGTTGGGCTCAGCTGTGCTCCACCTGTGTCTCCTCCTCCTCTCTGGATCAGTGGGCTACCCAGAGCATGTTCTTGATGATGTCAGGGGAGCCAAAAGGGCAACCAAAAACATGCAGATGCCCTTAAGGTCTAAACTCAGAACTAGCCCACGGTCACATCTACTGATATGCCATTGGCCGAAGCCAGTTACATGGCTAAGCCAAAAGTGAAGAGCGTGGAAATGCACCAACCCCCACCCCCGCCACCAACATAGGCAAGAGTGAGCATAGGGATGCACAGAGGAGTGAAAAATTGGGGCAAATCATCCAAACCACAACTCTGAAACAAAATACTGGGCTCTCACCACAGTGATCCTGTCTGCTAATGGTAGTGGCCTTGGACTGACCAGTCACTTTAGCAAATTCTGTTTTGTGGGGAATCCAGGGAAAAAAAATTGAAGAGAAGACGCTTTGGTGGAGAGAGGGTTGTGAATCTTCTCTCCCTTACAAAGACCCCCAGGTCTGTCCATTCCCTATGACAAGAATTACTTAACTCTTTACTTGGGCCCTTTTGCATCTCACTTCACTTACTGATCATAAAAAAGTAACAATACTTCATTCCATTATATAAGCGTTGACAAACTACATTCATGTCCCCTGTCTTATCTAAAATATTTCATCTCCGAGGGAGGAGTTATTCACCCCATTTAACAAACAAGAGCATTCATTAATTAAAGTCATTGGCCCGAAACACCCAGCTTTTTAGCGGCAATACTGGTGTCTCACTTCTGATCCGGGGTCTGGGTAAGGAAACTGAAGCTCAGAGAGGTTAAGAAACGCTCCCAAAGCCACACAGCATGGGCAGAGGCTGAGGCAGTGGGTAAGAGCAGGGTTCTGTCAGGTGGACCTGGCTCTTTCACTCAGCTGCTGTGTGACCTTGGGCAAGCAGCCTCCCTCTCTGAACTCCATTTCTGCACCTGGAGTGGGAATAATGGCAAAACTACCTTCTAGCATTGAAGTGAATTTCGACTGGCAGTGGAGAAGAAAGTGCTTGCTTCAACTCTTTCCTCTTTGTCTCCCTTCAGCAAAACCAAAGGCAACTTTTACCTGAGCGTGGAGGGTATCTCTATTTCAGCTGATCTGAAGCTGAGCTGTGACCCCACCTCTGGCCACTCCACCATCACCTGCACCAGCTGCAGTAACCAGATTGACAGTGTCCGCATACACATCTCAGGCAGCAGCCTGGGGTATGTATGACTTCCTGGGACTGCGGATGGGAGGACGGACATCAGGGAGAACTGTCCTAATCATCCCCATATTCAGAAAACATGCACTGAGTGCCACCTCCATGCCAGGCCTTGTTCAGAGACCTCGGGTATAGGGGAGGGACAAGGGTCCACAGATGGAGTGGACGCCGTCCCTAACTTGAAGGGTCACTTGTTCATTCAACATGCATTCAGCAAACTTTACTGAGCACTGACTATATGCCCCAGGCTCTGGGCTAAACACTATATTTGCACTAAGTTATACAATCCTCACCGTAAAGCTATAGGCATTCATCCATTCATCCAGTCAACAAACATCAACTAAGAATCTGGTATGCACCAGGCTTGTGCAACGTGCTAGGGAAACAGCAGTGGCCAATAACAATTTAGAAATAGCTAACAGCTATTGGAGGCTTACGGTGCACCCTGTTTTAAGCATGTGCCTTATCCCATTCAATCCACACAATGACTATGAGGTTAGTGTGCTATTACCCATTTTATATAATAATGGCAAACCAAGACACAGAAAGAATAGGAAATAACCTAGCGAGTACTGGGAGGGATTCAGCCCAGGAATATCTGGCCCCAGATTATTAGCCACACAGTCCCTATTCTCTTGCAGCTTCCAGCCCAGTGGGGAAGACAAACATTAATCAAATCATTGCATCAATGAGTGGCTCACAAAGCATTTCAAAAGGATATAAGAACTAAGAAAAAGAGGCACAGAGTGCTGCGAACACATAGAACAGGAAGATCTGAACTAGCCTGGGAGCTGGCCAGTTCTTCCTTTGTGAAAAGACATTTGAGTTAAGATGAAAAGAATAAGTAGGAGTTAATTAGATAGGTGTTGGGGTTGGGGGTGTTTTCAGCAGAGGGAACAGCATGTGCAAAGGCCCTGTAGTGGGAGGAGGCACGGCACACAAGAGGATATGGCAGAGCAGTGTGGCTGACCTGCAGAGAGGAAAGGGAGTAGTGAGAAATGAGGCTGAGAGCGGGCAGGAGCCCAGCTGTGCCCCTATTAAAGAAATAACCTCCTATACAGATAACTGCACACAGGGGGAGAGGTGTCTGATGGGGCGTGTGCAGTTGCAGCCCAGGGACAAGGGTGCCTAGGTCTATTTGGAATAGGAAGGACGGCTTCCCAGATGAGGCAGCCTACTGAGTACAGCTCAGGGACACCTGGGAAGCCTCATACCTGTCCCCACATGTCAATCTCCAGGTGGCTGATCCAACTCTTCCACAAAAAAATCGAGTCTTCGCTGCGAGACACCATGAACAGCAAGGTAGGAGGGGCTCAGGTTCTCCTCCCTGGTCAGAGCGGGCGGGGCCCTCCCCACCCACACACCTCATGCATCACTGGACACTTCTGCTCTCGCCCAGGCCTCTCCAGCAGTCCTTATGGCCTTTTGAAATGATGAGTCCAGATCTAAAATTCGGTCACGTCTATTTTTCTGTGGAGTCCAGTGAGAGACTAAGAAAGGGTCACATCACAACCCAGTAACCCCCGCCTCCCGCCCATGTCCACTTAGACCGCTTCTGCTCTCCCCTCAAGATTCCTCCCTTCAGAGAAACCAGCATCCTTTCCTCTAACCCTCTCTTCCCCATCCCCACCCCACCCTGAACCCCATCTGTGGTGCTCCCCACACAGAAAACATGCGATTAATGAAGCTGCTAGACTGGCGTGTGGCCAAACCATTTCCCGAGGCTGGAACTGGCCAGTGCTCTAACCCAGCCTTCACCCTAACCTGCCGCCTCCCACGCCAGCCAACTTCTTCAGTGGCGAAAAGGGGCCATTCATTGGGCTGGGTTTCCACCATCAACTTCTAGAAATCCCGTGGGCCTGTCTTGCAAGCCAAGTGAGCTTGGCCTTTCTCTAGAGGGCAGTGGGGAGGTTCTAGGCAAGGGGGTGACCTGGCTAGGTTTGTGCCTTAGAACAATTTCTCTGGCTGCTGTGAAATGGCTAGAAGGGCCAAGAGTGGGGGCAGCGCTCTTGGGGAGACTGAGGAGGCTGTGAAGTCTTTTAGATGGGAGACGCTGGGTTTCTCAGTCAAAGGCATCAACAATGTGGGTGGGGAGACATCAAACAAATGAGATCGTTTATCTGAAGGCACACTGTCAAAAAAAATTTTTTTTTAATCAATGCATGGTTGTCAAAATGCATAACAGTGGATTATAGAATAGCTATGAGAGTCAGAATCTCTAGATTTTCATTCCGGCTCTAAGGATTAAATAGCCGTGTAATCGTGAATCAAATTACTTGACCTTTCTGAACTTCACTTCCATCATCTGTAAAATGGGGACATTAATACCTTCTTCACCAAGCTATTGTAAGGATTGCTGCTATCCTTAGTCTGCTCGCCCACTGGCCTGGCAGACCCATAGTTCAACTATCTTTGTAATTAAGTAATAATCGGAGGGGAGTGTTAGCTCATATTTAACATTCGGAACTATTAAAACAAGTAATTTCTTGATAATACCTTAAGAGTGGCCTCTCAATAGCAGCCTACCTAAAAAGTGATAATGCTGCTGCTTCTGGCGAAGATGATGATGATGGTGGGGTGGGGAAGATGATGGTGGGGAAGATGATGGTGGTGAAGATGATGCAGTGAAGATGGTGTTGGTGACCATGATGGTGGTGGCGACGAGGAGGAGCAGAATGACCTGCATAGGCTGAGTGCTTACAGTGGGCTTGGCACTCTGTTAAGAACTCTTTACAAGGGTTCTAGAGTTTAATCCACACAAAATCCTTACAAGAGGGGTGTTACGGTTATCCCCATTTCACAGACGAGTAAACTGAGACACAGAGAGGGGAAGTGACAGTGCCAGGATGCCAACCAGGCCACCCCACCTCAGAGGCGAAGCTCTTAAGCATAACAAGATGTTGTTTAGAAACGAGTACTGGCCGGAACGAATGAACTGACAGGTGGATGAAAGAATGAATGAGGTGACCGGGTTGTCCACGGTGGTAGGAAGGGCCCGAAATGGGGAGGAGTGAGCTGAGGAGTGGACTCCCAAGGAAACCAGGGTGAAGGGTGGGTATCTGAGGGAAGGAAGAGCCTGCTTGAGTCTGTGTCAGGTATGTATGTGGGGAGTCTGATGGGATGGAGCATGGGAAGTGGGGGCCAGCCGCAGGAAGCCAGGGTCCAGGCTGTGATGTGATTCGCTGTGTTTTGGAGCCATCTGGTGGCTCATGAGTGAGTGGCGTTGGCGGCCAGCAGCAGAGGGACAGGCAGCCCAAGAGTCCAGCTGGCCCCAGCTCCCAGATGTGCTGCCCCTTGCACCTTTGGGCCACTTGGAGAAGAGGTACAGGCTCCTTAGAGAATAGCATTCTAAGTCCTCTTAGGACATCTGGAGTCTTATGAGATAGAAACACACTCCAGGAAAACGAAGATTCTCCCTCCTTCATTCCTTTCTTCTTCCCTTCGTCCCCCAGATGAAATAACTTGATTGCCAGAGGGGAAGGAGGAAGTGTGGAAGGTGCCCTCTGGGCAGATGGGGGGCGGCCCTGAGCGGGAGTAAGAAACTGAGAGGTTTGGTTGGGATGAGTTGGCCTTGGGGGCCTGTGGCTGGGAGGCAGGTGGTTCCTCAGGCTGGCGCTCAGGGGAAAAGTGTGGGCTGCACGCCCAGTTCTGTGTGCTGGCCGTGTGGCAGGAGCAAGGAGGAGGTGACTTTCTTGGGTCTACTTCAGGCAGGTGCTGAAACAAAGATTCAGGTGCAAGAAGTTTATTAGGAGGCCAACCTAGGCAGCGCAGCGAGGGGCGTGGGGGGAGCAGGGACAGGAGCATTACTGAGTGGGCTACTGCTGCGGGCAACTGGGACTCGGTCCTGTGGATGATTCTCGGAGGAACCGTGGGACACATGCCTCAGAACTGCTCCCAGAGGGTGAGGAAGCTGGGAAATTTATCCACCAACCCTCACCCCTTTTTGGTTGGGGCTGTTACTGGCAGCTTTAATGCCTCGGCACTTGGGAGCAAGGACCAGGGAGCAGGGAGGGTCCTCAGGCAGAGAGAGTTGCCAGGTGTGTGGAGACCTGTTCACATCAGGTGCAGGTGACCTGCAGATGGACCATAGCAGGGGCCATGGGTGCATGTGGCAGGGCTCTGGGAGAGCATGTGGGTGCAAGCAGCAGGGAGCCCCGAAGGAAGCCCCCAGGAGCTCTGATCCTCAAGAGGGAAGAGCAGCTCATCCGGGTGACCAGGGAAGAGTTGGTGAAGGGACAGGCAAAGGGGACGGTCCTTGGTCCCAGGACTCTAGAAAGAGAATTTCTAAGAGACAGTGATCCACCATGCCAAGGGCCGCCAGCAGTCAGAAAAGGCAAAGACTGGAGAGACTCAGTTGGATTAATGATGCGAAGGTCACTTGAGACTTGGGCTGAGCCACATGGTAAAGGTGGGAACTTATCTGGCCACTCCGCCTCCAGCCCCCATGCCTTCACGTTAGGGAAGCCTGTGATATTAATCCTGTTTTCCAGCTATCGGTTCAAAACAAATAGCTCTAAATATAGTATTATAAAGCAATTACCACTTTATAATGCTTACGCGTTCCGTGGATCAGGAAATCAACAGGCATGGTAGGGCTGGCTTAGCTTGTCTCTACTCCATGATGTCTGGGTCTCATCTGGGAAGACCCGAAGCTCGAGGCTGGAACCACCCCATCCATGATGCCTGGGCTGGAAAGACTTGAAGGTTCCACTCAGGTGGGACTGCGTACCGGAGCAATTACCCGTGGCCTCACCATGGAGCTGGGGCTTCTCACAGCATGTCAGTAGGTTCCCAGAGGGAGTGACCAGAGAGGCAGCATTTCAAGACCAAAATAGAAGCTGCACAACCTTTCGTGACCTCATCTTTGAAGTTATACAATTTCACTTCTGTTGCAAGTGACCATGCCCTCCCAGATTCTAGGGGAGAGTACACAGACTCCGTGTGTGGCCAGGCCATATTCCAGAAGAGCAAGTGGAATGGAAAATATAACCTGCTGCATTCCATTTTACAGATGAGAAAATAGAGGCCTAGAGAAGTGAAGTCACTTCCTCAGTGGCAAAATCAGCAGGGGACCCAAGTCTTCTTAGACCTGTGCTTGTTCCCCTGTGGGTCATGTGAGGGGCAGGAGGCTCCTCTGGCCACGCTCAGCCAAGGTGACAGTGCCCACCCAGACTTGAGCAGAGGGCCCGCCTCCTGCTCCCAGAAGCACAGACAGAAGGCCAACCACTGATCACCTCCTGCTGGTTTTTCACTTCATTTCACAAAGGATCTGAGACAGGAAAAGCAAACCAATAAACACAAACAAACAAAACCCTCACATTAAATAGAAAACATAAATACCCATTAGGAAAGCATTAAATAGAAAACATAAATACCCATTAGGAAAGTTTCATACTATGGCAGGAAATAAAGTGCAGACATGTAGGCCATCCAGTCATGTATAATTACTATTTCCAGGCTACACGTTGGACTCTGAGCTTCCTGGTGGCCAAAAAGAAAAGGGAAACTTGATTAGTTTCATGATTTTCGAAGAAACATTCCAGGAAATCAAAACGTGTTTAGATCATTATTCCCCAAGGACATTTTCCGCTATGGGAAGCCCTCACTGATCACTTCTTTCGTTCTTCCCAGATCTGCGAGGTAGTGACCAGTTCTGTGTCCTCCAAGCTGGAACCTTATTTCCAGACACTGACAAGTGAGTGCTGGGCAGGGCTGAGGAAGTTGGTATGAAGGGGGTTGGGGAAGGGAAACAGAGAGAGTGTGATGGAGCCAGAGATTTTCCCAGATGGGCTTGGGCCTGGGTGGGAATGGATAGAACAGATTATTTTCAAATGGCAGTTGGCGTTGGATATCTATTGGCCTGGGTCCTTTTGGCAGGTCCAGACATGAGGCGGAAAAGCAGCTCACACTTGCTCATTCCCCTATCCCTGTAGAGGCCATAAAACCAAATACCCCCAGCTCTCTGAGGCCAGACATACATACTGACCTCAGATTTGAGGCCGGTCATTTCACCTCCCTGGGCCTCAGTTTCCATATCTTTAAAATGGGGACAATTCTCTTTAACCTCAAGGTCTTGGTAAACTGCGAAGAGCTGTAGTGAGGGAGGGAGGGCCCCTCTGGCCTAGTGCTCACCATGGGCCATGCACCCAGCAAAATTGTCTCCTCTCAGCTTTCCTATTTTACCACGAGGAAACTGAGGCTCAGAAAGGAGCTGTGACTTGCCCAAGATCACAAAGCCAGTAAGAAGCAGAAGCAGGATCCAAATTCAGGTTTCCTTACTCCAGAGTCTGCGCCCCAAACTGCTACTTTGACTTCTGGAAAGCCTGGCACGGCATGCACATAGTCCGTGCCCATTGACAATGCATTGCCTTCTACCGGGCACCACCCACTCTCTCCAGGGGCAGAGCCCATCCTGGGGATGTTCAATGCCATTGCAGTGTCTAAAGTTCAACTTCATCAGGCAGGAAAAAGATATTGGTTTGAGTCTCAGCTCCGTCACTCACCAGATGTGCCATCTTGGACAAGTTGCCATTTTTGAGCCTCTAACATGGGAAGGAGGGGCTATTTAATTCTCATTGATTACTGCTGGGAAACAGAGAAACCATTCAGACCCGAGCCAGCCTGGGCTCAGCCTGGGATAGTATCACTGCTAATATCAATGCCTTCTGGCTCTCAAGGCCCTACCACGTACAAGGCATTAGGCATACACCTTCTCATTCGCTTCTCCAGAACCAATGAGCCACCAGTATTATCCCATTTTACGAATAACAAAAAGTGGCTCAGAGAAGCAAAGGACATGTCTAAGGTCATACAGAGTCTGATTCAAGCCCAGTTCTCTCTGCTCCTTGACCTTGTATTTCAGCCTCATCTAGGAGCTATTGGAAGAAGGGAGGAAGATGGTGTCTGTGAGTGTGGGATGTGGGTTCATTTTCCTTTAAAGGGAGCTCAGGGTGGGCTCCTTAGAGGAGATGTGAATGGAACTAGCACTGCAGTTTTTGATTCAACTTTAGGGGGTGCTGACCCTGCATCCCAGGCCCCAAAGATGCTGCCATGGGGAGCCAGCTCATAGTCCATCTTCTTCCCCTCTAGTGACAGCCAAGATAGATAATGTGGCTGGGATCGATTACTCACTGTTGTCACCTCCGACAGTCACAGCTGAGACCTTGGATGTGCAGCTGAAGGTGAGACTTACTCTTGAGAATCATATACCCTCGCTCCAGGGGTTCCCCATCATCATCTGAAACAAATCTTACAGTGATTCCACCCCCTTCCTTTCTGTCCTCAACCATTCCCCCACTCCACTCTCTTCTGCTCCATCTTCTGTTCCAGTCACCCTGGCCTCCCTGCCATTCCTGAAATGCACTTTGCCTACCCTCTCCTCAGGCCCTTTGCACTTGTTGCTCCTTCTGCCCAGAAGGCTCTCGCCCAGATATCCACATAAACTCTCACTGCCTTCCTTCAAGTCTTTGCTCAAATATCCTCTTCCTAGAGATGACTTCTCAGATCATTGCTCCTAAAACAGCTCCCTTTTCTTCCTCCATATCTTGCTTTATTTTTCTCAGCAGCACTTATTACTAACACACACACACGCACACACACACGCACGCACGCACGCATGCACGCACAGTTACAAGTCTATCTCCCTCACGAGGATGAAAGAGAAGGGCCTATGACTGCTTTGTTCTTTATTGTATGTCCAGCACCTAGAACTGTGCTTGGCGTATAGTAGGTGCTCAATAAATATTTATTGGCTGGATGGAAGGACAGATGGATGGAGTTTCATTTTATGCCCCTTCCTCCTCACTCACCACCCTCCAACCAGATACACTGGACTTGTACTTTCTCAACACGTCACAGTTGTTCCCTCATCAGGGACCTTGTCATATCCAGTCCCTCTGCCTGAACTCCCCTCCCCGCTCTACCCGCTGGCTTCTTACACTCCAGGTGGGTCTGTGCTAAACGTTACTCTCAGGCAGCCTTCCCCTTCCACCCCAGCTGGAGTAGGTCCCCCTTCCTGAATTCTTTCTGGGTGTCCCTCATTCAGGCTCTCCACAGTTGGTGATTATCTTGCTGTTTACTGTTTACTCGTTTGTTCTAAAACACATTTGTTAACAAAAAAGAAAAAGAAAAGAAAATTTAGAAATTACAGAGGAGCAGAGAAATAAACAAATAGGAAGGAAGAAAGAGAAAGATTATCTAAATACTACAACTCAGAGGTATGCACTACTGACATACAAGTTAGATTCCTCCAACCCTCCAGTCCTTGTCTATGCCAAGACCCAGGAACACACACATACACACACACACACACACACACACACACACACACACACACACACACACGATACAGAAACAAATACACATAAAAATCACATACAGACATAGAAATAAATATACACATTTTTACATGAGTGATGTTAGACATATTGTTTTACAACTTTTTAAAAACAGAACAGTGAATTGGGCTCATCTTTCCAGGATGCCCTCCTGTAGCCCTTAAACTGGCTCTTGGGTCTTTCAGTGATGTGGTGACATTTGGGCTCTTTCCATTTTTTCCCCACAAACATAACCAGAGCTGCTGTGAACATTCTGGTAGGTAGATCCCTTAGACTATTTTCTACAAGTGAAATTATTGGACCAAATAGTATGCTTTTTAAAAAAAAATCTAGTAAATATAGTCAATAATATTATAATAACTATGTATGGTGGCAAATGGGTACTAAACTTATCGGAAGATCACTTCATAAATTATATAAATGTCTAACCACTATGCTGTACACCTGAGACTAATATAAAATAATATCGAATGTCAAAAAATAAAGAGGAAAAAAAAGAAAAATCTAAGTAATACAGCAGAATAAAGGATTTAAAGGATACATACTTATCCCTAAGGAATGAGAGATGAGAGGGTCCTGTTCCCCACCCCTGCCCTATTCCCCTCCCCCTCTCACAACCCCCTCCCCAAGTCTCCTACTCAAAAGTAATGACTGTCAGCCCTGGGGGGGTGTTAGCCCTCCAGTTTCCAGGTTCTAGGCATTCGAATACTCAATCACAAAAACCCATCTAGGTTTTCCTGAAGATCTGTTCCCCTGAATGGATCCACACCGTTCTTCCACTTGCTTTTCTCACCGAATGACATGTCTTAGCAATGAACCCTGGTTGGTACATATGTCCATCTTATTATTTTTAAGAGTCGCCTGGAATTCTACAATGTAGGTGTCATGGTTGTTAATTTTCAGTGATGAAATGATTCAGAGGTACGGTGACTATTACACACTCTCATGAAATCACCACCCAGATTTAAGAAATGGTACCATTTTGTCATATTTGCCTCTGATATTTTGGGAAATGAAATGTCATAGAAACAAATAGTTCAGGCCCCCCTGGGCCCCCTCTCCTAACCAGCTCATCCCATCCCCCTGAGGAAATCACACTGATGACACCAGTGTGCGTCCTGCATGTCTGTGTTTTATACTTTTACTCCATACCTTTGTGTGTCAATAATTCTTATGCAGTGTGTTTTATAGGCCTCTAAATTTTACATAAATGGTATCCTACCCCATGTATCCATCTACAATTTGCTTGTTTATAACTCCGTGTTATTTTTTTTAGCTAAATAAATGATCTGCTTTTGTAGCATGTTGCCAAATTGCCCTTCAGAAAACTATAAACATATATTCTCCAGCAGCATATAAACACTCACCAAAAACTGGATAGCATAGATTTAAATGACATATACAACACAAAAGTTTACTTCTCTTTTTAAAATCATTGCTAATTTGATAGATTAAAAAAACACACAGAGGCTGTTGTTCTTTTAGTAGAATTTCTGTGCTTCCTGGCAAGGTTGAGGCAGAGCCAATACAATGGATGGGACTATACTCCCGGACCCTGGAGGCCGGGGTTCAATTCCAGTTTGCCACTTACCCCTGAGTGACCTGGTGCAACTCTCTTCACCCAAGAGGCATGTGATGCTACTGCTGGTTTCTGGCCATGGCTTCCTGCTCTGTGAACGTGTGCTTGGTACCCACAGCCGGTTTTTTCCCCATCGAGTTATGATTCCTGAAGGATGCCAGTCTCACTCTGTCGCCTCCATCCCCAGGGGGAGATTTTCAGTCTGGCCCACCGCAGCCCCCCTCCCTTTGCCCCGCCGGCACTGGCCTTTCCCACCGACCACGACCTCATGGTGTACCTGGGCATCTCCGACTACTTCTTCAACACGGCCGGGCTCGTGTACCAACAGTCTGGAGTCCTGAACCTGACCCTCAAGGATGACATGGTAAGGCCGGGCCGGGGTTGGTGTGGAAAGAGGACTCAGAATGCAGCAGACAGTCTGGTTTGGGGGAGATCAAGGTCTGGAATCTAGAGGCAGCCGGACCCGAGTTCGAATACCAGCCCCCTCTTTTGCAGCTGGGTCACTTGCTACAGATTTGGCCAGTTACTCAACCTCTCAGAACCTCACTTTCCTTACCTATAAAATACCAAGAACAATAGCTTCCTCTCAAGGGGGTAATGAAGATTAAATGAGATATAAATACATGAAAAGCACTCAGCACAGGCTTAACAGGTAGGAAGTACTTGATGTGTAATACAGCTAACATTGAATGAGTGCTTGCTGTACGCCAGGCTCTATAATCCAGTCTTAGCATCATATTGCCATTATCATCATCACTGTCATTGTCTCAGTCTGTATGTTTGTGGCCAAGTCCTGCTCTGGGCCTCAGTTTTCCCATGTGTAAAATGAGGAGATGACCATCCTCTCCAGAGTCTAGATGCAACCAGATCCCAACCCAGTCACCAACCACATAGGGTTCCTCCGATGCTGCTCCTGGAAGAGATGCAGATTCTCCCTCTCTGTAGGGCCACCAGAGGGGTGCTGAACCCCACCTGTGCCCTGCGGAAGTAAACAAAGGCCACTCATTGAGAACTCTTCAGAGTAAGGGGGTCAGCCACCATCATTTGCATTTGGTAGACTCAAAGGTAGGCAAAGGGGTGGGAAAACTTTATAGTGAGAAAAAGAGAGGGCTTCAGGTGTGTGCTTAGGGAGATTGTTGACTTGGGGAAGGTGGATGTGGGCTAATAGAAGCTGGGCATCCTATGTGATTGATTTAGGTGTATATCTGGCTTTTTCGAGGGCAAAAAAATTGGGTAGTCACTGACCAGTACTGACTGTTTTGGGTTGATTGCTGCAGAAGGTGTGGGTCAGCATTCCATTGTCATATGTGGTCTGGCCATTGTCTATTTATATATTCAGTCTCTCACTCCTCGTATGGTATTTGCTCACCCCCAGTTTATAACATACTACAGAAGGTGTGGGTCAGCATTCCATTGTCGTATGTGGTCTGGCCATTGTCTATTTATATATTCTCTCACTCAGTCTCTCACTCTCGTATGGTATTTGCTCACCCCCAGTTTATAACAAAATCCCCCAGAATTCTCTTCTCTTCTTCCCTTGCTACAGATTCCAAAGGAATCCGAATTCCGACTGACGACCAAATTCTTTGGAACTCTCATACCCCAGGTAAGAAAAGGCCTGCTCCCTTTTATAAAGTCAGCTCCTGAGGTGGTCTGGGGGTGTTAGGAGGACAGGGCTCTGCTGAGTGGCCTGATGAGAGCCCCACTCCAGATCCAGAGGCAGTCCAGCCTGAGAGAGTGGCAGTAGCTTTGTGCAGCCCATCCCCCAAACAGAGAAATGCTCCCAGCAGTCAGGTGCCCAGGTGTGCGGGTGGATGCTGGGGCTCATCCATTCAACAAATATGTATTTAGTGCCCACCATGTGCCAGGGGCATCCAGCAAAACAAACCATATCCCTGCCCTCTTGGAGTTCCCATCCAGTGGAGAGAGAAACTTATTATTCAGGCACTCAAAACAATACAAAAGGAAATGCAAACTGTGATAAGTGAAGCCAAAAGGTTGATGAGATCACTTTAGACAGGGTGACCAAGGAAAGCCTCTGTTTCAATCAGTTCAGGCTGTCGTAATCAAATGCCACAGACTGCGTGGCTTAAACAATAGAAAGTTATTTCTCACAGTTCTGGAGGCTGAGAAGTCCCAGATGAAGGTGGCAGCAGATTCAGTTTTTGAGGAGGGCTCTTTGCCTGGCTGGTAGATAGCCACCTTCTTGCTGTGTCCTCAGATGACCTTTCCTGTGAGCACCTACGGAGAGAGTGAGCTTTCTGGTGTCTCTTCTTATAAGGAAGCTATTGAATCAGGGCCCCGCCCTGATGACCTTATTCAATCTTAATTGCTTCCTTAGAGCCCCATCTCTAAATACAGCCACAGTGGGGGTTAGGGCTTCAATATATGAATTGGGAGTGGGGGGTTGACATTCAGTCCTTAACAGCCTCTCCAGTGGTAACACTCAGAAATTTTTGTACAGGAGGTACTGGTGTGGAGGAAATGTGACTCATAAGCTTAATTTGCATAACAATCACATTATTTTTACTCGGACTGTGAGTGAGTTTACTTGGGGGAGGACTGGAGGCCAGCAGAGATGGAGTGTCACCAAAGCCCTCCTCATTCCCCCTTGAAGTCACCACTGCTTTCTGAGGAGGTGACATTTGAACTCAAACCTGAGAGAAAGGAAAGAACCAGGCTAGGGAAGAATGGAGGGACAAGCACTCAGGGAAAGGAAGCAGAAAGGGCAAAGGGTCTTGGGAAGACAACATGTCATATTTGAGGAGCAGGAATCCCACGTGGCTGGCATTGGAGGCGTGTTGGGTGAGGTTGGCAGGGTACCAGTTACCAGATCGTGCAGCCTTTAGGATTTAGTCAAAAAGCAATGAGAAGACATTGGAGGTGTTTATTTGGGCCAGGACAAGGTAGGATTTAGAAACATTTAAATAAAATTGCTCCTTTTGTTGGTTGCCCCACTGGGGACTGCAGGTGGCCACGATGTTCCCCGACATGAAGGTGCAGCTCCTCCTGTGGGTCTCCTCCCCACCGCGCCTCACCATATCCCCTGCTGGCCTTGCCCTCACCCCTGTCCTGGAGACCCAGGCCTTTGCTGTCCTCCCAAACTCCTCCT
>NW_006442491.1:23700742-23751066 GCF_000325575.1 Pteropus alecto
GGGGCCCTGGTCCGGGCCAAGAGCCCTGCTCTCAGAGTCAGGGAGACCAGTGTGAATCCTGTCCAGATTCAAACCTGGACTGTGTGGCTGCAGAACCTGAGACTGGAGCCAACATACTAACCGCTTCGGGCTCCTACAGGCATTCGTTTATTCAATTATTCGTTCCGGCGTTGACTTGAAATATGTATACCGTTCCTGATTCATTCGCTCATGTCTTTGGTCACTTAATTATGCATTTGTGTATTGTTCATGTATTAATTTATTTATTCAATTATTACTTTATTCAATTATTCATTAGATTGCTAACTTGAAATATGCTATACCTTTTCTGGTTCATACATGCATCATTATTCATTTATTCATTTACTTATATCTTTGTTCTACTGAGCATTCATTTGTATACTTACTTGTTCATTTATTCATCATTTATTCATCCACACATATTTTTGTTTATTCCTTCATTTGTGTGTTTAATCCTTCACTTATTCAAGTGCTTATTCCATTGTTGATTTGTGCATTCATTCGATCACTCCACGAATATTTGCTGGCACCCACACTGGCCGCTGGGCGTGAGTGTCAGACTCTCTCTCCGCCAGGAGGTACTCACAAACCTCAGGCAGTTCTGCCCAGTCTCAAGTTGAGGACCATTTTATCCACTTTGCAGATTTAATAGTTTTTGGGTGTTGCCCAAGGTCACACAGACAGTGGGCAGGAAAGCTGAGGCGCGAACCTCAGTTTTCTGACTCAAATATTTGTTGAATGAATAAATTAATGAATGGCTGTAAGAATAAGGCTGGCCTGGACTCCACCCCCATGGTCTGGCTTACATAAGCCTCAAGAGTAGGCTGAGAACTCTGACATGGTCTCAGAAGCCTGGGAGAAAAAGGTACTTGGTCGACAGTCCAGGATTCATCAACAAACATGAAGCAAAGGAAGAGGCCCTTCCTCTTTGGGTTCTGTGGGTCTGACCTGGCCGTATTGGCTCCTCTGCTGGCCTTTCTGAAGCTGACCCTTCTGGTCTTGGAAGACTTCCAGAGCCCCCAAGCCCTGGGTCAGGATTTTACCTCCTGGGCTGTTGTTTTGCAGAGCACGAACATTTCTGTGGAAGTTGGCACCAGGTCCAACAGGCTTGTTGGAGAGCTCAGCTTGGACAAGTAAGTGGGCCTGTGGGGACGGGAGGAGGGGGCTACCCATCTGTTCTGGTGTCCATAGGCTAGCGATGACCTTACGATGTCATCTTTGCTTTCCTGCGTCATTGCTTTCCTGTTCACCCATCACATTTAAGCTTCAAGCAGTGCAGATGGCACAATATCCCCATTCTGCAGACAGTGAAATGAAGGCTTAGAGATGAAGTGACTTGCCCAAGGCCACGCATTGTAGGGTGACCAACCATCTAAGTTTGCCTGGAGTTTCCCAGTTTTAGCACTGAAAGCCCCACATCCCAGGACACCCCTCAGTCCTGAGCCCACTTATGGCTGGACAGTGCAGGCTGATGATCCACTCCACATTGAACCACAGCAGCCCCCAGCCACCTCACGTCCCCAGCCTTCTTTGGCACTTGGAAAACCCACTTGAACTTCTTTGTCTCCACCCTTGGGATTTCATCAGTCCTCCCCCTGCTGGGAGATTCTGTGATCCATGTGCCTGGCTTTGAATCCCGGCAGGAGAGGTCGTGGCTAGGAGTGTGGGCTCCGACGTTGAGGCTGCCTGAATTTGAAGAAAACTCACCTTGGCAAGCACCAAACTCTCAAACTTCAGTGTCCCTGGCTGTAAAATAAGCCTAATATTTGTTCTTTGCTAACAGCATCGTCATGAGGATAAAATGAGGTATTATTATGTGCTGAAGTGTTTGGAATACTGCAAGGGATGAAATAAATACTCAGTAAGCAAGAGATAAAGACAACGAGAGACACACAGAAAAAGAGAAATGCAGAAATGGAGGGAGAGAGGAGAAAAAGAGAGACACAGAGACAGACAGACGCTCAGAGACACATACACACAAAGGAAAGGAGGGAGGGGAGAGACGCAGAGCAAGAGAGACAGACAGACAGACAGACACGTTAAGAGGGAGCCTCTCAGAGAAAGACAGAAAAACACAAAAGGAAGAAAGAAGGAGAGAGAGAGAGAAGGTGACACACAAAGAAAAAGAGAGAGGGAAACCCTCGGAGAGAGTAGCTGTAATGACCCCAACATTTAGACCCGGCCTCTGCCTCTGAATCACGTTCACACTGTTTAACTCGAGTCTTGACCCACGTTCCTGCCCATATCTGCCTTCTTCCTGGCACAGAACCGTCCTTAACCTTGAGATCAGCTCCTGAGGTTTACATGCTGCTCATTTCCAGGGGCATCATTCTGACAAGTGTTACTGCTTTGGAAACATGTGGATTTAATTTTCCTTGAAACACCTGTGGGCCTCTCACGTAGAGGAGCCGGAGAGGATACAGCTGGATTATGGCTGAGCACAGGCTTTCTGAAGTATGCAGGGGTAGGGGTTGAGAATCCATAGGGCAGGAGTCCTAGGGCTCCAACTGTTGGAGAACAAGAGTGAGTTTTGCGAGTTTTCGAGGTTTGTAGGGTATTGGATACAACAAGAGTTCGGGCACCAGGGAGACCTGTTTGAAATCTTACTTTGCTAATTATTACCTGTGTGACCTTGGACAGATTGCCTGACCTCTCTGAGTGTCAGTATTCTTATCTGTAAAATGGGAGTGTGATGGCCCTTGCCTCTTGGAGTGTTATAGGAATTCACTGGGGAAAGTACTCAATATAGTGAATGATAGGGGTTCAATAAAATGCCATGTATTACCCTCTTTCTCTGAGATCACTGTTAAAATGCCACACGGGCTATGAAGAGGGGATAGTTTATTGCCTCAGATAATTGAAAAGTCTAAGGATTTCAGACAAGAGTGGATCCAGATGCTTAAATAAAGTCCTCGTGACTGACTCTCTCCATCTCTTGGTTCTACTATTCCCTATGCTGGCTTCATTTCCTAGCAGGCTGTCACTAAGTGGTGGCAAAAAACGGTTACCGGCAGCTCCCTAATTTTCCTGGAGGAAAGAGAATACCTCAGTCCCAGTACTTCCAGTAGAGGTGCTGGGACCAACTCTCATTGAGCCAGCATGGGTCACAGGTCCATCCCTGAAGCAATCTCTGTGCCAAGGGAGGTGGACTCTGCCCTTCAGCCAGCCCACCCCAGAGCCCAGCACTAACCATGCGGAGAGCGAGTGACTTCTCCAGAGGAAAAATCGGGAAACTGTGACTAGAGGAGGGGGGATGGGTACTGGGTGGAAAAACGAGACGACATCCAGTAGAGCAAGCCCCTTCTCCCCAGTGACTGGACCCTCATATGGGTCATGCACATGGTGGTCTCAGCCTCCCCCACCCCTTCTTACAGGCTGCTCCTAGAACTGAAGCACTCGGACATCGGCCCCTTCTCGGTGAGTCTGAGGCCTTTGGTGGCTCCTTCCTTCCCCTGACCTTGAGATAACTGTCTTGAGGGCTGCTCAAGCTCATGGCATCATTTAAGGAGGCCACTGGTTCATTTGCATATTATTTGCATGTGAAGTGATGATGAGAAGAGCTTTGTGGGCAGAGAGAGCTGAGCTAGAATCACTTTTCCATGTTTACTCACATCACTGTGGGGTTTGGGCAAGTCATTTCCCCTTTTGGAACCTCAGCCCTTCCCCATAAATAAGGAATAATCCTTTCCACTCAAGTTAGTGTGATGAGGTTTAAATGGGATTAAACGTGCACAAGCTAGTATGGAAAATCTGCTCCACAAGTATTTGTTGAATGAACAGTGAATTAGTTTACTGAGCACCTACTAGGTGGCAGGCATTATCCCAAGTGTGGGGATATGTTCGTGAAGAAGACAGGCCAGTGACCCCATGTAGAGCCTTATATCATGGTGGAGAAACAGACAATAAGGAAAGAAGATCATTTCAGGCCAGATCCATACTATAAAAACAAAACGGGGGTGAGGTAGAAAGTGATGAGGAAGTTTGAAGATTATATGGTGTGACCAGGGAAAGCCTCTCTAAGGAGGTGATATTTGGGCCAAGGGAGCCAGCGAGAAGATCTGCTGTAGGCAAAGGGAATAGCAGGGGCAAAGGCCCTGGGGCCGGTTTCACCCCCAGCCTTCTAGGCTAGAATAGATTTGGTTTGAAGGGCAGTGAGAAGTGATGAACTGTTTCACGCAGGAAGTGACATGAGCTGATTTATGTATACCTTTATGAAAGATGTCCCCGGCTGGGGTTAGAAGAATGGATTACAGGGGAGGAGAGTTAGGACAGGTAGAGAGGCATCTGTATTTGTCCATCTAAATGGAGAGGCAGATGTATTTGTCCATCTAAGAGATGATGGGGCTGGGACTAAGCCAGGGAGGAAGGAGAAGATGGTGGATTGGGGACATACAGTACTTTTGAAGTAGGATTAGACAGAACTTGGTGAGATATTTGATATGTGGGCGAGGGAAGTGGCAATGAAGAATGACGCCTAGATTGTCGGCTTGAACAGCTGGGTAAATGACAAAGTCACTTACTGAGATGGAAATGGGCAGATAGAAGAGAGAGGAACAGGTATCTTGACAGACCAGGTAGATGATTCCACTACCTGGAATCACTGACCATCATTAAGTAGACTCACCCCTGCCTCCCCTGCCCAACGAGGGCACTGGTGGTGAGTGGCCCACTCAGTAGCAGCTTAAATGCTCTTCGACAGCTATCCTCCATGAGCACCAACCTTGTAACTTACACTGGAAGTCAGAGTCTCCCAGGGGCCTCTCGTTGAACCCCAGAGAACATTTCCTTGGACCTCTGAAATACCCCCTCCAAGATCTCCCCCAAGTGGGTGCCTTGTAAACCACTCAACCCCAAAATCAGACTGTCCCAATGTCCCCTCCAAATCTGATAGAAATGCAGCCAGCCATTTCCAGCCAATGAGATTGCAACAAACAGACAGACTCAAAGCAATCTCATTGTAATTTCACAGATTTCCTGATGATAAGCCTCTCCTAGTAACTTGACTCAGTGTGTAACTAACTTCTGCTTCTACAGAAAATAAAAATTTTAAGTTCCTAGATTCATGGGAAGAAGGGCACCACATTTGATGAGCCCAGAGAATTATAGCATGGGGAAAGAAACTCAATTGTTCTGGGAACAAAAATGTACATATTTACAAGTCGTAAATGTCGCCACTACAGGCAATCCTCTTGAGAGCGTTATATTATTGTTGAATTTTTTTTGTCATTGCAAAAGCAAAACATATACATTATAGAACAATCAGACCCTGCAAAACAAAATATTTCCTATTTTCACCACTTCGTTAATAATTTGGAGTCTCTATCCTTCCTGACCTTTTGCTATGCATATTTGATAACAAAATGGAATTACATAGTTTCTACAGCCTGTTTTTCCATACTCAAAAATAGATTATGACTATCTCTGTAATGATAAATATATTTCTACATTGTTATTCAAAACCGTTGCATAGTATTTCCTAGTATTAAAGTGCCACCATGTCCCGCAGACGATTCCCCAAGTTTTGGACATATAGATTGCTTTTAACTTGTTGTTTTGGTTATATTTATTGCTCCGGTGAGCATCTAAGTTTATGCTCACACCCTCCGTCATTTCCTTAGTATAAATGCCTTAGAGGCATGTTTGTAGGCAAACACATTTTTAAGGCTTTTGATGAACATTGGTGAATAGCTCTCAAAAAAGATTAAACCAGTTTACCACTCTAGCCTATAACATCTGAGATCATGAGATTACACAACGGTTTTTCCCATTTAAATACTCTCTGCTGACCTTCTTTATTTCTGCCTTCTACCTTACAGTTCAGAATTTGCTTTGTATCTGGAAATTTTAGGGCAAAAGAGATCATTTCTGTGACCTTGATCTCGCTGCAGGGTTTCACGTCATCACCTGGGTCCATCTCTCAATGGTTTTCCAGCTGTGAGGTTGCCCTGCACGGGAGGGAGGGTGACAGAAGACTATGGATGCCTCAGTGCCCTGACCTGGGTCCCATCTCTCTTGTGATTTCCAGGTTGAATTGCTACAGACCATCATGAACTACATGGTGCCCACTGCTGTGCTTCCCAAGCTTAACGGTAAGGAGCTTTGGAGAAACAATTGATTTTTAGTCCTAGGGGAATTGGTGGGGTTAATTCCTAGAGCTACCTAATGCCTGGTCCCAGTTGTGGGGGCTGAGGGGTGGTCACCCCAAATGAACTTAAATTGCATCTGATGCAGAAAAGGAATGGAAAAAAGGCACCCCACCCAGGTGGAGGTCCTACTACATCCCCGTCTAATCCTTATGATAGCCCCAGGAGATGGGGGATTATTACTATCTGCAGTGTTCCTGGGAGGAGATCGGAGAAGTTAAGGGACTTATTCCAGGTCACAGAGCAGGTGAGATAGAGCTTGGATTTGATTCCACCTCTGAGGCCTGAGACCTCAGTCTTTTCCCAGCTCTGGGAGGAAAGCCAAGGAAGAAGCGGCTCGGCTAAGGGCTTATGCTCACCACGCTTGTAAAGGCCCTAGGCAGGTCTGTTCATAACCTTGGCAGGGTCAGGGGCAACGGGACACATAGAGGCCCCCTAACGTGTGACCAGAATATTTAATGATAAATTAATCTTAACGAAGGTAGCTTCATAATCACCTAGGAGACCAGGTTTGAATTAAGGATTCTCTAGAGTTCCGGTTCAAAGTGTGATGGTATAGGCGGAGCCTCCTCCAGCCACCACCCAGCTCCGGTTCCATCCTAAACACTGAGGGACTTCACGTGGACATGAGTAGACCCCTTAATCACACGTCCTCAAACCCTCCACACCCCTACGAGCAGCCTCCCCTGACTGTCACTCAGGCCTGTTGTCCACCAGCAGTACCATCCATCACCCTCAGGAGGGTGGTCGTGGGCAAGACTCCTGCACAGGTCCTGGATGTGAGCTTGGGTGATGGGGCAGAAATGCCAGGGTCCCAGGTCCCTGGAGCGTGATGGAGAACAGGGTGGGAGACTCTAGGGCAGCCTTCTTTGCCGATCCCTACCCAGAGCCAGGCACACCGGTTCAGGGAGGCCACTCACCTGGCTCTCTCGGGCTCCCTTCTCCTCCCCTATCCTTACCTTTACCTCCATTGCAGAGAGGCTGCAGAAAGGCATTCCTCTCCCATTGCCTGGCCAGATGCAGCTCTTCAACCTGGAACTTCAGTCTCACCAGGTCAGTCTCAAAGCTCCCTTTTCACCAAATCTCCCACCACGACGGCAACCTGGTGCTCAAAGTTTTCTCTGTGCAAGCCCCATGTCGAGTGCTTTCTACCCTTAAAGCAACCCTGGAAGGTGGGTGCTCTTAATAAAAAGGGAAAGAAGACTAAACTCAGAAACGCCAAACAGCTATTGAATAAAGTTCAGGTCCAAAGCCATGTCCTTGCTTTTAACCACTGCCTGCATCATTCTCACACGATACTTGGTAAAAATGGAACTCACGTGGTGGCCAGGGCCTCTTTCATAAGATAGCTGCATTTAAATACTGACACGTGTGTTGCGTGCCATCCTTTGCATCCAGAGTCATTCTAGGCCCGTGAGGTATAAAGCGTGGTCAGCATCTGGCAGATTTAGATGCCAGAATGGACAGCCTCCCCTTGCCTTTCCCCTAGCCTGACTTCCAACAGCATCGGACACTATCTACCTCATCTTTGGGAGCTTTCTTCCCTTAGTTTGGAAGCCCCCTACCCTCGCCCCCACTCCTCACCAGGCTTTTGCAGTCTCTTTTTCGCTGCTTCCTCTTTCTCCTTCCATCCCAAGTCGAGTTCTCCACGGTTCCTGCCCAGGCCTCTGCCCTTCCCCCACTACGGGCTTTCCCAGGGCACTTCCATCAACTCAGGCTTACCAGCCACCTTTGTGCCACCCAGTGACTCAGCTGCTCTTCCAGTTTCTGCTACCCTCCCGACTTGTGCATCTGCTGGCTTTCTTGGCACCTCCACCCCGGGGCCCCTTAAACCCAGCATATCCCAACGGAGCTGATCACTGGAACATAACCTTCAACCCCTGCTCCATTCCTTACCTTGGTCAGTGGCTTTCCCGACAACCTCGTGGCCCTCCTGGAAAACTCCTATCACCCAAATTCCTTGATCTGCCTCACTCCCAATGTCCAATCAACCCCCAGTTCCTTAGACCAGGGAACAAATGGAGCTAAGAGACAGTGGAATAATAGCTGAGAGAACAGAGGAAACACATTCAACTACATTCCCCGCCTTTAAGCAAGTTTATCCTTCAAAAAAAAAGAAAAAATGACCCCATGGCACGATTTAATTTCTCCATTTCCGAAAATTCTGAGTGAAGAGCACGAAGGAGCGAAGAGAAGTGGTTTTGCAGTCTTGACTGGAACGAGGTTCCCTTAAGCTGCCATGAGGCTAGGATGACAAATGAAGGCTTCCAGAGCTGCCTGGGAGTCTCCGCGTCTGAGGAGGAAGCAGCTGCCGGGGAAGCTGCTGACAGATTCACAGGCACCGGCGGCCACTGTTGTGCAGACTCCAGAGGGAGACCCCGAGTGCGCCCCGCTCACTCCTGCCTTTCTGTCAGCAGACAGGCCCAACTCTGCTCTCTCCTTTCCAACAGGCAGGGCCCCTGAGTTTCCTTCTAAAAATCCCGGCAGCCCCACACTCACAACAAGCGTGCACTTCCAGCTGATGACAGTGTTCCCATCTCTCCCTAGGATTTCCTACTGTTTGGAGCGGATGTTCACTATGGCTGAAGTCTCCATGGGAGCTGGGGGTTGTCAGCCGCGCCAGGAGGTGATAGCTTGTTAGCATCCATTCCTGACGGGCCCGTGGGGCACAGGCCACTTTCTCCAGGCGTCCCTCTCTAGCTCTTGACCCAGACACCCTTGCAAACTTCTCTGAACTCAGGTTCGGAAATGATCTAAACATAGGGAGCCTTGTTCCTTGGAAAAGTGTGTGATGTATATTTTAGGGATTATGAGCTTCTTTCAAAGGTTAAGCCTGCATGGACATTTTCTCCAGGGGTTGCATTTCAGTTATAACCACAATATTTCTCTTTGTACTTTGCAAAAATAAAAAATATATTTTTTTCCTTTGGAATTCCGTATGCTAGTATTGTTTCTTGTTTTATGTCCACTGATTCATTCATTGGCTATAATCAGCATGGCCTTCAGCGCTAGCGTACGACACAAATACAGTCACCTCTTCATTTCTCTAATTACTCTCTTGAGCACCCCCACATCTGTGTTAGCAAAAAGTGCCATTGTTCCTTTTTGAGGATGCTCATTCCACACTGCCCAAGAGTACTTGGGGTTTACTTAGCTCTGTTCTTCCCGCTACTGCCACATGGGTTCGCTGTCGAACAGCTATCCTGCACAGCCTGACTTCCCTGCCCCACACTTGGTCTCCATAGTGATGGTTCTCTTAATCTATGCTCTCCTCTCCTGACCACTCATTGAGCCCAAAGCAGAACACTGGGCCAGGGGACAGAGGCCACTGGAGTTTTCAGTCAGTCACATTCTCAGCTTCAATTAGCACTTCTCCATGACTCTCCAGGCTGGGGTAGAAGCCAGATCACCAGCCAAGACGTTCCTTGGAGTCTTGGTGAGTTTCCTCCAGGGCTTTGGGACATTTCTTGCCATGGGACATCAGGTGTGCCTATCTCAGGCCATTAGATGGGTCCTAAGAACATTTTACTTCAAATCAATTGAGCATCCCTAGAAGGTCCCTTTGAGCTGTTGGCATTTGGTCTGAGACCAGAAGGGTGAGGAAGAGTTTGAAGCAGGCAGTGGCATGTAGGGTAATTTAGTTTTTAAAATGTTTTGTTGTGACTTCTGAAAGCATTGGAAGGGCAAGGGTGGAAAGGGGTAGGCACAAATTAGGAATCTGTTGTTTTCATTCAGACTTCGTACAGGTTGGTGATAATAAAAATGGAAAGAAGCATTTGCAGCACTTTAAAGAAAAGTATACACATGTCTGTTAACATCATCGATTCTCTGTTAAATAGAGGTAGAGGCTCTGGGGCCACACAGGGGAAGGGAGGGACATTGATCAAGCACAGCACATGAATGACTTCATTTAATCTCTCAGTGCTCTCCATCCCCCCAAGGTGGGAAGTGTTCAATCCTTTTAGATTGAATCACCCTCCCTGAATCACACAGCTGGCAAGAGGCAGAGCTGAGATTCCCACCCTCCCTGCCGTCAGAGCTCATGCTCTTTCCATTCCTCTCGGGTGTCAAAATCTTACCTGTGTGGTGCTTGGCATGTTTAAGGCAGGACTACTGTGTTCAGTGGCATAGGTTGCACACTGTAAAAAGCACCAGGCTGAGGGAACAAAATCCTTTCTCTAATTTGTCCACCAAGAGGATGGTACCTTTTTCTACATGTCCAGTGGAGTCTCTGAATGGGAACAGAAAAGCAGCCAGTGAGGCTGAGAGGAAGAGGACAAATGGGAACACAACATGGCAATGAGGCTGGGAGGCCTTGAAGACTGTTAAGGATTCTGAATTTTGTTCCAAAACTAACTAACTAAATAAATAAATAAATAAATAAATAAATAAATAATACGTGAGGGAAGTCATTGGCGAGTTTTGAGCAGAAGGATAACACAATCCAATTCACATTTTTTAAAAGTCTTCCAAAACTAATTAACTAACTAACTAACTAACTAATTAACTAAATAAGGGAAGTCATTGGCAAGTTTTGAGCAGGAGGATAACACAATCCAATTCACATTTTTTAAAAGTCCCCTCTGCTGGAGTGGGGAGCAGAGCTGGTAAGTACAGGGACACAGCCTTGCCTTCCCCCGCCCTCACCTCCTCTACCGTCATTCTCTTTGGACGTAGTTAGCCACCTCCCACATCTACCCTCTACTTTTCAAAACATTCAGGCAGCCCCTGCACACTCTCTACAAGAAAAAAAAAAAGTAATATTTCTTGAACCTAAAGACTGGTGAGTGGACCATACTGTGCCCTGGGGACCTCTCTCTAATGGCTGAGAAAGAGGCAGTTGTTTGGAGGTGTGATTCAAGGAGCATTCTCCAAGACAATCCAAATTATCTGCCAGGCTGCCCACAAAACCACTATTTGAGCAGCTTCTCCCTTTGGGCTAAGCATTGCCTGCTCCACATGACTGCTAATGTGCACGGGATTTCTTTGGGGGGTGTTGAAAGTGTTCTAAAATTAGATTGTGATGATAGCTGCACAACTCTGTGACTGTAGTAAAAGCCACTGAACTGTTCCCTTTAAATGGGTGAACGTTATGGTATGTGAAATATTTGTCGATAAAGCTGTTAAAAAACAAAAAGAATTGCCTACTCCAGACTGCCTGAAAGCTCACCATTCAAGCAGCTTCCCTTCGGGGTTTAGCACTGCCCTCTTGAGGTCCCTTCTGGAAATGCTAATATTAAATATGATGGAGGGATACCCTATGTGGGGAGATGAGGGGTGGGCCACGGGGAGACCAACCACTGTGTTCATTTTGCCGCATCCCATTAATGGCCCCGAGTGCCCCTGCCCTGGGGCGATCTCTTCATGCTGTTTATCTTATTTAATCTTCATGACACCTCCAAAAATAGACGAGGGGCCCCCACTTTCCAGATGAGGAGTCCGATGTTTAGGGAGGTAATGTAGCCTGCCTGAAGTCACACAGTTCAGTATTCAAAGCCTGGGCTGTGGAGTCACCTGGCCCTGGTTTCAAATGTCAACCCAGCCCTCCATGGGCTGTGCAACTTTCCAGGTGTTATTTGACCTCTCTAATCCTCTATTGCTTCCTCTGAAACTTAGAGATAAAACCTTGCCCTTGTCTTTGGTATGAAGTTGTTGGTCAGTAGTATAATTAAGAAGCTCATGGTGTGATGGTTAAGAGTATGGGCTCAAATCCCAGCTCTACTGTTTACCTGCTGTATGACCTTGGGTAATTCAACTGTGTGACCTTGGGTAATTAACTCTCTGGGTTTTCATTTTCTCATCTGTAAGGTGAGGATCATAATAGTGCCTACCTCACAGAGTTGTTATGAAAATCAAATTTATGTGAAATCTGTGGCGCAGGACCTGACAAGTAGTAATCAAAGGTAGCTCTAAATATTAGTAAACACAGTTCCTCTCCCTATACTATAAGGATGATATCTGGCTTGTCATAGCTGTATTCATAATGCCTGGCATACAACAGGTGCTCCGTAAATGT
The DNA here is from genome assembly GCF_000325575.1 of Pteropus alecto. Lineage (NCBI taxonomy): Eukaryota > Metazoa > Chordata > Mammalia > Chiroptera > Pteropodidae > Pteropus > Pteropus alecto. The sequence continues at coordinate 23,712,923 of NW_006442491.1, forward strand.
TCATTTTTTAAACGATCCGGGATTCAAATCCACATCTGAGTGACTTAAAGCCACTATGTCAGTGATTCTCAAAGTATGATCCAGGGCTGCCTGCCTGAATAGCCCTGATCCCAAGAATCAGAACTGTAGCCTGGCCAGAAATCTGGGTTCAATGCTGGACTCACAGTGTGACTTGGGTCAGTCCTTCTCCGCCTCTAGGTCTGTTTCCCCACATGTAACAGCAAGGGCCCTCTGGAATTCCAGGAAAGGAATCCAATAAAGTGAGCTCTGGCAAATATTAAAGAATCTTTTCTTGCTGAAAAATTTGCATTTTAGCAGAAGTTCCTTAGGGTCCCCAAAGCTATCAAGACCCAGTGAAAGGAGGCCACCGCTGGGATTTTAGATCCTGTCAATTGCAGAGGCAAAGGAAGTGGGGAGGGAGAGAGGGGAGAGTTCTCAGGTTCCTTAGAGTCCCCCTGGGGTGAGGGGCTGTGTATCCATATGGCCAGCCCTGCTTCAGAGCATCTCTTGGCATTCCAAGTAGGCGACACACAATCTCCAAACCACACTGGATCATCAGTGACATTACTATTTTTCTTCTGTAAATAGATATGCCTCAGGGCTGTGTGTGTGTGTGTGTGCGTGCATGCGTGTGTGTGTGTATGTGTGTGTGTGTGTGTGTGTGCGCGCGCGCGCGCGCGCACGCGCGCACACAGCTCTACAGATGATGGGCTGGGAGAGGGGACTGCTATCAATGTCAAACCCTCAGATACAAAGTACCCTACAGGGATCCAGAACGGCCGGTCTTCATAACAACATTCTCTTTCAGCGAGAGCGCATCTTCTCAGGAGTGTGGGCACCATTAGGGAAATCTGCACTGAAGACAAAAGTGAAGAGTTACAGAATTGCTGAGCTTGGAGCGAACTTGGAGCTCATTTAGTCCCTTGCTCTCAAAAGGTCCGACATCAGCACCACCTGGGAGCTTGTTAGAACTGCAGCGTTGGCTCTAAAGAGAACATGAAGAATCAGAATTTGCATTTAAGCAAGATCCCTGGTATATATACACCACGAAATTATTATCCATTCATCCATCAGTGGACCCTTAGGCTGTTTCTATATCTTGGCTGTTGTGAATAATGCTGCAATGAACATGGGGGTGCAGATATCTCTTCAATCCTGTTTTCATTTCCTTTGGATACATACCCAGAAGTGGACATGCTGGGTCATGTATGGTAGTTTGTTTTTGGGTTTTTTTTTGAGGAACTTCCATACTATTTTCTGTACCAATTTACATTCCCACCAACAGTGTACAAGGGTTTCCTTATCTCCACAGCCAGAAATTGTGGTGTGTATATAATAATGGAGTATTATTCAGCCATGAGAAAGAAAGAAATATTGCCATTTATGACAACATGAGTGAAAGTTGAGGGCATTATGCTAAGTGAAATAAGTCAGACGGAGAAAGACAGGTACTGTATGATCTCACTCATATGTGGAATCTAAAAAAGCCAAAATCATGAAAACCAAATAAAATGGTGGTCATCAGAAGCTGGGGTTGGAGGAACTGGGGAGATGTTGTTTAAGGGAATGAACTTAGAACTAGTAGATAAGTAAGTCCTGGAGATCTAATGCACAGCAGAGTGATCAGAGACAACAATACTGTATTATAAATGTCAAAATTGCTAATGAACTAGATCTTAATTGTTCCCACCACAAAAAAGAAATGATAATTATGCGATGTCCTAGAGGTGTCAGCTAACACCACGGTCGGTGGTCATCATATTGCAATATATAAATGTATCTAATCAACACCTTGTATACGTTAAACTTATATGTCAACTATACCACAACAAAAATAAATTTCTAAACAAACAAACAAATAAACAAGATTCCCTGGATGATTTGAGAACTCTGTCCTGGTCCAACAGCTTCATCTGTATTTGGAGCAAAAGCGAGGATCAGAGAGGGGCATGTGCGCCCGTGTCACACCTCTCATCAGGGACAGAGCTTAGACAAGGAGGCGGGCTTCCTTGCTGCCCGTCTTTCTCATTTCACAGCTACGTTTCAGCACACGCTGCTCCCTCCTCCTGGACTGTCCTTCTCTCTCTCCTCCAAGAAACCTCCACGTGACCTTCAAGATCCAGCATGATGTCACCTCTCTCTCCACGAAGGCTTCTTCAGTGGCCCCGGAGACTCTCCTGGTGGCAGAGCATGAGTGGCTGTGTATTTTTAGTTCTCTCTTTCTCAGTCTACTGTCCCCACACAAGACCTGTGCAGACTTTGGAAAAGAATTCAGCTCTCTCCGTGAGAGGAAGGCATTTGCTACAAAAGATCAATAATGCAGAAGAAATGCTCAGTGTGCCAACTATGACAACCAGAGTCCAGGCAGGAAACCAGAATCCAGCTCAGATGGTTCTTGGGATTCCAATGAAGAGGCTGTTTATAGAGCTGGGGACAGGCTTAAAGAAACAGGCAAAGGATGTTGAGGCCCTAGGAACTAGTATTCGTTGGCTTGAAGAGCAAAGAGAGGAATCAGTTATCCCAGCCCAGCAAGGGCTGGAGCCCATCAGGAGTGACACAGCCACTGCCAGAACTGAGATGCAAACCAGGAGATAGCACGGGACAAGTGCCCTGACTCCTCTCTTCCTGACCTCTGACCTCCTGCTGTTCTGCCTTTTGGCTGAGCCCAACTACAAATGGGGAAACTGAATCACAGAGTGCCCAAGATCACCCAGTGGGCGAGTCGGGATTCAAACCCAGGCTATCTGGTCCCAGAGTCCATGCCCTTGACCTTACACTGTCTTCTGCTTTATGTTCATTCACTCTTTCAACAATTATCTACTATGTGCCGTTCAGTATTCCAGGCACTGTGGTTTCCAAATTATGAGTTTTCCAAATTCTTTTCAACTGACATCTCTGTAATCAGAACCCAATTAATATTGTTCTTGTTGAAAGAGAGAACATTTTCACTACTGTAGGACTTGATGGTTACGGGAGTGGCAGCAGCTATGGCTTTCATGAATGTGGATGAACAGCCTGGTAGAGGAAAGGCCTGGAGGTTCTGACCGGCACTAGGGTCAAGCTGCTGCCAGTGGCCTCTCCTGGGCCGTTGGTCACTGCCAGGGACCTTGATCAGGGTTGGGTACCTATGGGGGTGGAAACCTGGCCTGGGGCCACGTGGCATACTGGCTCGTGAAGGTCTAAGGTCTAAGGGTCACTGCTGTGAGAATTCCCACCCCTGCAAATGGCCTCATCCTAAGACAACCTCAAACTGCCACCAGAGGAGTGACATCTGTGTCCCCTCAAGGTTCCCACTCTTCAGACTGTCCTCTCCCACTCTCTAAGCTGGAAGAGCCCATGGGAGTCACTTGCTCTGTCCTCCTTGTTTTACACAGGGAAACTGAGGCATAAGGAGGAAACAAGGCTTGCTGAGGGTCCCATGGCCAGGCAGGGCTGAACCAGGTGCGAACCCTGTTTTCCCACCTCCCAGCCTAAGACCCATCCCCACCTCAGCAGACCGAGTCCAGGAAGCAGACACCGCCCAGATGGCTGAGTCCGCTCAGCCCTGCCCTAAGGGCACCCAGGCTGGTGGGGTGACAGGCAAGAACCCCAAGAAACCTCGGCCCGATGACAGGAACGCCAGGGTACAGAGGAGCAGAGAGGTCCATGCTCAGTATGGGACGTTCTCTTCTTAACCCCAATTCCAGTGCTTTAATGACCCACTGGGAAGAAACCCTGTTACTCCTGCCACATTCAATTTGTTGAGATGGTCACAAAGACCCAGCTACTTTCAAGGAGGAGGGCACAGAGAGTCCACCTTTTGATGGGGGGAGTAGCGAAGAATTTGTGGAGATATTTTTAAGGGACCATAATTACAAAAAAGCACACAGTGGTTAATGCTATGATGGAGAAAGTGCGGAGGATTGTGGGACCTCAGAGGGAAACGTGGAGGTGATCAAGGAAGACTTCCTGAAGGTGGGGGTAAAACAAAGTTCACATATATAGGGAGTCCTGGGGTATCCCTATGAATTTAGCACAATCTCTGCTGCAAGTTTTGTTTTCCAAAATGAAATTTTATCTTTACTAGTGCAAATACAATATATCTCTAGGACCACACCCCAAAGAAATGAAAATTAAAATAACGACAAGCAAAAAGATTTTTTAAATATCTATAATTCTGCCCATCCAACCAGAGATAGCCCCTAGTAACTCCTTGCTAAGAATTTTCCAGATTGGCTTACGTGGAAATAAAACGAAGAAATAGAAAGAACCCTACTACATGGTGCTATTAGAAACCGACCCCTCATGACCATCTTTCCTTATCAAGTTATACATTGATTTCATACTTAATTTAATCAATGTCCTTTTGTTGGACACTCTACATTGGGTCCCCCTCCTCCCTTCACTATTTCACATAGCACAGCGATGGTGCCATGACTTATTTGTTCACGAACTTAATTATGTACTTAGGGTCAAGTTCCAGAAGTAGAATTGCTGGGTCACCAGGCATGTGGGTGTTTAATGATTTGCCAAGTTGCCTTCCCGAAAATTTTACCTCCAGCAAGGTCTGAGAACGCCTGTTTTCCCGTGGTGGGAGGGGGAGGCGGGGTGGTTCTTTTTTAAATAAATAGAGTCAAGTCTACAAAAGAGAGAATTTGGATGGTGCCAGCCCTGGTTTTGACTCCTAGCTCTGCCACTTGCCAGGTATGCTATCTTGAGCAAGTGACGTGGCCTCTCTGAGCCTCAGTTTCCTAATCTGTAAAACCAAGCCTTTCTAGCAATGCATAAAAGGTCTTCCTGTGGGAAGGGTGGACAGATATTGTCACCTGGAGTCAGGCCAACCTGCCTTCTGACTCAGGATGGCGACAATTAGCTTTTAAATATGACTCGTGACCCCAACAGTGTCGCAAGCAGATTCCAGCCCCTGTGCCTCCCTTTCCCGTCCTGATCCCAGGAACCTGCCCCCACTCAGGAGTTGCCCCAGGCCTCAGGTCTCAACTACTTAAGGGAGCTGGGCCCAGTCTGCAGTTGCGACAGTCCTGGCCAACTCCACGGGGAATCTGGGATGGCAGCTTTGGCCAGGGCCCTGTCCTTTCTGCTGCTGGGACTACTGCTCACGTTTTTCCCAGGGTCCCTGGGTGTCAACCCTGGCCTGGTCGCCAGGATCACAGACAAAGGCCTGGAGTATGGTAAGAAGCTGTGGCCATCATCTGGACTGGCTGACCTGCTTGGCTTGGCACCAGACTGCTCTGGGTACTCCGGGGGCACTGACTAGGCACCCTCGCTGAGGCAGTATGGCCGTCCCAGCCGGGCAACCCTGGCTCGGACTCTGTGCCACTTGGGCCCTTACTTGTCTTAGCTGGGTTCCCACCAGCCAACAGAGACAAAGATTTGGGTGCAAGTAGTTGATCTGGGAGGTGATTCTAGGGCACACCATAAGGGAGAGGGAATGTGAGAGAGGAAAGGGAAGGCAGGCGGGATGGGGGATGTTACTCAACCAGCTACCACCCAATGACTGGAACAATTCCACCGGGAAAATTCTTGGTGAAGTTTGAAAATATATGTCTTAAAATCGGAAGTCAGAATGGTAGTTACCTGTGGAAGCCAGCACAGACCCAGAAGGAGCACAAGGGAGCCTGTGGTGTGCTACATCTAGAGCTGGGCGGTGGCCATGGGGATGTATCAAAATGTTTAAATTACTGAGCAATACCTTGAGATTAGTGCCCTTTAGGTGATTCGTGTATGTTATGTATCCATTTGAAAGAAGAGGCAAAAGTAGGACTTTTTTTTTAAGATGCTGAAATAAAGCCTCAGAATTAATCTGTCCAAGAAGCAAGAGATCCTGGGGTTTTACGCACCGCTCCCTACAGTAATTGATCGGGGGCTGCTCCTCACATTTGTGGAGCCTCAACTGCCTTATTTGTTAAATGGGGTCATAACATTCACTCAGGCAGGGTTGTAAGAGAGCAATCAGGGAAGTTTTCCCAGGGAAGGTGCGGTGGGGTGGGAAAGGTAAGTGGGAATTAGCCAGAGACAAGGGGGTAGCATTCTGGCAAAGAGACTGTCACATGCATTTGTGTGCAAGTGGGAAAGACAGAGAAGGGGAGGCTGCCGGCGATCGGTGTACACGTGCCCTCCCTGAGGGCAGAATCCTTGCTTCCCTCACATCTTAGAGCAAATAGAAGGTCCTAATAAACATCGTTTATATGGAAACTATAAATCAGGCAAAATTTGCCTTTTGTTCTTTTCCTCATGGGAATGTACCATGTTCATTAAACTGATCCTCTAGAGTTGGATATTTTGGTCCTTTCCGTATTTTTTATAATTTAAACACTGCCTTGCTGTTCCCGGCATTTACTGAGGGCCTGCTGTGTGCCAGGCACCAAGCCAAGCGTGTTTTTGATCCTCCCAGCCGCCTCCATGCTTTGCCATGCTATCTCCTTAATCCTCACGCACCTTAATGAGGAAAGTATTGTTATCATGGCATTTTGACAGATGGAGAATGTGAAGGCTGAGGACTTGCTCAAGGTCACCCAGTTAGAAAGATGCCAAAACCAAGATTCCATCCCTACTATCCTTACAGTTTCTTCGACACAGGCTAGATGCCATAAAGCAGCGGTCCCCAACCTTTTTGGCACCAGGCACCGCTGCTCCTATGAGAATCTAAAGCCTGATGATCTGAGGTGGAGCCGAGGTGGTGATGCTAGCGCTGGGGAGCGGCTGCAAGTACAAGTGAAGCTTCACTTGCTTGTCCACCACTCACCTCCTGCTGTGAAGCCCGGTTCCTAACAGGTCACAGACTGGTACCAGTCCAAGGCCCGGGGTTTGGGGTCCCCTGCTAAAGGACAGAAAAGAGGCCCACCACCCAGGCACACAGCCCTCCTCCCCTTGTGGAGTGATGAAACAGGCATTCTGTTTCATCATCCATAAAATGGGCATGCGTATAACACCACCACATGACATGCAGAATGCCCTGAGTGTTTCTCTTGACATCTGATACACAGAGGGCTCAATAATCTGTAACTGTAATTAATGCTAGTCAGGAAGTCAGCTTCTCTCCCCAGAAGGGTGGGAGCCACCAAAGAGATTAGAGGAGAAGGAAACAGACCAGGCTGACTGCCAGCTTTTTCCTATCCACAGCGGCCAAGGAGGGGCGGGTGGCCCTGCAGACTGAGCTGCACAGAATTATGCTGCCCGACTTCACTGGAGACTTCAAGATCAAACATGTCGGCCGTGGGTACTACGAATTCCACAGGTGGGGAGCCTGAGGTGGTGGGGCAGGGGCAGGGGCCTGGAGAGGGAGGGGAAGCCACAGGAATGGGTCAAGGCCTCTCTGAGACAGAGAGTGAAATGGGTCCTCACAGAGGTCAGAGGGAAGTTCTGGGAGGGAGTTGGGCTCCCTCATTCACTCGTGTAACAAATATTGGTCAAGACCTACTAGTTGTGTGAGCTGAGCCTCAGTTTCCTTATCTGTAAAATGAAAATGACACTGGTACCTCCTTTGAGTCATAATCCAGGCTCTGGTCTGACCACTGGATATAGTCTGGAAGGGAAGATAGACCCTAAACTTTAAATAGAGTAGCTCAACTGTTAGAGCTGAGGTTTGTATATACACCTGTGGGAGTCAAGGCAGGCTTCTCAGAGGAGGTGACACTTGATTTGCATCTTTAAAGGATCATTAGATACCAGCAACTGATGCTAAAAAAGAAAAGGCATGGAACATTGAGGGACAGACAATGGAGGAAGTGCAGTTCAGGCCACAGCTCATCACCTCCCCTCGCCTCTGCTCACTACCATCGATTGCTTCCTTCCTTTCTACTTTTATTCAGTCCATCAGCAGACATTTACTGAGCACCTATTATGTGCCAGGCAAATAAAATAGAACTTGACCATTCTTTTCCCAGTGACAGCCCCACAATAGTGTGTCATCTTGGCTTCCTGCCCTCAGCCCTTTTTGTGTGTTTTCTTGAACTGCCTTGGCCTTCCCTGACTCTGATGTGTCAAAGGAGGAGATGGCTGGGAGACGAAGCCACAAACCCAGAGGGGTGTGTGCACTGACGGATCACACCCACGATCACGAGATTTGTGGGCTCTGATCCTGAGTATGATTTGGGGCAAGTGCGAGGTTCTATTTCTTCCCGTGTGAAAAGGGAACAGAAACAGTGCTGACCTGTTCCACGAGGCCCAAGTGACACAATCGATGTAAAGTGCTTAGCATGGTGCGTGGTCAGCTTGGGGCACACAGGAGGCACTCAGGTAGTGGGGGTAGCCAGACATCTGCCCGAAGCAGCCCTACTGGTCCAGACCCCACCGGGAAGAAGGTACAAAGGTGAGCAAGACCCCTGCTGAGGCTGGACCCGGGCCGGGGCTGATGCTGCCCTCCGTGTCTCTCTCTCCAGCCTGGACATCCGCAGCTGTGAGCTGCTGGGCTCTACGTTGACACCCCTCCCCGGCCAGGGCCTGAGTTTCTCCATCTCCGACTCCTTTATCCGGGTCCAGGGCAAGTGGAAGGTGCGCAAGTCATTTCTGTAAGTTGGCTCGGCTCCCAGGCCCTCGGGTCCTTGGCCTTGGTCTCGTTCCCATTCTTCTTGGGTCCAAGGAGTTCCTAGCTCATCAGAAAGAACACAGGATGGATGGAGGGAGCCCAAGCCCAGAGGTCACCCGGGTTCCAAGTCCTGGCTCTTGGTAATAGTGTATCTTCTTGGTTTGCTTCCCCCAGCAGCAGACCCCAAGGCAAGAATTCAGGTGCAAGTACTTTATCTGGAAAGTGATCTAAGGAAATATCCATAGGGGTTTGGAGACAGTGTGGATGGAGCCGCACCTCTGAGTCACCCAATTGCAGATATGCGACCCTATCTTCCTATTTGCCATTGGTCAAGGGCAGCTCCCCGGGCACTAACTTTCCAGCTCTTTGAATTGTTCTCTGACCTCCAAGGTCCTAGAAGGAAGGTGGGTTTGTCTGCAGAGGCTGCCATAATTAAATGTCACAGACTCACGGTTGAAACAACAGAAATTTATTTTTCTCACACTTTTAGAGGCATGTGTCCAAGATTAAGGTGTCAGCAGGCCTGGTTTCTTCTGAGTCCTCTCTCCTTGGCTTTCAACACAAGAAATCTCATTAATAATTTTTATGTTCATTACATGTTGAGATGATACTACTAAATTAATTTTACCTCTTCCTTTTTGCCTTTTTAAATGTGGTTCCTAGAAAAATTTAAATTAACTTATGTGACTCGCATTATATTTGTATTAAACAACAAGGCTTTAGAAAGATGTTCAGTATATATATAATAACATATATATATATATATCTCAACTATGTATGCACATTTATTCAATTTCCTCATAAAAGAAATTAGGCCACATTCTTCTGTCCTGGCTTTTTTCACTGAAATATATTAAAGATCTCTTCATACGAGCATGTGATAATTTTCTCATTCTTTGTTTTAACCTCTTTTTAATGTAATATTTTTATTGAGGTGAAATTCACATAACATAAAATTAACCATTTTAAAGTATACAATTTAGTGGCATTTAGTACATTCATGACATGATGCAATCAACACCTCTACCTAGTTCCAAACCATTTTTGTCACCCAAAGAGATAACACCCCACCCATCAGGCAGTCACTTCCCACTTCCCCCTTCCCCAGCCCAGGGCAAGTCTGTGGATTCAGGACATTTCACATAAATGGAATCCTACAATATGTGACATTTTGTGTCTGGCTTCTTTCACTTAGCATAATGTTTTTGAGGTTTATTCACATTATAGCACATGTTAGGACTTTATTCCTTTTAATGGATGAGTAATATTCCCTTGTCTAGGTAGGCCACATTTGGCCTTATTCTTTTCAAAGGCTACACAGCATAGATAAATGCCCACTACTTATTGGATCTGTCCCTCCTAGCTGACATGTGGGTCATTTTCTCATTTTTTGCTATTATCCATGACATTTCAGTGAGCTGCTCCACACACATATATACCTTGGACAGAAGAACCACAGAATAAAGGCTTAGAAATTAAATTGCTAGATCAAAGATACGTGTGTGAAATTAGGATAAATCCATGAATTTGTATCCAGAGGTGTTTACCCAGCCCCAGTGTCTGAGGTTTCTGTCTGCCCATGCCTTCACTAGCACTGAGGATTAAAATTTCAAAAGTTTTGTCAATGTGATAGGTGAATACTGGCATCGTTATGATTTATTTTCATTTGTAATAACGTTTTGCATGCTTATTTGCAACCAAACTTCCTGTTCATATCTTTAATCTCTTTTTTTTTTCTTTTAGGTTGTTTTATCTTTTTCTTATTAAGTAGTATAGGCTCGTTCTTTGTGTATTAAGGAAATTAGCTCATATGTTAAGGAAATTAGTTCTTTGGCTTGCTCATGATGAAATTTTTTTTTTACTTTGCATATGGCATTTTGTTGTTGTTGTTCACTGAAGCTTTAATTTTCTGTGCTGGCAAGTGTATCAACCATTTCCTGTGCGGCTTCTGAGACTTAGATCCTGCCTAGAAAGGCCTTAGCCCATCCCTGACTATAAATAAGTGAACGCAGGTTTTTTTCCTAGATTCTTTAAGGTCTTATTTGTAATAAATTTTTGATTTGTAATAAATATTTGTAATAATTTTTTTGATTAATTGTTTGCTCCAGCTTCACTTATTTGGGGGTGAGAACTGCACTTTATGTTTTCCCCCAAAATGGCCAAGCCTAGCCTAGGAATTGGTCATTGTTTCTCTTGTCTCCTCCAGGAAACTACAGGGCTCCTTTGACCTTCAGGTCAAGGGCATCACCATTTCGGCCAACCTCCTCTTGGGCAGCGAGCCCTCGGGGAAGCCCACGGTCACTGCCTCCAGTTGCAGCAGCCACATCCGTGACATAGAGGTGGACATCTCGGGAGGTTTGGGGTAGGTCACCACTGGGACAGTGGCCAGTTTGACCCCTGGTTGCCACCCAAGATCCCACCAGCCAGTGGCCTGGCCTTTGATAAGCAAAAGGGTCCAGGTGAAATGCACAGGCACTTGGAGGTCATTCTTTGGGGGACATTGCTGAGACTAACAGATGCAGATTCGAGGTCAGGGTAATGGTGTGCCATTTCTACCAAAAAATGAATGTCAAGAAACCATCATCAGGTGAATGAAATTCAACTATTAGAGGAAAACAAGGGCTTTTGGCCAAAAGAGAGTTTGTGAAAAATATATAAGGCTTTGGGCAAGCCTCTTTGAGTCAAGTTTCCTTAATTAGAAAAATATTGATTCTCAAGCCCCTCCTCCCCCACCCCCACCCCACCCCCCAAAAAAATATTGAATTTGCTTGGTAAGTAGCAGGGCACTCAGATGCCAGATGCCTTGAACCAGTGAGTGTGCTGGGAGTTGGGACTCTGGGACCTGGGAGGGTACCAGGATGGGGTGGGGAGAACTCCCATGGGAACTGGCCTAGCCAGAAGCCAGGGCCTGGCTTTCCCTGCTGCCCACCATCACTGTGTTCAGTGACACACAAGCGACCATCCACTGTGCTCCTCTCCCCAGGTGGCTGCTGAATCTCTTCCACAACCAAATTGAGTCCAAATTCCAAGAAATATTGGAGAACAAGGTAGGATTGTCTGCGCTGCTGACATCTGCTGAGCCACGCAAGGGCTGGGCTCAAGTCCTCACTGACCTCTGGCCCTGGACAGCCATGGGGCCTAAGGCCCAGAGAGGACAAATCATTTGCTGAAGGTCACAGAGCTGGTGTATAGCAAAGTTGGGAACAAAACGTAGGTCTCTAGACCTTGAGTCTGTCCAGTGAGGCAGAGGATGGCTAGCTGCTTGGCCAGCAGTAAAACAGCAGAGGCCAAACAGACTCCTGACCCTCCCTCTGCTTGACTTTGCTCACTGCCCCCCACTGCCCTGCATTCCACAAAGGCCAAAAAGGAAATTAACACTGAGATGCCTGCAGAGACCAGGTGGGAAACTTTAGGAGTGCATGAACCAGGGGAGAACCCCAGTTCCTACCTGGGCAAGCTCATGAGAACCTGCCCTGGATGGGAAGGCAGCCACGAAGTGTCAGTTTTTTGTATTAAAAAAATTATGTAAAATCTCCAAATTTTGGAATCTTGCTAAAACAAAGAAGTTTCCATGTTAACCTTCAGATCTCCCAAACACTCACTTCATACCAAAATCCCATTTCCCGGGTATCATACACCTATAGCTGTCGGTAGCAATGACTGTGCTTAGCAAGGGAGAAAGTAATGAAGAAGAAAAGGGGAAAACACACACAGATATGCACATAGACACGCACCTTGCCCTCTCTCTCGGTCCAGGGTCTGGTTTGGCTTTGAGAGCTCACTGGTGATTCATCAGGAATAGCAGGCAGACTCTACAGAGTGGGCGTGGCAAGCTATATTCTGTTCCTTTCCTTGTTCTGGGGTTCTGGGGTCTCAGGGAGCTTGGAAAACATGCCAGCCTCCTTTTCCAGCACCTTTTTGCCATGTTGTAATGCATCAGGGGAAACAGAGAACATTGATCAATCCAGCCAAGTAGATACTAAGTGATGGCGTTTAAAAAGTATCTACATTAATTATACACTTATTTGTGTGGCTATTTCTACTTACTATCTAGTTCTGCTATTCAACTCTAAATTCTGGGAGTTCAGAGCCTCCCATAGGAAAAGATCTTTAATGATGGGGTTTCAGGCAGTGCCTCCAGCCGATGTCCCCTCATCAGGCCAACTACCTAGCTCAGATGTTCAGCTCTGGGACCAACTTTGGAAGATCCAACTGGACTCTATTGATTGTTTTTGTTCCTTCGGAACCTGGCACATGCTAAGTACGTACACTTTTTTGTAGAATTAATGAGCAATGGGCAAATACGTGAAATAATGTGACTAAAGCAATTAGCACAGTGCCAGACCGAAGCCAGGGAACTCCCTCAGCCTTTCTCTTCCTATTTTTTTTTTTCCAGATTTGTGAAATGCTCCAGAAATCGGTGACCTCCGACGTACAGAGTTATCTCCAAACTCTGCCAGGTAGGGCATCTTACCCAACTCTAGACCAGTTTATTTCTATCGGTTTTTTAAGAGCATATACATACCTTATAAAAGCTTAAATGGGATAGAAGTATAGAAAGTATACATTGAAAGTCTCTTTTCTCCCCGAATTTTCTTCCAAGAGGTAACCTCTATGTTGGGTGTATCCTCTCAGATATTTTCTTGGCATATGCCAATATAAATATACATAAATATATGAATATACATTCACATATGTATTCCTCTTACAGGAATATATGTGTATATGCACAATTATGAATTGATATTAATCTGTAGGTAGCATAGGTATATTATCCTTTTGTAACTTGCATATGTTATAGATTTTTCTATATCAGCGCATGAAAATTGATCTTACTTTTTAAAACTTTTTTTGTGAAAGTTAATACATAGGAAAAAGTATTCAAACCATAAGTGAACGGCTTAAAGAATTTTCACAAAGAGCATGCATAGACCAGCTCCCAGATCGATATACAGAATGTGACTGGCCTTTCAGAGCCCCCTCACGTGTCCTTCGTCACTATCCAATCGAGGGTAACCATTATCCCAACTATTACCAGCAAAAATTAGTTTTGCACTGTGTATTTGAGTGGAACCTTGTAGTGTTTAGAAGAATTTATTTAGAAGAAAGTATTTAGAAGGCTTTCTCTGTTCCACTTTAAAATACAAATTCGATCTATGTTGTCGCACATAGTGAGTTCATTCATTCTCTTTGCCGTGTCATATTCCACTGTCTTCGTCCCTCCATTTATTTCCATTCTACTGTTGAAGGCCATTTGGGTAGTTTCAGTTCTAGACCATTATGGTTAGTGCTGCTATAAATATTCTAGTACAACGTGGATACATTTCTTGGGGTTCTACTCAGGAGTAAAATTGCGAGCTCATGTGGTATGCATCAGTTCAGCATTATCAGATCCTGCAGTTTTTCAAAGGGGCGGTAACAGACCTCATTTTAATAACTGTAGTATTCACAGTTATGTCATCATTTATTTAATAAGTTCCCTGTTTCTGGACATGGAGGCCTGTTGCCGTCCTTTGCTATTGCCAACATGAGGTAAGGGACAACTTCTTTGCCCCCACATGTAAGCGTACCATAGAACAATCTTCTACAGTGGAGGCCCTGGATCTAGGGTGCACACATAAAGTTTGGAGGGACAGTCCCTGACATATTGTCTGAGATGTTCTCTGATGCCGTGATCCCCAGGTCCCCCACTCACTTGTTGATATCCCCTTCAGTGAAGGCCCAGGTGGGCACAAATGACCCAGTACATGGGACATAGATCTCCTGTTCCTCCAGGACTTTGGGGGAAGTGTCTGAGCCCCCCGGACATGCCTGACCTTCCTGGTTATTGGTTCATGTTGATAGGAGGCTGATTTCCCTGAAGGTCAAGGCCTCAGTTGTAAACTGGAGAGCAACACTCTTGGTTGGAGAATTCTCCCCATTGGATGGCTTCCTTGGCATGAAGCTCCAGGTGTGGATGGGCTGTCAGATCTGGGCTCCTCCAACCGTGTGTGTGTGTGTGTGTGTGTGTGTGTGTGTGTGTGTGTGTGTGACCCTGTAACCTGCTCAGGCCCCAGACTGAGCAAACCTCCCACACACATGGCTAACCCACCAGTGGGAAAAGAGAACCCAGGTCATCTCTTTCTTGACGAAGCAGTTCTTTGCCCCAGGGCTGGGCTGGGTAGAGAGTCTTGAGACAGAAGGGCAGGGGACAATAAAGACTGTCACAGAAGTACAAGTCACCCCTTCTCCATCTCCTGGCTCCTAATTCTGCCCCTCCCCTGGTTCACAGTCACCATAGAGATCGACAGTTTTGCCAGCATCGATTACAGCTTAATGGAGGCCCCTCGGGCAACGGCCCAAATGCTGGACGTGATGTTGAAGGTGAGGGCTCTGGAGCCGGGACTCGGGTGGATCCTGCCTCTACCTGGCATTTCCTCAGCGTTAGTCCTTTCTTGGGGCTTCTTGTCTCTCTGGCTTCAATCTGTGCTCATCTAAACTTGTGGTTCCAGCTGTGTCCAGGGCAGGGCAATATGGAGTGGTGAGGAGTGTTCCCCGAGCCAGGATCCTCTCACAAGTGTTATACAACTCTAAGGTCTTGAAACTTCTCCTTCCCCTTCTTCCCCTCCTTCACCTTGCCCACTATGCAGGCAAGGTCAATCACAGCTGGCCCTCGGTGGAATGGAGGGGCTGGCCAGTAGGTCTTACGGGTTAGTATAACAAAGCTGGGGAGTTATTTTTTAAGGGATTCTGGACACGCAATACTTTGACCCAAAGGAAAGCATCTTTAATGGTGGCGTTTCAGGCAGTGTCTTTAGCCAGTGCCTCTTTATCAGGCTGTATAGGCAAATACCGAGCTCAGACGTTCAGCCCTGGGATGTACTTTGAAAGTTCAAATGGACTTTATTTTCTCTCTCCAGGCTGAAATTTTTAACCATGATCACCGCTCCCCAGTTGCCTTCCTTGCTCCAGTCATGAGCCTTCCTGAGGAACACGACCGAATGGTCTATTTTGCCATCTCTGATTACGTCTTCAACACAGCCAGCCTAGTATATTACAAGGCAGGATACCTGAACTTGTCCATCACAGATGATATGGTGAGGATAGTGACAGAATAATGTTCACAGATAACAATGTAACCTGGCTTCGCTTCCATATTTCCTTTCCACACCATTTGCATCAGTGAAATAGTCAATATGACTAAGAGAAAAGATCAAGGCTAGGAAAAATATAAGTTAGCACAATTTCTGTTTTCACTTTGGCTGCCAGGAAGCTCAAAGTCAAAGTTCTTTCTCCCTTATTACAACTGTGGAAGAGTTTATGGTTTACTTGTCTGTGTTTTACTTTCCCCTAGTCTAGACCTGTTATTCTAATTCCTATTTTCTCTCATCCTGATGGTTTATGGAGGGTTTAAAAAAAAAAGATGTTAGTGAATGAGGTAGGATAATAGATACACTGATAAATGCATGAAGTTACATAGAATAGACCAAGTTAAAGATAAAACACAATTATGAAGACTTTGGACCTATAAATTGATTTTTTTCTTTCTAAATCACAAATCTGTCTGGGAGCTTCCTAGTGGCCAAAATGGAAAAGGACATGAATTAGTGATTCATGGTGAAAAGGAGACGAAGTCTTCCTAGCACTTACGTCTAAAACAACTCTCTCAAATGTGGCTTTGTATAGGTATACTAAATTTTGTAGCAGATTGCTTTAGTATTTCTCATCCCTTTAATACTTCTGGGTTTCAGAAAGTCGTTGCTTATAGCTCTTTGTAAAAGCTGAGGCCTCGTGAACTATGTTAGGATGGTGTGGGAAACACAGTACGGTCCAATTTGGATGATCCAGTGTCCCTGATCAAGGACCATCTGGTGGATGGGCGGAGTAATTAGTTGCCCTTTGAACTATTTCTCACACATGCACAGGCCTTTTCTATATCATGTTCGATTTGCCCATCCCACCTGAGGTGCAGTCCTTTCTTTTAGTAGATGGGATCATATAACTATGTTTTATTGAGCACTCATTATATGCTAGACCAGGTGCTAAATGCTTTGTATCCACCATCTCGTTTAGCCCTCACAATGACTTGGTAGGTGGGGACTATTATTATCCTCCTTTGATAGGTGAAGAAATCAAGACTCAGAGAGGTGAAGGCACTGGCCCAAGACCACAGAGTGACAAAGCCAGGAGCCCAATCTAGCTCTGTGTGACTGCAAATCTCACCCTCAAGGACCCTCTGAGTGAGTCCTGAATGTCACTTGTGCCTCAAGAAGAGCAGACAGGACCTGGGGACTCATGTATTCATGGTGAATGCAGGACAGGCATCTCCTCACTGCCATGGTAACCCCAGGCAGTTGAGAAGTTATAATCCTGGACATTCCCCACCTCCCTCTTTAGACCTTCAGCTCTGGTGGGAGCACCTAAAATTTCTTTGTGTCTCTTTGCTGCAGGTTCCACACACTTCTACCCTCAGACTGACCACCAAGTCCTTCCGTGCCATCATCCCCCAGGTAAGGCTTCCCTCAGCCCATGGAAAGTGTAGACTGAGTCTTCAGGGGTTTCCCTTTAAGCATTTGAGATCTTGCTCCCCGGCATATGTCGTGAATTTTGCTCAAATAAACTCTTATAAAAATTGAAAATCAAAAATAAAACTCCAAAAACCTGTGCACTCCTCTTAGGTTGACCAGGAGTCAGAAGGCCGGCAGCGAGGCCCCCAGTAAAGGCAGGGTCACTGCAGGCTCCAGAGCTTTCTTCCCTTCGAAACCCAAATAACACAGGCCTGAGTCCCGTGTCTTGTGGGACCTCAGGTTGCCCAGTCTTTTCTTGGGGATATCTGAGAATCCCAAGGAATGTCAACATGTCCCACAAAATGTACCCTAATTAATAACACCAATAACGTACTAGGGACCAGGCATTATTCTTGATGCATTAAGAAATGATATTTTGACTGGATAATACATTCTCATGGTTCAACATTCAAATGACATAAAAAGGTATAGAATGGAAAGTCCCCAGTCTACTCCTGTCCCCTAATCACCCTGTTCCCATCTCGAGTGTACCAATACTATCAGAGTGTATACATCTTTCTGGTGACATTCTATGTATATACAAACAAATTTGTGTCTCTCTCACTCATGTCTTTACTCACCGGTAGGCATATTATACACACCATTCTGTACCTTACGTTTTCCCTTTCTGTACCGGGAGATCATTCCACATAGGTAGATAAAGGTCTTCCTCACTCTTGCTGTCATGGGCATGCAGTCTGCCAATGTAAGAACTGATCAGAGCTTGCTTAACCAGTGCCCCACGGAAGGCGGTGAAGGTTGCTTCCAGTCTTTCGCTACATCAGTGTTGCAGTGAATACCTTGCAGCTCTGTCATGTGCAGCATCTCATTTAATCTCACAGAAATCTACCTGTTCTCTCCAACCTTTGGAGTTCCCCCAAAACATAGGTCACATAGGCTGTAGTATTTAATATGCCTTGCAAAAGGCTAGATGTTAGCTGAGAGGATTTATAATGGTGGGAAATTTTTTAAGCTTCAAGTTTTGCAGTGCATGGGCCATGTCCTTCCCTAAGGCACTCCCTACAGACTCTTTCTCTCCCTAGAGCTTGCAAGAGCTCAACCTGCCACCGTGTTGTCAGGGCTAGCTTTGGAGGGCCCTTGGCGACTTTCTGGCTCCAACATCACTTTTGTCCCAGAAAGAGGAGGAAACTCTCCCTCCTCCTTCCTGCTCACATCTTCATCAACCTGGCCGAGCAGCAACTCATCCCACCTTCTTAGTAAAGTGTTTTACCTCCTCAACTTTCTAAACATCTTTTTACTATAGGAGGTAGATTTTATATTTGCATAACCAAAAGGCTCATGGGACTGTTGCTCTTCCACCAACTTCCCCTTGAAAAGAAGCAGTCTTGCCCCAAATTAAATTATGTACCTACCTCTAGTTAAACAGAAAATTGCGTATGCTTTTGAAATGGAGGGATATAGCTGTGTCGTATTTCAAAGACATTAGTGTCTGGTCTCTGTATACGCAGTTACCTGAGTGTGATGAGGATGTGTAGAAACAATAGTTCCCACCTATCACCTGGGGTGGGGAGTGAAAAAAATTGGCTCGACCTTTCTGGAAGATAGTTTGCTAATTCCTGTCAGAGAGCTTTAAAAATATCCCTACCGTTTGACTCGGCAATTCCACTTCTAGGAATGTATCCTCCCAAAATAGCAAGAGTACGCGGGGTGGGGGTGGTCATTATAATGGCAAAACCTTGGAGACAATTTGATGCCCAGTAAGGTTAGATCAATGACAGTACTCATGTACAATGGAATACAATGCAGCCGTGAAAAGGATGATGCAGACTCTCTATGTCCGACATGACAAGATACCCAGTTATACCATTTAGAGAAAAAAGTACAGAGCATTTCGTGGGTGTAAAATCAACCAAAAAGCATTGTCAGCTTTATCTGACTCCCTCCAGGCTTTTCCCGCAAACCCGTATATTTTCTTCTCTTGATATAATTGCTTCATTCTTCCCCCAGTTAGCCAGGCAGTACCCCAACATGAAGATGGAGCTCCAGGGAGCAGTGATCTCTGCCCCATTCCTGAACTTCAGCCCTGGGAATCTGTCCTTGGCCCCCCAGATCGAGATTGAGGCCTTTGTGCTCTTGCCCAGCTCCGTCAGGGAGCCCATCTTCCGGCTTGGTGTGGTAAGTTCCAAAACCTGTGCAAATGCTGTTCCTTTTCCTGGTGTGCATCCTCCTGCCCCCTGCTCCAACTCACACTTTGGCTAATTTCTTCAGATCTCAGCTTAAATATCACTTCCTCAGGGAGGCCTTTCTTGATTGCCTTTAACCCTGATCTACCTTAGGCCCCTTGTCATTTTTCTCTTATAACATCTTATTATTGTTCTTCATTGCATTTGTTATAAAGATGCTTATGTAGCTGTTTGCAGGTTTATTCGTTTAATGTATGTATCCCCCACTAAGTGAGTCTGGGCTACTGAAGGGAGGAAGGTATAGGGATGCTTTGACCTGTTTGCTCTTCTCTGTAACTGTATCTGACCCCCAAAGACTACATTTCCCAGGCTCCCTTGAGCTCTGACTTACAGCTAGGTCAGCCAATGGAAGGCACTGCCAGGAGAATGGAGGCCAGGAGGAAGGAAGAAGCCAGGGAATTGTTCTTTCTCTCTTTGACTTGAGCAGAGACTTGGGCAGTGACTGTATCTCCTCCATGGTGGCTCCCGTAACTCCAACTCATCCCTCTGTTCTTCTGGTCCTAGGGTGAAAACGGCTTCTTGCCTCTGCTGATCTGAGTTGCCTCTCCAGCTCTTTCTGGCTTCTCAGCAATTCCATCACTTGTATAACCAACTCCCTGTATTAACTTCTCTGCAAGTTAAATATTGAAAGTAGTTTCTACTTTTCCAATGGATCCCATCTAATAGAGAAGGGATTCTGAGTCTTTTAGGGCTCCTGCTCACTTGAACAATTTTGCTCTCTTGTTTAAGGTTTGAAACTCAACAAGACAAATTCCTGGAAGGGTGATTGCTCCTAGATGCTATATCTGCAATTTGATATTGTTATTGTTATGAAAATTATTGTTATAAATCTATTTTAAATTAAACATAATCTATTATTATTACTATGGCTGAATCTTGACCCTGAGATAGCTAGAAATGATCCCTTTAGAGATCTCCAGGGATAGGCACGCACACCTTCTGGTAGTCTGTTCAAAGTTTAATTGCTATCATAGTCAGAAATTTCAAGTACAGATGTTCAAATTCAAGTTTAAACATTTATCGAGCACCTACAATGAGCCTTCTGGGAGTCTATAGTCTAGTGAGTAAGTTCCTGCTTTAACTCATTGAGCTTTCTGTTTAGAGAAGACAGCTTGTATTCATAGTTGTCCTTGTACATGACAACCTCCCTCATTCAGACCTGTTCCCTTCTACCGGTATTTCTAGGCTGTTAATGTATCTGCCATATTGACCTTCAACACCAGCATGATCACTGGGTTCCTGAAGCCAGAAAAGTAAGTCAACCTCCTACCCTCATGGGAACATTCGACTGAGCTTGCTCCATCTGGCACTGTAGCTGATTCCACAAACTTCCTTTCCACCTAACCCCATTACTTCCAAATTTCTACAGAATTTACTAATGCTGCTTTTTCTTAATCTATGGATTTTAGACATCAGCTATACTGACTTTCTGAAGTGACAGATAAAGATTGAGCTCCTTTACACTACCCACTTTCCCTCTTCGAGTCTCCCCAATAAGGTTATATCACTGTTTTTGGTTACTCAGTCATATTTTTCACTCCCACCCTTACCCCACCCTTGGCCTTGTGCCTTCTCAAGCCAGTGCCTCCTTCTTTCTGGGGATCCCCACATTGCTTAGGCATCCCATGGGCATCATGCCCACACCTTTGAATCTTATCTGATTCATTATAGGGTACAAATGGAACTGAAGGAATCTAAAGTTGGAGTAATCAATGTAAGTTATTATTGTTTTTATTTATGAAATAATTTAGGTATTAATTAATTCAGAGTGTTTACTAAGCAATGCTTTGACACCTATAGGATAAAATAGAGAAGGAGAGAGCTGCTCTCCGCCCTAGGAAAGTGTAGAAGTTCTCACAAAGACATAAAACATAGGGCCAAGCAATAGATGCATTCCAATATTAGGCACTACTATATAATTAAATCTTATATAAAAATCTTCCATTGGAAAGAATTCTTTTAATTACAAGAAATAGAAATAACTTAAAATGTCTTAGTTATACAGGACAAATGTACAGAGTCATATAATTAAAAAAAAGAAAAGAAAAGAAAACTAAGGCGAGAGGTTTCAGGCAAAGCTGGATCCTGGTACTCAAATTAGTTCACCAAGACTCTCTCCATCTCTTTGTCTGTTTTCATTTGTGTTGACTTCATTCTCAGGCAGGTTATTCCCATTAGTGAAAAAAAAAACAAAACACAAAATTTCCTGTAGTATCATTTTTTCTAACTTACAAAATAATAATTTTTAAAATATCCCCATGCTAGCTCTCATTGGATTAATCTTAGTCATGTGACCATTCTTTAGCCAATCTCTGTAGCCAGAAATTCAACAAAGCCAATTGACCAAGGATACATTTCTTAGAGCCAGAATTTTCAGTCCTCAACACTATGGACTGAAATTGGAAAGGAGGGCTTCCCAGGGGGAAATAGGGACTCTGTTATTAAAACGAGAGGAATTGATTGCTGGGCTGACAAAACCGAGATGATTTCCACGAAGAGGAAAACGTGGTGAAACAGACGGCTCACCACTAGAGGAGGACAGAGAAGGGGAAGATCAGTGTGAGCTGAAGTGATCAAGGAGAGATTTCTGAAAAGAGAGAAGGTGGAGTGAGGGCAGCTCCCCCTCGCAGGCAGAAGAGGGTATGAGAAGACTTTATCTTGCAGTCATTGTCTTCCTCTTTACCATCCTACACATGCTGGCCTCCTCTTCCCAGACTTTCCCTAAAGTACTTATGAAGAAGAAATAAGCACGTAAAGTGTAGGGAGAGACACCATCCCTAGAGATCCCACGGATGACTCCTTTCAGAGAATGAAGAAAAATATAAATAATGACACACTATTAGTGTAGCGGTGCATGGCATATAAAAGTGTTTTATAAAGTAAAACATTCCTATGTAAAGACACACACACACACACACACACACACACATACACACACACACACACAACACACACCTTATCGGGATTTGAGAACATGGACTGTAAAAAGCCATTGATCTGTAGAATCAGATAAATCTGGATTCGAATTCTGACCCTGCCACCCAGTTTCTAGCAAGTCGCTTTTATTCTGTGGGCCTCAGTTTCCTCATCTGTGAAACAGGGACTTTAGTATGGACATCGAGGGGTCATTGTGAAGGTTGAATCAGATATGTATGGAATGTCCTGAACCTATACCTGGCACACAGTGAGTGTTAAAAGTTGTGTTTCATAATTTTCGTTCTGACTTGAAATTTTTTGTATCATACAAGTAATTCAGGAAAACATTATCGCTATTAAAAAAAAAAATTAAATACTAAAGACAAAGTTAAGCCAAACCTTGACGTCCTTCCTAGAGAAAAGACGGTTGGGCATGTAGTTTTCCAAAATTTTTCTAGCACGGTTCATACATATAAATGTGCATCTCAAAATAGTCTTATCTTAAAAAATAGTGGCAGGATGTAGGCGTCTGAAATTTGCTTTTTTCAAGCCTTTTGTCATGTCAGCAAAATGAATCACCCTACCCCCCGGGCGGCTGTTTGAAGGTTTACTGGTGGGCACGAGATGGCACATGTGGTCACCGTGTACCTCTTCTGTTCTCCACCAGATAGAGCTATTGGAGGCACTGCTCAACTACTACATTCTCTACTCCTTTTACCCTGAGGTCAATGGTAAGAATCACTATGGATTTTGAGTGGACACTGCTTTTGTGGGGAAAGAGAGCTGAACTTGGAATTGGAAAACAGGCCTTTCTTGTAGGCTATGAGACCTTGGGTGAGTCACTTCTCTCTGAGCTTCAGTGGCCTGTAAGATGGAGGTGTTGTAGTCAACCCCATCTCCCTCCAGGGCTTAAGGAGAGTTGGGAACGGGGGCAGCTCTTCAGTGCACAGGAAACTCCTAAGAGAAGGAGGGACTCACAAGAATGCCCTCTACACCCTGAAGTGGCAAGTGAAAGATTAAGTACCGAGTTAATATATAGGGCACAAGAAACCCCACCTCTGAATTCACATTTCCAAGACAATTGCCAACTCCCTGATTAAAAAATAAAGCATAAAGACCTAAACCCTGTTTCCGTGAAGCTCTACTTCATTTGGCTGCAATAGAAAGCAAGACAGGAACGAAGGGCAGAGAGCAGATTCCCATCAAGCTTCTTATCTGCCCCATATCTGCCACTCCTTCCACACAGCCTCATGGTCGAGAGCTAAGGCTCCCGTGACAGGCTGCCTAGGTTCAAATCCCAGTTCTGCCACTTTCGAGCTGTGTGACCTGTTACTTGGCCACTCTGTTCCTCAATTTCCTTATCTGTAAAATGAGAATGATAATCATATCTACCTCACAGTCTTTGGTGATAATTAAGTGAAAATGTACTGTGTATAGAGCTTGCATGGAGGATTTTTTTAACTTTGTCTATAATTGTTATTTATTAACAAATGTCTCTCAACATTGTGCCTCAACCTGCAGATAAGTTGGCAAAAGGCTTTCCTCTTCCTCTTCTAAAGCATATTCAGCTCTACAATCCTGTGTTACAGATCCACAAGGTCAGTGGGTTCAAGGGCATTTTATGGTCCACCCCTGCCCTACGGTTCAGGTTATCTTTCTAGAACAGCATCTATAAGGTGGGATGAGTGGGTTGGCGGGCTTGGGAGCCTTAAAGGAGACACTGCACTGTGCCTGGGAATCTGCACCCAGCAAATTAACAGCTACTGACAAAAGTGAAGGGCAGCAGAGTGGTCAGGAACATAATAACTCTGACTGACTGTTATATTTGAAAAACAAATGTCTAAAGAACTTTTGGGCCCAGAGATACCCAACATCCAACTACTGTTGAGTGCTTACAATCATTGAGTTGGACCAATCATTGTTCAAAGCAAAGCCTGAGTGACAATTCACATGGCCAGCCTAAGTTTTTGCCTCTATAGAAACGGGGTGCATTTTAAACCTCACTGGGCTCTTGTGAAGATGAGAGACCAAGTATGAAAGCTTCTAGCTCAGTTTGGCACATGGGAAGTCATAAGAAGATGTGTTGTATGGTATCGTATTCATTAGAATTTTGAGGTCAGTGCTGTTCATTTGTTTGACCCCAAAGGCAGGGGATGGATCACTGTGGGAAACAATAGGACTTGGTCTTGAATTCAGAATTCTTGCCCCTTTGGGTGATGGAAACTTCGGAGGAAGTCAGAGCATAAACCTCAGCAGCTCACAATTTTGTATTATTCGCCAAGGGAAGAAAATTTAGGCGACACAAAGGACATTTACGAGGCTTGCCAGGAAGCGGCAGCTCGGGAAATGACATAAATTGCCACTTTAGAGAAGGTAGCTGACAAAAGCTGTACTTTATGAAGAACTTGGGGACAGAGGGACACCCACAACTTATGCACTGATCTGGTTTCTAACACGGCTTGTGTTTCCCCAGCTGTCAGTTTCCCTTTAAATCAGAGATGCATCTTTTTGGAATAGAGGATGCTTTTACCATCCTGTCCTGTCTTTTATCTCTCCTAGGACTTCCTGTTCTTGGGCGCCAACATCCAGTACATGAGAGTTTGAGGTCAAGGAAAAAGACGGAGCTTGGAGGCCACAGCTGGATCAGCCAGTTGCGTTTCCAGATGTGCAGGATATTCCCAGATCTTCTGGGAGGATGAAGACTTCTGCTCTCAGCTCTGGGGGCGAGGTCTGCATGGCCCCTTCCCCACACTCCTCCTCTTCTGGAGGTGCACCCACACCTTCTCTGACTCTGGAGTTTTCTTTCAGCTCTAGAACAGACAATTCTCCCCACTGGCCTGTATAACCTTTAAGGATAAGCACCATCTTTTTTATTCACCGTCTGACCCTTGTGCCTAGCAGAGTGCTGGCAGATAGTATGTGCTCAATAAATATTTATTGTATGGTTCAATGAATGAGCCACCTGAACCTCCAGCTGAACCTCCCTATCTCCCACCCTCTTTGTCCTACGGAGTCTTTGGATGGCCAGCTCCATCTGTGGTCTCCAAGGTTCCACCCTGACCACACTCCCCCTTTATCATCAGGCGCTGCCGTGCAGACCTCCATGAGAGAATGAGGAATTCTGCTCCCCGCCCAACTCTGGGCCTGGTGCTGGTGCCCGCTTTTTAAGGTGCTTGTCCATCTCAGTTCAGGGACAGTTCATGGGCAGTTCATGGGCTCGCTTTGCCATGCGGCCCCTCCCTCACTTCTTGCCTGCGGGTGGACACCGGAGCCAGTGAGTCTCCCAGTGCAAAAACTCAGCCTCCTGCTGTTTTCCCTATTGAAATGGATGTAAATTAGGAGGAAATGGATGTCTAGGCTTTTGGTCCAACGCAGATAAAAAGCTTATCCAACCATTGTTTAATAAGAGTCAGGCCTGGAGGAAAAGGCCTTGATTTCTAATCACCACACCACCAGCCTTAGATCACACTTGCTAAAGAGTCGTTTGGAGATATACAGTTGGCTCCCCAGGGACTAGAAATCAGAAGCCTCCGTTTGATATTTTTTATTGTGTTAATGAGCAGATGGATGGAGCTGCCGGCTAATAGATAATTCACAGGGAATAGACTCACTTACCCGTATGTAACAGAGATGCATTCCAAGACGGGACAATGTGCAGTCACCCACCTAACAGCAGAATAAACCTTGGCTTCCCCTCCTCCCTCCTCTTTACTTTTGTTCACTTTTCCACCACCATCATCCATCCCTATGGTGGCCTGGAGAAGGGCTCAAGGGCATTGTTCAGTACTAGCCACGTGGCATTGAGCAGGTCCTTTTCCCCCTCAGGGTCCTCACCTATTAAATAAGGATGATAGTAATAGTAGCCACTTCCTACGGCTGTTATAATGATGATGTTAGGTAATCCATGTCGAAGGATTTATTTAGCCATAGTGGGCTTCGATATTTATTGGCTGGACATGCTTACCTATTTCCTATTTGTTGGCATTGAGCTGCTTGGCATGGGGGAAGTAGAAGCAGCTCAGACCCAGTTCCAGTTCCAGTGCCTCAGATACGGTGGAAAGAGTCCATCTTGATTCCAACTGACTTGCTTTTGGTTCCTGGCAAGGCATCACTAAGCCTCAGGGTCCTCAAGTGTCAAATGTGACTGGGGACCCCTCCTTACAGGGTGACCAGGGACTTGATGGGTTCACGGCAAGCTTTCAGGGGTACCCAGGGCATAACCTACTTGATACAATTATCACCTGCCTCACTTTGGGGTCACAGAAGCAGACCCATATTTACATTCTTAGCCCAGGCACCTTCATTTCTCAGGTCTTCTCCAGATGCCTCTCTCAAGGATTCTATCAGGGAGAGAGGGGGAAACCCTGAGACACTTTCTCCCACCATGACTCAGTGCTCAATAGTTTTCTACTCCTATCCCTCCTCCTTTCTCTCCCCTCTGGCCCAGCATCCATAAAACTGCCAGGAGCTTCTGTTTGGGGCTTCCTCACCAGTGACACGACTCCAGATCCACCTGGTCTGCCGGCATGCCCTTTAATAGGGAAAATGGAACTGAACCAGGCCATGTGGGGAGAGTCAGTACTTTCTCTGGTTTGAGCTTCTTGCTTATGCTATCAGAGTGAGTGACTAAATGCCTCACTGGTACTTGCATTTTGGCTTCTCGCTGCTTTAATCAACTGCTCTGACACTTGGCAACTCAGCTCTCTCTCCAACGCTGCCGAACTCTGGACAATAAATAGTGCTTCGGTGAACAGCTACATCCATACGTCAATTCTTATTCACACATCCATACAGGTATAATGCAGGCACTAAATGTCCAGAAATGAAACCCAATTATTTAAAGAGACTGTTCCATTAGTTTAGCAATTGAGTATTTACTTAGTCTCTCTCTTCTTTCACACTTGCCCCTTCTCCTGAAGTGGTGCCTGAGTGTATAGGGGAGGAAGCTTACATGGAATTATAGCAGTGGAGTGGGGTGTGGGGATTGCGTAGTAAAGAATTTAGCCTTGCTCAAAGTGAGGTCCGGTCTTTGCCCTCAGCCCATGAGAGGTCATCTCTAAGCCCTTGGGAAGTCCTGCCTGATAAGAGTGTCTTTGTCTACCTGGGGGCATTGGACCATGCCAGACAGTCTAACAGTATGATCTATGGTGGGAGCTTTGGGTCACTTGGTATCATCTGGACCTCCAAAGTGGCTAGAGATTGCGGTCACCCATGTGGGTGGTCAACTGCCAATAACGATTCTAGACTCTAAGGCTTGGGTGAGCTTCCCCAGTCAGCCACGCTGCATGCATATTGTCACACGCTGGTGCCAGGAGAATAAGGCCAGCCACAAACCCACAGGGAGAGATCAACTGGAAGCTGTGCACTTGGAACTTTCCTGGACTCTGCCCAATGCACTTCTTCCCTTGGCTGATTTTAAATGATATCCTTTCCCTTTAATGAACTGTTAACCATGAGTACAACAGTTTTCCGTGAGTTTTGTGAGTCCTTCTAGTGAATTATGGAACTCATGGGTGGCCTTGGGGGACTCTGTGTCATAAGTTGCAGTTGATATCAGAAATAAGGTTGGTCTTGTGGATCGTATCACCTCTGACTTCACAAGGGGTCTCCTGTTCTCTAGCTCCTTTGATCAACAGACACACTGCTGGCTGCAGACACTGAGCATGAGGCCAATGACACATCTGTTCTCTGTGGCCTGGCTGAGCCTGGAGGGTTCCCACCTCCTGCTTCCAGAGGACTCATCCTCAGCTCTGCTCTTGTTGGTTCTGCAAATCCTGTATTGATCAGGCTCCCTCATTACACACTTCAGAATCCACTCTGGTTAGTATAAGCAGAAAGGGGGGTTCAGTCTTCAAGGCTTTGAAGACTATCAGTAGTTGCAACCACCCCCATGTACAGTAAGTCCTCACTTAACATTGTTGCTAGGTTCCGCAACCTTAAGCAAAATGACATATAGTGAAACTAATTTTACCATTGATATAAACAAGAGTTAAGTTCCTATGGCATCTCATCAATGTTATAATGAAATGATGTTGATGACATTACTCAACGATCTGCTGTATATGTCTTTGGTCCAGACCTTCTTCCGAGATCTCAACCTGTCCCCTAACTACAGGTTTGACATCCCCCTCAGGCTGACTGGATTTGGGGGCTGCACTTGGTTCATGTGATGAAAGAATCTGGAAAGGCATCCTGAGGATTTCTCCCTTGAGTCTGGTGCATAAATCCCCCTCCCTCATCACATCTACCTGGGCCTTCTCCCAGCCCGCAGAGAAATGCAAGTAGTAAAACACAGAATACAGCTGCTTTATGGGCCAGAAAAAAACTGATTTCCCACCTGGGGCCACTAAAAATCCAGAGCTATATTCTCTACTTCCCTCGGAGAAGAATTTCCTCCTCTACAAGTGATCTCATGAGGCCCTTAATGCAGACCTATCAGCAGAAACCCCAAAGCAGGTAGGCAGACTGTTTTTAAAAAGATGCTCTCATCACTACCACCCCATCTGGGGTGCAGCGGTAGACCTAGAGCCATCACCTGCACACACCCCCATCCCAATCAAGCACAACTTGCTTTCAGCCCCGCCCCTCCACCCCAGTAAGCTTTCTGGACCTGAAGTTCGATCAACAGTGGTTCTCTAAGAACTGCCCCTACAGTTCATTTTAAGAGTCAGCAGAGATCCAGTCAAGATGGAGGGATAAGTAAATGCTGTACTTGCCTCTTCCCATGACTGCATTAAAATTACAACAAAACTATAGAACAATCAACTTGGAGGACCGTCTGAAGACTACTTGAACATAACTCTTATAACTAAGGTTATAAAGAAGAAGCCACATCAACTTTCTCCTATGCCCATGAGAGGTCTTCTCTAAGCCCTTGGGAGATGGTTGGCATCCCGCAAAGGTGCAGTAATGTGTTCCGAGCGGAAGAAAACTAGAAACACACATCAATGAACAAAAACGCTGCCTTCTACCCTTATTTGTATCCACTGATTGCCATGCCTCCAAGGTCCTGGATGATGAGAGAAGTCCCTGGGGGACAGAGATGACCAGCTTGCCCTCTTCACCCTCTGCCTTTGGCTGTCGTCCGCCTCCTTTGCCTTTTATGCCCACCTGGAATCCCAATCCCATAACTTGGTGGAGGAGCCCCCCTGGTAGCCATGAGGGTCATAGCCACCAGCTGGAGAAAGGCCCAGGAGCTTGGGTCGGCTGCTCTGCTTCTGCATGCTTACCTTTTATTGTCTTTATGAGAAGAAAGAACCCTGTGCTGGTTTATGTCACTATTTTTTTTTTATTTTAACGTTAAAATAACTATAATTCCACAGGAAGTTGCAGTAATAGTACAGAGAGGTCTTATGTATCCTTGCCCCAGCTTCCCCCAGCAGTAACATCTTACAGAGATGTAGTACGATGTCAAAACAGCAGATGGACGTTAGTACAGACCAAAAGCCTTATTCGGATTTTGTCAGTTTTACATGCAAGCACCTGTGTGTGTGTGTGTTTGTGGGTGTATGTGTGTGTGTGTGTGTAAGTTCTGTGCCATTTTACAACGTAGATTCATGCGACTGCCACCAAAATCAGGACGCACCGCTGTTCATTGTCTCAAAGATCCCTCCCCTAACAAAGTCACTGTTCTAAGAATGCTTGAACTCCCTGATTCATCCGATATGTGGTTACTTCACCATTAAATTCTCTATGTGGGTTTGTCCTGAAAGTATATTTTCTAATTGTTGGTTTAAGCATTTTATGTAAGTCCATTAGATTAAGCTGTGAGAAAACTTGAAAACACCCTTAGTAACTAAAAAAAAGGAGGCCACATCAAGAGTGATCAAAAAACATTAAACAAATTTAGTAAAAGTCAAAAAGAAAGTCAATATAAATATAAAACGGCTAAAATGAAAAACGGACAGAATCTAAGTGTTGACAAGAATGTAGAGTAACTGGAACAGTTGCCCACTGCTGTTGGGAGTGTAAACTGGTACAATCATTGGAAGCATCTACGAATGTTGAACATGCTTGTCCCCATGACCCAGCAACTCCACCCCTCAGGATATACACCCAACTGAAATGCCTGCACCTGTTCAACAAAAGGCATATGCTGGTATGTTCACAAAGCACTCTTCATAATAACCCCTAACTGAAAATAACCTGGATGTCCATCAGGAGTGAGTAGATAAATTGTGTAATATTCACACCATGGAATAGTAAACAGTACTGAGCACAAATGAACTTCAACTGCATGCAGTAACAGATGGATCCTGCAAACAGATGCTGAGTCAAAGAAACCTGACACAAAATGATACATTCTCTTTGATTCTATTGGTACAAAGTTCAAAAACATGCAAAAAGAATTCATGGAAGTCAAAGTCAGGAGATTGCTCACTCTGCCAGGGAGGAGGAGTAACCGGAAAAGAGTCTCTTGGGGTTGTGATACTGTTCTGCTTCTTGATCCCTGAGCTGGTTATATGGGTGCGTTTACTTGGTGAACATCCATGTACACTTATTATACACACACTTTTCTGCACTTATATTACACTTCAAAGAAGTATACATAAGACAAGTCTGTATTTATGAGACTTCTTATAGTGTTTTTGATTACTTAGGCTATCAATAAAGTTCCATTTTTCCAGATTTATTCATCTAATATACCTGCATATGTTACCTTGTATAGGCTGTTTATCATGGCATTGTTGGTAATAGCAAAACAATAGCAAAACACAACAAAATGAAAACTGAAAGCAACCTGTATGACCTTTGGTAGGGACGGGTAGATAAATTTTTTATGGAGCATCTATGGAAAGGAATACTATGCAGCCATTAAGAAGACTGACCATATGTGCAAACATGAAAAGGTATCAAAAGGATTAATAAGTGGAAAGAGTAAGCTAGGTAGGTATAGTGTTATCTCCTTTTATTTAAAGTGATATAGACACATATATACATGCTTATATATATGTATACAGCAAATTTCTAGGAGGTTATATAAGATACAGGAAAGAAGGTACTTTTGGAGAGTAGAAATGAAGGGTTCATAAAGTTGAAAAGTTTTTGTTTTCCTTCTTATGCTCGTTTGGATTTTCATACACAAACAGATATTCCTTTTTAAAAAATTTTTTAATGTAAATCAAAGTAATGTAGGCGCATGCTTAAAAATCAAATGTACAACGGGCTTATAATAAGAAGCCATGGTCTCAGAGGGAACAACTTTTTATTCCTTAAATGTTCCTATTTTTACTTCTTTTGACGGATATCTCCAAATATAATGTTCCTATTTTTCTTTTTTAATTTACCAACTTTAAACAAAATTCTTGTCTTTGTGAGGATTAAGCTCATTAACCTGTTCCATCTGCCTTCCTTCTCTCGAAATAGTTATATAACAATATTTTTGGTTTCTCTATTGGTAAGTTTATAATTTTACATATTAAATTCACATATTTTTCTATTGGTAAGTTTATAATTTTACATATTATATTCACATATTTATTTTTTTCCTCCATCAACAATATATATATTACTCGCTGTGTGATCTTGGCCCTTTCTGAGCCAAGTTTTCCTCATCTGAAAAGCAAACTAGATAGCTATCCACAGAACCATTTATCTTTCTTTCTGGGCACACAGCTACATTTCCCAGACTCCCTTGCAGTTAGGTGTGGCCATCCAGCTGAGTCTGGGCAAATGGAATGTGGGCAGAAGTGACATGTACTACTCTAGCCATAGCCCAGAAACACCACTTGTATAAATTCCATTTATATTCTCTCTCCCCACCCCCCATTACCCCTCTCTTTCTGTCTCTGAAAATTGACACCCAAGGTGACTTGAGATATATGTATTGAACACAGCGGAGCTTCCAGCAGCCTGACTCCCTGAATGATTGCATGGAGCAGAGCTCCTTCCATGCCCAACCATCGTTTGGACTTTACAAAAGCAGAAATGAACCTCTGTCATATTTAGCCACTGAGACCTGTGGATTTATCTATTACAGAAGCTGGTGTTGGTTTTAATGGTACAGAGGGTAACAATAGCAACCCATGAGACTACTGAAAGACTTGAATAAGTATAAGTATGTAAATTATCAAGTCTGTAGTAAATGTTCAATAAATGGGAGTTATTATTATTGATAACATGCTCCTTGAGCATCGGACTTCATGGTGGTGGAAAGGAGGAATTGGGAGAAATGACATGTTCTGGACTAGTATGTTCCTATGTAGGAGACACTTTTAGATGTAACCATTGTTATATGTGTGTAGTTTATTCAACACTACTGTGTATATAGTGGACAAACTTAAGTTCTTATTTGAAACATCTAGTCTTTCTAGATTTTTAGAAGTGCAGAAAATATGTTAAAAATAGAGGTAGTAAAATAACACATTTTGTAGATATCCCTTTGTTAGAATTCATATGAAATACTGTATTTTGGAAATGGGATAATCGAAATGATCAAACCACCTCTCTGAGCAGTACACATTATTATATTTGTGCTGGTTCAGGAAGGAAAGAGAAGAAAATGCAAAGGGCTTTATACTAGTATGTTTATAGTTAGGCAAGATTTACCATCATCCCATATGTTTGTGTATTTTGTTTTACTTAACTGTGTATATAGTGTATATAAAGGACAAATGTCATAATCTAAACATCTAGTCTTTCTAGATATTAAAAAGATTGCCAGTGTATCACAGAAGAAGAGTTAGTGAATGAATACGTTGTGTACAGTTTGTGTTAAAATTCCTGGGAAAGACTTCTGAAAACAAAGTGAGGAAGTAAAATTGTTAAAAATCCCTTTTAAACATTATAGATGTTTATTATACTTGTCCACTGGGTTGACAGAGATGAGAAGGGAAGGGTTCCAGGTCTGAATGTTCCTATTTAGCCTTTCGGATTATAGCCTTTGAGTGTGTTTTATTCAATGCTACTATGTGTATAGTGGCCTAAGTTAAATCCTTATTTGAAACATCTAGTCTTTCTAGATGTTTAAAAGTGCACAACATATATTAAAAGTAGACAGGTTAAAGTAACACCCTTTTTTCTGTTCATTCCTAGAAATGGTTGTATTTTTGGAATGCAACTGT
The DNA here is from genome assembly GCF_000325575.1 of Pteropus alecto. NCBI lineage: Eukaryota > Metazoa > Chordata > Mammalia > Chiroptera > Pteropodidae > Pteropus > Pteropus alecto. Next base: position 23,746,176 of record NW_006442491.1, read on the forward strand.
TAAACCCGATGTCTTGGAGAGTACGCTGACTATTCACAGGGCTGTGGGGAAGGAAGTACAGAGAGATGGGTTCTGTGCCATGAGTCTTTAGACAAGTTCAGATTGTCTAACCGTTGTTACATGTGTCCATTTTAGTTAATATTGCTATGTATTCAAGTATAAAAAAAAAGTCCTAATGCTCAAAGTATATGAAAAGTAGAGGTAGTAAAATAATCTCTTTATAAATGCCCTTTTGTTAGTTTTTAGGAAGGACTGTCTTCAGGGAATGTCTTTGTTAATCCATCTCTTGGAGCTAGTTGTGGTCCTGTGCTTAGTCATTGGTAGAGGAGGGAGAAGAGGAAGGGTGTAGGGAAAAAGGGAAGGGCCTTTGCTAGAATCTCCATATTTAGAAGACAGTTTAGGTTATAACCATAGGTCTATGTGTGCATTTTTATAAAGTAACTGTGTTTATCGTGGACAAGGTACATTCTTTTTAGACATCTGAGCTTTTTAGATGTCCTAAGATGACTATAATAAAAAGTAGAGCTAGTGAAATAATCAATTAGTAAATATCTTTTTGTTGTAATTGATAGAAAAGAAGCATCTTGGACATGGAATTGTTAAACCATCTCTAAGAAATGGATGTCAAGACTTGTTCATTATATTGGCAGCAGAGGGGCAGAAGGAAGGCTAGAGGGAGAGGGAAGTGTGTAGGTGTGTTCATATTTACATTGTGATGATAACCATTAATGTTCGAGCATCTCTTGGCTGTACTATAGGAATACATTGTTAAGTATTTCAGTGGAAACTTTCCTCCTTGTTAATATTTTAAAGTATAGACCATAATGAATTCTCTTAGAATCATTATATTTTGTGTATTCTATTGTTTTATGTCTCATTTTTAATTGAACATTAAAGGAATGTTCAGTATTTTAATTGTAACTCTGCCAATATCTTTATCTAGAGGACTGTTGCCATTTTTGTCAGTTATGAAATTTTTGTTGCCAAGAAAGACAAGTTTACTACTTCTTTTCTTCTAGATTGAGCTGGCGTGTATTTCTGGTTATCAAAATACTCAGATAGCTTTGGGACTTTGAAATGGTAAATATTCATGATGTGTGAAAAAGCATAATACATAACTGTATGGTCTTAATTACCTCAAAATGGAAGACTAGTTGTGCAGATTCACATGGGGACCTAGAAGGACACATCTAACTATAAACTGCTTGTGACTATAGACGACTTCGGGCTTTGCTTCTTGTGTTTTTCAGTTTCCTATTATATGCACATGTTAACTTTCTAAAATAATTGTTATTTTAAAAACCTAAAATAAAAATCTAATTTTATTCTCTTGCATCTGGATATCCAGTTTTCCCTGCATAATTTGTTAAAGATACTTTACTCATCGTGTAGTCTTGGCACCTTTGTCGAAGATCATTTGACCATATATGTGTGGGTTTGTTTCTGAGCTCTGTTCTCTTCCATTGGTCTATATGTCTGTCTTTAATGTTAGTACCATACTGTTTTTATTCCTGTAGCTTTGTAATACGTTTTGAAGTCAGGAATTGTAAGGCCTCCAGCTTTGTTCTTCTTTTCCAAGATTGTTCTGGCTATTCAGGATCCTTTTGGTTCTATATGAATTATAGGATTGTTTTTCTACTTCTGTAAAAAAAAAAAAATGCCATTTAGATTTTGATAGGAATTACATTGGATCTGTATATTGCTTTGCATAGTATGGACATTTTGACAATATTAAATCTTGTAATCCATGTACGTGAGATGTCTCTCCATTTAACTGTGTGTTCTTTAATTTTTTCAGCAATGTTATTCAATTTTCAGTATACAATGTCTTCTTTTTCCTTGGATAAGTTTATTCCTAAGTAGTTTATTCTTCTCAATGCTATCGTAAATGGGATTGTTTTCTTAATTTCTTTTTCAGATTACCTACCTTTAGTGTATTAAAATATGACTAATTTTTGTATGTTGACTTTGTATCCTGCAATTTTGTTGAATTTGTTTATTAGTTCTAACAGTTTTGTGTATGTGTGGAATTTTTAGTGTTTTCTACACAAAATATCATGTCATCTTTGAACAAAAATAATTTTACTTCTTCCTTTCTGATTCGGATGCCTTTTTTCCCCCATATTTCTTGCCTAATTGCTCTAGCTAGGACGTCCAGTACTTTATTGAATAGAAGTGGTGATACTGGGCATTCTTGCCTTGTTCCTAATTTTAGAGGAAAAGTTTTTTGTCTTTCACCATTGAATATGATATTAAGTGGGCTTTTTATACATGGGCTTTATCGTGTTGAGTTAGTCTTCTTTTCCTAATTTGTTGAGTATTTTTATCATGAAAAATGTCGAATTTTGTCAAATGCTTTTTCTGTATCTATGGAGATGATCATGTGATTTTTATCCTTCATTCTGTGAATGTGGTACACAATTTGTGTATGTTGAACCATCTTTGCATCCCACAGGTAAATCCTCCTTGGCCATGGTGTAGGGTCATTTTAGTGTGCTATTAAATTGGATTCACTAGTATTTTGCTCAGGATTTTTGCATCTATAGTCATCAGAGATATTGGCCTGTAGTCTTCTTTTCTTTTATTGTCTTTGTCTGGCTTTGGCATCGGGGTAACACTGACCTCATAAAACGCATTTGTTTGCGTTCTCTCTTCTTTAATATTTCAGGAGAGTTTGAAAAGGATTGGCATTAATTCTTTTTTAAGTTGTTTGGTAGAATTTTCAGTGAAGCCATCAGGTCTTGAGATTTTCTTTGTTGGGATATTTTTGATTCCTGATTCAATCTTCTTACTAGTTGCAGATCTGCTCAGATTTCCTATTTCTTCATGATTCAATCTCGACTGGTCGTATATTTCTGGGAATGTATTCGTTTCTTACTCAATTTGTTGGTATATAGTGTTGTTCGTAGTAGTCTCACAAAATCCTTTTTATTTCTGTCATCAGATAGAATGTCCTCTCTTTCATTTCGATTTTGAGTATTTTCTCTTTTATTTGAGTCTAGAAAAAGGTTTATCGATTTTTTTGATATCCGTAAAAAAAAAATCACCTCTTAATTTTATTGATTTGCTCTACTCAGTTAACCCTCCCTTTCCTGCAGTAAGAAAATATGCACCTATCTAGACCGTAAGTAACCAGATAATCTCTCCTGGATCAGAAGTCTAGAAGCCTGTTTTCAGCTCTACAGTTCATTTAGCAACTGATTGTGTGGTATTGTGAATTGCTATTTAAATATTTTGTCATCTAACTTCCCTTGGGTTTTATGTCTAACCTCTCTAAGTAGATTATAATTTCCCTGTGGGCAAGGAAATCACCCACAGCCCATTGCAGTATTGAGTCAGGCACTTAATATGTATTTGGTGATTTGATGTGAAGTCTCTTGTCACTTAACCTAATACTCCAATCTTTTTTCTGGTTATGGACTGCCCTGGGCCCTTATCACATAGCTCCTCCAATTTGTTGTTAATTATCTTCATATCCTCATTTATGCTGCATGTTCTCAGTTAGCACAGCATTTCACCTTCGTATCACTCCTATTCAGATCACAGAGCTGCCCAAAGGATACCTCACCCTGTTCTCACTCTTTTGATGATCCCAAGCTGTCTATCCAGACTCCAGAGGGTACTCGAGAGGTAGATGAGCCATGACATTTTAAGTCAGGAGTGTGGAAACCCAGGGCAGCAGGGATGGGAGGCCTAGTAGACTGAGGTGATCTTTACCGTAGCTGATATTTTGATGGATTTCCTTGACAATTTCCCATTTCAGGAGGACCTGGCAAAGGTCATGCAGAGCAGCAGTATAAAGTGGGGTGGCTCCAAGAGAAAACATCTCTTTTAACTCTAACATTTCATGATTTGCAGTTACTTACTGTTATGAATTGTGTACCCCCCAAAAGATATGCTGAAGTCCTACCCCCTAGTACCTCAAGTTGTGACTTTTTTTCGGAAATAGGGTCTTGATAGAGGTAATCGAGTTAAAATGAGGTCATTAGGGTGAGCCCTAATCCAATATGACTGGCGTCCTTATAAAAAGGGGAGGGGGAGATTGTGACACAGAAACAGACACACACAGGCAAGATGATGTGAAGACAGCCATGTGATGATGGAGGCGGAGATTGGACGGATATAGTTGCAAGCCTAGGAACACGTGATGCTACCAGAAGCTTGGAGGAGGCAGGAAGGATTCTCCCCAAAGTCTCAGAGGGAGCATGGCGCTTCTGTGGGGAACTTGATTTCAGACTTCTGGCCTCCAGAACTGTGAGACAATAAATTTCTGTTGTTTTAAATCACCCAGTTTGTAGAACTTTTTTATGGTAGCTGTAGTAAACTAACACACTTATCTTCTCCATGCTTCCTTTCCCTTATCCATAAAATGGGGATTTAACATCCGCCTCCCAAGAGTGAAGAGGGTTTCGGCTGAGATAAAGATACCAATGGGCTTAAATTAGCCATGCAAAAGTCAGCTTTCTCACTGAGATCACCACAGCTGTTCCAAGTATCCTTTTGAGAGGAAAATCTTCCAAAGCGTTCCCTGGGAGATGGACTCCCAGGTTGCCATGTTCTTGCCTCAGGGGATGATCCTAGATGGCTCAGCTCCCTCAGGACCATTTCTGCTTGCCATGGGAATCTCAAAGGTGCTGTGGCAGAGAATCAGAGAGTGGTTGCTGCTGATATTTGGTGTTCAATTATTTGGAAAATTCCTTTTGTTTTCATTAGAACGTTTAGTTTCCCCCAATCTGTGTGCCAGGGTGGAAAGGAGAGAAAATGCACTTGTTCCACAAATATTTATTGAGCCTGCAACTCTCTGCCAGGTGCTGTTAGGGTACTTGGGATATATCAGCAAACAAAACAGCCCCCCAAACCCCCACTTCTGTAAAGCTTTTACTCTAGTGGG
>NW_006442491.1:23751621-23760518 GCF_000325575.1 Pteropus alecto
CATGATTCAGAACATCTTTGCTTTTTTTGTTGAATACTAGTATACATTTATTTACTAAATAGAGTACAAACTATGTATGCAATTCTTTTTGTCTGTAGCTGTATGTTATTCAATCAAAATACTGTTTTCCTAAGTTACTTAAGTTAGTTTTTTTATTCCTTATATTCTTCAGGAGGATTATTTTGTTCACGTAACACAGGTTTATTTGTTATTCTTTGCATGCCATTTTGGGTTTCTCCCACCTATCCTGGCTGGTTTGGGTTATTTGTTTATTGGGTATGTGAAACATTACCATGGTTCTAAGAGTTAAGGCTATACAAAAAGATGTACTCACCAGCACTTGGTATTGTCAGTATTTTTAATTTTATCCATCCTAATAACTGTGTCATAATATCTCATTGTGACTTTAACCTGCATTTTCCTAACAGCTAATGATGTCAAACATCTTTTCATGTTCTTATTTGCCATTTTTATATCTTCTTTGGTCAAGTGTCTTTACACATTTTCTAATTGGATCATTATCTTAATGTTGAGTTTAGAGAGTTCTTTATATATTCTGGAAACAAGTCTTTTGTCAGATACGTGATTTGTACATATTTTCTCTCAGATCGGTGCTAGTCTTTTTAATTTTTTAATTACAGTAGGCATACAATATTATATTGGTTTCAGATATACAACATAGTGATTAGACATTTATATAACTTATGAAGCGATCACCCCAATAAATCTAGTACCCATCTGACACCATACATAGTTATTACAATATTATTAACTATATCCCTTATGCTGTAATTTACATCCCCATGACTATTTTGTAACTACCAATTTGTACTTCTTAATCCCTTTCCCCTTTTCTCGCACTCCCAACCCTCTCCCTTCTGGCAACCATCAAAATGTTCTCCATGTCTGTGAGTCTGTTTCTGTTTTGTTTGTTCATTTATTTTGCTATTTAGATTCCACATATTAGTGAAATCACATGGCATTTGTCTTTCTCTGCCTGACTTACTCCACGCAGCACAATACCCTCTAGGTTCATCCATTTGTTGCAGATGACAAATTTTGTTCTTTTATTTATGGCTGACTTATAGTCCATTGGATACATGTACAACCTCTTTTTTATCCATTCATCCATTGATGAACATCCTAGTTGCCTCCATATCTTGGCTATTATAAATAATGCTACAGTGAATGTATGAATTCACGTGTCCGTTGTCTTCTTATTTTCTAAATGGGTCTTCACAGACCAAAAGTTTTAAAATTTGACAGAGTCCAATTTATCAATTATTTTTCTTTTGTGGTTTGTGCTTTTGGTGTCATGTCTAAGAACTCTTCACCAAGCCTTAGATCATGAAGATTTTATGACATTTTCTTCTAAAAGTTTTGCATTTTGTATTTAGATCTATGATTTGTTTTGAGTTAATTTTTGTATATATTGTACAGTTTGGGTTGAGATTTATTTGTGTCTTCGTAAGTCCATCGTGCCAAAACTGTTTGTTGAAAGAATTATTCTTTCTCCACTGAGTTGCTTTTGCAACCCTGTCAAGAATCCATTGGTCATACTTGTGTGGGTCTGTTTCTGGATTTCATTTTGTTCCTTTGGTCTATGTGTCTATCCCTACACCGACACTACCATCTTGATTACCATGGCTACATAATAAGTAGTAAAATCAGGTAGTGTAATCTCTCTAACTTTATTCTTCATTTTCAAGTGTTTTAACTATATTCTAGCCTCTTTGCCTTTATGTATACATTCTGGAATCAGCTTGTCTGTAGCTACAAAAATTCCTGGAACTTTGATATGAATTATGTTAAACCTATAAATAAATTTGGGGAGAAACGTCATTTTTGTTATGTTGAATCATCCAATCTATGAACACAGTCTGTCTCTCCATTATTAAGGTCTTTGATTTCACAACTTCATAGTTTTCATCATATAGATCCTGTACATGTTTTATTTGATTTATACCTAAGTATTGCTTTTTCAGAGCTATTGTAAATGCCATTGTTTTTAATTTGTTTCCAATTGTTCGTTGGTAATATATAGAAATACGACTGGCACAACTGATTGCTGTGTGTTAACCTTCCACTGTTTGGCTCATTTGGCTATAGTTTGTTATTCTTTAATCGTATTTCTGGATTCTACTTCTTAATCTTTCATAGAGAAGTGCTGCTACAACATTCATAGGGGAAATTAGTCTGTAAATTTCATTTTGCTGCTTTGTCAGATTTTGTTGTCTTTGTCAGCTCAGGCTGCTATAACACAATGCCAAAGATAGGATGGCTTGCTTAAACAACAGAAATTTACGTCACACAGTTCTGGAGGCTGGGAAGTCCAAGACCAAGGTGCTGGCCAATTTGGTTCCTGGTTAGGGTTCAATTCCTGGTTTGCAGATGTCCGCATCTTACTGTGGTGGAGAGAGAAGGAGATCTCTTTCACGTCTCCTCTTATCAGGGCACTAATCCCATCATGAGGGCTCCACCCTCCTGACCTCATCTAATCCCAACCACCGCCAAATACCATCACCCTGGGAGTTGGGGCGTCAACATATGAATTTAGGAGGAAGACACATTTCAATTCCTAGCAATATTGGTAGCCTTCATCAAAATAACTGGGCAGTTTTCCTTATTTATGCTCTGGAAGAATTTAATGAGCTTTGGAATTATCTGTCACTTGTAGATGTGAAAGAAACTATGGAGTTCTCTTGGACAATTTTCTTAGCTACTTCCATAGTTATGGGTCTGTTTAGATTTTCTATTTCTTCTTAAGTCAATTTTGATAATTCGTATATTTTAAAACTTAATTTGGTTTTAAATCATCCTAATTTTCAGGAGCGTAAACATGGCATTGTGATAAACAGACTTTTGTAATTCTGTTTTCCCTCTTACTTTTAGATTGTATAATATCATGCGACAGTTATAAAGTAGATCTGTATATGCTGATGTGGAAAGATCTACAAGACATGATGGGAGAAAAGAGCAAGTCTCGGAAACATAGAAAATACATTTTTTTAAAATAGACTTTTATTTTGGAATTCAAATCTCATTTTTATATATAAAATGGATGTAAAATGGTTTAAAAAGATACCTACTAATAACTAGCGGTGGCAGTATCACCCTTCGACCTGAGTGAGAAGGACCTCTGCCTTGAGCTTACATTTTAGAGGGGCCTGCTCTAGCTCCCTCCAGATGCACCTTACCCCACAGGGAACACACCCATCTAAAGCCTGAGCCTTCCTTCTAGACCAGGCTCCGCATGCCTGCAACCCCAGAATTCTTCCAGGGTCCGTGAGGGCCTCACCCCAGGTGCATCCTCCTGAGGATGGAGTGCACCACGGCTGGGACCATGGCTGGGCCCAACTAGTAAAGAGGTGTTGTTCGAAGAGGGTGTGAAGGAACTCAGATTGCAGACTGGAGTCTCCACACGTGTGCACGAGGCCCACGTGGTGCAGACGGAGTGAGCATGGGAAGAGAAGGGAGGCCCCGCTGCCATGTTCTGCCAAGGGACTCTGGAGAGCCTAGGAATTCTAAATCCAAACCTGGTTTTCTAGGTCGATATGAAGCTATATTTATTTGTCAAGTTGGGAGGATATAACATTTTAATTTAACTGTTAGCTGGATTTACAAAAAAAAAAAAATGTAGCTATATGGCATGGGGGCCTCAGTTTTACGCTTGTCCTGGGCCCCCCAAATGTCATGGGAGGGCCTGGTTAATCATATTACTTCTGAGAAAAGAAGTGGGACTTGGGGAAGGGGGAGTGAAAGAGGGTGTTATGGACTGAACTGTGACCTCCCCCCGCCCAATTTCATATGTTAAAGACCTGACCCCTAGTACATCCGAATGTGACTGCATTTGGAGATAGGATGCTTAAATAAGTGATTAAGTTAAAATGGGGCAGTTAGAGCGGACCCTAATTCAAACCGCTGTCTTTATAAGAGGAGGAAATTCGGACACACAAAGAGATAGCAGGGCCTTGTGTACAGAGGAAAGACCCTGTGAAGAGGCAGAAGAGGATGGACATCTGCAAGCCAAGGAGAGAGGCTTCGGAAGAATCAAATTGATCTTAGACTTTGGACTTCTGGCCTTCAGAATTGTTATATAAACCACCCAGTCTGCTGTTCTGTTTTGTTTTTTATGGTGGCCCTAGCAAGCTGATACAGAGAGCTTTTAACTTTTTGCTTTCTTTTTATTTATTTGACTTTTATGTAAACAGTACATGTATCCATGCATTATTTATGTAATTTAAAAATGCATATTACAATGTTCTCTTATTGTGCTTCTCTATCATTTCTCATTCCTAATTGTGCCTTCCCCGTATGTGTTTTTCTTCCCTGATTAAGCTAGCTAGTGGCTTATCTATTTTGCTCTGCGTGGTTTTTTTCCACAATGAATCAGAACTTCAATTTATCATTTCTACCTTTGTTTTGTTTTCTGATTCATTGTTTTCTGCTTGTCTTTATCTTATCCTTGTATTTATTTTATTGCTCATTTTATATCTTCCTGGGTTGAATGTTTGATTCATGTATCTTTTTTTTTTCAGAATGTAAGTGTTTAAGACTAAATTTTCCTTTAATATGTTTTTAACTGTGTCTCGTTGCTTTTCACACACCTAAATTTTGACTTCCTTTTGTTCTCATATGGAGTTTTAAATTTTGTAGAGGGGTTTTAAATTTTCCATGTGGTTGATTTTTGTGTTATTTCTACTTTTGTTTTAATTTCTGATTTTATTACTTGGTGATGAGAGAGGTCTCTACTATTTCCACTTTGGGGAAAGGTACTGATTGATATTTTCTTTAGAGCCATGGTCAATTTTTGTAAATGCTCTCATGGGTGTTTCAGGATACACAATGTAATATTACCACTAACATTAACCTGTAGTGATTTGATTCAGATCCTCTGTATCCCTTTGTGAGCTGTGGTTCATGGTAAAGCCTTGAGCCTCCCTTTATCCAGTGCGGTTCAATTTATTTATCTCTGGTCAACTGGCACTGCGAAAGGGTGATGTTGGAGTGTCGTTCTCATCTCTCTTGTCCCCACCCTGCACTCAGGTTGACGACTTGGGTTAGGAGCCCAGCTCAGAAAAACTAAGGGTGGCAAGGTTACAGGCTCCCATTGTCGTGGGGCTTGAGGACAGGCCCAAGGAGTGACCTTCCCTAACTCTCTTGAGCTTACCTCTGCCCTGAGTCCTCAGCCAAGCGAAGATGTTGACCAGACCCTCCTGGGTCCTCTCGCTTACCTTAAGGAACCTGCCCTACTAATACTTAGGAGGTGAAATCCAAGGTTTTCGTTAATGTGTTGCTGGTGTCTCAGTGTGTCTGGAAGGCACTGTTGCCGATTTGCTTGAATCTGCCAAGTTCACTATGTGTGTGAACTTGGCATGTTCTTCCGTTACTTGCTCCGTCATCTTGTCTCTGCTACTGCTGTTGTTCATCCGAGGGGAGTTGCAGAGAGTCATCGGGGCTTTCCCTCTGCCATCTTTTCCTCCTCGTTTCCCATCTGAGCCAATTGCTTCTGTCTATCGCTGCTCTCTATGAAAGCCAACATCTGGATCCTCGCTAAATGGAGAGACTATGTGTTGAAGTGTCTGACTCAAAATAAAAGTTATTAACCATGCGGGTCCCCGGGGAAACCTCGAAGGTCATTCTGAAACTGGAGTTCAGCAAGAAGTCTGTGTGCCTGCTGATGAGGACAGACAAGGCATGTTGAGGTGCTATTGAGAGAGAATACAGTGACTTCGAATTATAAGTCTCAAGGACAGAGAGATGTTCCCAATTGCATCTCACACAGGCAGTATGACATGGCCTCCAGGTAAGTAGCAACCAGGCTTTATTGCTTTAATAATACGCCTTTTATTTTCCCGAACAATATCAGAGAGTCTGTTGAATTGTATATAAACACTGCATTCTCAAATTTTCTTTGTTTTTCCTTTCCTATTTTAACTTTATCTTTCTCCTTCCCATTTTGTTCTTTTCATTCCTTCTCATGATCCTGTAACAAATATGTAAGCACTAAAATTTCTAATGTCCAGGAAATATTGTTTATGACTCTGTCCCTTTTCCTCTGAATAAGACCTTATTGGCTCTTCCTTTAACCATAATTCTTAACCTTCACGTAGTCTTTTACGAAACAGAAGAATCTTCTGTGTATTTTAAATGGCAGCGGCTTTATAAAACATTCTTCACGTGGCTTAGGTTTCACCAGGTTAGGCTGCAAAACAAACCACCCCAAGGTCTTAGCGGCTGACCACCACCACGCTGGTTTATTTCTCAGATTATGGGCCAGCTGCAGCTCTGCTCCAAGTCCACTGCATTCTGGATCCAGGCTGCAGGAGGAAATTGAAGATCAAACTGCAAAAGGGACAAGCTGCCCATATCTAATCCCTTTAAAAGGGTTTTCCCCGGCAGCTGCGCTCACTCCGCAGCCTCCTACAAAAAGGCAGCGACTCCAGCCCCTGGTTCCTGGCGGGTATGGCATCCGGCCGCACCTGGAGGCCAGTAGCTGCCCCCAGCCTTCCCACCTCTGGCGATTTTGTATCCAAGTGTCTCTACTGAGACACTGCCCTAGTACCAGCTTTCCTTGGCACCACAGAGGGCAGTTTTCTGAGAAGTTCCGGAGGACAGATTTCCAGCAAGTTCCACCAGCAAAGCACAAAGCACAGTGACTTCTCTGCCACAGCCATGTCCCCTTCATGAAAATCTGGATGTCAGCCCCGTGGGGAGAGAAAGGGAGAGGGGAGAACTCCCCTCCCTTCCCGGGACAGTCCCAGAGCTCTCCGAGCACAGGCCTGCCCGCGAGGGACATCATTGCTGCTCATCCCCTCCTCTAACCCAAGCACCAGTTCCAGCCAAGATGGAAACTAGAGGTGGTGACAGTGACTCGCTGAGTGAGTTCGGGCAGGTTCCTTCCTCTGTAACCAGCTCCTCCTCAGGGGCGGGGGTTCGTGAGCGTTAAATGAGAAGGTGAATGAACCGCGCTTGTCACAGTTCCTAGCACACAGTGAACTCTCAGTTAATACTAGTTGCGGGTATTATTACTAGTATTATTTTAATAGCTCCTGGGTAGCTCTTCAGAAAGAGGGGTCTTTCATCTCGAGCACGGGGTCATCTCTGGCTTAGGAATCTCCAGGTGAGTCCTGACAACTTTGAGGGTTCTAGGAATCACTCTGAAGGGACAGGAAGGGAGAGCAGGAGGCAGGAGGCATAAGCAGTCAAGCTCTCCTGGTAAGACATTAGCTTGAATTCACAGGAAGCATCAGTGACATCTTTCCAGAAATACAGACGCTGCATTGAAAGTGCAGACTGCGGCGCCACCTACTGGCCGTGTCTCAATCATTGTACTGTAACTATATAATACGCACGGAAATACTTAGGGATAAAGGCCCATCAGGTCTGCATCTGACTTGCATACAGTTCAAGAAGAAAAAAATATATACTTATTTATAGAGTTCTCATTTTATATATATAATCTTGGTGAAGGGTGTTCAGGAATTCTTTGTATTGTTTCTGCAACTTTTTCTAACAGTCTGAAATTATACTAAAATAAGAAGTTTAAATTTTTTTCACAGCCCTCCTGAGAAAATAAGTGATATGATGCCACCATAATTCAGTTACACATTGAAACAATAACACCTCACCTTTTTATGGAGCCCTTAGTAGGTGTGTACTATTTACTTTTTATGGTTTATCTCATTTAATCTTCACAGCAAGAGATGCTATGATTACTCCCCAATTTTCAGATAAGGAAACCTTCACCTCAGAGAGGTGAAGTGACCTGCCCAAGGTCACATAGCTCATAAGTACTAGAACTGAGATGATCACTCCGAATCCAGTCATAAACATCCAAATAGCAGCACTTAGGGTCCACGACACTAGGTGACAGGGTTGTCACTACTGAAAAGACTTGGGGACCACTCCTGTGGCTGCAAGACTGAACTTGTAAACAACATAAATGGAGCCACTTTAAAATGGAGCCAGAGCTTCCATGCCAGAGGAACTGTCTTGCACGTTTTATGTCTCAAACCTTTGGAATGTTAAAATGGCAAAATGACTTTTAGTCAGTCTGGGCCTAAAGTAACACTGTGTCTCAAAGAACTGTTTGCAAAGATAACAAGAAAGCAAATAGTATATCTCCCTACTGATTGATGACTACTGGACTGAAAATTGAAAGCACTGGTTAGAATTAGCGTCACTATGTTATAGAAATGCCTTCCTTCTACTGATGCAATTGTTCCCCTTCCCTTTCTCATAAATACCCCTTGCCTTTGTCTCCGAATCGGAACACTCCTTGGGCATCTGCCTGAATCAGTGCTTCATTTTTTTTGATGTGTATGTATATCGAATAAATGCTTGTTGCCTCTCACTTTGGCCTTTTATTTCAGGTTAACAAACTCTACACTCTCCTCTGCCCTTGGTTCTGCCTCTGCCCTTGCCATTGCTCCCAGCTGCCCTTCTCACTGTTTCCGATGTCTCTCCCCTACTTCCTCTCCCCCCACAGTTTCTTCCCAAGCCCTCTACTTGGGAGGGCACGTCCCTCCTCTGCAGTCCCATAGCCCTATTCCTGTCCCCTCTCTTAGAGACTATCCAATTCTCCACCTCTTGTTATAATTCCTTTGGCAGAGGCAGCAGAGTGTAGCTGTTGCTAGCTGCAACTCTGGACTCAGACAAGCCTGGATTCAAAACCTAGCTCTTCCGTTTACTGGCTGTGTGATCCTGGGAAAGTCACTTCACCTCTCTGGTCATCTTTTAAGTAAAACACAGCTGTTATACCTCAACTCATTATAAAGAGAAAGTAACCTGAGCTCTACAACACCTTTCATATAACATCTGGCAAGCAGCAAGAACTTAATATTAGCTACTTTTCCTATGTCCCATCTCCATAATGACTGTTTTAAATTTTTTCA